>NC_090932.1:1362987094-1363612094 GCF_040938575.1 Ambystoma mexicanum | reverse complement strand
TATCCAAAATGTGCACAGACATGTACAGCATGTACATTGTGCATGCTCAAAATGAATGGAGAGCTTCCTTCTATAAAAATAAAAATGCACACAGACATGTTAAGTGTACTTTATACATGAACAGAATGAATGTACAGCTTCTATAAATTGCTCACAGACAAGTAATGCACACACAGAATTAATGAACAGCTTCTATACCACATGTATATCGCACGTAGTCTATGTACATTATACAACTATAATTATAAATACCCATTCCATACCACTACAAACAAAATAAATCATGTAACCGAAGAAAACGCTGAACTTGTTGGAAAAAAAACCAGTTAAGGTTAAACCACAAAACCTTAAAGTCTACAAATATTAGAAATAATATTTTAACGGTAACAACATAATGTACTTTATCAATAAATTAAAACATATATTATATTAAAATCAAATATCACGGTAACGTTATCTTACACACAAACTTAAACGCATACAATAGTTTCATAAAATAATAACAATGATATGGATACAATTAAGTAATTATATAAAATGTAAAACTATTGAAAAGTACAGCAGATGTACACCTCTTATAAAAGATAAAACAAAGTATGTTGGTCTTGCAAAACACCAATATTATAACAATCTTGAATTATAATATGCACAAGCAGGACTCCTCCAAAAAAGTGCAATTGAAAAACATTAAATATACAGAAAATGTTTACAATAATAGAAATAAATTAAATATGAATTGCAATAACACAATATACAATAACATTTCATTATCATACTGTGCATATGAAATAATATCAATTAAACTATATGGTGAACTTGCCTTGACACATAAGTGGGCAGATTTGTGTCTGACCTTTGGGTTATTACTCCAACACTCTTATCCCAGGAGAGCTCAGCACGTTTGTCATCTGCACACTTGTCCTGCAGGTTCTGTCTAGCATCTTGGTGAATTTCAACTCTCCTGTCATCATCCAGATGCACTCTGGGTCTATCTTTCTAAGCCCAGCTCCGTTCCATGCCAAGGAATTAGTCTGTAATGATGTCCAGGGTCCTGAGTGATTCCTCTTCACCGTGAAGTCTTGGTCCTTGGTTCTGTCCTTGCTTTTACATGATTAATGTAGTTTTACAGGATGTTCATTCTTGCTTCACTCTTGGCTATGTCCTCCTTAAATGGGTCAAAGTTCTTGTCAGTCTTTTTTGCACAGAGGTTTGTACAGAGTTATGACTTTGCCACTATTAGGCTTGAGCACAGCACCTGCTAACATCTGGCTTCCTGACCCATAGGGGTTTCTGTGTTTACCGTCTTTATCAAACATTAATTCACCCTGTTGTGCGTGTGATGTATATGGATAAACACAAAATCAAATTTTCTTACAAGGATGAGAGCTTGAATACCATTTGAGGGTGAGGATAACTTGTGAACCCTTGTATGGGCATTTGGAAGTCCAAAGCTAAAACGATCTCTGTTGGATAAAATCCCAAATGTATTTGCAGCCTGATAGCTAAGACACGGAGACAAGACCCGAGAATTCTTCAAGTCTGGGTCTAATTCATTGTTTAATCAGTATCTATCATTAACAGCTTCCATCGCCATCATCTCGCCAATGTGTACTAAAGCTGACACACATGTTGTGAGTATGGGGAGTTTGCTGCATTCAAAACCTCCCATTCGCTTGCATCATGCTGCTTGTGGGCCTCAAATACCTCTCCACAGCAACCGGGGAGTGACAGACTAAGAGCTCCACTGGGTCATGTGTTGGCACATCTGCCTGTTCACTGCTCGTGACCATCGTAGCTGTGATCATTACAAATATATAATTTTGTAAACAATAAACAACATAAAATAAAACATACAGTAAACTAAACAAATAACATATATATATATATATATATATATATATATATTTATATATACATATATATATATATATATATTTACCATTTATAGTATTAGCAACAGTTAACGTATACTAGTCATACTATGCATACAAAAATATGCAAAATGATAATGATGTGTTATTTATATAGCTCTATCGCCAAAGTGCTTTACATAGAATATATTTACATACAATATCACCGTACCAAAGTTGGTACTCATTTGTCATCCTAGCGAGGATGAAAGGCTAAGTTGGTCTTTCTGAGATTCGAACCTGTGAGCTGTAGATTACACATAAATCACAGAAGCAAGCGATCAAACCACTGAGCTACTGAGCTATTCTACCAGCATATAATGTGTTGTAAATTAAACTGAGTATATATGGAAAATGTAAATTCTAAAAAAAGGAGTGCAAATATAATACACATTAAAAGCATAAATACATAATTCACAGATTGTTATTTTACTCCAAGTCTTTCCCCTATATCACTTTGCTTGCCATTGATACCTGTTCATTAACTGCACCCGGTGATATTATACTCATGTTTGATCATTCGGCACCTAGTCTGCCTTGTCGTGCCATGCAGAGTTTCACTCATCACTGAGCCCTGACTCCATGGGCCTTATTACAAGTGTAGCAGTCTGGAAATAAGGGTGACGGTAGCAATGTACTGGCACCCTTTACGGAACCGCCACACTACAAGTCTGCCTGCAGGAGCTGCTGCGCTATCAGGTGCGACCTGCCAGGCACAACGGTCCCAGTCTTGTCACGGAAGCACTGGCACTATTAGCAATGGTGCTGGTGCTTCTCTCTCCTCACTCCCATGGAGTCCCTTGAGTCCTATGGGACTCCACGGGAAAGGGTAACAACATTTCCCGGCACCTGGCTACCTGATCCGCCGGGACTTGTAATGTCCCGTTGGCATCAAGATATCAGGCACAGGAAAAGTGTAATGAGGCCCCATATTTGGATGCTGATCGTATATGTTCCTGATTGAAACATTATTCCATAATTGCTCCCTGTGTCACTGAACAGCCCATTGTTACGTATTAATTTGGCTGATGCCATTGTGCTGGTGTTTGTTGTTAACATCTACATAGCTTCCTCTTGGCTCTGCTCTCTCTCCCTCTATTCCTTGACCACACTGTTCATCATCACACACTGAATCGCACTCTAAACTGGACACAGTGATTGAAGCCATCACAGAGCAAAGCCTGATGATATATACACTGATAAAAATCTCAGATACCAAGGTAAATTCCTCACATATTCCATATTGCTTATCTTGGATTAATGACCGAGATTCAAAATCAATATCCTTCCCTCATCTGCCATTCCCCGATCCTCAGATCCTCAGTCTGCTTGATGTGCAGTGTGTCTGTGTATGCATTAGAGGTAGCGTGGGAGAAGGCTTGCTTTGATATTGGCTAGGTAATAGGGTAAGCGTGCCCTTGTATACCTTTTAAATGATTTGTTTGTCTAGGCCATGTGATGCCTTAGCATGCTTTACTGTGCCATGTGATGCTTCACTTTAAATGGCTTTTTGATTTGGTGTGCCCATCACTAACCTGTTCATTATTCTACTTTCCTCCTTACACCACACACATTGATTACCCACTAGCATAACAGGTGAACATCAGATAATACCTCACTCCCATGAACACCCTAACACCACCCACACTGTAAACAGCCCTCCAGTAACCATCAACCAAACCTTTCTCTCAACGTATACCTGGTTTGTGCGATGGATGGTGTTACAGTTATACAAGCTTTCACTTTTCACAGAAGTACCAGCAAGAGCCTCGACTATAAAACATGTTTCTTAATTTACAGTTGCAAGAAATACAGTTACTCTTGGCACCCGCCAGACCATACACATGCATTCACAGGTCAGCTCCAACTGGCACTCTCATATATACATATATACATCCGAATTCACCCAACCTTCTCGGAGCCATCACACATCACCACTCATCAATTTTCTATTGCCATGCCAGTAGAACAAGTGAGGGAAGCACAGCAGCTTACAAGATAAACTCACAGCACTGATGATCAAATGTATCACACCTCCCTTCCTTCACAGCAATCAAACAAGTCACTCACTCGGCAAATTATTTATACGCAATAATCAGGTGCACACACTTATGCACTCAATCTCAAGGATGTAGTGATTTCCTTGATTAGGTAATGTGTTATGTAATTTGTGATATAATGTGCATGAACAGTGCCAGGTGTTGTAATGAAGAATCTGTATTGGAGGGCACACTCACAGACCAGCCGGGTAGCCTCTGTAGTAGTTCCAGGACAGCTTAATTGTACATATATACATGAGTACAGTTCCAGTTACTTGTAGCTATAGACACAGATCATGCAGTACACCCACCAGCCATCCTCACATCACCAGCTCAGGCCCCCAACTGACTCTCATGGAACACTCACACACAACACTCACCCAACATTTTCCTGAGCTATCTATCATAACATTCACCAACATTCTACCAGCATGCATCCATGGCCAGCAGGACAGAACAGACCTACCCTATCATACCATCTCCCTTCATACACAAAGTCATACAGCACCGAAGACTACATGCACACTCAGATGGCTATCACAGTATACAACAGCATAGCACTCAAACACAGCATACCACCAGTACAACCAAACACACTCCATCCAGGGCTGTCACCCCCAGATGCAGGGTCTGCCACTCCCTGGCACAAACCATCCTCAAGCAAAAACGCAGAAAACAAATTACACACCAGCAGGTGGGGAAAGCATGACAGGAGATGGAAGCACAGATTACCCAACCACCAGACCAGGGTACATCTTAACTCGCAGATTAACTCCTGGGCGGACCAACTAAGTCGCCAATATTCACACACTAAGATTCAGAAGAGGTGGTGCTGCCCATCATCTGGGACAGCAAACACAGAAGGGGTATGTAATTTGCCAACATACTTGTAGTTATATACAGGACACAGATCATGCAGTACACCCACCGGCCATCCTCACATCACCAGCTCAGGCCCACAACGGACTCTCATGGAACACTCACACACATCACACACCCAACATTCTCCTGAGTTGACTATCATAACATTCACTAACATTGTACCAGCATGCCTCCAGGGCCAGCAGGACAGAACAGGACTAGACTATCACAACACCAGGCAGCACATGTTGGTTGCGTTGGTAACTATAGCTGGAAAAAATCAAAATCAGATTCTTTAGATTTGTTTTTATATTAGAACCATAATGTCCCTTCAGATGATGTTTTCTTTTTTGGTGGGGAGCAATATGAAAATGTCTTATTAATATAGGTTATTACTTCAAACTAAGTCATGTTTTTGTCTCACTACACTGCCAATCTTCGGCAACTAATGTTTGCCATATGAAGTTCAAATTTAAATTTGAGGACTGTTTATTCTGATTGGCATTATTTTAAAATGATAGAAATGTGTGAAATGATTACTTCTTGGCATGTTCGTAGGGAATGCAATCACACACTTGCTAGCACGTGTAATGTGCATGGCTTTTTATCAAGGCATATCATTTTTTGCCAATTCAATTTGAAGACACTTAGGGGCCGCTTCATGGAACAAACGTGCGCCGAAAATCCATGCGCAAGCAGGCGCAAGGGAGCACAAGCGTGAGAAACGCAGCGCACGCACACGCGTGCGATTCAGGAAGACACTGCCCGTGTTTCCCGCTGTCCGTGCGCCCAATCCAGCCATGGCGCACGCAGGCATACACGGCGTGTGCTACGCGCACAGCAAAAGCGCACATAGCGCGGCGCACACAACCAAAGTGGGCGGAACAGTGGGCGTAACACGCGGAATGGGGAACAACGCGTGAAAAAGAAGGCGTAACTGGGGAAGTACTGCAGGGAACTACACGGAACGCCCACACGCACGCGAACAACCCGTATTCATGGATCTGAATACTGGAAACCCGCGCATGGCAAAAGAAGCACACAGGCGTCAACGCGTCCGCCACACGAAGGCAGGCGGAAGCATCCCCGCGCACAGTACAAAAGTGCGCGCAAACAACAAACACGTATATACAGCTACGATGAATGCCCCATTTGCCGCAACACTGATCGTGGGACACCGCAGGAGGAGGAGAATAGCCAGGGCATGCATTTTCGCACCACGGACAAGCCTTTTTGGGATGCCTGACGACCAGGTCTATGGCAGGTATAGGTTTCCACCCCACATCATCCTAGACCAAGTCAGGGAGTGGGAAGATGACCTTACATCCCCCACCCTTTACTCCCAAGCATTGAGCCCCTTGGAGAAGGTGCTCAATGTCCTGCATTTTTTGGCCACTGGGTCATTTCAGCGGACTACTGCCATAGTGGGGGGGTCTCACAGGCCACGCAGTCACGCTGCCTACACCAGGTACTGGCAATCATGACAGCGCACCCCTCAGTCCGCAGGCACATATACATGCCCAGAACACCCGCAGAAAGGCAGGCCGTTGTCCTGGATTTTTTCAGGGTGGCACACTTCCCCAAAGTGCTCGGTGCCATAGATTGCACCCATGTGGCCCTACGTCCACCTAGGGCCACTGAGCTCATCTACCGAAACCGCAAGCACTGGCATTCCATCAATGTACAGGTGGTATGCGATGCAAAGGGAATCATCACCTCTGTCTATGCAAACTACCCTGGCTCCACCCATGACAGTTTCATATACAGAATGTCCGCCCTGAGCAGGGCCCTGGAAGCTGGGTAGCATGGCGACACATGGCTCCTAGGTGAGTACAAATGCCCTTGCACATGCATGCAAGTCACACACAGACAAATGCCCAAACCCTAATAATCTCAACTATTATCACCTCCCCAGGGGACAGTGCCTACCCTCTGAGCAACCACATGATGACGCCAATCCGGAACCCCACCACACCACCCCAGGTAAAATACAACGCCGCCCATATTGCAACCAGGGCCATAGTGGAGCGCACATTCGGAGTGATCAAGTCACGTTTCCGCTCCCTTGACCGCTCTGGCGGGCAACTACTCTATGCACCACCAGTAGTGAGCAGGATCATTGTGGCAGCATGTGTCCTGCACAATGTTGCAAAACGGCAGGGCATCCCGGTGGACATGGTGGTGCCCCCACATCCCCAACCACAGGCACAGGCGCTGCCCATGGGAGGGGACAGGGCACGTGGAGAGGAAGCCCGGACCCAGCTTGTGGCCACATTTTTCACCTAAACTCCCACCCCTGCGGAGTGCACACAGGCCTGGCACATACCAGGTGACAATCGATGATGACAAAGAGACAGTCAACTGTCACAACCCTACCACCCTGAGATAGTTGCCATGGAAGTGCCACATCGTCTGCATCCCTAGCTACTTAAACACAAGCTATCCTGTGTGACCAAAAGGCACACATATGACATAGGACATGATATGGCCTATACACAAGTATTTCAAGGTGCGATGAGGCAGGGAGGGCGGAACAAGGGAAGACAGACAACGGTACAACTAGGCCAGGTGTCATTCAGATTGTGCAAGTGCAGGGGTAGGGGGAAGGGAAAAGTGCAAGGGGAAGGGGGGGAGTGCAGTACAGGGGAAGTAGACCAAAAAACAAATACACTGGTCAGCTGGTGGCAACTGCAAAGGTAAGTGCAGACAAGTGCTGGGAAGGGGGGCTGTAGGGATAGAGAGACAGTACCGCAGTGCAGGGGTTGCCAGGGAGCCAGTGCAAGTGGAGAGTGGTTGGGCCAGGGACCGAGGTCAGTGAGAGTGGCCCAGTTGCAGATCCAGTGCAGTTCCAGTGAAGAATTCCGCAAGGGAGAGGCAGAGAGAAAGCAGAAGCAAAGAGGAAGGTCTTGAGGTGCTTCCCGAACCGGAGATGGTTCCCCTCAAGTTCAAGTGAGGCAGGAAGGCTGTTCCAGAGGGAGGGCCCTGTCATGGAGAGAGATCTACCCCCAGCTGGTTGCTCTGAGAAGCGGATGACCCTGACATGCAAGGTGTGCATCACACACACCTGCAAAACAGGCCATGGCCATCACTGTTATGTCACGCAAACCCTCCCAAACCACAACATGACATGGCAAGCAATACCCATACACCAACACAGCAACAATAAGGTACACATTGCCATGTCCAAAATGAACAGTGGCATCAGACAATGATGCCTGACCAGGAATCAGATGAAATGACAGACCAACAACCTCCCACCCAAAATAAGTCATTTCCAAATACATTACAAGAGTTGTAGAAGTAACATAACAATGAATGCCTGTCTACATGCACACTGTGCATTGCAAAATAAACACTGCATCTTCTGTGTGCTGTGTCCTACTCCTGCAACACACTGCTCAGCGCACAGCGCAGTGAACAGCCATTGTGTATGATGCACACCCTGAGCATCACATCTAAGCGACAGACCACATCAAAAAGCAAATTAGGCATGTACAGGATCCATAATTGGTCACAGAACATGTGCTGCAGGGACACAGTGGCCACCAGAAGGCAAACAGTGTACACATGGATATGCAAGGGTGGGAGTACATGTAGTGCATCAGAGTGCAAGTGTGTGGGTCTGCAAGGACATGCACTCAACATATGCATGTGCACCCAAGTGACCATCAGTGTTCTCTACACATCACATGTGAACATTCACCATGTGTACACCCCAGCATGTCAAACCACAACTATCCCCTCGCACCTGAAAGGTAAACACAACACATGAACAGGCATTGATCAGCAGAACACAACATGTACATAGGATGCCACCATTACAATGTCAGAGTTCCTATCACACTGCAGGAAAAGGCAACTATCAACAACAACCCCCCCCCCTCACAAATCACCATGACCCACTGAACAATTGCACCTGGGTCATGGAGCCTTCACCCCTCAATTCCACCTGGCCACAGGATCACCTTTACCCTTCGTCACCATCTCCCACCTTGTGTGTAAAAAGATGCCTGCACCCTCAGAATCCACACTCATTTCCAAAATCACAAAATCCAAAGCATAAAAACAAACCCAAACACCCTCCAGTAGATGACTTGACGTAGCAGTACCTCACAAAGGCCAAGTACTACCACAATGATGCAACAACCAAGGTAGCACAGTAAAACAATGTCACAACAGGATGTGAACCATGTGTGGTACATAACATAGGATGATGCATCATGAATGGATGTGTATTGTCACAAGTCCCGTGTACAGGCGCGGGAGTGTCACGAAACAACCACCCCCACCGTGTCCCAGTTGCCTGCAAGGTCAAACTCACACAGGCCCCTGAGACCCTGGTGGGGAAGGAGGTTCAGGGATATGCAGTGGGGACAGGTGTTGGTACACTGGATAACTGGAATGAGTGGCAGGAGAGGGGAGGAGGAATGACACATGAAAGTAGGGAATGCACGAAAATGTACTACCTGCATGAACACATACACAATCTAAACAAACTTGGACATCATTGTCATGGCCTTCTGTAGTCCAGGCTTAGGAGTGGTACGAACCAACCACCCCCTCTAGGGTTTTGGCGCCTGCAAGTTCGGGGCTTACACAGGCATCCGCAACCCCAGCGGGGAAAAAGGGTTAGGGAACGTTGCTTGGATAGGTATGGGAAGCAGGAACACCGGGTAGAGGGTACAGGATTCAAAATTGCATAGGATTCCGGGTGATTAGGGGGAAAAAACATACCAAATTGAATCACACATACATCCATGCATTAGTGCACCCCCCAGCAAGCCTATGCAGAGCAGTTTGAAAGAAAAACAACAAGACACTTAGCTCTGGTTTTGAGTGCTGGCCTCCTGCCTGCGCACTCTCAGGTCCGGTTACAGGAGCACTGCAATGCTGCAAAGAGAGCCACAGTCAACAACCTGTACGTGCCAATGACACAAAAACACACCACCAAACATGCCCCATAGCAACAAACTACTCTACAAACAGACTATCTGGTGTAGATGCTTCGTACCCATATATAACATAACCCCTGTGACGGGTCATACACAGTCAATGCAGTAAGTCAGCCGCCGGTGGGTGCGTGGCAGATGGAACACCAATGTGTCACAATTCACACAACATGCAATGTTCCCTGGGTAAGCAGACAGACCCATATAGCAAGCCATGACGTCAGAGCGAGTTGTGTACCACCATGACCAAAACAAAGTTGGCAGTGCATGTATCAAAATGTACATGGAAATGAAATGCACTGCACCCGAGTATGTCCCTTGCTGTATGTCCCTGTGAGCTGCCCCTTTCCATGTCTCGGAAGGCTACATGGTTGATACAAGTGCCTCAATGGACCTTGGTGTACCGGAAGGTATGTGCCACTGCCCCTGCAGGTGTCCCACACAACCTTACAATCAACAGCCATCAGTCCACCAACACATCTGAGCTGCATTGTGTGCTTCAACACCAATATTCGTCCAAGCTCACCCTCAGTGCTGTGACTAAGCCTGCATGTGCAACTCGCCTGGTGCAAGCTTTGCTGTGTTGTGGCCCCCCTGTGCTGCTCACCTTGCCTGGAGTTCCTTGGAACATGTCAGCAGTTCTAGGATGTAGGTCTGCAATCCCTGTGCCTCTGCTTGTGCACACATGTGCATGTGGGCACCAACAAACGTGTCCAGAATTCAGACGTCCAATGGGCCATGTCTGCTGGCAAAGGTGCGCTGGAGGCTCATCCCCCTGCAGAAAGGGCATGAAACACATGATTAATGCTTCAAAGTCATCTGTGTGTGTCTCTTCAGGCATCCCATTACTTGACCATGTCAGAAAGTCACATCATAAATCACACCATCAGTCCGTCTTTCACATCCAAAGTGTGGAACACTATCTACAGCATGAATTGCAACAAGCACGTGTACAGTAAAGATAAGAAACATACTACGCAATGCATAGCAATTAATGTACACATTAATCATGAAACACCCCATCTAGCAAAAGCTGAACAGTGGACAATAACACAAAAATCATCCCCACTAGGGGTGTAAACACAAGTCACACAGCACCAGACATGCCACAGATATGACAGTCCAAAGCCCTTGTGTAAATGTTTGTGACACCCAACCATCCTTGCGAGCCCATGGATAAGGGAGGCGGGAGTGGCATATGTGAGTCAAGGACCCCAAGCAGCAAACACATACACAAGACAAGCCTGAGGGGCCCAGCTGGAACAGACAGTGGATGCCTTCAAAAGCCACAAAGCACTGCACCGTCACATGAAAGCACAATAGACAAGCAATTTTAAACTATATTAACTATTAACTAATTACACTAACTATGGAAAATCTACATTACCTAATTAAACTAACTATCAAACAGAAACTTAACTAACTAAAGTAAAAGAAAAATCAAAAATGGCCACATACGACCCGGGGGGGGGGAGGCACCCAGGAGGGGGGAGGTACAGGGTGCTGCTCAACATCCACAAGCGATGATGCTGAGCCAAAAAAAAAACCTCCATGGGCTCAACGCCTGCACAGCCTGACCTATGTGGGAGATAGATGGTCGTCCGAGTCTGGCTCATCCTGGAAAGGAGGACGTGGCACAGTAGCCTGGCCACGCCTAGCCGCAGCTTGCCCCTCGTCGGCGGCAAGTCGCCGGACGGGTGAGCCTGGTTCTGTGTGGCGATGTGACGTAGGTCTGCATGCAGAAACTCAGGTGATACACGTGCTTCCTCTTGCAAGGTAGCACATGTAACACGGAGTTCCTCCTGCAAGGCCTGGCTGGACAACCGCTGCACCTCCCGGCAAGCCTGTAGCTCAGCCGAGATGGTACGCTCAAGCTGTGCAAACCTCTCCTCTGCCTGCTGCCTCTGGGACATCATAAGGACACCCAGAGTGGATCTGAGGGAAGCATACTCCTCCCTCAGGGCATCCATGTGCGCCTCTGCGTGAGCAGCAATAGCTTGATGCAGAGATGACATTTCAGCCTGGCGTGCCCTGTCTGAGGCCGCCATGCCCAGCCTGAGCGAGCGGGCTGTGGACCGTGCCGCCTGCTGCTGGAGAAGCACCTGCCTAGCAGGGGGGAGCACAGATCGGGCCACACGCTCCATGCTCTCAGCGATGTTCTCCATTGCTGCCCCCTACCATTCTGAATTGGCAGTCATGTCTTGCTCCCACTCAGTATACTGCGGTTGCGCGCGGCGACCGCGTTGCCGGGCTTGACCCCTGCGGGACCCAAGGACCGGGGGTCCTCGCTGTATTGGCACCTCCCGCGGCTGCACGACTACATGCCCCCGTCAACGTGATGTCCCAGGCACATCAGTGACTGGTGTGGAGGGTGACCCTGCGTCCCGATCCGCCACGGGCGGAGGAACCAAGACTGTCTGATCCCTCAGTGCAGGTGTCGCAGACAGAGGAGTATCCACATCAGAATCACTCACCCCTGACACATGGACTTGATGCTCATCCAACTCAACATGGACGTCAGAGTTGTCATCAAGGCTGGACTCATAGGCAGCCAGAGACAAGATGGACTGTAGCACTTGGGGGTTTTCGTGGCCTACCACCCCACGACCCCCACTAGTGCCGGGTTGATGTAGCGGTACCAACCCTGTGTCTGGCATGACAACACCATCCTCCGCCTCCATTGCGTCATCACCTGAAAAATAGAGAGAAAAAAGGTCACTACACATGTCAGAAGCACACAACACACACACACACACACCGACAGCAAACGCATCAGGCAGACATGTGACACACAACATATAACCTGCCATGCATGCTGGGTCAACTTTGAATTGCTTCTGTGATCAGACCTGTTGAAAGGTGGCAGTTTCCATGGAAGTGGGTCTATGCAGTGCAGAAAATGTGTACGCCACTCACTACCTACATGTACAAGGACTCCATGGTGTGTGCCAGGAAATGTGAAGGCAGTGAAATGTCAAAATCAGACATCACGTGCATTGTGCATTCAATGTGTACCATATCTAGAAGCCAAGCACCCCTCCACCCCAGTACCAAAGCAGGAATGCCTTGCATGGTATCAAAAGGCTGACCATACACCTGTGTATTGACAGGCAGTGTTGACTGGCATCAACAGCTGAATGTGATTCAAGTGACACCACTGCAAATGATGCTGGGACAGTAAGCAGGACACATGATGAAAACTCTGGATTCCGCACATGTGTGAAGAAGACACAACAATAGTTGGACAGAGTCATTGGCCATTGAACAGGCTGAGGCATGTGAGCCACACAGATTGTCAGACCCTAAACATGTGTGCAACGCAGGACTGAGCCACAGTTGACATGGGATGGCTGATGAGATGGCAGGCAATGTATGTAACCAAGGACTTGTATTACAGTGATCATCCAGTCAAGGACACATAGGGGCATGCGTGCAATGCACATGGAGCATGAATGGGCACTCATGTCCCTGCGGGACATCTGACCTATGCACAGTACAAGTGAGATACCCTGCATCAAGTACTAAGGCTGTACCACACGGCATATGTTTGGCAGATTCTACGCTGGAAGTGAGCATCTACACAGGACGCATGAACAAGAAAGTACACATTGGCAAGATTGAAGAACACCAGTGCAAAGGTGGAACTGGGGTGCAGAGTGGCGGAGGAGGGGCAAGGGAGCATGCCTACATGGAGTCCCTGCATGCAGGCAGAGGAGACATGCATGACAGAAGCATTGCATTACTTACACATCAGAACCATGTACACGTCACATGTAGCGGCAATCATGCACAACACATCCCACAAGTGAAACACACATGTCCTCAACAAACACGCATCAACACTCACTGGACTGGGCATCAAAGTCCAGCATCTCTCCCACTCCTTCGACCAATTCAGGTGGTATGAACTCCGCAGCGAGTGCCTCATGCGGAGTGAGCTCTTCCTCCTCTGGTGCAGGCCCACCGCCAGTCACCAGAGTCAAGTTGTAATTAGAGGCACGCTTAGCCTTAGTGCTGCGTTTGATGTCATTCCAACGCTTTTTGCACTCTTGCGCTGTGCGCACCTCATGGCCGAATGAACTGACATGTTCAGCAACATGCTTCCAGTGGGTGTCACGTTGGGCAGCCGTAGTCTGACTATTGGCGCCCACTAGCATGTCACGGCTGTGGCCCCGCACGTAGTCCATGAGGAAGTCCAGTTCCTGCTTACAGAAAGGCTTCTTCCTCGATGTGCAGGAGGTCGTGGCTGTGTGTGGGGTCCCAGCCTGTGCTGCAGGTGCAACCTTCCTCCTCTTGGACTGTGGCGCAGACCTTGGCTGGCTAATGCCGCCCTGACCAGTATGGCCAGTGGGTTCGGTGGATTGAGCCAAGGGAGTGGCAGGTGGAGGGATGACCAAAGGCCTGACTTTTGTCAGTGGCAGCTGGGTGCCCACTAATGGACCCTGCGTAGCAACATCAGCTGTGGCAGGGTCATTGACCGCAACGGTCCTGGCTGCAGACTCACAACCGGGGTGCTGTTGGGTGCATCTGCCCCTGCACTTGCCAACACCCGGCTGTTCGGGGCAGCAGATGACATGACTGCCCCAGTTACACGTGTCTTGGTCTGAGCAGCCCGGCATGCCCCTATGGTTTCCCCCCTGGCCTGTTGGAAATCTACCAAGGGCTCCTCAAGTGCCAACACACTCTGCGCTGGCAGACCCTGAGCCTGGGTGGCGGTGTCCACAGCTGCACCTGCAACTACTACTACACTTGGGCCCGTGGCAGTCGATGGAACGGACTGCCGGGTCACACGGCACCAGTGCCAGATGCAGAAGCTGCATCCCCCGGAACCACAGGGGGTGGTGGCATGACTGCACCGACACATGGCACAACATTGTGCTCAAGTGGCGCACCCCTGCCTCTTCCCCCTATGTGGCCGCCCTGGACACCCTGGAGTCCCCCTACTCCCTGGTCACCACGGCCATGTCCCTGACCACGCCCACCACGAGGAGGATGCCCAGCTGAGGCGCCCTTCACCTTTGGTGTCCTCCCAACCATGGCACAGATGTAGTAGTGCCGGCACAGATGGAGTTGTGCCAATGGGAGGTGTACACCACAATTGACCTGGGCAATTGGGGTGAAGGGGGTGGGAAGCAAGATGTTAACAGCCCCCCTGCACCTGCAAGGCTGTATGTGACCCCGGTGATGTAGTGATGGGTCACGCAACGCTCAGGCACCCCAAAACTGCAGTAAAACCGTGCACGCAATCCTGCAGCCTACGTGCATGGATTCAACCTCCCGCAGTACGCGGTGGCACCCAGTAACACGAATAACGCATACGCGTGGGACACGCAGGCTACTATGACATCGAAAATGGGTGCGATACACAGGGGCACCCGCAGTGGGAAAAAGAGCATGTGCGACTCACGTCTGACTAGCGCGATGCAGAAAAACATGCGTAGCCAATACCCCCGCCAAAAGAAGAGATACGTCCTTGAAAGCGGTGAAGTTGTGATGGCGCGCGAAACAACAGGAAGCAGCAACACACGTCGGTCTCCACGAAAGGCACGTACAGCGAACTGCTGGGCCCGTTCACCTTTAACCCGTGCTGAGGGAAACGCACGCGCGCATCACGTCACTTACGCGCATGGGCCCTTTCCTTGTATTACACGCTGATGTGCAGAATTTCCACGTGCCAAATCACTCCGTATCAAGCTGGCCACGCGTAAGCACACCGAAGACCACGCTCCTGCCCAGAAGGCCGAAGTACTGCCCCCCAGAGCCCCGAGCACGCTCCCACCTGCCATCTGCTGCTGCCTGACTGCCTGCTGCCCACGTGCCCTGCCATTTGCTGCCTGCACATCAGGGGTGCTGTTGCTGTGACCACTCCTGCTGGAACCGAAGACTCCCGACTGGGATTCCATCGCTCCACAGCCCAGCCCCAGGACCCAGTTGCCCACCCACTCCTGCCTCTGGGGTTGTCATGTCGGGCACTGCAACATCTGGCACCACTGACAACCCCCGGCCAGAGAGGCAGAGGGGCACCAGCTTCAGTGCCACCGAAGTTGGTGTCCTGGTGGAGCAAGTCCTGGGGCAGTATGATGCCCTCTTCGGAAGTTCCCGCACCGACAAGGAAGGACGGACTCGGATCTGGACTGACATCGTGACTGCGATCAATGCGGAGGGGGTGGCAGTCCGCGACTTCCAACATGTCAAGAAGTGCTGGGAGGACTTCAGGTCCAGGACCCTGAACAAGGCCCGGCACCTCTTGAAGGCAGCGGATGCCAAGGGGCGCCGGGGCCACTTGTCAGAAGAGCAGATGAGGGTCCTGGAACGCATATCCCCAGCGCTCCACGTCCAGGTCCTTGAGAGGCAGACCCGTCTGGAGTCGAGCGGTAAGTGTACATGCATCCTGATTGTGAGCTGTGCGTGTGGTGATGTTTCAGTAGTGTGCAGATTGCACATCTGTTTGTATGGGGTCGAGTATGGGTGGGGGTGTACAGGGCTGTGGGGCTAACACATGCGAGGGCTGTAATGTGTGAGACATGGATAGTGCTTGTGTGTGTAGGCTTGCATGCCAAATGCAGTTGTGTGGGCACACATGTTTGGATGAATGTGTATGTAAGTAGACATGTCCGTGATGTCACGCATGTATGTTATTTTCAGCTGCATGTATCAGCACTGTGTACATGTGCATTTGTGTGTATTTGACAAGGGTGCAACAGTGATGCAACATGGATGCATGTGACAGCGGGATGTGGAAGCCTGATTGGCAGATGTGACATGGATGCCCATCTGAACACTGCGACACTTGGCAGAGGTGTACACATGCATGCAAGTGTGGTGGTGTGTGTACATGTGTGGTGCACTTCCTGTGTTGCATGTGATGTCTGCCTCAGCTTTGCCTGCTCATGCTGCTGTATGTGTATGGATGGTGCTGGCAGTTGCGATATGGCTGTGGTATGGTTCATGTGTGTGAGTTGAAATGACATATGTGTTGGGGATTGTGATGGCATGTCTGAGGTTTGCCAATGCCACTCATGTACAACTGTCATGTGTGTATGTGTCCATTGTACAGTGCCCTGATGCCTGTGTTTTATTTCTCCCTGTCTGCAGCGTCAACTGATGAAGAGGGCGGAGAAGGTGCTGTGGAGCACAGCGGCGGGGATCCCACCACCAGCCGGAGACGCAAGGCCCGGCTCCCCTCCCATGTTGTCATCTCGTCGGGGAGTGAGGAGTCCGGTGCCTCGTCCCAGGTCACAGCGGCCGGGGGGAGGTCCAAGAGGCGGAGGTTGGAGTTGGACTCCTCGGCAGCAGAATGGGCAGCTGGGACCCCACAGGGTCCAACGGGGGAAGATGGCACGGAGTCATCCAGGTTGGTGGGGGGTTTGGTGGAGGAGGAGGCCGTGCAAGCAACAGAGACGGGGTCTGGAGGTGGGGATCCCACTGGTGCTAGTGGTGCAGTGCAGGAACAGGGACAGGAGGCAGCACAGGCCGCCGCGGAGGTGCCTGTGTGCAATCCTGTCCCTGATCCTGTCCCTGCATCATCTTGCACCAGCAGGGATGCCTACGTCCAGACCCGTTTTCAAGCAGGGGATGAGCAAACGACAACTGGCCTTCCTCTGCCTGCGGACGTGGCTAACCGGGTCCGGGTTGAGCCTGTCCTGATTGGTGTGGCGTTGCGTCAACGGGCCATGCGAGGTGACCTGCAGTCTTTTCATGAGGAGACTGCACGTCATCTCAAATGGCTCGTTGACCACGTCAGCCTGCTGGGACAGGTCACCCAGGCCAGATTCCTCCGTTTGATGGGGCTTGCTACGACCCCCTCCTCAACTGAACCCCCTACACGCCAGTCGTCCTCCGTGTCAACTTCCCACCCATCAGTCACCTGGGTGCCCTGTGGAGCTGCCTCTGACGGTGCGGCCAGACTGGTGGAGGAGGCATCCCTGCCACAGTCGGGAGTCGGACGTCCAGCAGGGGTGGCCACATCAACGACTGCACCCCAGCCGGCGGAGGATGTGCAGGCAGCAGGAGACAGTGCACTGGCAGAGGCACAGCAGCAGCAGCAATGTGGTGGGAGCCATGAAGGCTCGGGGCCTTCAACATCGGAGGGGCAGGCATCGGCCGGAGGGCAGGGGGACCCAGGACAGAGAGTGTCTTCCGTGTGGCAGCGGTTGGGCCACGCCATAGATGCTCAGCGGCAGCGGGCGGAAGAGGCACGGCTCACAATGGTCAGGGCGGAGAACTCCATGCAGAGGGCCCTGAGGCGGGCCGAGTGCCTCGAGGCAATCCGCAGTGGTTTGGAGGTGGACACGTCGACGGCCCTGCGGACCCTCGGGGCCATGGAGGAGGACCGCCTCCGGGACATTGAGCAGGAGTTCGATGATGCCCTGGCCCGGGACATCCAAAAGTGAGCCGTCAGACTAGCCCGCTGCCCTTGTACATAGTTATGTAGGTAGTGTTAGGTTTCCTTTGTTTTTTTATTTATTTTGGACCTTTTGGACATTGGCCACATTTTTGTATATAGTTTATTTTATTAGTTAGTGTTGTTAGATAGGTTTCATTTCTTTTGTTGGGATAAGTGACCCTTGCTTGTTCGTCTGAACATAGTTCACTGTTGGATTTTATTTTTCTTTCACAATTTACCCATGGAGCAATGGCTTTCAATTATTATTTCCCATTGGATTTTCTTTTGTGGACAGTGACTTTGGACACCATTACTTTGGATTATGATTTTTGGTTTTGCTTTTCTTCACGGACATGCTTCTTTTAATTTTTGTACATTCCCATTTCTGTTTCTTTATTTTTGAATCTATTTATGTTTCCTTTAATACATATTTTTTTATCGAACTTCAATGTGTAGTATCATCTCATTGGTTTCATGCATATCATGATATGGGTTTTGAGATTCACTGACACCCATTGGGTGTATGTGAGGGACACGTGTTTGTTTCGAAACTTGCAATTGGTGTTCTGTCATGTAATTGCCATTTCTGAGTGGGTGGATGCAATACTCGGGGGGGTGTTTTGCATTTGGAGGCTGACCATAGGGACCAGGGATCTAGATTGTGATGACATGTTGGCTGAGGAACATGAGTTGGGGCCTTCTGGCAGGTGCCCCACAGTGCTGGGGGGTGGGGGTGGTGGGAGACATTGGTGGGGGCCCGGTGGAGGGTGCCCCTGCACTGTTGGGGGGTGGGGGTGGTGGGAGACATGGGTGGGGGCCTGGTGGAGGGTGCCCCTGCACTGCTGGGGGGTGGGGGTGGTGGGAGACATGGGTGGGGGCCTGGTGGAGGGTACCCCTGCACTGCTGGGGGGTGGGGGTGGTGGGAGACATGGGTGGGGCCCTGGTGGAGGGTGTCCCTGCACTGCTAGGGGGTGGGGGTGGTGGGAGACATGGGTGGGGGCCTGGTGGAGGCTGCCCCTGCACTGTTGGGGCGTGGGGGTGGTGGGAGACATGGGTGGGGGCCTGGTGGAGGGTGCCCCTGCACTGCTGGGGGGTGGGGGTGGTGGGAGACATGGGTGGGGGCCTGGTGGAGGCTGCCCCTGCACTGCTGCAGGGTGGGGTGGTGGGAGACATGGGCGGGGGCCTGGTGGAGGGTGCCCCTGCACTGCTGGGGGTGGGGGTGGTGGGGACATGAGTTGGACATGGGTGGGGGCCTGCTGGCAGGTGCCCCACAGTGATGGGGGGTGGGGGTGGTGGGAGACATGGGTGGGGGCCTGGTGGAGGGTGCCCCTGCACTGCTGGGGGGTGGGGGTGGTGGGGACATGAGTTGGACATGGGTGGGGCCCTGCTGGCAGGTGCCCCGCAGTGCTGGGGGGTGGGGGTGGTGGGGACATGAGTTGGACATGGGTGGGGGCCTGCTGGCAGGTGCCCCGCAGTGCTGGGGGGTGGGGGTGGTGGGGACATGAGTTGGACATGGGTGGGGGCCTGCTGGCAGGTGCCCCACAGTGCTGGGGGGTGAGGGTGGTGGGAGACATTGGTGGGGGCCTGGTGGAGGGTGACCCTGCACTGCTGGGGGTGGGGGTGGTGGGAGACATGGGTGGGGGCCTGGTGGAGGATGCCCCTGCACTGCTAGGGGGTGGGGGTGGTGGGAGTCATGGGTGGGGGCCTGGTGGAGGGTGCCCTTGGTGGCTGGGGGTGCAGGGGGACCTGCGTTGGTGGGCAGTAGTGCAAGTTGACATGTGGGTTGGCTGGGGGGCATGGCCATGGTGGATGGGGTGCCTGCAGGACATGTGCAGGGTAGGCCCCTGTGGTGTGAGCCACCTGCAGGGGCCGTGGAGGGTGTAGAGGGAACACCTGGGAGGACCCACACGTGCAATTCACATGTGGTGCTCTCTGCGCACCCCTGTAATACACGTACCCTGATGGAATCGCGTTGATACTTTCCGCGCACCCCTGATATGCATGTACCCTGCTGACTTCGCGTGTGTGACTTCCCACGCACCCCTGGAATACACGTACCCTGCTGATATCGCGTGTGCAACTTTCCGTGCACCCCGAAATACACGTACCCAGGACATTCGCGTGTGGAACTTCCCGCGCACCCCTGATATACACGTACCCTGCTGATTTCACGTGTGAAAATTCCCGCGCACCCATGATGTACACGTACCCTGATGGAATCGCGTGTGGAAGTTCAAGCGCACCCCTGTAATACACGTACCCTGCTGAAATCGCGTGTGGAAGTTCAGACGCACCCCTGGAATAGACGTACCCTGCTGAAATCGCATTTGGAACTTCCCGCGCACCCTGAAATACACGTAGCCTGGACATTCGCGTGTGGAACTTCCCGCGCACCCCTCGAATACACGTACCCTGTAGATATTGTGTGTGAAACTTCCCGCGCACCCCGAAATACACGTAGCCTGGACATTCGCGTGTGGAACTTCCCGCGCACCCCTGGAATACACGTACCCTGCTGATATCGCGTGTGAAACTTCCTGCGCACCCCGAAATACACGTAGCCTGGACATTTGCGTGTGGAACTTCCCGCGCACCCCTGGAATACACGTACCCTGCTGAATTCACGTGTGAAAATTCCCGCGCACCCCTGATGTACACGTACCCTGATGGAATCGCGTGTGGAACTCCAAGCGCACCCCTGTAATACACGTACCCTGCTGAAATCGCGTGTGGAACTTCCCGCGCACCCCTGATATACACGTACCCTGATGGAATCGCGTGTGAAACTTCCCGCGCACCCCTGAAATGCATGTACCCAGCTGAAATGACGTGAGGTACTTCCCGCGCACCCCAGTGATACACGTAGCCCGCTTGCCGTGCTGGTACAGGGTTAGCGCAGCCCTTTGCGCTGGATTGGGGATTTTGATGGCTTTTCCCTGCGCGAGAGGGGTCCTTGGGGGCGTAACTGGTGCTGCTGCAGGGTCGCTGAGCCACTGTGCGCCACGGCTGGTTTTGGTAGCTGGAATCCATGAATACGCTGTGCGCGGAAATGGGTTTTGGCGCACGCGGCTGGCGCAGGGATTCGCACGCGCACACTGTGCGCCAGCCGCGTGCGCCACTTGTGCGCTGAATTCTATGAATTACCCCCAAGGCTGTAATGAGCCGGTAATTGCCCATTTCTGGGCGCTGGAAAAAATAAATACCGGCAGCAGCCATGCCTGTATTACAGGTACGGCTACCGCCAGCCTCGTAATGAGGACCATGGTGTTAGGTATGGTAGCTAAAAACACATATTTTATGCAAAGTTACGATTCCCTGGTATGGCTGTGGTGGCCACCGTAACCATACAAAAGTACCATACATTACCATAAAAATGCAGTTTTAGTATAAATAAATATTTTCAAGAAAAGTAGGGTTTGAACCGCGCTCAGGATATATATGCATGCTTTATGCATTTTATGTTGTTTAAATAATGTATTTTGAGCGCCAGCCTTGTTTCGGGAAAGCAGTCGGGTACAGCACTTGATTCACTTGTAATGGCTTGAATCATGCTAGTAACTCGAGTTGGTTATCATCACGTTCCTGGAAATATGCCCTGGTAATGTCTGATGATGAGTGACCTTTACTTTGACTGCTTTTTCCATAATGAACGTTCTACTGTAAAAGACATTGGAATGGGCTTGCTGAGCCATTTTCCAGTCTGTTCTAATGCATAAATGTGCACTCAGCCTAGCTGTTGCATTTCATGAGTTCTTATATGGCTGCACCTTATCAGTGCGAGATATGTGGCTTCGCTGTAAGTGTTGCACAATGCCTTGACTACATGGCGCGCGCGTGTGATCCGGGCATTCGCCCGCTGGTTCTCAGCTTGAGATATGCCTTCCTGTTCACTGTTCTGCCAATGTTACTCTTTCCTTATATCTGTATGAACATGTTTTATGTTAGTTATACCAATGCTCCTGGATGTACTTTGGTAAACCAGCTTGGGTTCTCGTGCTCTCTTTTGGTGTGTTCACAAGCCAAGCAAAGTGTGCATCTTCATGAGGAAAACATTATTTTATTTATGTAGATGACTTATTTCAGACTTTCATTCTAGGTCGAAGTGAAGAGACTGTATGTCTGATTTACAAAGCATTTTTCAATGGGATTGTGCCATTGTAAAATGCTTTTGTTAATCAGGCCGGGGGTCTTCTGCAGAAGGTGAAATATGGCTGTAACCTGTTTGACAATATAGGCTGTTCTTGCTGTTTACAAAACTGATTGTTTCACTATCAAGAGTTATCAAAGTATGTGACGCCATGGATTTCCTTAGCAGAGGGTATTGCTGCTTCAGTGTCACACAAATGACACGTGTCCACTCAAAACTGCCTGAGCTCTCACAGCAATGTCATGCATATCACCCGTTTGAAGGGTCTTAGTCTAAGGTTACTCTAATTTTGTAACACATTAGCATCTGACCACCACTTACATGATGAAAAGAAGCCCCCCCACATACTCAGACTGATATAAATCATCAAAACAAGCCCCCTACTCATTAATATTTATAGATCTGGTGTGAGGTGGTACTAGGCATTATGGGCCCCAATGACTGAGTAAAAGGTCTGAGAACAGGAAGGGCAATAATGAGGGATACATGAGCATAACACCCACAACAGCCACTGGGTGGAATCCATAATGCTATTATATCCCCCCTTTCTCTTGACAGTATATAGTATGTAGAAGTAATCCATTAATACATTGGATCATTTCACAGGGTTATGATTAAGCTTTACAGACCTAGCCCAAGGGTCTAATTGGAGCTAATTTGAGGGCCTGGGTGAAGCTAGGGCATTTTACAAGGTCTTCAGGGCCCCAACTCAAGTACGGCCTGAGGGTGTGTTCTATAACGCTTTTATTTCCCTTGGAGAATAAAAAGGCAATCTGCCGGTGTGGTTGCTGGGAACGGACTACTTCCAAGCAACCATATATGAGGAGGGAGAGGCAAGACTTAGAACATAATAGGCGATGTCTGCCAGGTGTGGCAGACAAATACTGCAAGCATTAAGGGTGGTAGATTTCCACCACCACCCTAATATGAAAAGGAGTGTGTGATTTCAAGTGACCGACCAAATCTGTCAGGTGCAGCCCAGGTAAGAAGTGGACGAGGCAGCAGGTGATTTAGATCCAATGTGTGGTCAGAGCATGGAGGAAAGCCACGCTGACAAGAAGGCGGTCAGCATGGCACTCCCATGAACACAGAGACCGCCGTACTTAGAGCCATGGTTGCATGGCTGTCCGTGCATCGCTCCCGTGATTAGAGGAAGCACCATGTAGACTGCCATGCTACCTGGCTAATTTCCAGACTATATGGATGTGCCAAACCATACCAACTCATATATCTTGGAAATTGGGCAATGGGGGAGTGCTACGTCAGTCCCCTGGTACACAATTAAGCTTTATAGACCGCGTCTGAGGGCTGTACTGGAAGATGTGGACCTTGAAGTCCAATTTGAAGTCCCGAGTACAGTGAGGGCATTTAACAAAGACTTCAATGCACATAACACCCAATGCAGCACAAGCTCATGGTCTGTAAAGCTATTATGTGTCTTAAAAAAAATGTATGGCCCGCGTCTGCTATGTGCACCCTGGCAAAGAATGCAGGCAGTAAATGTGTTCATGGCCGCCCCACATTTACCCCCACCCTAACAGGAGTTTGGGGAGGGAGGCGGGTGACTTCCTGTGCCCGAGCAACGTCGGTCAGGTGTGGCCTGGTTGAGGAGGAGGAGAGCAGTGATGTGTGGGGGTGATTTATGTTGTCGTTAAGAGAGGGAGTGCAGCACTGAGAGCGGCGATTGCAGCATAGCTGTCAGTGTGCAGTCCTCTCATCATGGGAACACTGCACTGAGAGCCATGCAGCTTTGCCGTGATGAGAGGTAGCACTGTGCTGTGAGCTGTGCCGCCAGCGCATCGAGCCCAGGAAAATGGCTAGATTTCTCCCAGTAGATTTTCCAAGCCAGACCGGCTTGTATTGCTTGGAAATTGGCCTATGGTGGAGAGCTAGTCACTCCCCCTGGGCATAGTAAAAAATAGCACCCAGAGTTAGTTTTATTAATATATACTGCTAGAAAACGGACTCCCATTAAGTGCATTCATGATATTTACAACTGTATATTCAAACCAAACATAATCTAGACATACAGTATTTGATAGAAACCTGATTCCTGAACCATCTACACCTGGTATTACGAAACTAGCAGGTTTGGGCTGCAGGAGTTTCAGAACCTTAACACAAGGGAAGTGGTATCCTGCCCATGTTCCCCTGGGAATGAAGATTTTAGCCCAAAATGTCATTCTATTGTGCATTGCATTGTTCTGGGGACTTTTTTCAAACCATTTCTAAAACCATCCTTTTATTCAACCCCAAAATAATTGTCAGCATCATGTGCAGCGCCCCTTCCTTTCTCAATGGGTGTCATTACAAGTTTGGCAGTATCCTTTCCGGTCTAACCGGCAGGCTGCCACCAAACCTGCATTTTTTTCCAGCAAATGGGCAAATACTAGATCATTACGGCCCTGCCAGACCCGGTAATTGCCCATTTGCAGGCGCCGGAAAAGAGTTGCTCCCAATCCCATTCCCTAGTTGCTCCCATTCCCATTTTGTGCCATAGGGCTAAATGGGAATGGCGAGGTTGGATGCACAGGCACCGTTTATAGCGGGCAGAAAGGCACCCATGCGCACAACTTGTAGTTTGCCAGTCCGGCAAACTTATAATGAGGCCCAATGATTGGTTAACTTGATAATAATATTCACACTATCTTCTGCATCCTTCATGTGTTGACGGAGCAACCTGATCTCCCAGCCATCCCTCAATCACAAAAATTAAGGGTGAATGATTTACCCCACACGTGTACAAAAGTCAACTCATTAACAGTCTTTCTCAAAATAAGGTTGTTTTTCAAATTCAAATACAAGTGCTAAGCATAAAGGTTAAGAGCAATATGTTGACAGTTGGACAACAACTACACAAGTGTTGCCTTTAAATCTTAAACACCATACTGGCAACCTGTTGTTTGAAGGCAATGCTTCCACAATAGCTCAGAGACCAACCAGATCATGTTTTTTTTTTAATAACAATTAATAACATCTGGCAGGACCACACTGTCCTGAGAAGGAATTCTCAAAAAACGAGAACATTCTAGTTTAGAACAAACCTGGCAATTCGTGCTTAGTGGATTATCAGCATCTTTCGATGAGCAATTCCAATAACTCAGTAGTACTGTTAAGTATGCCATCTATCCTCCAGCTGCATGGCCCTCTAGTCTACTCAAATCCTTTGCCAAGCAGTGGCAACTTTACCATAGAACCTCCACAGAACACAATGATCGCCACCCTGCATACAGGATCCAGTCCACTGTGGCATTTTTAAGTCTTCAATGCCCCAGATATATAAAAATTAGAATCATTGAACCTGGAGTGCGAAACCAGCTATACATCAATATAAATCCTGCCCTTCATAGGAAAGAACTTGCAAGAATCTCGTGTATCCCAAGTTGATAAGTGCAGTCTGCAGCCCACCGTGGCCTAGTACCGAGCGGCCTTTTGACATTATGGCAGAGAGTGCTACTCTAAGCTACACAGAGGAACACATTTTAGAAATAACTCGAGGTCCCTCTATTTTTGACCAATCTGGCCAAAATATAGGTATTGGCTTGACCAACACCAGCGAGGGTTTAATAAAACTCAAAAAGAAAGTATTCCGTACCGAGCTCCATGGCCATTTTCTTCACGAATATTTAAAAGCAAGTATCATACCCGCTGGACTTATAGTGGGAAACAAACCAGTTTTATTCCTTACAGATAAGGAATACACTACACACTTCAGTTACATAGCTACTAAATGTAGCAGGGACCTCATGGTCCTTACTATCTCTACAGCCCAAAGGATTGCTTCAGAGATCCAAAAGACACTAGATATTGAGGAAATAAAATTTAAAAATAGTACAGTGATTGCAAACGCTGAGGAACAACTGCGAGCAGTTGATAAACAATTTGACATCTTCAAAACCACTACATTAAGTAAAAAAACTAACAAGTTGCAAAAAGATATTAAAGAATTTAAAACCGAAGTGGTGTATCCTTACACTTTGGATGATTACATCAACGCCATTAACAAACCTGGGACACAGTCGAACCCACGGACGGAAGGCAGGAAAAAGTGGGTATCTTTCTCAGGCTCCAGTAGTAGCTCATCTGGGAGCAGCTCAGGTCAAAATTACCAGCCAGGGATATACAATTAATTTGGACAACCCTTTGTGCCTCCGTCTTTTCCTCCTTTTTTAGGCAGAGGCGGACAAGTAGGCGGGTGGGCCCCACCACCATGGCAAATGCCACCCTTCGGTTACCGGCGCCGAACAGGACGCCGTCGCCGTTAACACCAGTGACTAACCTGGATGAACATCTCCCAATTTTTAATCTTGCACACATAGAGTTAATACCAGCCCAAATCTCAATTCTGAGCAAAGGCTTGACCATTGTAACGACCACAGGTACCAAACTGACATAGAGATTAGACGCTTTCTTTGCACTGTGCGACTACAAACCTTTTTCCAGGAGAGAGAACCACTGGAACAGGAGGCAGACACAGGTTTACATCCCAAATCTACCTTTTGCACCACAGAGAATCAGGTGCCGAGTGACCTGATCATATTTGAGAAATGCATACTTAAGGAATTCAAAAAACTAGCTCTGAGACATAATAACAACAAAATCCAAATTAGACATAACTGCACCAAACTCGACAACAACAAGCAAGCAACAACAACATTGTAATTAAACCAGCAGATAAAGGTGGGGGCATTGTCATCATGTCATCTGAACAATACAAAAGTATGGTTATGACTTTGTTGAGTGACAGAGAAAGCTATCGCCCCCTGCGAAAAGATCCCACCAAGGACTTGAAGATTGAAATCTCTGAGATAGCCAATTTTGCATTAGAAAGAGGATGGATCACGGAGAAGGAGTCCATCTATCTGACTACATCGGAGGGACGCACCCCATGCCTCTATGCTTTACCTAAAATGCATAAAGACGTGATCAACCCACCGGGCCGCCCGATTGTATCAGGGTGTGGATTAGTGTTAGAACCACTGTGTAAATTCATTGACGAATTTCTAAAACCTATGATTGGAAACATAGACTCGTATCTGAGAGACACGACCCATACTATAAAGACTTTTGAAAATTTGGAATTCAATTCAGACACTCACATTTTTGTAACAATGGACATTAAAGCGCTCTATACTTGTATTCCTCAGTATGCCGCTATTGAGTGCATTTATGATTCTCTAACGGCAACCAATCTACAGTCACGAGTCCCTCCAGTTTTCATTATTGAACTTCTGACGGTAGCCCTTTGCAATAACTTTTTCACCTTCAGTGTTCAATTTTACTTACAAACAAAAGGCACTGCTATGGGTGTGACTTTTGCACCCAGCTTGGCTATTCTATACATGGCAGCCTACAAGAATAAACATATTTCCAACAAGACCAATCCCTGGCAACATAATATCATCAGGTGGCGCCGATTTATTGACGACATTATATTTATTTGGTGTGGCGACCAGGAACAACTTGAACTTTTCTTCGCATGGTTGAACATGTGTGATTCAGATATCCAATTCACCATGGAATGGGATAGGCAGGCTATCCAATTAGCAATCAGGGTGGGAAACTAAGCTGTAATTTGTATAGAAAACCAACAGATCATAACACACTGCTACACTTCTCTGGCAACCATCCCCAACATCTGAAAGAAAATTTGCCCTATGGCCAGTTTCTGTGTCTGTGCAGAAACTGTACACAACTTGAGAATTTCTACAAAAATGCGGCTGTTCTCAGTGAACGCCTAAGGTTCAGGGGCTACCCAAAGAAATTAATAACTACATCGAAAAAACGAGCAAGGTTTATGTGCCGTGAGTCTATTTTAACACCACAACCCAATCAGCAAGATACAGACCAAGACATAAGACTGACATGCGTACTCACTCATGGCCCTCACACATTCGACATCAAAAAGATCATTTCGGAAATACTGGCCTTCAGCAAAACTCAATCTACCGGAAGAAAGAGAACCCTGTTTTGCTTTCAAAAGATCATGTAACGTCAGAGATTTTCTGGTTCACTCTTGCTTCACTGAAAAAACTCCCCGGGGGGGGCCTTGGAATTTGAAGCCCCTAAAAGGGCACCATCCCTGCGGTTCATGTGTAGTTTGCAAGTATACGAAGAAAATGTCAATCTTCACCTTTGGAAGCAAAATTTTGACTTTCAGACATTTTTCAAACTGTAAATCTACCCAAGTTGTATACTGTATTGAATGCCCCTGTGGGTTACGGTACGTTGGGCAGACCATGCGGAGTGTCAACACTCGGATTTCCGAGCACAGATCCAGGATACGGTGCAGGAAGGAAACCTCACCCCTGGTCCAGCACTATCTGAACTTTATACATACACCAGAGGACCTATTATGGTGGGTCCTCGAGAAACTACCGATGGGCTCTGCTACACAACAACGCCTTTTGAATCTTGAAAACAGATGGATTCACAGGCTGGATAGTTGTGATATTGGCTTAAATGAACAATTTTCGCCACTCTAGTTACAATACCACAATTTCTTTTTTGTAACTACCAGCTTTCACTATTTTCCTGTTGGTATCTTTTACTTCAGGCATTGCCATTGGGGTGCACACCCTCAGAAGCCTTTGACGTAACAAAGGGGGTACAGTATGATCCTTAGCCATCAAACCATATGGCACGTTGCCCTACAAGCGGGCGCCAAATTTACAGCTTGGTCGCCTTTTTCAAATTTGAACACATATGGACCGTACCCATTTGGACCCAGGGGCTCTGTGTCAGCCTTAGCAGTCCTTCTTCAACCATTTACCTCATGCATCTTCGGGTCCTTTATTTATTCATGTGCAATCTTGCACTAGTTTTCTTGGGTGACACGATTTGTGCAGGGATGGGGGCCACGTTGTTGTGTGACCCCAGTGCTATCACACATTCGCCCTCGTGTCCCACACTATTCCCGCTAGACGCGGACTAGCGGGTGCACACCCTACAAAGGATCAAACATGCTTGCACACACGAAGAGCGTGACTAATGCTTTCATTTTCCAACAATTTTCCAACACTTTCTCTTTCCCCGGAGCTACTTCTGATTTGGAGGAATGTACTAATACACACCCCCGAATGGTGGACCAATCAAGCGCAGTTGGAGATGCAATATCCACTGCTATCTGGGTTCCACCTACTATTGTGATTGGTTCATTTTCTCGTGTCGCGCTGCCGACACTTCCGGGTCATGTGACCCGTGATAAATCTGTTTCCCTGTTGCACTTAGCAACCAGCCTCGGCCAAGCCAAGTCAAGCTTGCAGCCACAGGCCGTTCCCGATAGCTGTGTGTGGATGACTCAGCGTCCTGTGCAGCCCCGAGTGAGCCGTATTTTGTCTGACTGCTAATTAATTAAATAATTAAAAGGTAAGCAACATGCACATTGCTCCCTTCTACGGCTTTAGCCTTCACCGCACATCATTCTGCCCTGAGAGGTAGCCACTACTTATCTGCAGGTTGATATGCACTGAGACCAACGTGCTCCCTTCCTCTACTACATTTTGTTTCTCAGTATTCATTACTGTGTCCTCCTGACTGAGGGATTGCACTCGCCGCTCTTCGCACAGCAGTCATCTTTTCTTCATTTATGGAGGAAGTGTATTGGTAGGCTGACCACCGCTTTTTCTATACTATGTATCCTTTCCCCAGTGGCAACAGCACAGCCCTAATATGCAATAATGGTTGCTCTATCGAGCGTGTAGATTTACTCATTTATTTATTTATTCATTTATTTTTTATTGTTCATTATTATTATAATTTTAAAATAGGTTTTCTGTTATTCATTTCCCTATAGTTTGTGAGCATGCACGTCGCACCGCAGCACCCGCGCATCTATGCCTGATTGGGTTCAGGTTTACCGTGTGTCTCTTGGCAGTCCCGGTGTGGGTTTATCGAGTCGGCTCTGAACAGCACGCCAGTTTCTTCTTTTTCCAGTCCAACATCCATGGGGACTGGACAAATTGAACCCCTCTAGGCGAGGAATGGTTCAATTTTAATTTCTTCCTCCCTAGGGCTTCCCCTTCGTTTGTTTGGTCACACATACGTGTTCTAGGCAGAACCTTTCATGGCTTTTCTAAATTTTAAAGCAAGCTTGGGGTGGAATGGCAGATGTACACTCAAGCATGCATTTTGACCACTATTGCCCATTATTTTGAGTTGGAAACTTAGCTTTTCGTTTTTGTGTTCTCTCTCTTTTTCCCTATAGGGTATCATGAATTTACCCCAAAGAAGGTGGTAACACACAACCACCGAAACGCTAAAAAACGATAAGGCAAACCCAGTGGGGGTTTCCCTTATATGAGTCTTATGAGAAGATCTCCGAAAAAAAAAAAAATCTAAAAAAAACCTTTAGACTCATTTGGAAATAAATTGTATACTAATACTAGATATTTGAGGGATTTCCAACCTCTATTTGATTTGTTTAGATTGTTGCTCAAATTAGAATATATGAAACTGTCACTATGAAACTGTTTCATTTATCCTTTCCTTTCCCTTTTTTTAAATCAGAGGAGCTTTTCCTCTCTTGCTCTTTCCCCTTATTCTGAGCACTGGGTTTTTCGTTTGTTCACACTTGCACTTATCAGCATCCGTTTCCTTTATTCTTTAACCTTGGTTATGTGTAACCATATGTTTGATGAATGATGTAAATAACTGTTTCATCTCCCCTCTCCATGTTTACGATTCGATGTATAATTGTTGTGTTTTTTTAATTCTGTTATTCAACACATGGTAAACTTTGTTTGCAACTTTTTACAGCATTAAAACAGTATAAATTATACACTGAAAATGTTGTGGTAAATGTGGTCATCTTGTTTTTCTATTTATTTCACCATGCATGAAAATGGTTGTAATTAGGGATGGGATTTGATACAAGAAAAATACCCAATTACTGAAAGGCACTCCACCAATTCAGCACACTAGGTAAGGTGCTGAGTGCTTTGTTTCTTGCTTTGCAGCATTATCTTGTTGTGTTACCAAGTTGATAAATGCAGCAGAACTAACAACTTCCTCCATTGCCTACAAAATGGGAATACCTGTTACGTGTTTAAGAGTCGCCTGATCCTTGCTGGCAATCTTGATAGATCTACAATTCATAGCTGCCCTACTCCCTCTCTTCCTATTTCTGCTTGACCAATTGGGGGCGTTTAACAAAGTTGGTCACATCACCTTACCTAGCCACCTATCGAACACAGAGATCGTGAAAGGTGTTGTCATTAACCCAACATCTGATGACATGCTGCATCTTGTTCTGTACCCCAAAGGTTATTGCTATTGTTTGCATTTATTAACATGTATCTCCTACACATGATGTACCTAATCCAATCATTTGGGTTATATACCTATGCTTCTGACCCCCCAAATAATTATAAAATTCTCTTCATCTGGCATATGACCTAAATACTTGAGATACGATGTGAGTACCAAAAGATAAGATGTCAATAACCGGCAATCCTTATATTATATATCTGATTTAGATCTCAGAGTAACTTGAGTCATGTCACTTGAATTATGACACTATGCTACACGCTTCGTAAACAAATGCATACCATACACATGTTTGTGAGTTCAACATGCATCTTTTTTTTAATCTTTATTTACACAACATCCATCATAAATCACAAGACAATCAATGTATAACATATAAAACAGTGCAAATTACAAAAGAAAATCACATTTTACACAAAGGTATATACAAGGCGAGATATACAATACACTAAACCCCAATAAATCAAATATATCTCCCAATTACCCTCCCACCCAACAACTACAATGCCAAGTCAAAACAAGTGTAAAAATGTTCCCCATATTTTCTCAAATAAACCTAGTTTACCAAGTCTCCTATATATCACTCTCTCCATATTTGCCAATTCATGCATCTCAGACAACCACGTCTCAATATTCAATGTCAAAGAATTCTTCCAGTTCCTCAAGATAATTTTCTTACCAGTCATCGCCCCTCAGAACAATCACTTCTTCTCACTCTGATTGAGACCATCCAAAGACTCATCACACCCCAATATGACCACACTAAAGTTCAATACAGGGAGTCCAACAATCACCTCATCACATACCCATCCGATCTCACCCCAGAATAGTCTCACCAGTCTACACTCCCATAGCAGATGTTGCAACGTACCGATCTCACATAAACATCTCCAACACTCCGCACTCTCCAACATCCCTCTTTTACACATTCTCTCAGGTGTCCAATAAATTCGATTTAGAATTTGTATCTGTCTTGACCTCTCTGTGAGTTCCAGTGAGCACAATTTCACATTCATACACATATTTTGCCACAAGTCCTCTGTGACATCCATTCTGATCCTTCTGTCCCACTCCTCCCTTAAAGAATCATTTCCATGAAAACATGACGCAAACACTTTATACAAGCGACTGGCTAAACCCCCATCTGTTCCAACTGAATTCCTCGCAAACAGATTCAATTCAGTTTTCTTCTCGAAATGAACATTACCAATCGCACGCTTAAGTTTCACAAAATCAGAAGCTCTAAAGTTTTCAATACCATATTGTTGCTGCATTTCCCTTGCGGTCATCCAGTGACCATTCCTAAACAGATCAGCGACCCACCGCACCCCAGCTAGAAACCAATCCGCCGAAAAGATCACCTTGCCATCTATTTTGATAGCAGGATTCAACAACACCGAAGCACCAGGCTCTTTCAAAGCATCCACATCCAAATACTGACACAGACCCCTCTAGGCGCTCCTCATGCTATCCATCAACAAATCATTTCCACAACTCCGTCTCGAGACTGAATTAAACACAGCTCTCGAAGTAAGCGGCCCATTGAAACTAGTTTCAGCCTCCACCCAAACATCCTGCCGTTCTTCCACAAAAGAAACCAAAAATTCTGAAAAGAAAGCAAGATGATATGCCCTGAAATTCACTACTCCAAGACCACCCCTATGTACCGGCAACTGTAACTTCCACAATTTCAACCTCAGGGGCTTCCTATCCCACAATAACTCCTGCAACATCCTGTCTAAATCTCTCCAAAATGTCATAGGGAACATCAAAGGGACCATACTTAAAACATAATTAATCCTTGGGGCAGATATCATCTTTAAGGCATTCACCTTTCCCCACAAAGAAAGATTTAAAAGGCCCCATCTCTCAAGATCCGTCCGCAAACCGCTACACATGTCCGGCACATTCTCCTTAACCAAGTCACCAACCTCCGGAGTTAGCCAAACTCCCAAGATCAGCAATTTATCCGGACACCACCTGAAGCCCAAGTCCATCACAAACTTCCTATCTACTGAATGTGTCAAAGGCATAATCTCCGATTTCATCCAATACATTTTGTACCTGGAACAAAGATGGAACTCCGCCATAACGCCCATCAGCGCTGGTACAGATTTCTTAAGGTCACCAAGGATTAAGAGCATGTCATCCGCAAACACCCAAATCTTCTGCTCTATACCCCAGCACGAATGACCAACCACATCATCAGCCTTCCAGATAAACTCGGCCAACGGTTCCAAAGCCAACACAAACAAAAGAGGTGACAGAGGGCACCCTTGCCTCGTTCCTCTCTCCAATCTAATCTTCCCTGACCTCATACCATTGGTGACAACCTCCGCCGTCAGCTCGCTATATAACAGCCTGATCCAGGAAATAAAGCTCATACCAAAACCCATCTTGTCCAATACTGTGTAAAGGAAGTCCCAATTCACTCTATCAAATGCTTTTTCCCCATCTAAAGATAAAACAGCACTATCCCTTTCCTGGTCATTTGCTTTCGATATAATATTCAAAATCTTCCTAATGTTAATGGAGGTCTTCCTACCCTTCACAAAACCAGATTGATCCACATGTATCACGGAAGGAAGCCAACGATCCAACCGGCAAACCAACATCTTCGTCAGAATCTTATTATCAACATTAACAAGACTAATGGGCCTATAACTTGAAGGCAAGTTTCATCTCTCCCTCGTTTCAAGAAGAGCGAGATCAGAGCATGTCGAGTAGTCTCTGGAAGCAATCCGATGTTAAATGACTCCACATACATATCCACCAGCAATCGGAGTGCCGAATCCGGCAGCACTTTATAAAACTCTGCCAGGAACCCATCCGGCCCTGGGGCCTTCCCTGCATTCCCTTTCCTGGTCACTTGCTTTCGATATAATATTCAAAATCTTCCTAATGTTAATGGAGGTCTTCCTACCCTTCACAAAACCAGATTGATCCACATGTATCACGGAAGGAAGCCAACGATCCAACCGGCAAACCAACATCTTCATCAGAATCTTATTATCAACATTAACAAGACTAATGGGCCTATAACTTGAAGGCAGAGTTTCATCTCTCCCTCTTTTCAATAAGAGCGAGATCAGAGCATGTCGAGTAGTCTCTGGAAGCAATCCGATGTTAAATGACTCCACATACATATCCACCAGCAATCGGAGTGCCGAATCCGGCAGCACTTTATAAAACTCTGCCGGGAACACATCCGGTCCTGGGGCCTTCCCTGCATTCAACTTAACAATCGCCATCTTAACTTCATCCAATGTAAAATCCTCCTCCAATAGCTCTGAATCGTCCACATAAATCCTAGTTAGGTCTACTTTTCCCAGAAATTCTGCACCATCACCCGACACCTCCAGTTCATTTTTGTAAAGTTTCTCACCAAGAGGATAACACACACTGCCGTCTTGAGTCCGAATTGACGGAACAGATCGCTCAGCCTCCCGCTTCCTCAACCTATATGCCAACCACCTGTCACATTTTTCACCCTTCTCATAATAGGCGCATTGCAAAGAAAAGTTACTCCGATCAACATGCATCTTATTCTGATAGGTTGTCATGTGGTTCAATTGCAGTGACTGGTGTTACCATTTCCCACTGTGTATTTAGTGTGACTCTGGCTGTAATTTGTCAAATTATCACAACATGTCAGGTGTTTACCCTTTCTGCCATTAAGTATTTTAAAGACTCACCTCCACTAATAAACGATCAACTCCCCGATAAACAATTGTGTGCTATGTGCGTGTTAACAAAGGAATGCAGGAATGTGATGAGATAAATAACTCAGAACTCAGAAAAATAATGAAACTATACAGACATCAAAATTGTTGGCTTTTCAAATTCTTATTTGTCTATGTACTGCATGCCATGGGAGTTGCTTCAGAAGTGTATCGGTTGTGTTCCATTGAAGGAATGGAACCTTAAGACAATGGTAATTCTACATTAGTTAGGTACATTGTCCTTTTGTCATCCTCTTATCTATGGCTCCTAGCTTCTTTGCATTCATTGTGCCTCATTACAAGAATGGAGGTAGCCATGCCGCTATTTGCGGCATGGCTACCCCCATTCCGGGTATCGGGTCCGGGTTCCCTGAATGGGGAATTACCGGGCCATTCCGACCATGGAGGGCCCAGTATTTCCCCATTCAGGGAACCCGTACCACGTACACCCCCATTCCCGTTTGAGCGCCATAGCTCTCAAAGGGAATGGGGAGCATGCTAACAACGGGTCCATTAATGACGGCCCCGTTGTTAGCATGCTGGACCGCTCGCGGGACCCGCTAAGGATGCCTGGTTTTACCAGGCGTCCTTACCGGGTCCCGTGAGCGGACCTCGTAATGAGGCGGTGGGGGCTTAATGGGGCCGCAGCTCTACCGGCCCCATTAAACCCCCTACCGCCAGGTTCGTAATGAGGCCCATTATGTTTAGAACACCTCTATTTGTAAGACTCAGTAATGTTTTAATTAAATGCAATACGGTGAGGGTTAGAAAATTGTCCAGATTGGCAAGAAAAAGTGGTACCCTTCATAGGAGCAAAATAGAACTAAACTCTCAGCTGGCCCTGACTTTCATTATCAGATTCCAATAGCTCATTAGGTTAGATGTGTGTGTCTGATAAGTGTGTCCAGGCTTCAGTCAGTGGCCTGAATCAAAACAAGGCTGACTCTACCACTCGTTCTTCAAAGGTCATAGAATTGATTGACATTACATTTGACAACACTGGCATCTGTTATTGCAGTGCTTACAAGCAGGAGGAATCTTGCATGAAATGTTTGTTTTTATACGATGTAATGTAATTGTTACTATAATTGCCTACATGGATATATGATACACCTCTTCCTGGCTCATGCAACCCTGTTGATGGAACGTCGACCCTAAGCCAAGCATAGTTGGTTGTTGGACCCACCCATAATCTGATTAAACTCTTGATTTGATTGTTGCTCAGTGGTCCATGGTCTTATCTGAGCCATCCTTTTTTTCTATTTGTATCAGGTGGCTGTTTTATTCATGCTTCACTCTTAAGACTGATGACCGTGTACCCAATGTCTCCACATGTTTTAATTCCAAAAGCTCAGACCAACCTCTTCATCTTGTGCATAAGGAAATGCCCCCTGTTACACTTCAAAGGGTTTTCCTATATAGACTGGGACATGGTTTTTCACTGAAGAAAACTGTCTTTTCTTCTGTGACTTTTCAATGTGGATCCATGCAAACTTAGAAAGACCAGATGCGTAAAGAGCGTGAGCAAATACTGGGACAACAAAATAACACACTAAGCTTTCCAGCCCTCATGGATTGGCTTTTGCAAAGCTGCTTTTAGTCAATAATAATGGCAGGGGGTTGGTGGGGGGACAGAAAGCGTGTCAATGTCTCCATTTCCACTAATCACACCAGCAGAAAAATATGTGGCCTTCCAGATGTTTCCATAAACCTCTCTGCACCCGGACATGTATGTGCCCCATCGTGACAAGTGTTAACAATGACCTGGTCCTTTCATTAAATACCCAGGCAGGATACTGTTCCATAGCCTCCACCTCTTTCTACTGCATCTGTAATAGTCATTGGTATTATATTTGTGTTTCTGCTGAATTAAGGGGCACTGGCATAACTTACACTGATTTAAACTCACCGCTCAGGGACACTGGTGCTGTTCCCCTTCTGTGCACCTGCTCCAAGAGCCCCCTTTCCAGTTCCTGTAAGGCTACTTCCTCTGGCTGTTCTTGCAGACCTGATGTGCGTACTCCTGCTCGGATTCATTTCCTGCTCTGCTTTGCTCCACTGTTTGGCTCTGGGAGATGTGCTTCCGTTTGCTAGGCGCCCTGTCTGAAGGTATATCCTCACCTCCCATCCGGCTGCCCCCAGTGCCGATCTCACCACCTTCGTACACTGCGATTGCCCATGCCGGTTGCCATGGCGGCTCCTGTTCCTGATTTGCTTGATCCCTGTGTTGGCCTTTAGGAGCTCTGTGCTGCACCTGGTTCTTGTGTGAGGTCACATCCTATGCAGTTGCCTCCAGTGCTCCTAACTCTGTCCTGCTGTGTCTCTGCCCAGCTCTGGCGTTTGTGAACCCCTCAAGTTGCTGGGGGGACGGAGGGGATAAGGCAGTGCAGGTTGTGTGGGTTCCTGTGTGCATATGCACTTCACAAGCATAGGGGCTGGGCTTGCACAGACATCCCTAGCCTTTTATATTCATAGGATAATACAGTGATCAGACACACGTTTCGTAGCTGTTCTTGTATATAAAGAATGTTCATAAAATACAAAAAAATACAATTCTGCTGCTGCTTTTCTCCAGCGGAAAATAGAGCAAAGTCAAAATCCATGATCAGAACACAGGGGTTCATCTCTCCCAGAGGAAAAGAGCACTCCATTCTCTTCTTCACTTGCTCGATTACTTCAGTGCCTTTAGGAGCATCGCCACTGTATGATCCTTTAACTTCCATATTTCATATGTTGATTTGCTTGGCCACAAGTCTCAACTCAAGTTACTTCGAGGGTCATAACAGGCTAGCCGTGGATTGCTTTATATTGTTCTCTGCACGGTGCATTGGCAGGATGTTACCATGGCAACTCCACAATTCCCTGGGGTAAAATGGCGTAGTCTCTTCTGTGTACAAGCAACATTCTTTTTGTACATTGCTTTCAGTATATAGTGTCGGGGAATTGCATTTATTCCTATGTATTGCAGTTGGGATGTATGTTCTGATTCTCTCTGTTGGTTAGAAATCTAAGGCTCAGGATGCTGAGCTTGGGTCATTGTTCATGAACGTCAATGGCTCGGTATTCCAAATGAAGCACAGCCATGTTCATACAGTAAAAACGATGGAGTTTGCATATGTGATCCCAGAACGCATAACACTTTCTGAAACAATAAGACTACTTGTTGTTTTTTCAAGTGTAGGAATAATTATACTTATTACTAAAGCACAACAGCCAATTTGCTGGTTATTTCATAGTGCATGCTACACCTGAAAAAATTGCAAGTCGTAAATGATTTTGTAAACCTGGAGCGTAAAAGTGAGCCATAAAACCAGGTGTACGTGATATACATCTGGATTTTATAATCATCGGGATTTCTATGCAATGCGGGGGCAGAATAGGGACACAAGGAGTAAATGACATGCCTGCTGTGCATACCTCCTTCATCTGTAAAGAGAAAAGGGTTTTACACCTGCAGGAGATTTTCATGCAAGCAGAGAGTTAATGGATTCCTTGGAAATCCTCATGTTTTTACCACCTGCTAAAAGCATGCGGGCTACAAAGGAATGCATTGGAAATGTTGGCTGCCAAGCGGCATTACCATGTATTATTTATGGATTTTCATGCCAGCACCAATGCTGTGATCCCCAAGGGGTCCACCTGATTATTGCACCAGGATAAAAGCAGGCGGACCCCACAGAGATCCAATGTACACGCTCCATGCCATGCAAGGGTTTACTATTCACTGTGAGCGTGCAAGCATGGCAAGTGGCGCTCACAATTACAATTAAACTCCCCTCGACATGCTCGTATGTCAGGCAGGTTTTAATTGTATTTTTGAACACTGCTTACCATGCGCGCATGGTAAGCAGTGTTCACAATTGAAATTAAACCCTCCTCTTGCGAGCATGGCAAGCGGCTCTCACAATGAAATGTAAACGCTGCCTGGCATGCCAGCATGCCAGACAGTGTTTACTCGCTTTGCACTGTGGAGTGCAAATGTGAAGGGCTAAAGGTAGAATACAGCTTCTATGCCACCCTTTCCCCTTTACATTTGCACCCCGCAGTGCAACGACTAAAATGGGGCTGTGGGAACCCGCTTACATTCATAATGGCTCCATGATGCCATCAAATTAATAATTTCAAGAACATTTGTACCAAAGAGTAAAACCAAGGTCTAAAGGTGATTTTGCCTGTTTCAACTGCTTTGTTTTACACGTTTCATTGCAATTGTAGATAATTGCATGGAAGAGACCCTACAATCCATAAGTGCAAACGTTAGTGATCCCCTTCATGCAATTAACACTTTTTAGGAAATTAATACAATTGTCTGCAAGTGTACAAAGGGTCTCATTTTGGTGAGGGGCGTAACATTAACGTCATGCCCCAATTTCGTCTATTTGCATGGCGCAGAGGAGAGGCGGAAGGCAACTTACATTTCCGCCGCCTCCCTTCGTCTCCGCCATGCAAATGGTCAAGCAATTATGCTGGTATGCATTTCCATGCCAGTACAAATGGAGGAGTCACTAAGAAGGCCACAGTCATAGGAATCCATTGTAAATGCGTACATATCTCCATTTGCATTGCGGAGCCCAAAAACTCACAGCAAAAGGTGGCATACACACTTGTGCACCACATTTTGCACTGCACTTATGCACTCAGTGTGCACATGACCAAAGTTTGGCAGGAGGGACCTGTGCACACCAAAATGCATGTGTACAAAAGTATGTTGGGGACTCCAATATGAGCCCAAGAGTGACTTGCATGGAGTCATATTACTCCAAAGAGTAAATTGATCAGAAGACATGATTTAAGTTTGTACTATTGCACAGTTGCCGAGTAGGAGCAAAAAATATAAATGTCCTCTTGCGCCAACCCAACTGCACACCTAAAAAATGCATACCATTTTCATGCTGGCAATACAGAATTAATTTCCCAAAATCAGGCAGATTCCATAGAGATCCTTTGTAAATGCTTTGTGCAGTTGTTCATTGTGCGAGGCATTACACTCTTTGTTTCCAAATGTTCTATAATCCAAATAATGTATACATGAAGAAGATGACCCAAGTGGAGTTTCCTAGCCAGTAAATACACATTCATTTTTGTCCAAGCACTCAGGGCTTTGGGGCATGTTTGCACTAAAATACAGAAGGGATTTGTATACTCAGTTTAATATGCTTTTGTTTACTTTGATAAAGTGTCCCCTTTAATAAAAAAAGGTCACATTAGCAGTTCAGTACAAATTAATGCACACTAAAGCTGCAAGAAATACTATGATGTATTGAATTAATCTTCAACCCATGAATTATGGGTATACACAACAGATTAATAAGTGTAAAAAGACTAATCCCAGAACTGCTGAACTATTCCAGGAAACTGGAAATACAGTACACTCCTTCTAGAGCTGATCTTGCACATTTGACCTTGATAGAATATACTTTAAATTGAATGTGCATGTATTACAGAAAATCTAAGGGCTAGGTGCAAGAAAAATGAATAGATTATTCAAAGTGAGGGTTTTGGTGTTTGGTGGTTGTTACAAAGCCCTGTGGAAAAGGTCCACACTGGGAACTTTGTGATATGGTATATTGTGCACACAATTCCTATGCACCACTAAAGAAATCAACAAGCAATAAATACACTATGGGCTCTATAGCAATGTTTAAGGCATAAATACATAATGAAGGTTTCCAAGGGTATACTCCAGAAAGGTATCTATGGGTTGACTTACTATAAATATTCCACCTCACCCCTAGGTGAAGGCTCCAGCCAACCACACAAGCAACCCAAAGGGTATCAAGGCAAACCTCACAATGCACGAGCTGGTGGGGATATCCCCTCACACCTCTAAAATAACAAACTAAAAATATAATAATAATTCTTTGAATAAGGCCATACAACATAAAACAGTTCATTCACTCCTCCAAAACACTCACCCTTTCAACCCAGCTAACCACATCAGACTCCACACACCACACATACACGGCTACTTTACCCTTACCAAAACTAAATAGTGCTCCTTCAATTCCCCCTGCACAGCTGGATGACAGAACCACACCTTTGGGGAGCAGACTGGCCTTTAACCAATATGGTGCCTATAGACCTCTCATTATTTTTGTGCACAAAAGACTAGTCCCCTCAGAGAAGCGCTGCAGCTGATTTGTGCAGATAGGAAACCCCCTAACATTTCAGAAAGCCTGGGCTCCCTTCGTGGTCACATAAATGTGGGGTTGAACCTTTGATCTCTGTAGCCAAAAGTAGGCCCACCTCTTAAGTGAGTGCACGTTTGTCCAGAAAAGCATGTTTATTGTACAAATGGCTGAGAGGAGCTAGATGTAGCAGTGGTGGAGTCAAACTAAACCGAGTCTCCTCAAACCACACAAGTTTGCACATTTGTATACATTTTTCAACAAGTAAAACACTCCCACCTATTTTATTACAAATCATCCCCTGCACATGATTGGTCAAACCAATAAAATGAATGTAATTTCCTTCTATTCCCACTCTCTCATTGGACACATGTATTTAACTACCATCCCGTTTCAACATATATTTGCATAAACTCATATTTAAAGCACACCCCTTTGTGGGATCTTTCCATGGTAGGTCATGACGTTGTTCCATAGTTACACATTCACACAGCAAACATAACTCATTACAAGTTCCAACTGGCCGGGGACCTCTAACCCCGAACATGATGCACATCATCTTTGCAAGGACACTTCAACAATATGAGGAGGGAGAGACACAACAAAGTTCCCTTTGAACTGGCGATAAATATCGTACCCATCCAGACTTGCTGTCATCCTTATTTCACACTAATTTACACAACTACTAATTCAGCATGCATTTCCTCTGGGCACATCTTTGTCATTCATGAGAACTCGATCGAAACCCATACACCATTTGTCAACTTTGCCCTTATGCATCCCGGTTTATTACTCAGCCCCAAACTGACCCCAGCAGGTGGCTGGACTTCTCTGTATAATGAATAACAGGCTCCCATGTACTTAAAAAGATTACATCTCCTCCTAAGTCATAAAAACCTGAGCCTGGTCGTAGCTGAACATCTGATGTTATGGCAGCTACTTGCTGCCTTTCCTCAACCGTCAACCTTGCTCAAACAGTTTTCCCAGTCTCATAGAGTTCATTTTGCCACCCCAGGCTTCAAAGCCTGCACATTCCCTAGCTATGAGAGGACTTGTGGCATACAGATTTGTGCATTCACCATGTACCCTGTGTACCCCAACTGTCCCAAACATATTTCCTTAGAAGACCCCAATGTATGTATGCCTGTACATATGTTTTCAAGACTACTGCATCCTCTCACAGTGATTACTCCATTACAAATCTCCTTTCTAGTGTGCGCTTATGAAGCTCCTTGCTGCCCACATTTTAGGCGATACTTATTGCATCAGCAGTTTGGATATTATCTTGCTGCACACTTGCAAATCTAAAATGCATCAACTTAAACACAAGGTAACACTAAAAGTAACACTCATCCCTTCCTTATTAACTACACTAGATACATGCTAAATTGCAGCATCGCATCAACATTACATCACCTCATTCAGCAATATGCTGCATGCAACATGAACCCTTCTTTCCCATTGAGACCTTTATCGACCACCCCAACAATATTCTCTCATACAGTACTACCACAGAGTCCCAATATATCAACAACTGCCCTGATGTTATCCTAACCATCCCTATCTATATATAGATATATATATGTAAAATTCAAAGGTTGGTTGTGGGTTTGTAGTACATAGCATTGTTCCTTATACAATTTCTCACTATTTCAACAATCTGAACCACATTTTGCAAAGTTACCTGTTAGGACTCTGCGGACATTACTGGATACATGACATTTGGACACCCGACCCCTTTCCCTGGATTTCAGCAAAGCCAAAATGTGTTTGTGGGTTGTGGCTTAGTGAAGCATTGTTCCTTATACAATTTCACACCGTTTCACCAATCTGCATCACATTTTGCATAGATATCTGTTAGCTCCCTCAGGACATTACTGGCTACATGACATTTGGACCCCCCATGTCTTTCCCCAGAATTCAGCAAAAGTTAAAATGTGTTGCTTGGTTTGTGGCCTGCCACCAAAGCCATAAACCATGTTCATTGGGAAAGGAAACAAAAAATGTATGAGAGGTGATGCACCTGAGAGGTAAAGCTGAAGGCAGGTATCATTTCAGACGTTTCCAAATGTTTGTCACATCAGGTCGCTATGGGACCTCGAAAACCTTCAAGGCCCTAGGATGCACAATTTCCGAGATATTTGCACCGCAATGCACTGCAATGAAATGCACCACATCAGGTAAGGTGGAACAGCAACCTAGAGGATCATTCATTTCCAACAATTAATGAGAGTGTTATCATGTCTGTCTACAGAACACATTTGGAGAAAGGTAACTTTCGCTAGTGTCTTATGAACACAACCTGGGATTCAGGTATCAAGTCCCCCATATCGTTATTTAAACTATTTGCTAAAATTTTGGTAAACATTTTAATGTTCACATTGAGCAGTAAAATTTGTTGATCATTTTCACATTTGTTGTCGTCCCTGCCTAGTTTATGAATCAATGTATTCAATGCCTCCCTCATGGAAGGATGCAAGCCTTCATTTTGCAAAATATAGTTATGTAAATCACATAGAAACGTAGTACAACCATGATTCATGAAGATGTAAGCTCTCCTTTTGCATGTTCTTTAGGTTGCAAAGGTGCTATATTAGTATGAGGATGTCTAGAAAACGGCTGGCTCTCTAAATCGATCACTGGAAATGTTCATGGAAAAATTGACGCAGTACATGCTATTGACTTTCTTTTGATCATGTACTGGATGGTCCATTCCTAGTAATCATTCAGTGGAAAGTGGAAACAAAAGGGAGAAAGAGAATGTGGTGGTGAGAAATTCTTTAGATGATGGCTAAATTGCCAGGACCAGTCTGAATGGGAATGATTTTCAATACTTTTACATCAAAGTGCTTGGTAAGGCGTTGCCCATGAGGAGAGGTTGGAATTCATACTTAAGGGATGTTTGTGACAACCCTTCTGGTGAGCACAGAGTTTATGGCAAATAAGTAGCACTTTAGATGATTGAACATTTCAATAAGACACCTGCCTATAGGAATTTACTGTTAATTAGATGGTATGAGTGATTCAAGTGTGTTGGGGCTCTTAGAGAATCGTTTGGAGCTGGCAGAGGTATTATTATCAGTCGTTTTAAAATTAATATTGTAATGACATATAGTTGTGATACATATAATGTTCATACGGCAGACCGTGTTGAAAAGAGCGTTTTGCATAGTACCATGGGCACAAGAACATCAAGTGAGAGTTGCATGCCAGAGTGGTTCGCGAGCATGAATAATAGAGGAATGGATATACTATTTAGCACAGATAGGAGGGACTGTGCATGGGAGTGGCATCTGAATATATCATTCATTTCACTTTCAATGGTTATCTCAGGAAAATAAAAAGAGTGAGCTAATACCCTGAGGCACATGGTGACCTTCGGCGGACAGTGAACTTCAGAAATGTATTTTATTGTTTATTTTGTTGCGTAGAGCGCAAACGTAGCTCAAGAGCAGTGGTGGACCGCTTTCCAACAGGAGATGGCCAGAATTGGGTATATAGTACCGCGGTACAGTTGCTGGAGGGAGAGAGAGAGTTCTATTTGTCCAGCAGTGAATGATGAACACGGACCTATCATGTAAGATAACAACAGTCCGAACTTTACAATTTATCCTGCATGCCTGTGTTCATCAACACAAGTAAAGCACAATTGTGTCAATGCAATCACATTTTAAGTAACGAGATAAAAGAAGACACAGCTGGCACAGATACAAAATAAAAAAGTAACTATGAATGCAGTTAGAATCAGACAATGGATTTAATAGATATAGGGCCTGATTTTCAACGCATTTTTTCATCTGGGAAAATCAGACTAAAACATGCTTTGTAAATCATGCCCATATTAAATAGTTTTGCATATGCTAAACAAGATGTTGCAAGATGGCCACCACAGTTCAGTCGGCTAAGTTGCTTTTCCTTCCTTTCTTAGCAGAGCAGTTTTGGAGGCAACACATAAGGTGATTGTGCATTGAGCGAAGCCGATTTCATTTTTGAAAAAGGTACAATGTGTATCCGCCAAGATAACACATGTCTTAGACAAGCTCTGAAGTGATAAGGGTATCATGTAAAGTCGATGGGAGCAGCTTATCAGAACTACTGCAGCAGCTATCATGAGGAGGATGGTGGGTTTCTTCCTAAAACATACAATAGATAAGGGGAACTCTTAGAGAGATGGGTCAATACGTTCAGAGCAGTGAGAACTGGAATTGCTTGTCCTTTTCATTATTCGATTGTTTGCTTTCTTAATATCTATTAAGTTGCGTGTAGCTGTTTGTTCCAAAGGTGACTGGGGACAGATTTTTTTTTTCTTTTTTTTTTTTTTTTTTGGACATGATTTCCTTTAGATTAATGCAGTAGGGTTCAACATGCATGGAAGTGCAAAATGCAGTCTGACCTGCCCAAATTAGGGCAGATGGGCTCGAATTTTCTTTTTGTCTGAAATCAGAGGAAATACACACTGCAGCGGGACGCGATTGCCATCCAGCAAGCCAGTTATTTAACGCAAACATTAGAAACAGAATTCAACAAAGCAACTAACATTAAAGTGCAATAAAGTACGGACCAAGCAGGCAAGTCGGATACTAGGGTCCAATTAAATGTCAAATCTGCCCCCAAAGCCAGAAATGCAAAGGTTTCCTAACCAAGAGCATATTTCGAGTCTGGAAAGAGATGAGTTGGAAACTATTGCAGGAAGTGGAAAAGCTCCAAAAGAAAACACGTCTGTGCATAGGGGATCTGTGAAAACCAGGAACCTCTAAAAGATGTGTTCCTGAATCTGTAGTTAATGACTTCAACCAGAGACCTGACTTTACGTACCAGCTAACTGTATGCACGTGTATCACGTGACAAGACAGGGGGTTTAACATTCTGGCATTCAAAGAGAGCTAGTTTAGTAGTCTCAAAATGGTGGAATCTGGAACCCAAATATAGCCCGACTGCAGCATGAAGAAAAGTCTTCAGAAGTGCAATCGTGGGCTTGACTAGAGCAGGCCATGTTAAACCGAATCGCCAGTATCAAGCCAAGAAGACTACAGACTCGACAATGAAGAAGAAATCAGAAGCAGGGAGAACAAGTGAAAATTATAATTTTTAACACAACAGTAAGTATGAAGCAACAAAGAAGACTGTTGCCTCTACTAATGTGGGATACAACCGGGACAGAAAGATACATCTGATACTTGCAGAGGAGGTTCAGCTGATAGCTGCCTATTGCTTGCATGAGCTGTAAAGGAGAGGTGTATTCAGAGAAAGGTGGTGCATTGGTTAAGGGAAGGGGTGCAACTATTCAGCTGCATGTCTCTGAGGCAGGAATCTATGGCCCTCATTATGAGTTCGGCCGGTAGCCATGCCGCTATTGGCGGCATGGCTGCCGCCGAAATCACATCCGTGTCCAGTTCCTCGGAATGAGGACTTACCGGGCCATTCCGAGTTCGGATGGCCCGGTAATTCCTCCCTCAAGGACCCAGACACGGTCCTTCCCCATTCCCTTTTCAGCCCCAATAGGGCTGAATGGGAATGGGAGAGGGAGCAAACAATGAGCCATAACGAGATGGCCCGTTGTTTGCTCCCTCTTCCCCTCGCGGGATCCGGCAAGCACGCCTGGTTTTCCCAGGCGTGCTTACCGTGTCCCGCGAGGGGACCTCGTAATGTGGCGGAACGGGTTGAACGGCACCCTCACCTTTTACGGCGCCGTTTAACCCGTTCCGCCAGGGTCGTAATGAGGCCCAATGTGTGAAGCAAGCAGACTGAAATAACGCCTCGCCGTCACATGTGCAAAATCAAACATGCTTTGTGGATATCTAAGGTCAATCCAACAAATGACTTTTGATACTCAAACTGTCCATCTGAATGGTGTACAATATTTTTGCTGTGCATTTACAGATGCCATTACCTTTAAGGCCCTCCACCTGACTAATGTTAGTCATGTTCACATTACAACATTTGAACTTTTATACTTCTATTGTTAAGTGTAAAAATTGATGCTTTAATGGTAATGCACATTATTGATGCAAGACAAGTGCTACATTTGATATGACTGACATAGCCTTTGTTCATAGCCTTTATCAATACATCACTATCCCAACATAGGTATACACTCGTAACTACGAAAGGGAGGCACACACCTTCTACAAGTAAGTAGTGATGCAAGAATAGTCCCACAGGACAAATTGTCCCTGTGTATTTTGAAATTAGGCCAATCTGAATTAGCATCAGAGAATACCTCTCAAAGGAGACACCCTCAAGGGATGGGCCCTGATTTCAGAGTCTATAACTGGATTTGTGATTAATCACAATGCTAGCCTTGTTCAATATAGATACATGGCGAGAGTAATTGGATGCATAAGAATGCCTGTGCTTTTGGGTGCAGTGACATTGTTAAACTGTAGGACATGGTGTTGTACATGTATCCTTGCACTAATGTCAGATCTTAAATATATGGGATAACCTGATTCAAAAGAAGACGACCCCTCAGACCACGTGCCACACTATTTAATGACTAAAGGTGCATCAGACGTGCTTCGCTTGGGAAGTACGTCATGTTAGCCAGCTCGGGCAGATGGAAACATTTGGAGTCTGGGTGGACAGCGTATAGTATGGGTCACACCTGGCAGATAATCACTTTTGAGTCACGCAGACTCCTACTCCACACACCAGACCGATGGACAAGTAGGGCAGACACCTAAGAGTCTGAGCAGATAGACATCTATGTGTATTGTTTCGGTTTTGGCGCATATTTTGGTGGAGGTGTAAACACCAAAATATTGCCAAAACATTGCTATTGTAAAAAAAAAACTGTAAAGGGTACTTCATGAGCAGTGTATGGCTTTGGCATGACAACTTGCCAATGCTTGGTGATAAAATGGTCGAAGCACCATTTGGGCCTTGACCCTCTCGCTCAGGTCTGTCAGCCTGCTGCTGTTGCCGGGGTGCTCTGCAAGCTCTGAAGTACGGGCAAAATGATTGCACTCTACTGCATGCCACTTGTTTTATTTTGTATTTGTATGTACTAATACTTTTAGGAACTTAAACTCCTGTGGACTATGTTTTTATTAATTCGGCTGCAGAGTGATCTGTTTTCTAGCCAAGTGTCATCACTGACGCATGCATCACGTTCATGAGTCAGCGCGTAGCCCAGGCACCAGCAGAAGGACAAGGGCCCACACTGATCGAAGCAACATCGGATCAAGAAATAAGGGTTAGAGTTATGTATGGAGTGATAGGGTCAGGCACGCTAAGTGCCGACCTTCGCCGGCATCCCCCATAAAGGCCGGCTAGCAGTTTCTCCATTGTGGTGGATTTTAGTGCCACATCTGGCCATTCATGGGGGACTTTGTGCTTGTTGGGAGCGAGGGAACTCTGTGATCTTTAGCCTCCCAGTAACGGTTACTACAGGCTTTTGTGCCACGAAGGCCCGTTAACATAATAAAGGGGCTTTTTTTTCTGATGTGCAGAAGGATGGAGGTCGGCAGCAGGCCGACAGCTCACTTTGTGGGCGCTCGCTTTAGGTTAGCTTTTCAGCAATAGGAGGCGTGGCAGTATTCTCCCCCCTATTTGGAACTATTGGTTCGCAAGGAAGGAGTGCCCGGGGCAGCTTGCCCGCATGTAGAGTGGCAGAGGTTGGTTGCCATTTGTTTTAGCGGTGTGGCATTGTGCGACAATCATCAGGTGGGGTGGACTCATGAAGGTGGTAAAAAGACTGTGGCACTGCAGGATGAAAATGCTTATTTTAAGATATCACGACTTTGGCGGTAACCCTTAAATCCGGGGGTCGCGCTATTACTGCCGGATTTAAGGGTCCGCCAAATCAGGACTTTGGCGGATTTCACCCCAGCTCTTGGCTGGGGGGAAATCCGCCAAAAATTCGCACTATTACCGCCGGCGGGAAATCCGCCGGCGGTAAGAGTGCGAATTTTCCCCATTGAGCCCAATGGGGAATGGGGCATTCCCGAATGGGCTCAATGGGGAATGAGGAATTACATTACCACCGAACTTGTGATCCGGCGCTATTAGTGCCGGGGAGTTTGACGGTAGGGCTAATATCGCCGGCGGTAATACCGCCGGCGTTACCGCTAAAGTTGTGATCAGGCCCCTAGTAAGGAGTTGGGAGGTAGCCCGTAGCGCACATTGGTTCTACATTTATTGAACAAATGTGCTTGCCACCTGTTGACGGTGGTTATGGGCCTCTCTGTGAATGTCTAGAGATATCAGCATCCCCTATGTGTTTGCTGAGGGCCTGGCATGGTACAGCGCCATGTAGGAGGTGTAGTTTGCAGGGCATCGCGACCATAGAGAGGGCGGGATGAATTGGGTGGCAATTACGCACTGTATTACGGTCCATTAGGAGCACGGCCCTTCCCGGTAGCATTGGATGTATTGGGGAGTGAGATGTATGGGCTTGGGCACCGAGATACGGCCGCTGCATCCCCCAGAGTGGTGGTGTGTGTGTGTGTTTTGGAGGCACAGCATTTCCCAAATCAGGCAGCGCTGGGTTGCCATTAGTTACGGTGTGTGTTCTGCTTTGCCTGGTATTGTTGGTAAAACAATGGATTTTCATCGGTTGTCTGTCACTCTCGTCGCAGAGGTTCATCTGTTCTGTGTATTTCGGGCAATCTCTTCATCTCGTGCTTTTATTTTGTGGCACGTTGTCCGCGTTTATACTGAAGGCAATAATCGCTTACACGCCGTCAATTCCCCCATTGCTGTCTGTGCGCATTTTGGAATATTGCTCCCCCAAGGCGGCATTTTATTACTTATCAGACAATGCCCTCTTTTGATGACCTTTGCCCTTCTCTGATCGTGATGCACCGAGTGGGGGCCGCACGCCGAAATGTATTATGCAGTGTAATCATTGTCATGTTAACAACGATGGCAAGAATCGGGGCTTTGCAGAGGAGCAGTATTTAGCATGGCATTACATTGTGTGCTTACTTTTTTGAGATACGGTCCCAGAATGAATGTGGGACACGGCCATGATTAGTTGGGGCTTTTCATGGGGCATTTATAATGCGCGGATGCCGCAGATGGTTGCCTGTCGGCTCCAATTCCACCCACAAGGAGCGCGAGAAGTGATTCTGGGGACATGGGACATGTGGAAAAGGATGGAATATGGGGGTTCTCAGCCATGCTGTGTGTCAGATGGTGCGCGCCTCGCATGCCCACGCCACAGGTCATTGGGTAGTTTTGAAGCATGCCAGGGCTCGTAGTCCGCACGCAAATCTCCGTTGCCAGCGCTGCTGGCCGACTGAGAGTGAAGGACTAAGGCAGTCAATCGTGGTATATTCACGGTTGTGTTGTAACAGATTTCTGAGTAAGATGGCTCGGTCTGCACTGGAACTAGCTCTGCTGTGTGGTAGTTGGTTATTGCTGATTTGGGCGCATACCTTTACTACATACCAGAGTATTCAGATTGGACCTGCGTCTGCACATTGCATGCTTGAGCTGGATTCTGCATAGCGCCCACTGGACCTACAGTGCTGCAAGGGTAGCAAAGACACCCGTGCTGCTAACCATCGTGGGAGCTTCGAGGCGCCGTGGCGAAGGTGAAGTGGCAAGCAACCCGCCGCTTTTTGATATTGGCGTTGTCATGGTATTGCTGGTATGGCATTGTTTATTTGTATAGCGCCTATCACAGGCAAGTGTTTCAAAGCGCTCATGGTACCTCTCCTAGGACACAAGAGGCAAGTGCAGCTGCCCATTCTGCACCCCATTGCCACATCGCTGTTGTGGTTCACAGCTAATAACTCCCTTGCCTCCACACGGAACTGTCAATGTATTGGCTCATTTTCCACTACCTGTGCCTAGTTCACGGTGGCTTCTCCAAAAGAACCATCCTGCAGTGTAATTGTTGCAAATCTTTTTTTAACAGAGAACCAGATATGCATTGATACAAGTGCCAGGCAATAATTCTAACGCTCACATTTTCAGAATTCGCAAAAAGGTTAAAAAAAATGCTCTACGTTCAGCAAGCGGCAAATAAACTTTGTCCTTTAAGCTGCACTGCACCAGAACATATAGGAGATGCAAGGAGCGAAAGCAATGATATTCCAGCTCTCTGCACCTGCAAGATTGTACCAGTGTTTCCGTAGCCTTCAAAAGTGGGTGAAAACGGGGGGTTGATTTTCATTAACATTAACATTTTCCATTTTAACACTCGGAGGGCAACGTGTTATGTACTGCTTGATAAAGCCAGCTCAATGAAATCCCTGGAGGATGTGTTTTGAGCAGGGAGTGGCAGGTATTTGGTGGGAATAGCCATAAGGAATAGCACGGCATTGGGTAGTGAGTGAGTGGGTAGATAACCAGACGCCCACAAGCTTTGCGTTCCTACTCACATGTAAACCCCCTTCTAGCTGTTCTCGAATGCGAGGTAAGCATGTCAGGGGAAAAAATAAGGTGCAAGTCAATAGTGTCACAATAGCTGCCTTCACAGGATAATGCTGGCTAATAGAATAGCATCGACGCTATTAGGAACATGGCAATGGACACAATGTAAAGATTTTTGTCAATAACGTTGTAATTTGGTCAATAATAAGACAATGGCCCTCATTACGAGGTTGGAGGTAACCATGCCACATTTAGCGGCATGGTTGCCTCCTTACCGCATACCGGGCCCGAGTTCCGGGCCATGCCAACCTTGGTGGACCCAGTAATTCCTCGTCTGAGGAACCCGGACCCGGTCCATCCCCATTCCCATTCGAGCGCCCAGAGGGCTCAATGGGAATGGGGAAGGAGCTAACAACGGGCCCGTTTACAACGGGCCCGTTGTTAGCTCCCTGGTCTCCTCGCGGGACCCGCTAAGGACGCCTGGTACCGCTAAGGGGCCTCGTAGTAGGGCACAAAGGGATTACCGGCACCAATGTCTTTAACGGTGCCCGGTATCCCTTTGCGTCCTACTCGGAATGAGGCCCCATGTCATGATCAAGTTGAAGATCTGTTGAACATCTTCCTATTGACGTGTTGCTTTGGATGCTGTAAAATGGTGATGTTTTGACCATTTGTAACCTTTGATATCTACCATTTCTTTGCTTCTGTAGACAGCCTTGACAGCTTAGGATAGGGTAAAAAGAGTCTGTTTCTTTTGGGTAATATTGACCACACCACTGAGTACTTTCATTGCCCTCTTTGGACTTTCCAGAACTGCACATGAACCTAAAACACAAAAGGGTTATTTTGTCTTGCTTACTACCCAACTGCTTTTCTTAAACTCACTCCACAGGTCTGGGTGTTTGCTTTCGAGCTGTTTCCTTTCTGCTAAGTACCATGCTATCATACTTGCACAGTTTATCAAATCAGGGACAAAAAAGTACTTAAACTCTTCAAGTGATGCAAGGTGTAAATCCTATTTTGCAGTTCAGACATATCTAATTAATAAATAAAAGCATTGTATCCACCACATGAATGTCCTGAAGAGCAACTCTGAGTGTTGTTTTTTCTTGAGATTCTTTAGCCTCAAATACTTCCATTTTGACCATCATATTCAAATGTGTCAGAACTGTCACAGCATAGTTATGGACTGATTCTGTTTCTAGGGAATCATCTGCTTGTAAATATTTAAGTAACTTATTAGGGTCAGGTCTCATCCTTTCCTTGATCTCAACATGTTCTTTGTAGAATTAATTGATGATACATTTGAAAAGTGCAAGCCGTAGTGACGTGTGTACTTCAATTGCTTCCCTTACACACTTCCCTGATAGAATCTTCAACACAACATTTGCTTCATAAAGAACAGTTAAGGAGGCCTCAATGCCTGTACCATCCAAAAAAAGAACCAATAGCTAAGCTTCACCATTATTATATGTAGCTCACCTGGTCAAAGCATCCAGTTCTTTGACAAGTCTTTTTTAGTCATAGCTAATTTTAAAACAGGCTCGTAAAGCTCAAGATCAAATGTTGCAACATTTTTTGATTCTGGGGTAACAACAGATGGTATTTTCTCTAACGTCTTCATGAATTTGAGCTGTGTTTGTGTGCTTTTTGGGCTGGCATCTATGAGTGGAAGTACACAGACTCTAGTTTCTTATAATGGAATTATTAGCTGACCAAGTTGAAACTGTAGAGAGTGGTTCTGACTGTGTTGCACATTCATCAGTCTCTATTTCGTCAGTGAGATTACAATGTATATCCAGAAACTAGTCATCAAAACATTCTTCAAAATCAATCAACAGCAAGATTTCCACCATCATCCAAAGTAGGTCCTCTAGCCTGTTGGAAACTAAAATAACCTAGATTCATCTCTGTATAATCAGTGATTTGACTGCTTACAGGATACTGTGGTCTATACCCTTTGGGAATGTTGCAAGTCATGTCCTCAGACAGGGACTGAGGAATCTTCTGCAGTGATCTAAGTGGGGATGGTCATCATATTTCAGTTGGCCTTAGGACATCTGACTCCTCCTTCTCCTGACAGACCACCATAACTGTACCGTGGAAGGTTCCTTTAGTATACAAAGTATCCTCAAGGAAGTCAATGTTGTCAGTAGCAGGTTAGACAAATCTGCCTCTAACTAACTCTGAGGCACTGTAAGATCATCCACACTCATCCATGCGTTGTATTACCTATATGACTATCTGTGTCTCAAACCGAAAAAGACTGTGGCATAATGTAAAGAAACTCCCATTCTATGCAGTAATTAAATGATGAATTTGCTACAGATAGCTCTGTGAATTGTGAGACCAACTGCCAGATGTAAGGGCATTTGGCGGGTATGCCATGTGGTAGAAGTGCTCACGCAGGAAACTTGTCATGGTGATAGCATTTCATACACACATCTGTGACAATTTATGAGCCCTATTCATTATAGTGGTATCCCACTTTTCTGAATAACGTTTCATATCCATCTGTCCTTCACAGCACTACTTGCAAAAAAGAACAACTTCTTTTGGGACAACATTTGCCAAATTCACTTCCTCAAAACTTCCAATGAATTTCCATTTTTCACAAGTTAGAACGGTTGTCCATAAAATCGTAGCTGCTTCAAGAAGGGTTCTCATTTTATTCTCAATATCCTCAAAATCTTCTGCTGCTTTAGACACTGCAACATCTGCTGTTACTGTCAGTGAGACTCATGGTTCATTTACCCTTTTGAGGTTTCTAGAAATAATGACAATACCTTCAAGCTCTATGAAACTTTTGATTTGTTTCCTTCGTTATTTTCATCTGTCCTTCTTCTAACCCATTGCTAGCTGCAATTTTCCTGCAACACTTTTTCATTTCCCCATTGGTGTTACATTGCTTTCAAGGAGAAGACAGTTCAACATGTGTTGCTTTGTATGACATTGAATTAGGCTGCAGCTTTCAGCTTAGTGTAGGCTAGCGTCGTAAGACCTTCACTACATGTGTGTTCCAACATAGCTTGTGATATGCGATTTCGAATGCATGAGGTTCTCGAGGATCTGTACAATCAATAAGAGGAATCTTCAATGTGCCATTGTTAGACATTTCTACTGCCCTCTTCAAATAGATGCCTGCTGAATCAGTTGCTATCAAATGTAATTGATTTTTCATTCTTTATTGCAAAAGAAACATGTATTGCTGTTTTACATAGGTATTTTTGATCTTGTAGTGCAGCTTCATTCTTCCTCTTTTCTTCATGGCTGGAGATAGATGGTTGCTGAATCCGTTGTTATCAAATATAGTTTATTTTTTTGTTCTTTAATGCAAAAGAAGCATGCATTGCTGCCGTACATAGTTCTTTTTAACCTGTAGTGTAGCATAATTCTTCTTCTTTTCTTCATGGCTGAAGAAAGATGGTTTTGGCTCACATAACTGCTCTCATTACAAAATTTAGGTTAATCCATGTTTGACTTATGAGTACATTGCTTGTAGCATTCGAATGCCATGATGCTTTTTCATTTTTCAGTTCTTCAGGTGTTAAGTTGCCAAATCGTAGACTTATATTCAAGTATTCATTATTGTTCCACTCAGCTCTCTTCTCAATATACTTTAAAACTTGTTTGTGACATTTTGGATTAACCAGGGGAGATGTATTTCTTTTGAGATGACAGATACAAGGAAAAGTTAGCTTTCCGTTTTCATTTTGTGGCTGGTGGTGGAAGTTCTACTTTTAAATTACTTTCGATATACAAAGGTATCAACGTTTTGAACAAATTGATTTTACTGGAAGATAGAATCAAAGTTCATGCTTCAACTGTTCTTAAACACTTTTCTACGTTTCTTACCAATTAGAAGAACACGCAAATAATTAGGAGACAAATGATAGAAATCATGAAAAACAAACTGCGAACAGAAACCTCTAAACAATAAGACATATCAAATTCTTTTAAGGACCTTCTTTATTCAGTTTTTATGGTGAACAAAAAATGTCCTCAGAAAATGTTTGGTAAAATCAATCTGAAAGGAGTTATAGATCAAATTCTGATTCATAAATTGTAGTGGCAGCCATCTTGTATTAATGACATCACAAAGGCCCTCTTCCACAATTTCAGACAAAACACCTGGTAATACATGATCATGATCAATACATGATTGCAACTAGAAACACTTGTGTACAGGCGCGTATGACATATAAATGGCACTATCTATCGTATGCTTCATTTGCAATGCACCCTGGTATTCATATCTTCCCTTCATTCAAAACCCCACAGAATTACATATGCCCCGCAACTATTTGTGCCTACCATCAGAAATGTTCAGATTGCATTTACAAAGATTCATTGGCCAGCATGCAAAATTAAACATTTGTTCGGTGCTCACAGAAAGAAAAATTAAAAAAAAGATCATGCACGTGAATCTGAAGTGCAACCCTAAATAAAAAAAGTTGGACTAACATTGCAAACCGGGTCTTTGTATATCCATTTCTAATGTTAACAGTAGATATTGTAATCATAAGAAAAATGTCTCTTTTGTCTTACTGAGCAAAACGCATTATACCAAGAATAACTAATATGCATTATTCTCTGAGAGTAGGCTGTAATTTCCAAGAGGGGAAGTCTGGCCCACACCGTTTTCTCTCTTTGAAATAACTCTGTGAGTAACAGGAAGGGAGCAATTACCACCAATGAGGGTTCCTTGCTGCTTTTCATAAAATGTAAAGAGAATTGTAGGAACAATAACATGGCCGTAGATCTTTATAGTTGAAAATATGTCGGTTGTAACATCACTAATTCCATACTATTGGCATATGTGAACAGCAATGAGCACTAGCTGCGGTACTGGTTCTGGTGGCCAGAAAATGACAAATTAATACTTTGCCGAGCTTCGTTTACATTTTCCATGGTGGATTTTGTAACTCCGGATGACGTTCTTGAATACAAGGATTGTAAGTGCGAATCCTGCTCCTGAAAATCTGAATTGTTCATCAGTTCAGAATTGTCTGATTGCAAAACTATGAAATTCATTCAGACGTCCCAACAAAGGACCCATTCGACATTCCGATGTCAATAGCCTTTGCTGCAGCTTAGAATACTTACACGATGTTTGGAGAATTGCTACCTGAGGCGCAGCTACGCTGAAAACAAATGGATTTCTATTTTTAATGCAGCCGGGAGTGCCCATGCTATGAATGAAAAAAAAATACCCATGTTGATTATTCTGCTAGTATTGTTCACAGACTCAGATTAAAAGAGAAAGAAACATGTTTCCGTTGTTGGTGCGAATGTTCCCACTAACAACACGAATCAAAAAAATAAGTCTACCATTATGTAGTGTGAGCTGGCCGGCTCATGCTGGAAATAGAAAAATATGTACATTTCTCAATCAGGCGTGCTGCTAACTGAACACATATGTGCACTATTGTTAACATGTTTGTATTTTCAATGTACGAAATTAACGTGCTCCACTGCAGAGTGGTTTGGGGGGCCGGTTAACGAACCCCGACTAGTTTGCCAACGACTATTAATTGCATTTCATCAGCAGGGATGTCTTCCCTTTTCATTTGTTTGAACTAGAAAGGAATTACCTGTACTGTACAGCAGGGGTCCCCATGTCTCGTCTTATAGCGCTCCAACCGCACACGGTTTCCAGGCTAACCAATGGCCATTGAAGCAATAGCTCCAATTAAAATTTGCTATATGTAAAAGGCATTTTTTTTCAATAGCTGATAAACATGAATGTAATTTTACTCTTACAGAACACACTTACAATGGTCTCTGCTTTACCTGACAATGCCAGATTGCATACTCTCTAAAACAAGTGCAAAAACCCCTCTTCATTTGCACTTAATTGCGAATTGTGCAGGTCACCTTATTCTCAATGATGACCTGCACATTACAGTGGAGCTGAACATCAATGCGATAGGTATGCTGTTTCTATCCTTGTTTGAGACATAGAAGTGCAAGAGGGATGGTAGCTTTTCATTCCCCTGGTGTTTCACTTACAAAAAAAGCCATGGTAGGGTCAGGAATGACCCTGTCATGCAGTCTGCCCCCCTCAGCCTTTTCCAATCAGGGAGGAGGGAGATGCCTTTGTTTTCTGAGCATTATGAAGTGCATCCCATTATTGGCTACAGATGCACTTTAAAATGCACAGAACTACCCCTGTTCTTGTGCAAATGCCCAAAGGAGGAAAATAGGTCGTTTTAATGAGGGCATCCCACCTTTATATACAAGGCAAGCAGAACTCATCACTTGCAGCAATACACGTGTGCGAATCTGACCCCAGGTGTAGCGGTTGTAGGCCTAAAACTTGGGGAAAACAGCCCTCTCTGCAGGCACGCATTTGCTTTCAGAGAAGTGCACTCTTTACATGTTCTGAGTGATAATGCAGCCGCCATGAGCAGAGCATCCCAGACGACATTGATTAATTAACATAGCACCTGCAGCTTTTCTGCCACTTAAAATCCGCCTTCGCACTATTGCTTTTGTTACCACGGAATGATTTCCCATCCACCTGTCCACAGTAATAACAAATGCACGAGCTATTCAGCCCTGTTTTTGTGCTGCGTGGACGGCTTCCAAATTGCACTCGTTTTAGAAAAGAGAACAGATTTTGTTTGTCAAAGCGAAGGTTAACTAGTGTGGGCTCACTGCTTCCTTTCAGTCTCTTATTTTTCTCCCTTGTGCTGGGCTCTTCGTTCTTCCCAGCAGGCTTCAACCATTTTGTTGGCTTGCCTTCGAAAATGTTGTTTTCAGAAATTCAGATCAGTGTGTTCCATTTATCAATCGTTCTTGGCATTTCGCCACACATTTGCTGCATTTTGCTTTCAAATTATAATTCCTTTTTCCTTTCCAAAGAAACTATTGGCAGGGGCTACTTAGCAGTAACATTATTAAGATAAAGCAAGGTTTCCTTGCATTTCGCTCGACCAGTTTTGTAAAGAATAGTCTTCTGGCCAAGGCAGCAGTGTGCGCGCATTCAGTGCGCTGCACTACAATACTGTTTCCTAAGGTGTTTTTTTTTCAGTTCGTTTTTATACAAAGGAAATGATGTAGCCTCACATATATACTTAATAATTTAATTTAAGAAAATGCACATGTGAACTAAACGCGGTATTGAGGTTGATTTTTGTGTCATGTCCACACGCAAATTTAGTTTCCCACCCCATTGCTTCAATCTACTACATCACATTCTCAAACACTTACCCCACACTCCCTCTGGTGAAGTGCTTCTGGTCTAAATATAATGAAATATGCTTATTTTTTATGAGGTATTAAGTTGCTTTTTAGTTCACTTCCAAACCCCATTCTGTTTCCACGACACACGTGAACCCATCACCCACTCAAACATCAGACAAGCCAAACAGAATCTCTATATTACACACTGCAGACTAACCTGCACACAAAAACAGGCCTTGGAATGACCTCTAACCCCACTTCTGTGCCCCTCTACCCTCAACAACTTGAGCTTAACTCTCAAAATGTGCCTCTTTCCCTAACTAATCCAGCACACATGTCCCTAATATAATTCACTGATCCTGATTTACCTGTCCTGTTCTGAAACATATTAGCTTTTTTTTCACCTAATCCCTTTGAACTTTGTAAGGTGGTCTGTGATTCTCTGGGCAGGGCCAAGAATACATATATGTGTGAATACATAAATGCATAAATAAATCTAGCTTTAGTCATAGTGACTGCTAACTGTAGAAGGTAATGTGTCATAATAACTAGTGTCCCAATAATTGTTATTTTTTTATTGTCTAGAAATGCCACTACAATTACTGAGAAACAATAAGAGAGTATAGATGATTATTAGTATGCCTCGCATGCCTTGAATAACCAGGAAATAATTGTTAACACATTTTGTCTGAATATTTACAATATCTATTCTTTCCTATTTAGGATGAACATTGACTTACATGCTCCAGATGTAGCAAGGCCATGTTCTTCAGAAAGTTCTAGAAGACGAGATTATGGCAGCAGGTTGGGTAAGGATGATTCTGACAATCGAAAGAAAACATCTCTCGAAACAATAGATGAGGTGAACAGTATGGATGCATTGTCAGGAAAGAAAAGATCTTCACCATCTGAAGACAAATGTCCAAGTTCATCACTTGCTCTTTCTGAATTTGTGGAAGAATTGCGTAGGAAACGAGCAAATGAAAGGGAACAAGCCTCTTTAGGAATGGAAGATGCATCCCCACTGCCAATCTACCAAACAACTGGAGCCTCCTCCCTTAGAAGATGCAGGACCTTCAATGATGATGAGGAACAATTTCCTCCAAAAGCCAAGTCACCTTCTGAGACTGGTCCAATTGCAAGCAGTACTAGCTTAACACGATCTTCCAGCCTTAGATCAATACCCTCTGATCCGACCCTTTCGCCAGCAGTAAAACGAATGGCACGATTTGGGTCCTGTGAATCTCTTCTTCAGTCCCAAAATATTGATAATTTGAACAAGGGATCATCATTACAGCAATTGGATGATGTCACGTCTTCAATAATAAAACCAAGAAGGCGATGCCTTGAGACACCATTAGAAGAAGCTGCAGAAACTGAATTTGGAAAAGAGCCTCTTGTATTTCAAAATAAACAATACTCAAGCTTTATGACAGAAGAAACAGGCAAAAATCCATTGGTTTGGAAAACATCCGGTATGAGTTATGCTAGAAGTGCTGAAGATTATGATGACTTCCTTCCAGCGGTCCGAAGAACTGACACTAAAAATTCCTTATCCAAATCTAGAAAGGATGCCCAGAGACCACTAAGCGTTCGTTTTGGGGACCTGCCTTCAAACAACAGCGTTACCGACCCCACAGTAGCTGCAAAACTAGTTCTAAGGAAAAGTCCAACAAACATAGATGATCCAGGAAATCATTCGGATTCCTCCTCCTCTTCTGGATCAATTGTTTCTTTCAAAAGTGCTGATAGTATCAAAACTCGGCCCAGATTTCAAAGACTGGAAGGCGAGGGGTGTGCTGGTAAAAGTACACCAAGCGGGGATGCACCAGAAAGTAAACGAGCTGAAGCAGAAGGGAGAGAAGACAACGTAAATAGCATAATGATGAAGTATCTTCGGAAAACAGAGGAGGAACAAGGTAGCTTTGATATATATCTATCTACTTAATGTATGGTTGCATTTCAAACTGATGTGTCAATGGTATATTACTTTTAAAGATACATTCTTCACATATTGCAATACATTTGAACAAAGATGTACTATTCTGAAGGCATTTGGGGGATGTTTGTTTATGAAAAATACGAGTTGTGTTTTCCGTGAAATTCCGTGAAATTGAGAATTAATATCTACATCAGTTTTATTTTTAAAATCCGATTGAGATTATTTCAGTCATAAATATGTTCAACATAAAGGTCGGGGAGTGACAGGTTTGGGGAGCGCTCAATTTCTCCAAAATATGGGTAGTCCAATGCAGCAACCACTGCACAGGAGCTTTTCCCCAAATTCCTCCAATAGTTAATAGCAAGAAAAAGAGTTTGTGCAGTTTCTGATGCGCAGAGGACTCAATATTCAAAGGGTCAAATCCTCAATAGTATAATGAGAGCTCAAACTGTCCTTGAATGAGCAAAACAGTCCAATAACGTGGAAAGTGATTAATTGCGGTCACAGCCGACACGTGTTTCGACCCATAGGGTCGTCCTTAAGGCAAATACGTAACGGGTTGCATCCCTGTTTGGAGTTCTTAGATGACTATTGGGTCACATAGTGGAAAGGATTCATCATGTACGGCTGCCTCTGTGATTCTGCATTTGGGATTCATCCCTCTTACCTTGGATCCAGGTATTTTTACCACATATAAAAGACTTCTAACGTTCTGTGCCAAACTAATTGTGCCTACCACTGCACCGCTGAATTGCGATGCGCATTTTGTTAATTCATTAAGACTTTTCTGTGAATCCGGTCAATTACTTTTTTCAGTAAAATGTATTCGTAGAAATAACAGTCGTAAAAACTACTGTTGATGACATGACATAGAACTCCAGGAAGAAGCTCTAAAGATTTGGCTGGACGATCTGAAGAATTTTAATGTAAATATGCCTCTTTTAATTTGTGTGAATAAATACAAAGATGCATGGACTACCAAAAGATATATATTTTAGATTTTAAACTTAAAACCGGCAGTTACAAAATAACTATGCATAACTTAACACTAGAAATGGCAATACTCTCTGAGGTAACAAAGCCTTTTCTTGTTGTTGAGCGTGGACACATTCTGGATGAACAGGGTTGAATAGTTGGACTTGTAGGCTCACTGTAGTGTGCCGGTATCTAAAACGGGTATGGATTCATTTCTCCCATTCTGGCTATGCGTAATAAGGGCATACAGACCTGACTTCATAGATAGACCACAGAATGAATCACTGATGCCCTCTGTTAAATCAGGTTGGGCAAATGCCTCGCAGACAAATGAATGCTTATTCTGGATGTGTATGAGTAAGTTGGGAAACCTCCAGCAGGTCATGAGGCATATTGCGAGTATTTGGTTGATAGACTGTGTAATATTATTTGTTTCATGTCATTTCCTGTCCAAACAGAATGTTCGGCCTTCCATCTGAAATGTGAAAGTACAATAAGGCATTTCATATAAGTCACACACGCTCCAGCTCCAGCCAGGCACCATCTCTGGAACTGCAACTCCAGTTCAGAGCCACATGAACAATGCTTTGTGGGCATGAACATTAACTCAAATGGAAAGTCTCACTCCAGAATACATTTTTTGCCTTATAGGGCAGTTTTATTTTATTTATCATCGATGTTTTCACCTCATGGAAGAGAGCACTCAATGATGCAGAAAACTGCATACATGTTGGGGACATCAGTCGAGTATACATCTTTTTATGGTTGCGGCATTGGCATATGTTTAGACAAAACCAGAAAAGCGTCGGTGTTCATAAAATGTGCTGTGAATTTCTAAAAATCTTTGCTACTGCCATCAAATGGTGAGTTAATTTAATAAAAGGCTGATATACTTCCAAAACCTAGCAGATATTTCTATCATACATGAAATTACTCTACCATTCTGCTGGGTAGTATGTCATTGTGATGAATTGACTGCTGCCCCACAGGAGTATAAGAGAGAGTAGAGGCTAAAGCACCTACTCAGACCCACACTGACTACAAAGAGTGAACCCAATCCTCAAGGTAAAACAGGGACAGTTAAGAGATATACCTCCTTCAACTTTTGTGGAAGCATGGGCAGTGAGAGGGCTATACTCTCAGGAGGGGTGTGAATGTGAAAACGTAGCAACTCAAACAGTGAAGTATAACAGTACAAAATAAAGGAGTGTCCAATCAAGTTTATATACAAAATATATATATATATATACTTTAATTAAATACACCATTTGCAACGGTGACTAAATGGAAAATCTATCAAAATCAACCCAACCCTGTAGCAAGAATAAACAATATGCAAGATATCAAGAAGCAGCACTCTGGATTGTGAGCCAAGGGAGAAAAGGCCATACAATCCATAATGCTCTTGTAAAAAGGATATGTTTGCTAGTGCCGAAAACTGGACCAACTTGCCGCCTAATAGTAAGTAATACTTTTTTGTGGTTCTTGACAATTCAACAGCATTTAGCTAAGATTATTTATGCAGTGCAAGTAGTTCAAGCCAACTCCAGTGGTAGCACTTTGTGTAATTCCAGGAGGGAAATTAGTGTCAAGCTGATTCGAAATGGTATCTTAGAGCAGTTTGAGGGAAGAATTTGAGTGATGCAGTTCAGATGGCTTACCAGGGCAGATTTGAAGGTCGGGTCCAGTTCAGGACATGATAACTGCTAGTTAGGATCAGCATATGACTCTCCAGCAGTTCAAGTCAAGGTATGGTGATGGTTTAAAGCTGTGATCCTAATGACCTAATGGTGCGATGAGGTGGCATATCCAAGCCGAGCAGTACACACCATTTGCTAACTACTAGATCGGGTCAATGCATGATGTAATGCTTCCATCAGTTCAAGACTAGGTCTGGCAATGAGCAGTTAGGTCAAACCAAACAGGTGATGGGCTCAGCTAGGGATTCAATTGCATTGTGCTGCAGTTCACTGTGGCACAAAGAGATGCTCAACAAAGGGTGGATCAAGAGGTCCACCAGTGTTGTTTGACAGTCAGTCCAGCGGCAATGAGGCTGGTGACTGGGTGTGCAATTCAAGTTGGGCAGTTGGGTGCAGTGTGCAAAGTTCTCAGTTTAATGATTCCCTGAGGGTCTTGTTGACTATAGAGGAAGCAAAAAAGATGCTGGCAGTTCAAAGAGAAGTTTGAATGGTGTGGGTGCAACAATTGTTTTATGTTTTAGCCGAGGCAATGACACACTCACTGGGCACGATTCAGTGACAAACTGATTTGAAAAGCACAGCACAGTTGTTTGTAGATCAGGTGAGTACCAAAGGCAGCACAAAAGGGTCCTGTTGGTTCGACTGAGTTGAATGAGATTGAATAATGTCTCAAATCGGTTAAATGGCACAAAAACAGGAACCCTTGTTATCTTGACTCTCTGATTGCTATGAGTCCAGGAACTCAAGAATACAATGTGGTCTTTGTTCTCAAGTCGATAACACAGGAGAGTCTGGCGCACAACTGCCTGGGGGCTTTAGAATGATGAGTTCCTCAGTAGCATTGTGACTAATAGAGAGGCAGGTCTTCCTCCAAAAGCAATTCTCCCTCAATGTGCCCTGGGGATGGTAAGAGAGCAGATCTTGCCTCTGCCTTAAACTATCAGAATTTACCTCCAGCAGGTTGTTTGTTCAAGAGTCAATCAAAGAAGCAGTAGGGAACCCCTGTTGTAGGCAAAAATATACAATTGATTGAACTAAAGCAAGCCTGTTTTAAGGGTCCAATCCCTGTCCTTGGAACTTCTGACATCACACCCAAAGTGCTTCCTGCTATACAAAGTGGAGGGGACAGGACAGAGAGGGACAGAGAGAAAAAAGATGTGGAACCTCCCTCTGGCTGTATGGAGTGCCCATCTGTCTACACTATCACCACCCCTTCTGTTCTCAAGAGGATCACAGTCCCTTTTTGTATGCAGCACCCTGGTTTGTGGCTACTGCTTTTGTGAATGCCCTTTTAATCCTGTTCCCAGGACAGTTTCCAGTAGAGTGGCTGTCTCTCTTGGGAAACTATTGCCTGCCCTCATAAATGAACAAAAATAGGGAACTTCCAGGGCTATCGTCTTGCTAGAAGCAGCAAGACAGACTGACCCGGGGGTGACTGAAATAACCCTGCCACAGTTGAGCTGGACTCGCAGGGCTGACACGTGTGATATCAAATTGATGTGGCATGAGTAATTATGAGAGATTCTAGCCACCTTACTGCACACTCAGTTGTGGCTTATATTTGCAGTTTAATGTGCCAACAGGATAGCATTCTCATAGTTATTCAGTTTAGGGAATAGGGGGTGCATATCGGTAACGCTGCCCCTGCACTGAAGAGGCTTGACAGTCACTTGCAACCATCAAATGGGCACATGTGTTTTCTGAACATGCTTTGCCACGCGTTGGAGCAGCTACTGCAGATCAGGCTACTGATCTAGTAGGGCACAGATGCACTCTCTGCTTTTGGCATGGAGCTTGTAAAAGTGGAGTCTGATTAGCAGTTTACCCTTTCTGAGAATGATTTCCCTGCATCATTTTATTCATACAAATATCAAAAGCCATGGCTTAAACACCCTTGCCAGATGGCAATTAACGATCATGTGCCTAGGTTCTGGGGAAGGAGTACACGATGAGGAGCCCTGGATGTTGGAGATACAGGAGGTAGCGTATGGGGAAGGCTTAATGGGGAGATACACGCAGTGACAAACACCTGTGTACATGGGGAATGTGCACACAAGTGGCAGGAAATCCATTAGAGCTGCCCACATAAGACTCACAAGGCTGAACATGTCTGGAGTTGCTTGTGTTTCCATGCAGATGGGACTTGGCAGAGCAGTTCATGCAGTGATGCTCCAATTGGTGGCAGTGCCAGATACATTTGCATATAGCTGGACCCCTTTTGCAATGGCAAAGATGGGCTAAAAAAACAGTGGGGTGGAAGGTTGCCCAGAGCAATGCCAGTGATTCAGATTAATTCAAAATCTTCCACCCATCAGTTTTTTGCTCATAAGACTCACTCCATGAACTTCACCTATTGGTTTGGGTACTGCTAATACATGCTTAGGGTGTGTCATCATCAAATTCACAGGTTCTACCAAAAGGCTCCCATCATTCCATATCGACATTTCTCTGAGAAGGCATGCAGTGCACAGGCCCTGGAAGGGACATTTAGAAGAGGGTTCGGTACTGACCTCTGGCCATGAGAGTAGATTGGTGTAAAGGGGCCGGTAGGAACAAAATCTATGGAACAGGATGAAACAGCAGCTTTGAAGGGGGAAATGAAAGAGGAAGCAGCTATTGAGCCGATTAACACAAAACACAGTGGCTGGGAGCACGGGCAGAAAGACATAGCAGCAGTATCGAAAAGGCAAGGAGGACTCATCAGCTTGGGAGGCTTACTATTCCCATTCTACTGCTATTTAGTCTGAGCACGCAAACTTATGCTCAAGCAGACACACACACACACCAGACACACACACACCAGATCATGGAAGTATGTAGGAGTATGGAAGGATTAGTACCATAAAAAAGGCGTTCATGGGGAGCGCGGGGAAGCAAGTGGCCCAGGAAGGGCGAAGGACGTAAAGATGCAGTGCTTTAGGGGATAGCATGGAGGACACATTGGCTGCAAGGGTTGGCCAGAATAATGAGAGAATACGAGGAAATGTCGGACAAGGCATCCGTTTGGGGGGATGCTTAATTAGCTTGCGATCATCACACATCCTTCATGAACTGTCCTACCATGAGTAGCACCTAGGTTTCAGGAGCATCCATGTGTTGCCTGGGGGATGCACCTCTGTAAGTAAATATAAACGGATGTACAATTCTACTTTTCAATTCAGAAGCACATACACAGAAGCTACTTCTATGAAGGCACTACTTAGTGAAGTAAATCCCTTGCGCCCCTATAACGTTCAACAAAATGTTGCCCACTGGTGGCTTGCACAGCATGTCATCCAAAACGAAAAATGATCTCGCTGTCTCCTGTGCACTGAAAGGCATTCACTGCTGGATTTATTGCACATTCCACTCATCAAAAATAAGCTCTGATTGCAATGCACAGGCATCTAAAAATCATGGCGGAACGTGATCTGGGCAATGTTGTCTATCCGCAAAACAGATGTTATCATAAGCTTGATTGAATTGAAAGTTGACTTATTAAAATATTCATTATTTCAGATCTAAAAGCATCCAGATCATTTGTATCCACATGTATATTTCAATATGCTTTTCTAAAAAGCTACCAACAAGATCGTGCAAGTTATTAACACATTCAACAGACGAATACCAAAATACACATTGCCCTGAGCATGTATTGTTATACAGGAAACAACATCTAGGTTCCTTTGATTCTTAACATGATTTACACAAAAAAGAAAGAATAATGCAAATGTAATCAATCACCTGCTGCTAATAAGGTTCATCAGTGGTGATAGCAATTGAGGTAAAAGAGCTATGGTGCTGACTGCCTCTAGTTTTGAGGCTGCATTACCAGCTTCCTGCACTGCCGCATGCAAGAAGAGAAATGCCCAGACTTTACAGTGGTCTCAATCTGACATTAACTGCTCATTGCATGAACATTGAAAACCTGTTTGGTTTGGTTTTATTTATTTATGTATGTGCTTATAGCGCGCCAAAAGCCAGCAAGAGGATAGCTGGTTCCAATTAAACACATGTAATTTGATATATATACCTATCTAAGTGTGAACTTATATCAAGACAGTTAATGAAAGAATGGGCATGCCCTGTTGGCACCATGCCCGAAGCCACATTGTTGGCCAATTGACATTTTGCCTTCAGAATTATCCTGGGTACATCCCATGATCTGATGTGCCCACTGGGCATTACTTTTGGCCATCTCCAGTGCCCAATCAGCCTTTACCATGACCTTGGAACACCCACGCCACCCGATGTGCCTTTTGACATGTACTGAAGTTGTTCAGAGTGACCACATTGTCCAGGGCGAGGGTAACAGCCATGCCCTCCGGACCCTATAAGCTACCTAATGGACCGACTGTGCATGGGCTGAAATAATGTTCAGTGGCCGCTCTGCTTAGTGCATGACCTTTTTCCATGGCCTTGGTGCCCACAAACCTCAATTAGGCCCCCCCTGAGTCGCATCTGGCCATGTCTGGGGAGGATAGCTGAGGGGCAACGTGTTCGCCTTGGAAGCAAGGCGACATGGAGCAACACAGGTTCAATCCCCTGGTCTGCGCTTAGAAACCTCTGGGTATTAAGTGCATTATAAATAAGCAATCATATCATATCATGTACAGTGCCATTGTGCCCAGGGCATGATATTCGGTCATGTGACCCACTAGAAATACCTATTAAAAATGATCTTCAGCAATGCCCAGAGGCAACCTCTGCCTGAGTCTGGGCAACCATTCACCCCCAGCTGTCCATTGAGCCCACTGTCCATGGTTTATGGCCATGCCTAGTAGTCACTTTGGTAGGCCTTCAACAACCACATGCTACCTAGCATAATGACTGGTATGGCCTATGCCTTTCCCAGTGGCCAATACAGATCCTGGCCTTTGCCCATGTCCGGGGGAACACCAAAGCAGCATGCAGAGCTCATTAAGCATGGATTGCTGCTATGCCCAGTGTCCACTTTTTTTCAGGGCTGCTCTAAGTTACCCAATGGAGCCACATGCATGTCCTGTATTTGGCTTTGAACTAGCCACTGGACTTGACCGGTGGTCATGCTTAGTTCCCTCTGTGCTCATGGCATAGTCATCAGCAGTCCTCCATGCACCTGCAACCAAGCTGAAGTAGGCTGTGGGTATTATCTGTAGCCATGTCCATTGGTTGCTTTGCCACAAAATAACATGCTCCTGACATGCCCAAGCCAGCACCTAAATTTCCCTCCGGGCATGGCATGCGGCCGTAAACTGTGATCACTTTGCTGAGGAATAACCAGCTGATCATGCCCACTGGCTAGTTTTCTGGGACCACCACTGGATGACTTTGGTATATCCACCTCCGCCACCCCAAGCCCCACCCCCACCATTGGGGATATTGCATCAAGTAGTTTTTTTTAAATATCTGACAAGGAAGGGGGTGCCCAATTATCCCAAAATTATAGGTATATCTCCCAGGGTGCATTGCAGTAGAAAAGCTTCGCAGAAATGAAAAAGCTGCCATTGTGTTGTTGTTCCAATGAGAGAGATATTTGCATATATTCGGGGTAATATTCGAGTTTATCCATTAACAAAACGTAGAACAAAATGCCATTTAGAGGAGCAGAAAGAATAAAACCGCACCAGGCTACAGGTGAGGAGGGGGAGGAAGGACAATGTGTAAAAATGGGGAGTTGGGGTGGGTCCTGAGGACCAAATTCAGAGGTCAAACATTTTTGCATATTCAAGGTTGTTTTTTCATGTTAGAGGTTATTTACTTTCAAAATTGTATCACATGTAAAAATAGGTTCGAATAGTTTCAAAATATTCAGGGTTATTTGCAGTTCACTGCTTATAATAGATGCGGTTATGCGAAAAAAAAACTTCATTTTAAAAAAAGAGATTTAAAAAATGAGATTAATACAAACACAGTGGAATTTTGCAGTGAGGAATGGGGTATCCTATTGGGACAATATGTCAAGGGGTGCAATATGGCCCTGGTCAGCTGGTCAGTGAGCACAAAGGCCGTGCCAAAGGCCATGGCTCATGGCTCTGTAGTGTTTTAAAATATACTACTGTGCTCACTGGCTAGGGCTAGTGGGCCTGAAAGACTGTACAGTGGCCATGGTCCAAGGTCATGGCCACCTATTGGGTCCAGAAGAAACACATTGGGGGAATATGCACAGTGGACATGTCCAAAGGCTGTGGCCATTAGCAAAGTGGCTCAGTAGTGCTTTAAAATATGCTACCATGTTCCCTGGCCAGGGCCAAAGGCCCTAGCTAGTGGGCCCGAAAGACATGAATAGTGGCCACTACCAATAGCCCAATAGTGTTTTCAAATATACAGTGGACACGGCCGGAGGCCATGGCTTGTAGCCCGTAAAAAAAACATAGCATAACAAACACTTGAAATTCACTGAAAAAACCTTAGTTAAGGTGCCGTTAAGTTGCACAGATTTAACAAAACACAACCCTAAAAATTCAGCAGATGTGGGAAGTCATGACCAGCTTAAAGCCCATGAGCACATACATATTATAAGAGAAGGGGTTCACAATGAATTACAAAATGGCATTGTGGGGGACATGGCTTATGGGAGACATCAATGGGAGTGTGCCGAATTAAGCTGACCCTGACTTCCCACATCCGCTGAATTTCAAGAGTTTTTTTTATTTTTATTTTTTAAATCAGTGCAATTTAGCTGCACCGTAACCTAGGTGTTTTCAGTGAATATATAATTAGTCATTGTTGCTCTTACGTTAGAATTGACTATTTAAGAATAAGAAAGGCTGATATTCTTTATCTGCATAATCAAAACAGCTATGGTACAAATAACAACTAAACAAAGACTGCATACAAATAAACAACTTCGATCCATTTAAAATAAAATCTCTCACGCTGTTCATGCTAGCATGGACAATTATAAGGAACCCATCTGCTTCTCACATCATATTAATGTGACAATGACAGCTGGTTAATCACTCTGTACAGTCATTCTTTTCCAATTAAATCAAGCCAATGGTAAAGAAGTTAATTTAATACAACACAAAGATGTGTAATGTGTCTTGCATACAGAGATGCAACCTGCCTATCACTAGATAAAAGATTTCCTGAGAAATACATGGACCTAAGCTGCCTAAAAACCTTTTGGTATGTAATGGTTCATTAAAATGCCACATGCTATTATGCATGAATTACATGAATTACAAATTTACTGTCGAAAAATTGAACTAGGTCCCAATTTGATGAAACTCAATTGATCTAAAGCTCACAAAATACATGTATTTTGGTGTTGAGCCTTCTTTGTAAGATAGGCTGTTTGATATAGTGAGAGCAGGATATAGAAATAGGGGCTTTGGTTTATTTAGTACAATACTAGCATACGGCCAGGACAAACAAGAAGAAAACTAGTACATTGAATGCTCAGTACTGCTACAAGCCCCCTGGCAGTACATTATATTCTGATTAGAATAAGCTTGATCCACCTCAGACCCATGCCCCCTGTGCAAAATATGCCCAAATCTCTGCTTGCATTGAATTTGCTTTTGGCAGAAATGTTTGAGTCCCTGTGAATTCCACCTGTTTTTTTTTTCTTTTTCTTTTTCAAAACCTTTAAACACCAGGCAGAATATTTATTGTTTCATTACTCCAACCGTGTTGTCAAATAAGGGCAATCGAGAAAGGGTGAAGGCCCCTCCCTGAGCTGAAGGGGAGAATCATCCATAAACCCGAACCTCCTCCCTAGTGCCAACTGTCTTCTGTGCACACCCATGTCTCCTGCAATGCCTCTTGCCAGAGATTTTCACCAGTGTTTCCCTTCATGTTTTCGGTCCATTATAATGCCAGACTATCAGCCTTACTGAATGAAGAGAAAAGCAGCATCAACATCACCCACATAAGAAGAGATCCAAAAGTCCTACTGAATGACTCTCACGTCAGCCTCGACCAGTGCAGAGCCGCTGCGAGAACGAGTAAGAGAGAGAGTCACGTGTGAGGCGTTTGGTTATGTGACAGTAATTAAGATAGCGCAGCCCTGGTTGGGCGCACCGGTGGGAGATCCAGCATACATCCACTATACTACCAGATACAACTACAGAAACCTACCAACAACATTGTGGACATGTACCCCCGTAAGAGGAGTGCTTACCAGGGACTTGGTGTCCCACCATTACAGGGTGAGTGCCCATGGGAGTAGGGGTGGAGCTTAATCCCCTCTTGTACACATCATGGGGTGGGGACAGCAAAGTAGGCCAGATTGCAGAAACTTTGCACCGGTGCAAGTGCAAAGTTGCGTGGTATTAGCACTAGGACACAATTTGGCCTATGTCTAAAATCACTGGGACATATTAGAAAACCATTCCATCATGAAAAGTGCAATTTGGCATGATAGATTTTTGATGCATTTTTGCACAAGGGCAAAGTTTGCCCTAGTGCTAATGCAATTCCATATTAGCCCTTAGCCCGGGTGCACAAATGTACTGTAAAAGTATAATTTTTGTACTGGGGCAATTGTTGTCCTGTTGCTTACAATTACCTAAGAAAAGATGAGTATATACGGCCATAGAGGAAACACAAAATGGTGGGTGAGCAGGGAGAGGTCAGCAGTAAAGGTGAAAGACAACCAAGAAATCAGCTGGAGGAAGGAAGGAGCAGTGGATCATGAAAGAGATTGCTGGAGAAGTATGGTTTTAGGGGTGATAGGGGTAATGCAGTGTGAGACAATTGTGTAGTTAGAGTAGAGTAAGTAGTGACTGTGAGAAGATTGGTACTGGGGGAAAGGAGGGTTTCTTTGTGGTTGTGGTGAGAAGAGAGTACTAGTGGCGGGAGAAGAGTTGTTGTGGTGGGAGGAGAGTAGTGGTGGTTGGAGGAGATTAGTAATGGTTGGAAGAGAGTAGTAGTGGAAAGGGCAATAGTAGTAGCAGTGTCAGCATAGTGTGTAAGGAGTGGAATGGGAGTGAGAAGGAAGAGAAGGGGAAAAGTAACATTAAAGTGTGGGGGCAGCCGGAGGTAGGAATAGTGAAATAGCAGAGGGAAAGAAGACTGGTTAGAAGGAGGTAATGGAGGAGGAGTAGGTAGAGTAGAAAGAAATGGTGCGGCTATGTGTTAGAGGAATAGACAACTCCTATAGAGCAACCCAGAGACAAGCAACCTGTGGGAAGAATAGGGAAAGATAGAATGTTGCTGAAGGAGTCATTGAGCCTGCTTTTAAAGAAGGCATTGCGAGTATATGAATAAGGACATAGAAGTAGGGGTTACCGTTTGGTAGCACTAACCAGGAGGGATGAATGGCTATGTTAGGGTGGAATCCCAGGAGATACGAGAGGGAGGGCAACCTCTCTGGGCCCCACAAATTAATCAATAGAACTCCTTGAACTGCCCGTGAGACCTGGAGCGGTTTCTCTGCCATCTGTGACAGTGTATTTAGGTTGCATCACTAATATGAACACCATTCATATAGCACTAGATAGTATAAAGATCATTGCTATTGCAATGATTCTTTAGAGAAAAATTGAAATAGCCAACAAAGTGGCAACGAATTTGCATCAGCAAGACATTAATACCTATCATTAAGGAGAAATGAACTCTTTGACTTTCATATTCGGTATGAAAAAGATCAATTTTAAAAAGAAACGAGGCAGTGACGAAATGCAGTGTCTACGGATGCTTGGTACAAATGCAAGTTCCACAACCAGCAATGTTGCCTCTATGATTTTGTTGCGACTTACCTCTATGACATCATAACGCTACAAACATCAGAAAAAAATGGATGCGATCCTTTGAATATGGCTTTCATGCCCTGCTAGGAGGGCAGACATGGGCCTCATTACGACCCTGGAGCTGACGGAATGAAGGGGCCCGTACGGGACTTGCCCCCTTCATTCCATCAGGGCCGATTATGAGGATCCCTTTGCGAGACCCGGATCAGACGTCTAGTAAAACCAGACGTCTTTTCCGGGTCCCGCAAGGGGAAGAGGGAGGTAACAACGGGAAAATTGTAATGTGCCCATTGTTACCTCCATACCCATTCCCATTGAGCCCTAGGGGATTTCTGTTCTACAAATAGCAGATAGCAGATATTTGGCTGTAATTTAGTGTTGCTTCCATGTAATTACTGCCAATATAAGCACGTGAAAACACAATTTTTAGAGCCCACATGATTCCCTGGTGATGTTTTCAAATTAACCATGAGAGATAATTCTGCCACTGTACATCCACCCATTTGTGCCCTTATCTTGAATGCCTTAACTTCAGCACTATGCCGGAGGGAAATCCTTCACTTTAGATACAAACTCAGAATTAGTTCATGTGATAAAAGCAACAGTAATTCCATTACTTTCCAAGTAATTGCTGGTAATAGAATTACTAACACATTTGAAATGTACCACTGTGCTTGTAATGAGGCCCATTGTGCAAGGAGGAATTACCGGTCCTCCTATGTCGGAATGACTCAGTTGTTCCTCATTGCAGGAACCCAGTAATGGAGCCCGGTTTGGAGGCAGCCATGGATCTAATTGCTCCATGGCTACCTCCAAACTCGTAATGAGGCCCATGGCCTTTTTACGGTCCATCAGCACGAGCTAAGTCAAGCCTGAGCTAAGTGAGGGCTTCCACTCAGGCTGTGGGCTGTTAAAGGCCATGTCCACCCTCCTGGCATGAAAGCCATTTGCACGTCAGGGTTTGTCTGGGGTGCGAATGACTTTCACAATTTTTCATCGGGAGATTTGCGTTGCAATCACCTCATGAAAAATGAAAAATAAAGAGAAACAAGGTGGTCACCGTCATATGGATAAGGGACTAAGTCAGACGACATGCGTTCCAGGACAGGAGCACAATGCTCAGTTCCCACAGCTAAGTGGAGAGGGTATAGAGGCAACAGGAAGACCATCCCTGTTGCCTCCGGAGAATGAAAAAAAAAGGACTTCGGCTGGCTGGGACAGTGGGCAGGAATTGTGTATTCTCACCCGCTGGTCCAGCCACCTGATTGGCTGAGTGCCCTTCCCAGGGGCAAATTAATCATAAACGCTCGTAATGTATCTAGCCATTTCCATTGTATAATTTTTATCTTGTCTTGTATACATTTTATCCTGTCTATGTTAAGTAAAAGGAACTATTCAGAACTGTTAGTCCACAGCCTTTCTGAATGGAACATAAGCAACATTATGGAAGATTGCATTCTTATGTGTAAGAACCATTGAAACACTGAGCCGCCTTTTGATATAGCGCAGAAGAGGCAGGTACAATTTTTACCGCCCAAGACAAGCGCGCCGCCAGTACATGATGTACAGGCCAATTTCAATGTATTATCTCCATAGAGTTTTGGGATGGAGTATTATGTCTGCTTCACCGCCGAACTATAACCCATACAGAAAATATGCCAGGGTCTCTGTCCAAAATTAATTTTCATGTGAGCAAAGACGCTTGAGTCATTGCAGTTTCCACCGGTCTTGTACACCTGCGAAAACTAGGCATAATCCCATGGGATAATTTGCAATGCCTGCCTCCATACATGTTCATGAATGTAAGGGTTGGGATTATTTTGTGTAATAGGCAGAGAAGGCATGGGCACACATGGTCATCTGGGTTCCTGTGCCTTTTAACACCCATTACAAAACTTCACAGAGAGGACACTGGGCATTCATGTTTTATTGACTGCAGTCCACTTAGCTCAATTACCACTCCAATGTAATATGTGCCTGACAACATACATAGGTTGGAAGGATTGGAAGAGTTTGTAAAGAAAATATATGTGAACATGCTAGCTAGTTAGGTTATAATTTGAAAGTATGTTTAACCCAAATGACGATGTTACATCATTGTTTTTTTACATAAAGATTTTCGGTCAAGTAATATTTAAAAAATGGTAACTATGTGAAAAGTAGCAATTAAATAGAGCAATATTATGTGTATATTATGTTACATTTTCGGATGGATAACTTACAGCAAAAGGACTACAATACACACCAGGTTTAAGATGAATGATTGTCTATGAACATCGGAAAACATTCTTATTTTGTTAACCTATAAATGGTTGCAAACCACTCAGAAGTGGTTATTGAAACCAGTGTAATATGGCTAGTGAGAGTAATGGACCTGATGATCAGCCGACTTTAAATAACCAGAACATGTACCAAATCATTGGGATTTAGTGCCGGATTTAATTTTTATTGGACTTTGCGGAAGTCCGTTTTTTACTCGTGAGTTAGATTATAAAATGTCCAAACATTAATTGCATAAAAAAACAATCTATCAACAGTCAAAGCTAGTCTACAAGGCAGTAAAAGGCAACTTGGCCAAAGCCATCTGCAGAAAAAAAAGCTCAATTTGCTGGCAGTGATCGCCCGACTGACAGGACCTCTAGTGATATTCAAAGAGTTCCATCAAGTCTTGCAGGTAGATGATCACAATTAGGTATATTTAGGGTGATTCTTATGTATCTGCATCAAAGTGATTATCGGTGTGGTCGAGGTAAATACAGGGAAAAGCTAAACATACTTGTTCTGTGCAATGCATACTTTGAAAAGCTGTTTTTTTCTTTCAATGTCATAGCCTAGCACACTGCATCTATGTCAAGGATAACCCTCACTATCAGGACATATATTCAATTGCAAAGACTACCAACCAAATAGGGGATTCCCTCTAATCTGGCCTTGCACAGTGTCATTTAAATACCTTTTGTAAATAAATTGTAGGCTAAAATCCCAAACCCCTTCTCCATTGCACGTGTCTGCATAAAGAGGTCAATCAAATGAGGGGAAGCTGGGAAGGGAACGGATATTAAGAGGAAATGACGCATTAGAGGAGATGTGCAATGGTGGAGGTGCAATTTTGCACAGTACTAGAACAAGGGCACACATTCCCCTATTGCAAAATATATTCTTTCAATGCATTTTAGACCAGGGCATTGTTTACCTGGTGCTAATACCAATTACTGTTAGCTCTAGAGCACACATTGCCCTAGAACTTACCACCGGCACCATGTGCCTGATTCCACCATTGCAGCCCACGTGGAGCCTAATACACCTAAAGATGGCCGCCAGCATAACGTCGGAGCCTTCCAGGGCCTAACCTTCCCAGCAGACCCTGCTGAGTCCTGATTGGCTGGTTCGCCTTTACAGGTAGCCTATCCTGAGCCGGTAGGCGAAGCCGGCCCACCAGCACTAAGGCCCAGTGCAACAAGGCCTACCCCTGTCCTAGCCTGTCCTCAGCCTTACTCACCGTTCGCCTGGTCACTATGCCCGTCTACACCACGCTCTAATCCCTGGCCTTGGACATACAGTTGCCTCTTCTTGCGAACTCTGACTAACGTCATCAACATCCAGAAAAAGTAAGATGACGGTTGCTATTATCCTCTCTTTCCTCTTCAAAAATGCCCCTTTGCATTTCGGCCCTATGAGTCTGCTATCTAGCATAGCTGCACACAGTGCACCATTTGTGTACATTGCCTGCGAATCCATTTTCTTGACTGTCGCGCTAGCCTGTACAACATTCACCCAGACGCTACACTCGCCGCTGTTCGGACGTTTGCATATTGGATAGTCACTGTCATTAGCTGTTGCTACATGCTTCCCGCACATGCGCGTACTAATTCTATGCATTTATCAGCAGTGGCCCGATCGTAGTTATGTCTGTTAGTATGACCGTATTTTAATGCCACGGTGATACTACAGCTGTTGTTCTTTATAAAATGATCACTCCTTTCCTGCCATAAAGTAATGCTCGCATGTGTTATGACGGCGTTCCTCCTCTGAATTGCAATGAACCTCCTGTCAGGCCATGATATACGTTCTCTGCCCGATTTATCCAATGCGCACCGTCTAACCAGTTGCGCCACACGTTTTGATCTATGCCTATTTATACTGTACTGATCTGCTTTTGCCATGTCTACACGCTGTCGCTAACCTCAGGGCACCTGCCTTACACTGCTACACGCATGCTAAACCCATTCATTCAGCTTTACTGCCCGACTTTCTAATGTATGTGCACATTGCTAGAGTCATGCATCCAGCCTTATGATCTGACCCTCGAACCTAGCCAAATACTGTTATATATAGGTATTAAACATCTCTGTTGGATTCCACAATCTAGTTGTTCACTGCCTATACCTCCACTGAGTCTTAGTGTTTGATTTTCCAACATAGCATAGCGTCTACGTGCCTGTTGTGCTTACAATGTTTAAGTGGTACCCCTAGAGTGACTTATCTTGCCTCTAGGTATCATATATCTCCAGTCACAGTAACAACGAGTTGATAAATATGCCACTGGACCCTTTGGGTTGTATCCATTGAATCACCCTTTAACTGCTCCACTGCCTTAAATAATCACATGCACCCATATATACTGCTGTCACCAGACCATACTGACCAGCATAGAAGTGCCCTGCGCTTTATAACTGCATCTAGCCCATCTGTGTTTTTGCATTGCTTAGTAAAGAAGTGCCTGCGCTTTATTATTACATCTAGCCCATCTGTGTTTCTGCATTGTTTAAGTCAAGAAGCGCCCTGCGCTTTATAACTGCATCTAGCCCATCTGTGTTTTGGCATTGTTTAGTCAAGAAGTGCCCTGCGCTTTATAACTGCATCTAGCCCATCTGTGTTCTTGCATTGCTTAGTTAAGAAGTGCCCTGCGCTTTATAACTGCATCTAGCTCATCTGTGTTTAGTGTTGTGCTAATCTGCATCGCTTGCTATTCTACCCACACACCAGATGCACACACTGCATCTCACCTACCATACACAATGTTCCTCCCGGGCCTTTACTCTATACTACTGAGAATCATTCTCCACCTTATCAATTCCACATGCCCGCCCAGCTCACCCCTCAACTTGATCAGCCTAGGCACTACATCACCCACCCTCACAGAGCCTAGCACCACTATCATGCTTACCCTACTCTCTCCCCCCTGCCTTACGGACAGGCTGACCAGATTACGATCCAGACTTCCCAAAATACATGAGCCCAGAGCTAGGGACCCCAAAATATCCAAACTCACAAACCGAACCTCCATTAGCACCTGCGATAACCTTACGCTAAAAAAAAACAAACTCAAACCCCTCAACACCAGTACAACCAACAACAAAGCGCTCATCACAGCAACCACCAGCACCCCTGCCAAAACCACTACCCCACCTATAAAAGGTGCCCTCATTAACGCTCGCTCCATAATTGCACACGCCACGGACATCGCTGATCTCATCTTAGCTGAAGATCTATACTTCTTAGCCATAACAGAGTCCTGGCTCCATGCAGCCGCAGGCCCAGCCCTTTCGCTAGCCATCCCTATTGATTACAACATCATCCGAGAGGACAGAACTGAAGCTAGAGGCGGAGGTTTGGCCATCATTGCCAAGACTCACCTTAACATCAGACTTAACTCTGCTACACACCTCCCATCATGCAAATCACTTACAGCCAAGCTACCCACTGCCAACTCCCAAACAATATCCATTCACCTACTATACAGACTGCCTGGACCTCTGGGATCTTTCGAGGAAGACCTCAGTGCCATCCTTACTGACAACCTAAAAAACTCCTCACAATGCCTCCTCTTAGGAGACTTCAACTTAGGTTACAAAGACCCCAAAGACAACCAAGCCTCCCTCATCAGTAACACCATGTCTGAACTAGGCTTCACACAAAAAGTATCCAGCCCCACCTGTAACAAAGGGAGAACCCTTGACTGGATAGCAGACTACAACTGTGCTGTGTCAATCACTAATAACACTCCCCAATCCTGGACTGACCACCATCTCCTCTCCTTCTCACTCGAGGCCTCAAGCCCCAAAACCAACTTGGCACTAGCTGCAGCCATCCCCACGAGAAGCAAAAAAAACATTACAGTGGAAAAATTGATCCCGCTCATTCTTCCTACGCTCAGCCAACTCCAAGACTCTAATCCCTATGACCTTGTAGAAGGCTATAACAACACCATGCGCAGAGCCTTAGACGCCATTGCACCACTAAAACTCAGAAAATGCAAACCAAAAAAGCACCTCAACCAATGGTTCTCCAGCCATCTTAAAACCCTTAGATTGGAAAAGCGCAAACTGGAACAAGTCTGGAGACAATCTCCGACAGACCATAACAAACTACTGCTCAACAAAATAACGGCCAACTATAAAAAAGAAATCATAGCGGCCAAACAAGATTCCTATAACCAAAGAATCTCACAATCCAATTCCAGCACCAAAGAATTATTTACTATCCTGAAAGAATTGGAAACACCGGTGATAATTCCAGATACTTGCGATAAGAACAAACAATGGTGCACCAGCGTCCAAAATGCACTAAACAACAAAGTCACCGGCCTTCAAACCAAAATTAAAAACAAGAAAGACTCCCTCACCAAACTCACCAACCCCTTCAACACCCACGCCAGCCCTCCACCCTCACACCACACACCCACCACTGCTCGCTTCAGCTTTTCCAAAGTCTCTACTCCCGAAGTAGAAAAAATCATTCTCGGCCTTAAACCCTCCAACTGCAAAGGCGACCTCTGCCCCCCACAAATCATTAAAGATGCAGCAAGAGACCTCTCGCCATTCATCACCAGGCTCATCAATGCCTCATTCTCCTCAGGAACAGTCCACAGTAACCTCAAAGAGTCTTGGGTCCTCCCTCTCCTCAAAAAACCCTCCCTCGACCCGTCCATCCCGACCAACTACAGACCGATTACCACCTTCCCATTCCTGCTCAAAATACTAGACAAGACAGCATACCAACAAATCCAAAAATATCTTGAAACTAACCACCTCCTAGGCATAAGACAATCAGACTTCAGACCCCAACATGGGACTGAAACCGCCCTGATAGACCTGAAAGCCCAAATAGACCCCCTTAGAGACAACGGGAAAACTGAATTACTACTCTTGCTAGACCTCTCCGCGGCTTTTTACCTAGTTGACCATAAAATCCTATGCAATCATTTAGACTCAGCTGCCCACTTCTCCCAAGAAGCCATCAGCTGGATTGAGTCATTCCTCAACAACAGATCTATGCATGTCTTCTCCTCCTCTGCCGCCGCCGAACCCATCCCCATCACGTGTGGAGTCCCACAGGGCTCTTGCATCTCCCCCACTCTGTACAACGTGTTCACGAAGCCCCTGTTTGACGATCTAGATGGCCTGGGTATCACCTACACCAACTACGCCGATGATACACAGATCCTCATCCCGTTGACGGGAGATTACAACCAGGATTTGGCCTTGGTGAACAAGGTGTATCTCATCATCCAGGCATGGATGGCTTTGCACAGTCTATGCCTGAATGATGACAAAACTGAACTCATCATCCTTGGTTCCACCTCCAATCTAACCAAACTCGACCACAACTACGCTAACTTCATTATAGATGGGAACCTAATCAAGGTTTCCAAAGAAGTGAAAACTCTAGGAATATACCTCGACTCCTCCCTAACCTTCCACACACAGGTTAGCTCGATGGCATCCTCCACGGCCTACACATGTAAGCTTATAAGAGCAGCCAAACCCTTCCTTTCCACCCAGAGTTGCATTACACTAGCCAGAGCCCTGGTATTATCCAAACTGGACTATTGTAATGCCCTCTACATAGGAGCCAGCAAGCAAATCACCAACAAAATTCAGACGCTTCAAAACACCGCTCTTAGGGCAGCGCTCAACATTCCCAGGAGGGAACACATTTCCAATATCAGGAAATCCCATAACTGGCTCAGCACAACAGACAAAATCCTGCTTAAAGTAGCATCGCTCACCCACAAATGCCTGAACAACGATGCCCCACGCTACCTGGCAGACAGAATACGCAAATACACCCCCAACAGACCCACCAGAACCTCCAACGCCAACCTGCTCACTATCAAACGCACCAAAATGGGCGGCAACAGCTTCCAGGTGAAAGCACCTCAACACTGGAACTCCTTACCGCCATCTCTCAGAACACCCCAACCTTACTCACATTTTAGACGCAACTACATTCATTGGATAAAGAACACAAACCATTAACACCTCTAACACCACACGGCTGCTTTCCGCTTTGTATGCTTATATGTAAATTTGTAAAATATATGTAATATATGTAACTCTTTAAATATATGTACTGCATTATCTCCTTCCTGCCATACTGTATTCATGTCCTCATTGTCTCACTATAATTATGTAATGCAATGTATAAGCAACCTGTAACCAAGCTTTGAATAACCATGCTGCTCATGCGCCCTCATACCCTCGGGTCTGGTGCGCAATACAAATCAATAAACGAAACTAAACTAAACTAAACTAGAACTCAATGGGCCTCATTACGAGGTAGGTGGTAAGGGATTACCGGCACCGGTAAGGACACCGGTGCCGGTAATCCCTCACCACCCTATTCCGAGGTCCCGAGAAAAAGGTCCCTTCCCTGAGGCCTGGTTTTACCAGGCGTTAGGGAAGGGACCTGTTAAGGGACTTCAGAGCTAATAACGGTACCGCAAATTGAGGTACCGTTATTAGCTCCATTCCCATTCCCTTTGAGCCCTATGGGGGCTCGAATGGGAATGGGGAATGGTTCCTGGAATGGGGACTTACCGGGTCCTCCAAAGTTGGAATGACCCGGTAAGTCCCTATTTCGGGAACCCGGACTCAGAATGCGGTAAGGGGGTAGCCATGGTGCTAACAGCACCATGGCTACCTCATACCTTGTAATGAGGCCCAATGTGTTGAAATAATATGCTTTGTGTTCTAGAAAATGTTTTGCTCTAATATAATACCAGGTAAAATTACAATTGCAGAGGCGTAAACTGTCTGTTGCACAGGCCCAGGTTTCTAACGATTTTCAATATGAATCGCTAACCACATCAAAACACGTTTTGGTTCTATAGCATTTTACTATCACTGGCTAGTTCTGTGGGATTGTAATATAAATTGTGATGTCATAACTAGAATAGTATTGATGATATTATGTTCAATTGTATTGACATTAGTGACTTATTTCACAAGATCAAAACAAGATCAACACAAAGACCAAAGTGAGTTTTTAGTGTTTATAAAGAAAATATTCTTCTCAGAATTGACCTTGACCCGTAAACTAAAATGCTTCTCTAACATTCTTTTTCAGGTCCCCTAATATGATTTCATCGCATCAATCAACCTTCCACTTTACACTGCACCACGGACTGAAGAAGAATGAATTGTGGCTTCTGTAACTCCTGTTTGTTGTAGTCATAACCCGATTCCATGGAAAGACCAAGTACAGAATAATATGTAATGCTAAAATTGCTTAGGTCAGAAATATATTTGGTTTATAACAATAAAATATACATTTCCCCACATTTGTCACATTCTTTTTAATGTTTTGTATTGGGCACAGAAAATGTACCCATCTGTGATCCTCCACAGCACCTTTTTTGGCCACATCACTCTGGACCCCTGGACGAGCAATCCAATCAAAGGGTTACTGTTGTAGCCACATGTTTGACCTATACAGGCTTTTGCCGTGAGGCTAAGGGCCTGATTCATGGAATATTTTCCTATGGGATTGCGCCATTATAAAACACTTCCATGAATCAGGCCCAAAGTGTTAACATAAATAGTATAATCTTCCCTAAAGGAATGTTCCTGCTTAATTTAATGTCCGATCAAATTGTAAACATTTCTTGTCTGAAAAAATAATTACGGTGTAATTATTAAAGTGATATATTCAAATAAAGAACTCTGCAAGTTAATCATGCACAGACGCTTGAAATAATAGCTAATAATGTTATGTATTAGTGTGGTATAGCATCAGGGATGTAATCTGTCATACCACATTACAAAGTATTTGACATTCATAATCAAATCATCATTGGTTGTGTAGCATTATACGATGCAGCTACAGCTCTTCTTAAAACAGGCGAGTGTCTATGTTCTTACACTAGGCAACAGCTGAGGGGAGGGGTGTGGCGATTAGCAATCTCCTATGAGGCAACCCTGGCAGATATCATAGGACAATCCCTAAGAAATAACAGATCAACATGGTCTGCCAATGATCATAGAGACGAGGTGGTGAAGTCAATAACCAAGTTAAAGAACAGTAGACCTAGAGCCGGAGATCCACCAAAAGCCACACCTGTTGCCTAATCCAGCTCAGATTATTTTGGCATTTCTTTTCTACAAATAGCAGATATTTGGCTGTATTAATAATTTGGGAGTAATTTAGTGTTACTTCCATGTAATTACTGCCAATATAAGCAGGTGAAAATGCCATTTTTGGAGCCCACATGATTCCCTGGTGATGTTTTCAAATTGACCATGAGAGATAATTCTGCCACTGTACATCCACCCATTTGTGCCCTTATCTTGAATGCCTTAACTTCAGCACTATGCCGGAGGGAAATCCTTCACTTTAGATACAAACTCAGAATTAGTTCATGTGGTAAAGGAACAGTAATTCCATTACTTTCCAAGAAATTGCTGGTAATAGAATGACTAACACATTTGAAATGTACCACTGTGCTTGTAATGAGGCCCATTGTGTTTTTCTTCATGTTCTTGCTAGTAGAGTAGGAATATCAAAAGCTATCATTTAAGCTGTTTTAGGCATTCACTGTGTGCCCCTGTACACAGTAGTTTACTTGTTAAGCATCTGGCAGTGATTGCGATATGGAGAGGCCACTTAGGACTGCGTGGATAAATTCAAGGGTATGTTGTATATTTACCTTTTGTGATGGTATTCAAAACAATATCTGACTGACTTGAAAAAGAATGCAGATGCATTGTCAGCAATCATTAAATCACTAAAGTGTTGCCCATTATGTCCACTAAACGTTGATCAGTAGGAAGCATCATTCTTGAGATTCTGGGCCTCATTACGAGGTGGGCAGTAAGGGATTACCAGCACTGGTAAGGGCACTGGTGCCGGTAATCCCTTACTGCTCTACTACGAGGTCCCTTAGAGGGTCCCTTCCTTAACGCCTGGTTTTACCAGGCCTATTAAGGGACTTCAGAGCTAATAACGGTACCGCAGTTTACCATTATTAGCACCTTCCCATTGAGCCCTGTGTGGGCTGAAATGGGAATGGGGAATGGCTTATTCAATGGGGATTTACCGGTCCCGCAAAGGTCGGTAAGTCCCCATTGAACGGGACCAGACACGGTACCGGTATTGGAGGTAGTCATGGCGCTAATAGCGCCATGTCTACCTCCAACCTCGTAATGAGGCCCTCTGTCTTTTCAGCCACATTGGAGTTGCCTGCTTTCAGTTTTTATAGTTTACATGATGCTTTATTTTTAAGAGAATCACTAGTCATTTGGGAAACATGGCAATTTCCTTTTGCCATTTTTGCTATATTTTGTAAAATGTTGTGCTGATTTCATGCATCTGAGGAAATATTCTGAATTGAAAATACTGTCATCAATACATATGCAGAAAATAATATGTGCAAAACTGGTTTTATCATTTCGAGAATCAGCGAAATTGCTGGGAGAAAGTCTGCTAAGGAAAGGATTTTCTTAACAAATTACATCCACACACAACATACTCACATAGATTAGATTTCTTTGTGTGTTTTTCAGCAATTTGACGAGAGTTATATTGGAAAAATAATCTTGTAATTTTTGTTAACTTTGAGATTGAAATCATATGAATTCTGCCCAATAATGAGGTCAGAATATTAATTCATGAGTTTAGGGGACAGATCCCCACCAGAGATTGGATGGTAATAGAGACAGAGAGTACAGAGAAACATCCATAGGACAAGTTACAATCAGAAAAGAGTGATGATCATCATTGAACTATACCAGAACAAAGAGTGCAACAACAAATCATACTTAAGGGAATGTTGTGTGTTAACTCTCCTGTAGAAATTTATATTTTCCCTTGAACACCCTGATGTCTTCCAGAAGTAGTGGTGTTTGATGTGCCCTCCCCTGGACCCCGATAGCCGGCAGATATTTGCAAATCACTATTGGGTAATAACGACCAGCACTAACACCCCAAATCCATCTCATCACCCTTGCAGCACCTGGATTTCTACTGTCTTCTACCCCCCACCCACACACCTACTGATATTTCTCCCATGTCAGGACTTGTGGTGTTGCCCTGTGGTCTGTACATTGTTGTTTTACTCTATATCCTAGGAAGGCCAATACACGAGAGACATTAAAAAGAACATATTATTATATATGTTTAAACATGTTATTTAAGTTTTGGAAATAGAAAGAACAAATATGTTTACATCTCTAGTGCAAGTGAGCACTCAATCTGTCAACAGAAAAAGTATGTCTTCGGTTTCTAGTGTGAGCTGACCCACCAGAAAAAGAAAACACAGTACAGTGATGTGTTTACAGTCCTGAGTGTGACAGTAGACTAAAAAAGCGTGCCCTACTGCCATGTGGACGGTTACAAACACTTGTATAGTGGGGTATGGTTTGGGACACTATGCGGGTGGCAGCCTTCCCCTCTGCAAGATGCTTGCCTGATTGAACCGTAAATCATTTCGGCCGAATGGGCAAACAATTTAAAAAATGGGATAGAAGGCAAGTAACAAAAACTTGCTGGATCATGTTTTCCCCTCATTGGTTTGCCCAGGACTAACCAGAAGTACCTTTTCCACATCGCCTTGTCAGCAACTCTCAGTGGCTATTGTATTAGATTGTGATGTTTTAATTCTTAGGGCCAAACCCAGGATACCTTGGTGAAGTGGCTCAATGATCGGCAGGACTGCAGCACATCAAAACACGTTTTAATTGGCATTTCAAATGAATATATGTGTTTAACAAACAAACAAACTTAAAAATAAAATACATTCGAAGGATTACCATTTAAAATGAGTTATCTCAGGCATGCCAAGAAATCACATCTTTAAACCGACCATTGCATCGTTATTAGGCTTGGATCTCTACATCCAATTTTAGGTTCTGTTATCAGCTGAAGGAAAAGACTGTTTGCCCTAAAAACTGCCAGGAACATTTCGCATAGTGCTTAGTCCCTGTGAACCTGTGGAAGACAATTGTCCCTGTTGCCATGTACAATCATTCAATCAATCATTCACTCTATCACTAATACGTATCTATGAAATACATCTTCCATACACAAGATTCCTGCACTTACTAGCATATGAGGTGATCGACACTGGTGCAAAATAGACATGCAAACAGTATTCCAGCAGGATCCAAGTTATCACTTCATCATTCACTTATTTAATTTAAAGATTTTGTATGGCTCTGATCTCGGCCACAGAGCACCATACAAAGCGCACGAACTTTACAAAATGGGTATGGTGGATGTTTTCCTGCCATTACCCCACATGGTAATTACTGTTACTGCAAGCAGTAATACCAGGAAGCTGCATCTTTATATGAACTCCACCGGGTTGGTGGTACGAGGTGAATGTTTCCAGATATACCGCAAGCAGTATGTTGTCAATCTACAAGTCTCACTTCTCTGTGGGAATTTTTAAAGTCCATTTCCATAGTGCATAATACTTTCTACTGCACTTTTTAAACAAAAAATTTGCTACTTGGAAAATGGAGGGTGGAGGCGAGCATCTGAAATGCCCATTTTTCATTTGCTGTTTGGTTGTCCCCGTGAAAAACTTGTTTTCCTTCTTTGAGAGGAAGCACTTGCCCTTCCTATCACTAAAGGAAAGAGATTTCTACGGGAGCTTTTAACAATACAATTTGCAATGCCACCCCTGGGTATTAATCGCATTAGGTATTCTTATGGAATTCAAATTGAATACTGAATGGGGTAACATTGCCGGGCACATAATCGGGTGGATGGTAAAAACATACTGCCTCCTTTAACATTAGGGCCACACTCATAATCTCTCTGGAGGATAGCTCAGGGGCAACACATTTGCCTTGGAAACCAAACGATGCAGAGTAACATAGATTTGATCCTCGGTCCTCGCTTAGAAACCTCTGGGTATTAAGTGTGTTATAAATAATCAATTATAATTATAATGATCGTCAGAGTGGGAGACGCCTAGTTTCACATCAACCGTTTACAGATTGTTGCCTTTTACCTCATCAGATACTTTAAGTGGTGACCTACTGTACCTTTGCTATTAGCCTCTTGATATTCTCAATGCGTATGTCTGTGAACAGTCAGGAAGGTCTGCTAGCGCTTGGGCTAGTAGACTCTTGTTCTTTTCTTTATTAACCACACCTTCCCTCTCCAGGAATGTCTTGCATAGATAAGGATGTTATTCTGGAGTAACACAGGTGACCTGTTCAGGCATCATTGCCTGTAAGTACTGGAAAAGTTGAGATGCTGTGTCAATGATCACTCTCTAACTATTGTACTATCGGGTGGAAATGTTGTCATGGCTTCTCACATTCATTACATTTCATGACTCTTCTTGGAGCACAGGTTCTGTTATAAGGTATCACTTTGTTTGCGTCACGTTTTTGGTATAAGACAACCGATGCGCATGTTTCTGAAAATGCACTCTCCAAAAGGTATTCCTGAAATGTAATGAGTTCGGACAGAAATAGGCTTAGATCAAGCTTCAATTAAACTGGTCATCATACATCTCAAGTACATTAACAATGACAGGCTTGTTTAAGCCAGCTTTATGATAGGGTTCATCGATCACCATTGTAATTGGGGTACCTCCCTCAAAATGCATGTTCAGGCACCCCAAATTGTCTATCAGAACTCTCATGAAGTCATCACTAATTTCCACCAGTGGGGTACAATCATAGATTAGGCCTTGTCAGACTTTCTTACTAAAACTCAGAAATGTGTTCGGCCAATTGATGCTTTTACCTCTTTTAACTTTTAGAATTACAATACTTTATCTGGTGCAGGCTGGGATGCAGACATTTCTCCTTCATTGGATATCAGCTGCATAAGGTGTCAACAGCCCAGTTGAATGCTTGTTTTTATCACCAAAGTCTTCTGGACTTACAGCAAGTCTTGACCACATATTCTTGTTCAGTAGGTCTATTGCAATACATTTTCAGGTATTATAGTTCTCCCACATTGAGTTGAATGATAGTATGTCTTAGAACCCTTTTAGACCTATTTATCTTCAATAGATACCTACCAACAATTGTATGCCCTGACACTGGTTGTTGTAACCCAAACACACAAAATAGAGTACCTTTCCTGTGCTCTATATCTGTTTGAACAATGTTTCACTAATAAAGTTACATTATTTTTCCAGAGCCAATTCTAAATGTATTATCTTTAGGCACTTATCAACCCATACCTGTTTGCAAGGATGGCAATCTTATTTTATTTATTTTTTTACAATTGTAAAGCGCCTAAACCCAGGGGCATCAAGTGTTTATTGTATGTTTATTGTCAATTTGCAAGGTGCCAGTTCAAAACGGTGACCTCATTGCACCTCCAAGGCTAGAAAGGAAAGGGTACTGGGCAACTGATAATTTACAAGCTCAGGAAAATATTTTGATCAGGCAAGTGCAGCTCAATTGATACGATAAGTGGAAGAGATGTGTGCAGTAAGTGCTGAGGCTACATGGAATTATAACAGGTGCAGGTAGTTCAACCATAAGTGCAGTAATAATATTCCAGTGGGAAAGGTCTGGGGACAACATAAGCGCAAGGGAGAATGACAATCTGAAACTGGGAGCAAAATAAGGAAAACGGGGTAAGTCTATTGGAGTGCACAGCTCCAAAGGTGGCAGGGGGAAGTGATCCGTGTTTTCGTCCATTTGAAACTGTGCTGCAATGTTTCTGTCCATTTGAAGCAGAAACTAGGGCATGAGGAGAAAGGTAAGAGACATGTTATCAAGAAGAGAACGGTCCTGAGGTATTCTTAAAGCAGAGATTGTTCTGTTCTGACCTTCTGATCAGAGGTGCTAGTGGTGTTAGGTTTTTCAACTCTCTGTTTCATTTTATTGGATGTCGTCACAGTAAGGGACCTAGAAGTGGAGGACCTAAGATTTCCTGGAAGACAGTACATCTGTGTCTTCATAATTCTTTTGTCAGAGCCAGAGTCCCAGAAGGTGCTGTTTATGATGCAGATTCTTCAATATGAGCAACAAGAGGCATTGTGAGCTTGGGTGACATGGGGTTAGGATCAATAAAAATTCGGTAAGCTTTGTTTTGGAGTATTTACAGTTGGTGGGTTGGGCATTTAAGGTGCACCAGGTCAAGACAGCTACAGTCGTTTAATCGTGAGTTGATCATAGCTGAAGTGAGCTGCACTCGTTGAGGCTTGTTGAGGAGGGAAAGGATGCATCTGAGAACATGAAGATGAAAACTAGATTTCATTATGAATTAATGGTTTTGTATAGGCAGGAGAACTGACCCCAGAGGAAAAGTGAGAGATGAAGGAACATAGGCACCTATTTGGACAACCTCCGTTTTGTATGCCTTCAAGAAGAGACAATAGTCAATTACCAAGTATTGGATGTGAATGAGGCGGATGGGAATAACTGTGGATTCCATGGAAGAAACTGGTGCCTGAATGACATTTTAATATCGTCAACATCTATCTGCTATGTAGTAGAAAAGGGGAAGATTATGTCTGCTAGGTTCAGATAGATGGAGAGAGAGAAACGGAAGCTTGCAGAGCCTATACAGTCATTACTGAGCAAAAACCAGTTGAGAGCCACAAGATAAATGCCAAAGACATTCTGTAGACAATTCAAAAATACAGAATGGTTGATGGTTTCGAAATATGCCAGCAAGTCAATGAGAATACGGATGGCAGCAGTATGTCCAGAGCATTCAGGAGTTCATCTCTCATGTATAGCAGTGCTGCCTCCATGGTTCTGGAAGGGCTGAAGCCCAGACATATGACTCCATGCTTTTGGAAGTGTTGAAACCCACACTTATGGTTATGAAGGGGGTTATTCAATTCAGTATACTCCATGAGCTGTTGTGTTTTCTGCTTTTTGCAAGATGTTTCCAATGATACAGGTGTTTGTAATAGATACACTATTAAGGGGGGTTATTCGGGGTTGTCATTCATTCTGTTGTTTAAGGAATGGTTTGATGTGAGTCTCCTTGACAGGGAAAGGACAGGCGTCCAAGGCAAATTACCTATTTACCAGTGAAGGTAATGCTTGCACTAGAATGAGTCATAGCACATAATATTTAATTATTACAATGCTAGATGACATGAGATATCTGGATACACAAAGTGTGGCCGAGGCTCTCATTTTTTAAACCTCTTGGTCAAATTTGATGATGTGGATCGTGCTAGTAAGCCTAAAACTGCATTTCACCTGATTAAACATGATATCCTAATATTGAATTTCGCCTGATTGTGCAAGTTAGCCTAAAACTACATTTCACCTGAGTGAATGGTTTGCAGATAGAGCTAAGTTCATACTAGACCTTGAGGTTCCTAATGAACCAGACACCTATAAAGGGGAGCAAAGTTAATTTGGTAGACGCAGGAAGGCAATCAGGGAGAGGGAGCCCTCTTCCAACCCCACAGATACTCACACATATGTCCCACTACTCTGACTCTCCACTCATCTACAACACTAGGATACAATTATCCCCCCTTATTAATTCGGTCTAGCGGCACACATATGCTCACATACTAGCATCATTTCCACCAGAATGCAGCTACCCCCATTACTACTCTGTCTAGCTGCACACATACTACCTGTCTCACATACCCTGCACAGTACTTCCAGCATTAGAATGCAGCTATCCACCATGAAAAATGCAGTCTAGCTGCGCACACAGAAAGTGCACACACCACACGCACTATTTACTGCTCTATCTCCACTGACCTGGACTCTGGTCCCTGAGGGCACTCAACCTACAGCGTGTTGAGACCATGCCAATGGTGAAAGGTGCTATACAAATGCTGATTGACATAACATAGCATAACATATAGTGTGAGGTAGATTGTAATAAATAGGTATTACTGTTCATGCTTTACCATGGATTGACTCTTTTCAGAAATGGAGCATTCAACCTACATTGAGCCCGTTCAGTGTGATTTTGAGGCAGTGTCATGTGGATTAATGCACAGTTGTGCACTTTCTCAATTACATTTTGACATACATGTTTGGCCCCTGATGAAACATTCAGAATCGTATTGTATATTGTGGATGACACTCAATAACTGCTCCAACTCCACTCTAGAACATCATACTCAAGGGTAAATGTTCCCAAGGGCTTTATTGTGGTGGTTTGCTGGATGAAAGCTAACAACCTGAAAATGAATATGGCTAAAACTGAAATGATGATAGTTTGGGCACCTGAGTCACACAAGCCACCAGAACTCTGGAAGAAGTACCTTGGAATCCTGTTGGATATTGAACTAATGTCATACTACAGATTGCTGCCAATCTTAAATTAGGTTTCTATTCCATCAGATTGCTGAAAAGGGGCTTTCCCTTTTTGGATCAAACCACTGTAACCAAGAACTTTTGGTGCTCTCTTGCAATGATTACATCAAAAAGATATATCTAGCACTTCCAGCTTTTCATATCACGAGTCTGCAAAGCATCCCGGATGCAACAGTGTGCATGCTCAATCACACTGATAACACAGATAGTATCAAGCGCTCTTCCTTTCCTTGAATCCCTATAAAAATTAGGATTTTTTTAAGACTCTGCGCATTGCTAACAGATAATACTATGACATAGGCTGCATTTGTATGTGTAATTTAGGAATTAACATCCCAAGTGTCTTGTACACTCACAAGCTGAACTCTTGATGCAAAAATTACATTTTGGAAGGCAGGATTGGCAGCAAGAAAGTCCAGCACCACTCAAGTAGTATGTCATTGGAACAAACTCAAATTGAATCTGAAATCGCCATCTGATCACTTATTAAGAAACCGAATAAAAGCACATCTGTTTTCTGCCTGAATGTGACATCATCCAGTTGAATGTCATGTGTGTGGCAGCTTCATAGCAGTTGTTTGTGCATCACATAACATAACTTCCTTTGATCGTTTTAGCAGGGCATTCTTGGACTTGTGCTGATTGTTTGTATTTTATTTTCTGGGCTGATGTTGAGTTGTGTCACGGATTTGAATGGAAAGAAGGAGAATTGAACATTCGAGAAAAGCCTGGGATAGATTGTTAGATATCTTTAATGTTCTCGCTTAAGTGAAAGAGATGATTTGCGAACGTCTGCGAAGGGACACATGGGGAAGTTCACTGGAGTGGAGACCCAAGTTCATTGTAGAGCCTGAGGAGCTCAGTGGCAGGATCATTTTGCTGAAAGATATGAGTGTATAGAGTTCAATGACCAGTGAAGGTTTGCCTTTCAATTGGTGTCACTGGAATGGTCCATCCAGAGATTGATATCACTTTAGAGAAGGATGGATTTAGCAGCAGATTGGAGATTAGAGATGTAAACAACCTACTAAAGTCCAACAGCAACAGATGTCCCGGTGGTCTAGTAATTATAGTCATGCGGGGGTTAAGACACAGGTGCATAACATTACATTCCTTCAAAGGGAGAGATGGTGGGCATGGAGATCAGAGTAGCCAGCATATGGCCTGATAGATCATGGTTACTCAACCTCCCAAATGTAAATTGTTGTTTATAACAGGGACCTGCATATAGGAGAGAAAAGTGTGTCAGATACAGTAATTTATTGTAACACACATAGGCTCTTTATAACACCAGACCCACCGGAGACCACGAATACAATATTTATTCACATATAATTACACACATTACACCAAAAAAGTTTTGACATTGTAAAAGCATACAAACGTTGACCAAAAAGAAGTGTCCAAAGAGAACATTCATACCACAACAATAGGATATGCAAGGTCATTGGCTCAACCCTATTACTAATGTATATACAATTTATAAATCGAGACCCAACATGTTTCTGTCGATGTTGCTAAACTGCTTGACATTCTTCAGGGGTACGAAAATGACAATTCATATACATATCTTGGATGTTTTCAGTTGTGAATCCTCCTCAGGAAAGAAAAAAACTGTCTGCATGTATTGTATGGACACTCCAGCAACGTTTTTCCGTTTCAACCGCCTACAACAAAATAAATCAATAAAGACAAACTAAATCACTGGCAAATGAGCCCTGGACATTGTGTCAAAATTAACCCAACACCCTACATGTCAAAATGACCCTTCTTGAACTGTTATTATTTACTGTCAGGAAGCACGATAGTCATGATCAATCATGCGTAACACCATGACCGTGTGTATTTCTCAATCTGATCCCAGAAGACTCGAAGTATCTGTGACAAATATCTGCAACACATCAAAAACAATTAGTTCTTCTTGTCAAGAATGAGAAGTAAAATTCCTCAACACAATACAACATTATGTGCACATGTTTTGCCACCCAAAGCCAACAGCAATACATTTATCAGAAAACCGTGTTTCTGTAAGGCCAAACAAGTTGATTTCTAAATCTGCAAGATGATCATGAATGCTGGATTCAGAAGACAAATGGAAAAGAAAGGCCAAGGCTTAAATGGTTTGACAATGGGTGGACTGCTGGGGCTCCCTATGAGAGAATCTGAATTACCTCAAAGCCAGAAATAAAAATGGCATGTTGCATGCAAACCCATGGGTCAGCAGACCATAGTTGCATTGAGCAGTACTAGTTGGATGTTTTTAGGTTATTGCTGGATTCAGGTCTCTATGTGCACACACATTATCTCTCTGATGCATGCGTGGCTCTTGAGGGCAATTTCTGTTCCTGGATCTAGATGTCAGTATCAGCAAGGACGGCTCAGGACTGAGCCTAGGGCCTAGCCCCTAAAGCCGTCCGTTGGCACTTAATGAATTATGTTTTTCTGCTGGAGTGGGGAGTGGCAAAGCCCTGCCATTGGTCTGTTACCTCTGTGATTTGAACAAAGCTATATGTGCATCTATACTCTGATATGAGAACGTTGATGGCCCAGTATCTATCAGGGTCATCTTCTTTCATGATGAGGTTTCTATCTGACTAAAGAGAATTATTGTTTACGTTTCCTGCCACCAAATCCAAGCTTTTCTCTTTTTTTCTCTGACATTGTGGGACGAGAGCTAGCATATTGATTGCTCTCTTCCCCCCCCACTCTCTTTTACAGCTCTTTATTGGAGAATCATACATGCCCTCAGGACCTGCTCCACTATCCACCTAAGTGGTTTGTTGTTTGCATACTCTCTAACTATCTATGATACACACTCTGGGTGAAGATTCTTAACATAACAATTCTTTAATTTCTTACTTTCAGCAATTAAATCAGCACTGGTTCTGTGGAATACTCTTCTCAGGACCTCTAACAGTTCCTTAGGGGATTCATGAGGCCTGGAGGTGAGGATGTAGGTTGCTCATTTGCTTCCTCTACACAACTATATGAAGATAAGCCATTCCTAATTCCATTCCTATACTTGCTAGTAAGGTGAAGTTCTGGTCCATCAGAGTGTGTAGGAAACGTGTGTGACTCTTTTAAAACATCAAAGGAAAAATCACATATAGTTCAGATCACATTTTTTCTTAAGTTCACTGACAGCTACTTAGAACCACTCAACATGCTTCTGTAATGACATGTTTTCATTCTTAGAGAACGTCTGTACAATCCCTTAAATTGATGTAATAATTGTGGATGCAGCAATCTCATGCTCCTTAAATCTGAGCGCAGTTTTGATAACTTGCTAGGGTTGTTCCCCCTTTTCAGAGGCTGAGCCATCTCTAGTTATCCGCTCAACTTCCCTGGTTGTATTACCATACACATGCCTCTCTGCGGTCTGCCGCAGTTGGGCTTGTACTGTGGCTGCAATCCATCACTGCTTCTGGCAGAAGATTTGACTCATTCTCTGCAAGTACTCTCCCCTACATATCACGCTACAGGTGTACATTCATTACCCCAATAAACCCTTCATGTGACTGAAAATCATTGTTATGTGTTCTCATTTCTGCAGAAATTAATCAACTTACTTTATCATTGGGCATGACCCCTGCTTTGGAACAGGGAGTTCAGGCTTCACATACTGCTTAATGCTCTCTTTTTCTTGTCTGTAACCATCATTTCCTGCTAACACAATGCTGTATGGGCACGCGCTAGATGCACATACTAATGTATGTTCTTTGGGATAATTTCCTTAAACTCTACCCATAACTCATCAAGGTTTGCCTGCACAATACTATTCTTCGCACACTGCCATATCATCTTCCTCATGTAATCGTATGGACTACTGAGTTTGATACTGCATACAAACATAGATTTCAGTCACTATCAAGCAGCAGACACGCAAAATTCTGATTGGCCCTTTTCAAGTCATCTAATAATGTCTTCCCTGCTTTGAATTAATTGAACTAAGCAATATTTTAGCTGTCTTGTTTGTCTGTCTACTTGATGCTATAGTGCCTCATGTGGGGCTGACACTGACCATGATTTGCTTGCTGACTCTGCAATTCTTGTCAAAGATGCCTGCATTCTGTCTGTATCTAGAGCAAGCCAGGTCTCCCTTCCAAGTCCCCAGTTTGGGGCCATGCACCATCTGATCAGATGCTTTCCTTAACCAATTCTAGTTCATGTTCCTGCTTAACGCTCTTCTCCTGGGCTCAACGAAGGTCACATTCCTCTACATCAAGCGAAGAAATGTCCTTTCTTTCTATTTTTGTAGGTCGCGTAAAATCGGCCAGGAAAAAAAACGGTCTTTTGGTTAGGTGACCTATAAAAATCAAAAACATGACATAGAACCGTATAAGATTATCATGCTACTATGTATTAAGCTGCCAACTTCACAAAGCTCATACACCGTTCATGCGACAACTTCATGCCATATTTCTATTAATTCTCAGGGCCAATTCCGTGACCAAATATATTTGGCTTTCTATATTGACTCGAATCATCAATACATAAGAGCCAAGTTGCACACCTTCGTAGGTGCTGGCACAGAACAACAAGCAAAATGTGTTACTTTGCTGCTCTGTTACGTTATTGCCCCATGTGTTCATTTTCTATGGGGAAAAGGTCCCTAATTCACTCTAGGACAAAGCAGTCACTTCACAAGTGAATGAACTGAAAACACTTTACATCTCCCTTCTTATTAATTTGAATGTAGTCAAGTGAATAACCGCCTCTCCCAACCCCCCACCACCTCACCCACCCCCCTGGTCCCACAATCATAACAACCCACTGATACCCAACACAGCCACCTCCTCTTTGTAGAGCTGAATGTGTCTAAAAAGAGAAAATACAACTACAACATAATGGAAAAGAAAAACATTATTTTGTTTTCTATTTTTAATTCTTCAAAATCCAGGATAAACACATGCAGGCACCCTGCAGTTCAGAAAATAATAATAATAATACTATTCAGCAAGTCATACCATTTGGAAACCGAATGTGATAACACTTTTCAACAAGAGTTGAGTTTCTTAGCAAGAACCAAACCCCCATGTTAACCCAGGTAACTCTGAACGGAGGTGGTCATCTTCCATTTCCATACTGAAGTTGAAATACCATCACACAGTGGAGGGCTGTTCACAAAGCTCCTGTTTTGTCCAATAGGATACAGGTGAGTGATTACTTCTGGACCATATTGTTTTCACAGAAACTATTATGTGTTTATGGTTGGTTAGATGTTCTGTCCAGTTTCAATGCAAAGCAATGAAATAGACAAAACGACGTGTCCAGGTCAGTCAAACACTGGCCTTTAGTTTCCACAGGAGTGTGCAGTGTTGTCCACATAGAAGACCCCCTGCATGTGCACGGCAGTCTGTGAGTATCTTTTGCACCTATACATCCCCACTGGATTCAATTTTATTTTGAGAAACACATTTCAGGCCCCATTAGGCATCCAGGTTATTTCGCCATAAATGAACAGTCCATTCATTGTTTAAATGCTCCTTGTCACTGAACCGGTCCTAGGAAATGTGTTTTCATTTTAAAACAAACAGGTCTTGCTTTCAGTAAGCCTAGTGCGAATGCTGAGCCCAGGTTGCGTGCAGAATCAACTTGCTTTTACTCAACTGTGATACTCAAGCTTTTTTCCTTTATTTCCTGAGCTAATCTTGCCTCAGCTTAACTCATGAAAGGTTTTTTGCTTCCCCCACATTGCAAATCAGATGATTACTTTCATGTCAGCTACACTCATCTCCATGTTAGTGCAAAGCAGTTTTTTTTTGCCGAATGCATTGTAATAATACGCATGTGTCCAACTTATTAGCAAGCATCTAAATAGCACACATTGTGCATGCAAACACTCATTTTAGTCATTTACCCCTGATCTTTCGGATGTACTCAGACCCTTATACGTGAGAGACACAATTACAAACAGCAGTGTTGTCTAATCAATTTAGAAATGAGCAATGATATACATGCTAATAACAGTCTAGGTAGTTCTTAATCATGTATGGCTTCCTTCATCAGGATTAACAGTAAACACAGTTTGGGATACATCACACATATGTTTCACATGTGTTAGAGTATATCTTCATCCCTTCAGTTAAACTGCATGAACTAATTTCTTCTTGAATACATATTACCTAATTTCTATTTTACTCTGAAGGCGTAGCCTGATCTGCATGACTACATACTGCAGAGTGTGTTAGTTTTAAGGAGCCTGGCGTAGTGCTCTCTCTATTGGAATTCTTTCCCGAATATTACTGGCGAATTGACCAGAACATCCAATCTGCCCTTAAGCACTTGACCCTAATTCTTCTGAAACTTTTCCGGGATGGTTGCATTATGACCAAAATGGGAAAACATTACAAACTCTTGCTCTATGGGGAAACTATACACTATAAGGCGTAATCTCTACACAATGTTGTGTAGTAACCCTCCCATGTGTGTTGCCCCTTTAAGGGGATGTGCCCCTCCCACGTGTATTGCCCTATTAAGATGGGCCATGACTCTGTCATGGCCCATGCTAATAAAAGGGAGCCCTGCAAGCACGTGCGGCAGAATGGCTGCAGACTCCAAAAATGGAATGACCTGAGTCTGTGGGCCTCATTACGAGTATGGAGGTAGCCATGCCGCTTTTAGCCGCATGGTTACCCCATACCAGGTACCGGGTCCAGATTCCAGGAATAGGGAATTACCAGGCCATGCCGACTTTGGCGGGCCCGGTAATTCCCATTCTCGGGACCCGGACCCAGTACATCCCCATTCCCATTTGAGCCCCCAATGGAAATGGGGAGGAAGCTAACAACAGGCCCATTAATGATGGTCCCATTGTCAGCATCCTGGTCTGCTAGCGGGTCCCGCTAAGGACGCCTGATCTGACCAGGCGTTCCAGAGCGGGCTCCGCTGCAGACCTCGTGATAGGGCGGCCCAGAATGAACGGTGCCGGGTCCTTACCCGCACCGTTCATTCCGTGGCCGCCTTCCTCCTAATGAGGCCCTGTACCACCTTCTTGTAAAAACAAAGGTATTACATGGTTCATTCTTTGTGGGGCTCCCAGCTTCCTCAGAGGAAAAAAAAGGAGACACTATTGCATGTTTATACAAATACAGCGTTGAGTTAAATTCAATGGTTGCCTTCTGCTCCAATTCACGAGATATCACAAAATGTCCTCTGAAAATATATAACTATTACTGGAAGGCTGAGGAACCTATTGGGATATGTTAGCGACTGATAGCTGTAACAAATTGTAGACAAACAATGGTGATAGAAAAGAACGTATAATAGTTTAATTAATTCATCATTTATAACGCCCTCAATACGGCTGACCAGTCTATGAGCGTGGGACCAGGATTCGCAAGATGAACGCATGGCCCCTGATCTGTCCTCCTGCCCCAGTGTTTTGTAATGTGATATGACAGATTTCAGTGAAATGATATGCCACAATATCCACAATCTCGCAATTTGTTTCTTGTCTTTGATTAATACAAAACATTTGTTGCTTTATAATTCTGGAGAATAAATGAGCGAGTATGTGTTTTTGCTTAAAGTGATTTGTTCAAAAGGTCACAAATATTTTGTATGTCAGGGCACTGCTTGAAACATATGCTGTCTCAATAAATGTTATCCTATAAGTATTTAACCAGTTTGTGTTTTTTTTCTCAGAGCCGTTGTCTTTACTATATTGAGCATTGTTTTTGTAAGTGGTTCCACATTACACTCATTCTCGTTGAAAAGTGTGCAAATGTACATGTTCACACCATTGTGCCTCCCCACTCTAAAGATGATTGAGTATATGTTGATAAAAGCCTCTTGGAAACCTGTCACGGAAATGCAGATCGCAATTTGGGGCTCATGCAAAAAACAAGGGGGGTTCTGGGAGTCCCTCTGCCAGAAATTATTCCCGGTTACAAGAGCCTTACCCAGATTACTTAGCTCACTATCTTTCTTACAGAGGAGAAATTGTTATGATTGCAGGCCATGCTGGGATGGGGACCTCATTTGTCCTGCAGGGCAGGGGAGGCTGGACTACAATAATGCGCCATTGGCTCTGTCACCTAGCATGCTTCCAGTGACTTAAGGCATGATGTACTACGAGCAAGTCCTTCCAAGATGGCAACACTGTTGGCAACCAACCACTCCCCCCCCCCCAGATTGCCACAGAAAACTTCTTAGCTCTCAAACAGGCATGTCGCGCTAGTTTCGTAGGAGGCCTTGTGACAGCCTTCCAATTTAAACCATGCCCTGGAGCCCTTCTGCGCTTTGCATTCAACTGAATCCACAGCAGAACACTTACCGCAGGCTCCATTTCCCTGATCCTACGCCCCGATGCCTGCGCCCAGCATGGGGACACGGATGCATTTCTTACCTGCATCCGGACCGCTCCAGCCTCCGGATCCTCGTTTTATCGGCTGTGTGCTTCCCTGCAAGAGGAAAGAAAAAAACAACATTATGAATGCACACAAAAAGACAGCGCTACAAACATACACAGGCAATCCAGCTTACAGTTTAACGCATTAACAAAATAAAGACATTAGTCACTGGACACAAGATGGATTAGCAGCATAACAGTAAGAGTCAGAACAAACAAGGCAAAATAAGCCGCAGCAGCAAGTATGGGAAGGTACTGAAGCAGTAACAAACAGAAAGAAGGCAAAAGAACAAAGGAACACCTGCAAGGCAAGCCACAGCAGCAATCAGGGTAAAAGGGCAGAAAGCAGCCACAGAGCAAGCCAAAGAAACTGTGATAGAGTAAGCAAGACAGAGCAACCACACGAGCCACTAAAGTGCCAACAGCGCTGCGCAAATACATAAGACACCGCTTGGTGTAGACAATTTGGAACTGACTGCCCCTGGCAGCCACAGCTGTCCTGTACTCACACCCATCAGTGAAGCAACTGGCAACAGGTGCTAACCGCTCCATACGCTGCATAAGTGCGCCTCCACCATTTGCACCCTCTGGTTAGTCCAGCCTTCCCTGGGACGGGAGTAACGGGAACCTCGAGTTGTGGCAAAAGGAAAAAGCTGAAGTGACCCCTGGCACTTGGAATCTCTTGTAGGTGCAGAACCTCACTGACAACAACCCTGCATACGCCACGTCAGCCAACACGACACACGCATCAACCCCACCTCTTCCTCGCTAAATTCAGTGAGGTGATAAAACTCCTTTACATGCAAGCTTGGGGTGTTACGTGGTGTGGGATTTTCATCGGAAGGTCCAGGCACTCCCACAGAGGCCAGGTAAGCATTAAAGAAATATTCAAACCATATCAGTCTTTGTCCTGCCCTGGGGGAGACCAGCAACGAAATGCTAGCGAATTCTCCTCTGAAGAAGAGTACCAACAGCAACCCAGACACGCGTTTTGGTCTGGTTGGACGCCATCAATAGGGTGGAGCTGTGCCTCTCTAAGAATATTAGCCATGGTTCCCCCTCTACATTCTGCTAGTAATTTAGGGTGAGACTCAAAGTTACTTTGGGGCGTATTACCGTTTACCACCACCTTACTGCACCACCCAACTATAACTTTGGCAGAAAGTTGGAGGGTTCACCTCCAGATATGAGCTGGATGTATTTCCGACAGCTTTCTGGAAAGTTTTTCTGGAATTAGCACACTGGAATCACTGGCGCAGTAATTCTAGCAAAAATGGCCCATTGAATCCTATGGACTAAAAAAAAGGGGGGATTTACACCACCACCGCTGCCATTTGGCAGTAACAGTAACGGTAATACAGTTTGGTGGCACCTGGGCAGATTTACCACCCAGATACCACCAAACTCCAAATGAGGCCCATGTATTTTTAGGTTGTATGTGTACAGTCAGCTTTCCAAACATGGGATCAGATTGGCTAAGCATATATCAGAACTAAGTGACAAACAGAGTAAGTTATATATATATACATAACTTCGCACTCTGAAACACCTGTTTATGAGCGTAATATGAATAAAATATCATATCATATCATATTCCACATTCATACACCCTATTTACCAAATGGCGTAAGTAGTTATACCAACGTCATTCCTATCTTAACTTACACCATGAGACATAATGGAATTGTCATATTGCCACAGTGCCTTGGTAGTAATGCATGCACTTGAAACACACTGGGCCTCATTACAGGTCTGGCGGTAACCCGCCGGTGCTACCCAATTGTTGTCTCTGGACTTAAGCACCGTTTCCGGCAATTGATATCCCCGTGCAACCAGAACATTATAAGTCCCAGTGGATATGTAATTCAGGCCCTGGAAAATGTAAGTCCCCAATCCTGTGGAGTCCAATAGGACTCCACAGGAATGGGGGCTTCCGAAGCACTGGCACCATTATGTGCTCTGTGAAAACTTTGCTTTCCGGGGCCGTTGCACCCAGCTGTTCAGACCAGTGATATCACAGAAGGATCACCATTTCAGGTTGTGCACCCTGGCACCTTTGAGCACTCACCCTACAATATGCTGAACATGCCTGGTGGGATAAGCAGAATATCCCTAAAGATGCCAAAGCAGCAAGTGAAGAAATAACACACAATGGGCAAAGTGAAGCAAAAGATGATGTCTATATATTTTACAGATACAAAAATGAAAGAAACAGCTGTGGCTCGCAAGTAGCAAAAGTTGTTGCCAATCCACTTTCCACACCCAAAGCCAGAAGTCACAGAATTATCATGGCACTTTGGTACTACCACCCAGTGGATGTGCTCATTTAACCTGCTGGGTGTTTTAATCAGATGACATGTAGTTCAGCAGAATTTTCCAAACACCCCAAATCAAGTGCACACAGTTTGCATTTATTTATTTAAGTTCTTTGGAAATTCCAGTTTAACAATACGGTTTCCCTACATCATCCCTCCTCTTTTGGGAAAGAAATGCACAGGGTTGTACAGAAGGTCTATTTATTAATAGAATAGAAATTAGTTACTCAATTTAAATATACACAAATTATGCATCTTTCAAATACCAATGTCGATAGTGACTTAATTGAAAAATAATCAATACACTGGTCGCATCAATTTTTTTGGTCCTGCATGTATATGAGTGTAGACCTTTGTAACACACAAAATCATCAACATATATGTATTTACCACATAGAATGAAAAATGCATGCAGATCCTGGATAAAGCTTTCATTTGTTAACAAATAATGCAGAACATCCATGCCTATCTAAATCTCTCTACTTCCCCTTTACTGAAAATAAATTCCTCTCCCTTCACTCAATGGACAAACATGGTTCTAGAAAGCTCAATTGAAATACTGGGTCCTTGCATGTCCCTGCTTGTACATCACATGTAAAAACATGTTTGTTCAACATGTATTTTTGCTAACTTTGTGTCAGTGATGTTTCTATTGCATTCGTATGTTAACATGTACATTTTTTTTCTTTTTGAATAAAGACTGGAAAATGGGTATCAAACTCATGCTTTCCCTTTTGCCTTGAGAACTTCAGCTCTTATAACAAGATTCTGCTTGATGGTGCACCCAAGGAATTGATTCAATTACATAATTTATCTAGTCATGCACACAGTGAGATGTCGTTTTGACTCCGAAAATACTTGTTCTATGCAAGAAGTTTTCACACAGAGAAGGAGTGAGGGGATAGGCTTGTATTCACACCATATCACCTATTGTATCAAATATATAATTCTAGACACTCATACACTTAGGTATTATCTAGCTTCTTAGAATATACATTCAATTTATATACCAACACAAACGACAGGCACCCGAGTTTCTTTATTTTCCTCTTTAGTGTAGTTTACCCATCAGAATTATACTTCCCCTTGCCTTTATACTTACATATGAGTTTCGTTTGGTTGTCTCATACAAAGGTGGGCACCCTCTTAAGGAATGGTTTAATTCTCCCCCCCTTTCTTACAGACCGGTGGTCACCCTGTGGAATCAGAAAAATACAATATTAAGGCTTTTACACCATGCAAAGAGAAATACACCGACACGCGCTTGTAAAGATTCCCAGAATCTGTATTACAAAACTGAACCGTTACAATACAAAGTACACAAATAGCTATTTCACCGTCAATACATCACAGAGACCACCAGCAGGGTTCAATGTGAGCAGTGAGCAGGATTTGCTAGCTGGACATCAGCGTATTTATACATGTTCGTTATAACGATGTCCAGCCTCTTTCAAGTTAATCATGTACTGGGCTAGGGTCACGCCAGGTTCGTTCCTAATTTACATATCTCGTGCATGTGGTTTACTTTTTTTAATACATTTACTAACAAACATTATTATCCTCTAAGTTTTACTTTACACTTTTTACACATTGCTTTAATACAGGTCAAACAAATGTCTCGCATGTCGTATTTGGATAGCGTTATTGTTCTTGTATACTTGTAGGTTAACGTCGCCAATTCAATTAATCCCCTGATCCCGAGGTCAACAAAGGACAAGGTCTACATGACCCTAACATGTAGCCTGAAGGCAGGTTGGACATTAGCTCTCCTTCGGAGGTTGAAGAGGTTAAAGCAAGAACAAGAGAACACAAGGCGGCCATTTTAGGCCACAGGGTCACTTTGTACAATTAACTAAAATGGCGGCTCCAACCTAAAATGGAGGCTTGATTCACTTTAGGTCACGACCTTGTAATACGGATTTCCTCTCAAAGCGACTGGGCATAGGCCAACATATACAATGAGGACAAAACAATATTACATCAGTTCTAACAACCCTATTAAGGGCTGGTTTAACTCTCCCCACTAAAATAGGTGCACATCAGTTAGCAATGTGGTATTAGTTTCCTTCCACAGCCTGGCCTCCCTTTTGCTGTATTCAGTTCTGGTGGCTGTCTTTTCAACTGAAGAAGACCTGGGTCTTTAACTCAGGCTCCGCCTCTCTTCTAGTGCTCCGCTGGTGATCCATAAAATGGGCCCAACAAGAAAGCAATCTATTCCGTTATCTTTTCCGTTCATATCAATTCTTCTTTCTCTGCTTATTTCACTCCCCCCATGAGTGAGTGAGTTAAAATAGCAAGTGAGTGTGTGCCCCCAGACTCTATGGGTTTGAACTTTTATATAACATAAATCACACACTTCAAAGGTGTGCCTCATTTCTCTAATTCAATGGGCCATGTTATGTGATTAGACAGTGTTCTGAAAGTGACTTCTCACTAAACTAACCCCACTCTGACACTCATTGGGCATAACAATGAGCAGGGCAGTCTCTGAATGGTTAACTTCCAAACCCAGTTCCCTCCATTTGATGTGATGTCATCTTGGAGTTTTGTGCATTAAACAATTGTAATCTTCTAAAACAGAATATTGCACACATGTGATAACAATACTAATTGGTTTGTTATATTGTTCTCACATAGGCAAATTAAATTATTCGGATCTCTGCACAATATGGTATGCACGTGCCACCATTCTTTGTTTTTTATTTACTCACATACTTTTACACACACAATACATTTCCAGCTAAGAATCAAGGCCTCTCCAGCATGGACACTAGGATATATAAATAACTGGTGTGTGTTGTTTCTGTGAGAAACGATCTGCATTTGCCTAATTTGCATAGTTAATATAATATACAACAAACATGTTGTATTCAGCTGATACAGTAAATCCAAATGCAAACATAAAAAGGCATTTTTGTTCTCACTCTCACTTTACAAAATATTACATCACAGTTACTAGTTAATCTGCCTAGCAACAGAACATCTGCTGTCCCACACATTTAGTTCAAGGACTGGGCATTTATAACTCCTGTGAATGCTTAGTCACTATGGAAAATGTTATTTGAACTTAGGCTGGTATGGATTTTTACTGACTTCTGTCCCGCTGCCTTGAGGGATTCCAGCCACTTTCTATCACTAATCGCAGACTTTCAGTCTTGACATTGTAAGAGGATTCAATTCAACACTACAGCTAAGTCAATGCCTAGTCTGGGATACTGAATGGAAACCCTTATTGATATATCTTTATGTCCAGTTCATGCGTTCTGGATGACTACCCCTATATAACACCCCTCTCTTGGAATCCCCCTGACCCCACTGAGCCAAGAAGTAGTTCTGTTTTGCAAGTTAAAAGGTTTATTTGATAATTTAAACAAGAGATGTATATATCACACCTTATAATAAATTAATAATTGAATAGCGCACTTAATCTGATATGATAAAGATTAACAACAGAGAATCTGGCACTAACACGCTTCTCTATAATCAATAAGGAGTTGACATGAAATGGATAAGGTAGCACACTGGTAAATAGGAACAAAAGAAGAATAATGTGATAGAGAATGCTTTATAGAGTTCAATTGGATGGAATGTTGAATGAATGAAATGCAGTATAGAAAATACTCAATATGATTTCAACAAAACAATGTGATCACTTTTCTCTGGCAATCCCCTCCCCCCCTTGATGCAATGCAAGGAAATGGAAGGAAGCACACAGTTCTCAGAAATGCAATCAACTGTAATTCAGTTCACCCCAGCAAGCTTACACTACAGAAAACAGATAGGAGTTTTGAAAACACAGGCCCAAATGCTTTTATATGTGCTAGCAATGGATGAGAAATATGCTGGAAATGCTTTTAATTCCCTTTCAGAGGTTCAGGGTGAATGGTATCTAGTTAATATTAGCTCAGGCTCACTCTTGCAATGATTCAGGAATGATTAGCAGGTTAAACGAATTTCTGGCAAATGGAAGGCAAGCAGCAGCTGTTTTTACACGAGGAGAAATTTGCAAATCGCGGTAAAATTCGCAGATGCGTGTTCCGCGATTACGGCAAAACTATAGGGGGTAGGAATGCGATTTTAAGTGCGATTAAAAGCTTAGATTCTCAACTTTCAGATGAAAGTTACTGCAAGTCTCTAGCACAAACGGTTGCGGAGATATGAGCGATTGAATAAAGGTCATTTTTCAGATTTGAAATTTTAAAAGCTCAAAAAGACAAGTGCAGCTTGCAACTAGAAAATGACAAGTGACAGCTTTGCAAATGGCAGGTGACAGTTAGGAGACAGTTCTACTTAGATTAAACTAGATTGAATTATATTATTTTAACTAGGAGATTGGTTCTGCACAGTTTACTATGTACTCACACTATATTCTTGAATTAGAATGGGCCTCGCCATGGATCTGGTCAGGTCTTCCCGGGTTCCGCTCACAGCGCCTGGCCTCTGGAACTGCTCACAGCATCGGGGTCAGCACTCTGGATACAATGGCCTGGTCTCTGCTAGGCACCGGTTCTCTGGGTCGGGTCCTGCCTTCTCTTTGGATATTTCTGTCACCGGGTTCTTGCAAAAGTTCTTGGCAAAATTCAGACGGCGTCAGCCGGCTGTCTGAAGAGTTCAGTTGCAAAAAGATTTTTAGGCCTGCTGACAAATACTCTTGCTGGCAGTGGCCTTTCTGGTTAAGGTTCTGAAGTCTCTGTTTATCTTGGAGTCTAAGTGTTGGCTCTTTGAAATTTGATGGAGGTAAGTATGGATTTTTCCGGCAGAGCTTCCAGCGGCAGATGGATTTGAAAGTCCCTATCTGTCCTGTCTGTCTGCTTTTATGTGTTTAGAATGTGGGTGTGTTCTAGCATCACTGAACCTACCTCTCTCTCAGCTTCTAATTGGTCAAACTTCCATTTCTCATTTGATTGGGGGAGCTAGGTTGGGTCAGAGTGATGTCATTTTACAGCCTGCAGAAAGTCCACTCCTCCTGTCATCTGTGCACCCAAATCTATATATGATCAAAATCCATATTTCACAGTTACACAGTTGTTTGAAATTACATATACATGGTGTGGCTGAATTTAGCCATGTCTCTGTCCAAATCTGCTGTTTCTAAGAGCTTGCATTCAGAAATGGCACATAATTGACTTTTTAACTGATTTTTCAATTTCTGACATTGACCCAACTTTACATACATGTGCGCAGGGAGTATGGACATTAACTGATGAAGTTTCAGATTTTTAACATGCATACATTTAGAGTAATATCCACTTTTCTGCTGACACCCCCCTGAACATACCACCGGTTCTAAAAACCTCTTAAACTGTGGGCAGAAAAATCACAAGAATTATGGTATCATTTATAAAATTTTCACATGTCCGCTCTATGAATGATCCATCTTTTTAAAGTTATGTTCTGGCTCTAAAGGGGTGTGGTTTCCTCTCAGCACAAGGTAGAAATACTGGTTTTTCCAGTTCTGCCAAGCCAGCTTGCTCTCACAGGCAGTGCCCCTCCCCTTTCCTCAGGAGGAAGCCACTTTTTACGACCATTTACGACTCCTGCCAATAAAACCTTTGCCTGAGCCAGGACAGGGCTTTGTTCACTTTCCTGCAGAGCACAGGTAATTCAATTATCAGATAGATGGCATATCCTTAGTGTGGCCAGCAAAAAGGCAGATGGTCCTGGGAACACAGCTGTGACTCAAGTTTCACTCCTGATGGGGGTAGTTGTCAAACAAAATCAAGTTCCTTAAGCCAGACTTTCAGCTTTCATGTTTTTTGTTGCTTTTTAAATTAACTTGCAATTTTACACATGCAGCTAGAATGCTGATTCTAAGTGCAAAACTATGACATTTCAACAGTTACAAAGGCATGTGACACCAAACATAGGTCACTCATTTAATCTAAACATTTTCGATTTTAGTGTCTTTAAATCCAGTGCAACTTAAACTGCTGACTCCATAGCTCAGCCAGTTTTGTTATAAGCATTGTTCTGGGCTCTTCATTTCCCAGATTTTGTAGGCACACAAAACTCCATTCTGCCAAATGTCTGCTGGTGTTCAGTGAATATTTTGCACATATTGTAATGTTTGAAAATAGGCATTTTGAGCCTGCCTTCAGAGAAACACAGGGTGGTTTTAAAACGCCGGCTTTTGGATAGTGGTGAGTACTGGTACTGCACCCATTTTTGGGATTTAACAAATGAATTCCCCACAATTCTAAGTTGCATTTGGCAATCAGCCTTGCCATTCCCAATGGTTTCAGACTACTGTGCGGGTAGTCCAATGGTGGTTTTAAAGCGCTTTGAAGCTAACCGGCGCTACTGTTTTTCCTTTGGCAACCCATTTCCCTCATGGCAACCCGGCCTTTCATTCTCGCACTGGTGGGTGGCAAGTGAGGCAACCATTTTGGTGGGCGCACAAACTGCGCAGCTTTCCTGGATTTCGGCGCACATGTGGGTTTTCCGCCATCTTGAATTTTCTAAGCCCACAGCACCAAATGTTGCAGCATGATTACTTGCACGTGGGTCAAGACACCCAACAAGCCCCCCCCACGCGACTGCACTTTGAATTTGAGTCGATGGGGAGTCGGGTGCACAAGGGTTTTGACCCACGCACCGGTCTGTCCGCATAATCTTCTTCCGGTAGATGGCACAGTTCAGCATCTTCTTCTCCATCCGGTACTGATCGATCGGTTCTCCTCGCCAGTCCTGATGGGAGTATTGGGCGGTCCACTGGGCCCATTGGATCTTCGTTCCCGGTCTCCGGATCGTCCTCCTTGGCCAGTCTCAAGGTCTTCTTTCTCCTAGGACGACAAAGGAAGAGCGGCAATACCTACTCATAGACGTTTTTCCACCACTGTTGAGATAGTGGGGCAGCATATGCATTTCATCATGACGAAACATTACATTCTTATTTTGATAAAAAAACAGTATAACTAAGAGACAGTTTCATGCAAATCACAATATTTAGAGACTAGATGTGGTATGTTTTATGATTGGAACGGAATTAGTCTGAGACAGTACCCGCTAGGATTCCAGAGGATTCCTCCAGTTGTTGCAGAGCGTGCCTGGGATGGCAACATTTCAAGTGGTTTATGTGGACCCACTTGTCTTCCCCCGCTGCCAAAGGACCTTTGGGGATGTGGATTTTGTAGGCCACAGGGGAGATCTTGTCGATGATCTCAAGGGTCCCTTCCATGTAGGCAAAATTTGCGCTGCGTGGCCTGGTTCCTTTGGAAGTTGTATAGATAGACCCGGTCCCCCACCTGATATTCCTTCCTGGAAGTTTTCAGGTCATAGTGGGTCTTCATGCTATCAGCCGATCTTTCTAGATTCCGCTGAGCGTAAGCAAAAGCATGTTGGAGGTGTTTCCTTAAATTCTCCACATACTCATGAGTAGTGGAGGCATTTATCAGTGTCTGCTCTTGGGTCCTGTAGAGCAAATGCTGAGGAAGCACCATCTTGCGCCCAGTCATCAACTCAAATGGTGACATTTTGGTTGCAGATGAAGGGGTAGATCTGATGGCCATTAGGACCAGAGGTAATCGGATATCCCAACTTGGCCCAGAATCTGCCACAAACTTCTTTAATATGCTCACAATTGTCCGGTTATATCTCTCTACTGCCCCAGAAGAAGCTGGTCTATAAGCAATATGCAGCTTTCTCTTGACCCCCAGTATCTCCCACATCTTTGTCATTACTTCACTGGTGAAGTGGCTACCTCTGTCTGACTCAATCCTTTGAGGTAGACCAAAACGGGAAAAGATGTGGTTAATCATCAAGGCAGCTGCCGTTTCTGCCTTGCAGTTTGGGGATGGGAGACATTCCACCCACTTGGTAAACAAGCATGTCACAGTCAACATGTACTTATTCCCCCTAGCCGAGCGAATCACAGGGCCTACAAAGTCGATTTGTAAATCTGACCATGGCAGTGTCATTCCCCTCTTTTGTAAAGGCGCCCGGTGCGTAAGGGATGATGGCTGAAATTGTGCACACACAAGACACCCCTTCAAGTATTGGTCGAGGTCCTGCCCCATGTGTGGCCAGTATGCAACCTCTCTTAAGATTTCCAATGTTGTGTGAAACCCCCTATGACCGGCGGTGGCCGCATCATGGGCGTGACTTAACATCAGGCTTCGGAATGAGGTAGGAACCACCCACTGATCGTGGCCAGCTTTGGATTTCCTTACCAGCAAACCGTCTTGGATTCGGAACATTTTTGGACATTTCATCAACACTCTTAGGTCCTCTTTCCCAATGTAATCGGTATCCGTCAGGGGAAAGTTCTCAGGGTCCTCAAGGTGCTGGTAAAATTTACCAATTATTGGATCCCCCTTCTGAGCTGTAATCAAATCAGCATCAGGGGTCTCCTTACTCCATTGTGCAATTGAAAGGTCGTTGTGAGCATTTGCCTGGGACCTAGTGATAGCAGTGACCTGGATTTCCCCTAACAGGGACTCAATCTCAATTAGATCCCCTTGGATGGCCCCGGTTTTGGCCAGCTGATCAGCTAAGTCATTTCCAGTTTTGTCTGGTCCCTCTACTTTGGAATGACCCCTGATCTTCTTCCAATAGATGGTCATCCCCTTCGAGGTGACCAGATCATCAATGTTTTGGATCAACTTCCCATGTTTCAAGGGTTTGTTGTTAGCACATAACATGCCTCTGGTTTTCCAATTAACCAGGTGCTCCACGAACCCGTTCCGTACATAATCCGAATCTGTGATTATGACCAGTTCGTGGAGTTGATGCTGGACAGCAGTGAGGATGGCCTGATGCACAGCCATCAATTCTGCCACCTGACTACTTCGGGGACCAATTTTGTATCCAGCGGAGGGTTCTGGGGACTCATTCACCCATGCATTCCCTACGCCAGCCACCAGTTCTTTCTCCCCGTCGTTGTCAACATGGTAAGAGCATCCATCCACATAGACAGTGGGCATTCCCTCACACTTGTCCTCTTCAAAGACTTTGTGGGGGGAATTAAGGTATGCCTCCATGTTGTCCTTCATTTTTAGACTTTCGTCCTCGAGACAGTTTTCTCTGGCACAATCATGCAAGTCAGCCAGACCTTGCGCGAGGGGACTCTTCTTGTTTTGGCCATATCGGACCTCCACAGGAAAGCCTTGCATTGACAGAATCCAGGAAGTAATTCGGGAATTACTCACATTTCCGGCCCGGATTCTGTCACTTTGGAGATATTGCAGAGGCTGGTGTGGAGTCTCCACTATGATGTGTTCCCCCTGGATAAACGGGCGGTAATTCTTCAATGCCCACACCGTTGCCAGGAGTGCCTTCTCACAATCGTTGAATTTTTCCTCCACAGAGGATAAAGTTTTGCTCGCATAGGAGATTACTTTATTGACCTTGTCATGCTTTTGGTATAATACGGCCGTCAAGCACGTATTAGAGAACCCTGTCTCCAGGAAGAACTCCTTGTTTCTGACAGGGTAAGCTAGGCAAGGCGCTTGTGAGAGGCTTCTTTTGAGTTGTTTTACTGCCTCGGCTTGTTCTGGACCCCATTCCCACTTGACCCCCCCCTTCAGGAGATGAATCAGGGGTCTGGTGATCTCTGTGTAGCCCTCAATGAACTTTCTGCTGTAATTAGTCAGTCCAAGGAGGCTCCTTAGTTCCCGCAGAGTTGTGGGGTCTTTCAGTTTCTGAAGTGCTTCCACTTTCTTTTCCTGGGGACAGAGACCCTGAGGAGTAATCTCATGCCCCAAGAAATTAACACGGGTTCTACACCACTGTGCTTTCTGAAAGGAAAGTTTTGCTCCGGCGGCCCTCAACTGTGTTAGAACATAACGGATCTCCGCTATGTGTTCCTCCACAGATGAACTTTTGATGAGGACATCATCTACATGAGCCAGGTTACCCCTTGCACCCAAGTCGGGCATGGCCTTGTGTAGAAAAATGTTGAATTCATTGCCGGAGTTGAGGTATCCGAAGGGAGTCCGGGTCCATGTGTACTGCTGGCCCCCAAAGGTAAAAGCCAGTTTGTATTGGTCCTCCCTACTGACAGGCACGGTCCAGTATCCATTTGTCAGGTCTATTGCAGTGAATACCTGTGACCCCTGAATCTGGGCCAGCCCTTGGTCAATGTAGGGCAGAGGCCATCGGGAAGTATGGACCCGTTTGTTGAGCTCCCTAAGGTCAGCACAGAGTCTCCACTGGCCGTTCGGCTTCAATATTCCCAGCACCGGGTTATTGAAGGTGCTGTGGACTGGACGGATTATTCCCCGGGACTCAAGGTTCTTAATTATTTCAGTAAGGGACTCCATGGATGCGAGAGGCAAGCGATATTGCTTCACAAACACTGGGGTCATGCCAGGGTCCGTGGGGATTGTTGTTGTGTGGATGTCAGTGCGACCACAGTCATATGAGTCTACCGCAAAGAGATCTTGGAAATCCAAGAAAACTTGTTTCAACTTTTGCTTTTGTTCCAGAGTCACACAGGCATCAGCTAGGTTGACTCTCTCTTCCACCATCTGCCTGAAGCCTGGAAAGACTTCTGGTCTGGCTATCTCCGCGGCCTCCTCCAGCTGGGTGGAGAAGTCCCTGGTCAGAGTGCTGATTTGGACCGGAGGCTTCAGGTGGGAAAGGCAGCCCTCATGGACCTGGAAAATCACCTCATCCCTCCTGAAGTCACAAGTCACATCTTCCTTACCATAGGGGCAAGAAGTGTACACCAGGAAGTTCCCCCCATGCCGGGTAAAAATCCTGTCTGGTGTTGTATTGTCCTCACTGTCACTGTCAAAACAGTCCTTGGGGATTGGTCCTAACAGTTCATTTCTAAGATCAATGGAGAAATGTCGGTCATCAACCGCCATTCCAATAATGGTGCCTGCGGCTAGAGTAATACTCTTTAAGTCGCTGTTATCCACCTCTATTGGAATGGTGTCATGTTCTATGTTGACTAATGGTGTTGGGTTTGCCCCTAACCCTTGCTGTTGGAGAGAAGCATTTAGATGTATGTAAGCATCAGGGTTTTTCAAATGTTGTCCTCTTTTAACTTTCACTTCCAGGGAGAATTGTCGGGTCCTTTCTGGGATGGTGACTTCCTTTTTAGTCTGAATTTCAACTGCATAAGGTAGCAATTGAGCTGACCTAAATGTTTTTTCTGGATCATCAAAGCCCATGGGATTATCCGCTAATCGGGACCAAGCTTTGAAGTTTATTAGGTCCAAACTAATGGCAAAGCGATTGAGAATGTCACTGCCTAAGTAAAAGGCGGCAGTGACGTCTCGCACGACCCAACAATTATGGACTATGCTCTTGTTGCCAATGGAGATTTTGAGCATACACCTGCTTGGCAGGAGATGTTTGGAATTAGGTGCTTCCAGGTCCATTTCCCATTTGTCTATCAGTTTGAAGTTGGGAATGGCTGGATCTTTTGGGAGTTGGCGGAACATGGCTTCGCTGATGAAGCTCTTACCGTTGTTCACACACACTCGAGCGAGAACAGAGTCCTTCCCATCATTTAACTGAACAGGGATGAACAACTGCTCTCCAATTTGCTGAATATCAGCCAGGCTCTGAGCTGATTTCACATCTTCCTAGACTATAGAAGTGGTAGTTTCTGATTGTGGATTAGTATAGAATTTCAGAGTGTTTCCTTCCAGCGTGGAATTCCACCATAAACTGGAAGGAAGGTTGATTTTCAGAAATAGAGAGGACCCCCCATCACCAGTCTGTTGTCCTACTGCTATTACTGTCACGTCTGGAATTTGGCTATTCTGGAAGTGAAATTCTACTTGGTCAGATTTTTGTTCAACCATGTGGCAGGTGCCGTTTAAACTAACATGGTTGACACTCTGTTTTAATTTTATTGGTCGGCTAGTCTGGGTCCAGAGGACCTTGTTTACGCAATCTATTAGGGGTGACAACCTTCTCAGGAGGTCATTCCCCAGTAAACAAGGGGTGCCCTCTGGAGTCACAACTATGACCGGGTGTTTCAACTTATGTCGCCCAATTTTAATGTCCAAGTCTGCAGTCCCCTCAACGGGAATTTCCTTCCCGTCAAAGTTCTGTAGTTGTCCCGGAAGAGAGGTGAGAGGAATTTGGTAATTCTCTCCCCTTCCTGCATTCAGTTTGTCAAAGGCCCTTCTGGACAGAAGGGTAGCTTGAGATCCAGTGTCCACCAGTGCCGAGATTGTACCCTGCCCCTGTACTTGTACCGGGGCATAATATCTTCCCTCCTTCTCCTCAAGGGGGCACAGGTAATGTACATTTTTGGACAACTGGTGGGCTGACTTTCTGGTTTTGGACATTGCTAGCGAAGAGATTTGGGCAGAATTCTGTGGAGAGCCTTGGGAATCTGAAAGAAAAAGTTGGCAACTGGAGATCAGAGCCATTGTGGGTTCCCCTGGCTCCAGTTCTGGGCCGCCCCCCCCTTTTTGGAGGCAGTCCCCAGTATGGGTTTGAACCCGGGGATTTTCTTGCTGTTGGTTCTGGGATGAGATGGTGGGCGGCGGTAGCTCAGTCTCCACATCTCCCCAGTCTGGATATGCATCCCTAAGGACCCATTTTTCTTTGGGAGGAGTTCCCCCCTCTCTGAAGGAGAAGATCCTTTTCCCAGGATCCTCTGAGGATCCCTCTCCCTCAAATTGGAAGATCTGTACCTCCTCCTCAAACTGAGTCTGTTTGGGTCTTTTGTTTCTCCTACCCCCCCTCTGCTCCTTAGGAGGCAGACTTTCAGGGGCAAGAGATTTTGTTTCCGGTTCCTGGGTTTCCAGGGGCTGTTTACAAGTGAGGAAGGAAGCTTCCTCCAAGGCTTTACACCCCCCTTCCCTTTGTGCCTCCTCCCTGGGAACCGGTGAGTTATCGGGGTGCTGCCCCCGTCATTGTTCTGGGGCACCAGGTCCAGAGTTGGGTGCGTTCTGCGCCGGCATGCCGATCTGAGGGTTCTGCTGAGCCCTCAGTATGTGACCCATATCCCGCGCCATGTTTTGAACCTGGCGCTCTAACTGGGAAACCCGCTCAGGCTGATACGGGGCCCTGTTTTCTCCCCTGGGCTGATCCCGGGAAGGGTAGCTGTCCCTCCTCTGGTAATACCTCGGGTTGGGAAGATTTGGGTACCCCTCCACCCTTGGCCTCCCCTCTCCCGGATTCAGTGGTCTGGGCTCAGGGAATTGGGGAAAGAAGGATGGATGGTTTTGGGGCTGAAAGTCGGGTGGATATCTGGGGAAAAAGTTCTGCCCAGGGTTTGGTAAATTTCTGCCCTCCTGTGGGAAGTTTGGAGGGAAGTTCCCTGGGTTCGGTGCTCGGTTGGATCCCCCCCCTTGGGCTGGGGGAGTCCACACATAACCCAGGATTGGACTGTTACCTTTGTAGCGAGGACTTACATAGTCAGGAGAGCGAGGGACCCCATTGGGGCTGCCTCCCTGGCTCCCTGTCTGTGACTGGCCCGAGGACCTTCTGGGCCTAGCATTATTAGGTGCAGGTAGGTTTTTAGGCCCCCCCATCTCCAAATCCAAAACGGGGGTGACCTTTACCTCTGCCACCTTGGCAGCAGAAGGGGTGCTGTTGGCTTTGGGGTTTTTCTGGGCATTACTTTTGCTATCTACCGGTTTCTGCACCTCATAGATCCGGGTAGCCTGTTCAATGACCCAGTCTAAAGATCTTTTCTCGTGAAAATCCCTCACGAGCTGGGTCATGATATATTTGGGCAAGGCATGGAAAAACGTATTAATAAATTCCCTGCTATCCGTGCGCACCCTTCTTGTGGTCTGTGCAAAAGCACGCTTTAACTCCTGCACAAATTCTTTTGGGGCCTGATCCTCCCCACATTGCAAATTATAGGCTGCCTTGCGAGCCTCTTGAGGATTTCTGTGAACAGAAAAATGTTTCAAGATGGCCGCCTTATAGGTGGACCATCTTAAATGATTTTGGTCCTCCAGCCCCGCAAAGAAACTGGAGTATTCCGGGGAGAAGGTCCACTTTACATATTGAATACAGCTTTGGCTGTCCTTCAAATGGAAAGTCTCCATCATTTGTTCAAACAACTCTAAGTGCTCCCAAACAGAATACTTAGCGTTCTTATGGTAAGGCGTGATGACGCTCCTGATTGCCTTAATCTGTTTTAAGGGGTCCTTTAGCAAGGCCCTTTTTGCCTTATTGGCCTTTTTAGTTCGGGTAACCCTTGTCCATTCGTCCTCGGACTCAGAGGCACTGCTCCCAGAGGTTCCCGTCTGTTCTTCCAGGTTTTCCCGGATTCTGCGAGCCTGGGAATGGTTGGCAGAATGTGGGGACCTGGTCTCCTGTGTCCTGCGCAGTTCAGAGGAGTCTTCAGATTCCTCCTTGCTGCCAGGATTTGATGGGTACCCCCTCCACTGACCTAACTGGGCAGAGGTTTTCAGGATGCCCTTAATGGGCCTACTCTCCTGGGGTTCCCCATTGAACTGTACTGTACTTGGGTGCCCATACCCGGATGCCCACCCCTCCATTCCTGAGTGGTACTGGCCTATGAGCCCCATACTCTTAGCTGGATAGTAATCTGCCATCCCTGTGGCCCTGTGCTCATGTGCGCCAGGGGACATGGGGGTGGTAGAGTCCAGGGACTGGGGGAGATGAAGGCCCCTGGTGTTAGGGCTCCTGCGGTTATGGTCAGGAATCTCTCTTTCCCAGCGGACCTCATCTCTATCCGCCCCTGCTCCCTGTTGCAATGCAAGAGCCTGCATTTGTGCTTTCAGTTCCTCTGTTAAGGCCTTACTCGACTCTATCAGTTTCTCCTGCATCGCTACCTGTTGCTGGAGCCTCTCATTGTGCTGGCAGAGAGCCTCATTTTCCCTCTGTGCTTCCTGGTTGGTCCTGGAGAACTGGGCCAGTCTTTGCTGCAGGAGGGTTACCTCCTGAGCTGTGTCCCTATTGGCCTGCTCCTTTCTTGCTAGAGCATCCTCCACCCTCCTGGTGTGCTCTAACAAGTTCTGGTGTTCTTTTTGGAGATCACCCAGTCCCTGGTGGGCCAGGTGATTTTCTTCTATTTTTCTTTTTAAATGGCAGACTTCCTGGCCTAAGGCGTCTCTTTCCTGACTAAGAGCCTGCATTTGTGTCGCCAGGTCGTCCCTCTGCCTTTGAAAGGCACCAGCTTTCTGGCGTTCTTCATCAAACTCTGCCTGGGTATCCAGGTCTTTCAAAATCAGCTTGTTGCTCTCTACCTTCACTCTATCTAGATGACTTTGCAGGGTGGCTACCTGCTCCGTGCATGCCCTGTTAAAGTCTAATTGTTGCTCCAGCTTTTTCTGGCTCTGCAGTAAGGAGTCCAAACTGTCTCGGTGCTCCTTCTGCAGGGCCAGAAATCTAGTATCCTGGTCAGCCTTTCCCTGTTGCAGTATATCCATATCCTCCTTTATTTTAGTGATGTACCGTCTGCTGTCATTTTCTGACTCCTGGCTCCTCTGCAGCCTCTGCTCAGAAGAGTCCAGATCAGATTGGGCCTTCTGTAATGCCATCTGTTGCCTATTTGCCAGATTTTGGCTTTCAGCACATCTATCCTGCATGTCTCCCATATATAGGTACAGGTATGCCGCTATCCTAACAATCTTGTTGTGTTCATCTTTGGCCTTAGGAGCCATATATAGTTCACTCAGGGCCACATGTAATGGACCCTGATCTCTCCATAAGTCTGACCCTGTTTCAGTGACCTGTCGCGTGATGGCCTGCAACCAGGCATCCTGGCCCTGTTCGGTCCATTCACCTCTCACAAATAGCTTATGCAAGAGGTGCTCTCTGGCTATTTTCATATCTACCAAGGTCGTCATTCTAGAGATTGGTCTCTGTCCTGACTTACAGAAGTTTGTATTTTATTTTTGCAGAACAGAACTTTTCTTGGAGTGTCCCTTTTGAGGAGTGCTTCACAGCGTAACACAGCGTGGTGATCCGACCGGATATATGTATCCCGTCAGTTAGCACACTGTATTAAGCTGCACAAGTGGTATTCTAACCCAAACGTCCCGGACGAGCCCCCAATTTGTAAGAGGATTCAATTCAACACTACAGCTAAGTCAATGCCTAGTCTGGGATACTGAATGGAAACCCTTATTGATATATCTTTATGTCCAGTTCATGCGTTCTGGATGACTACCCCTATATAACACCCCTCTCTTGGAATCCCCCTGACCCCACTGAGCCAAGAAGTAGTTCTGTTTTGCAAGTTAAAAGGTTTATTTGATAATTTAAACAAGAGATGTATATATCACACCTTATAATAAATTAATAATTGAATAGCGCACTTAATCTGATATGATAAAGATTAACAACGGAGAATCTGGCACTAACACGCTTCTCTATAATCAATAAGGAGTTGACATGAAATGGATAAGGTAGCACACTGGTAAATAGGAACAAAAGAAGAATAATGTGATAGAGAATGCTTTATAGAGTTCAATTGGATGGAATGTTGAATGAATGAAATGCAGTATAGAAAATACTCAATATGATTTCAACAAAACAATGTGATCACTTTTCTCTGGCAATCCCCTCCCCCCCTTGATGCAATGCAAGGAAATGGAAGGAAGCACACAGTTCTCAGAAATGCAATCAACTGTAATTCAGTTCACCCCAGCAAGCTTACACTACAGAAAACAGATAGGAGTTTTGAAAACACAGGCCCAAATGCTTTTATATGTGCTAGCAATGGATGAGAAATATGCTGGAAATGCTTTTAATTCCCTTTCAGAGGTTCAGGGTGAATGGTATCTAGTTAATATTAGCTCAGGCTCACTCTTGCAATGATTCAGGAATGATTAGCAGGTTAAACGAATTTCTGGCAAATGGAAGGCAAGCAGCAGCTGTTTTTACACGAGGAGAAATTTGCAAATCGCGGTAAAATTCGCAGATGCGTGTTCCGCGATTACGGCAAAACTATAGGGGGTAGGAATGCGGTTCTTAGTGCGATTAAAAGCTTAGATTCTCAACTTTCAGATGAAAGTTACTGCAAGTCTCTAGCACAAACGGTTGCGGAGATATGAGCGATTGAATAAAGGTCGTTTTTCAGATTTGAAATTTTAAAAGCTCAAAAAGACAAGTGCAGCTTGCAACTAGAAAATGACAAGTGACAGCTTTGCAAATGGCAGGTGACAGTTAGGAGACAGTTCTACTTAGATTAAACTAGATTGAATTATATTATTTTAACTAGGAGATTGGTTCTGCACAGTTTACTATGTACTCACACTATATTCTTGAATTAGAATGGGCCTCGCCATGGATCTGGTCAGGTCTTCCCGGGTTCCGCTCACAGCGCCTGGCCTCTGGAACTGCTCACAGCATCGGGGTCAGCACTCTGGATACAATGGCCTGGTCTCTGCTAGGCACCGGTTCTCTGGGTCGGGTCCTGCCTTCTCTTTGGATATTTCTGTCACCGGGTTCTTGCAAAAGTTCTTGGCAAAATTCAGACGGCGTCAGCCGGCTGTCTGAAGAGTTCAGTTGCAAAAAGATTTTTAGGCCTGCTGACAAATACTCTTGCTGGCAGTGGCCTTTCTGGTTAAGGTTCTGAAGTCTCTGTTTATCTTGGAGTCTAAGTGTTGGCTCTTTGAAATTTGATGGAGGTAAGTATGGATTTTTCCGGCAGAGCTTCCAGTGGCAGATGGATTTGAAAGTCCCTATCTGTCCTGTCTGTCTGCTTTTATGTGTTTAGAATGTGGGTGTGTTCTAGCATCACTGAACCTACCTCTCTCTCAGCTTCTAATTGGTCAAACTTCCATTTCTCATTTGATTGGGGGAGCTAGGTTGGGTCAGAGTGATGTCATTTTACAGCCTGCAGAAAGTCCACTCCTCCTGTCATCTGTGCACCCAAATCTATATATGATCAAAATCCATATTTCACAGTTACACAGTTGTTTGAAATTACATATACATGGTGTGGCTGAATTTAGCTATGTCTCTGTCCAAAGCTGCTGTTTCTAAGAGCTTGCATTCAGAAATGGCACATAATTGACTTTTTAACTGATTTTTCAATTTCTGACATTGACCCAACTTTACATACATGTGCGCAGGGAGTATGGACATTAACTGATGAAGTTTCAGATTTTTAACATGCATACATTTAGAGTAATATCCACTTTTCCGCTGACACCCCCCTGAACATACCACCGGTTCTAAAAACCTCTTAAACTGTGGGCAGAAAAATCACAAGAATTATGGTATCATTTATAAAATTTTCACATGTCCGCTCTATGAATGATCCATCTTTTTAAAGTTATGTTCTGGCTCCAAAGGGGTGTGGTTTCCTCTCAGCACAAGGTAGAAATACTGGTTTTTCCAGTTCTGCCAAGCCAGCTTGCTCTCACAGGCAGTGCCCCTCCCCTTTCCTCAGGAGGAAGCCACTTTTTACGACCATTTACGACTCCTGCCAATAAAACCTTTGCCTGAGCCAGGACAGGGCTTTGTTCACTTTCCTGCAGAGCACAGGTAATTCAATTATCAGATAGATGGCATATCCTTAGTGTGGCCAGCAAAAAGGCAGATGGTCCTGGGAACACAGCTGTGACTCAAGTTTCACTCCTGATGGGGGTAGTTGTCAAACAAAATCAAGTTCCTTAAGCCAGACTTTCAGCTAACTGTCATGTTTTTTGTTGCTTTTTAAATTAACTTGCAATTTTACACATGCAGCTAGAATGCTGATTCTAAGTGGAAAACTATGACATTTCAACAGTTACAAAGGCATGTGACACCAAACATAGGTCACTCATTTAATCTAAACATTTTCGATTTTAGTGTCTTTAAATCCAGTGCAACTTAAACTGCTGACTCCATAGCTCAGCCAGTTTTGTTATAAGCATTGTTCTGGGCTCTTCATTTCCCAGATTTTGTAGGCACACAAAACTCCATTCTGCCAAATGTCTGCTGGTGTTCAGTGAATATTTTGCACATATTGTAATGTTTGAAAATAGGCATTTTGAGCCTGCCTTCAGAGAAACACAGGGTGGTTTTAAAACGCCGGCTTTTGGATAGTGGTGAGTACTGGTACTGCACCCATTTTTGGGATTTAACAAATGAATTCCCCACAATTCTAAGTTGCATTTGGCAATCAGCCTTGCCATTCCCAATGGTTTCAGACTACTGTGCGGGTAGTCCAATGGTGGTTTTAAAGCGCTTTGAAGCTAACCGGCGCTACTGTTTTTCCTTTGGCAACCCATTTCCCTCATGGCAACCCGGCCTTTCATTCTCGCACTGGTGGGTGGCAAGTGAGGCAACCATTTTGGTGGGCGCACAAACTGCGCAGCTTTCCTGGATTTCGGCGCACATGTGGGTTTTCCGCCATCTTGAATTTTCTAAGCCCACAGCACCAAATGTTGCAGCATGATTACTTGCACGTGGGTCAAGACACCCAACAACATGTGTCAGTAATTTCCTCCTCGAAGGGATGGCACATGTCAGGATCGGATTGTTGGAGAGAAGACTGCTGCAAAGAGCCTATTTCTTGTATATTTAAGGCCTTTAGCACAAACCATGTGGCAGATGGAAGTAGAATGAAGACCATTTGTTTTTGTTTCTGCAGGGCCTTGGCATCCTCGAAATCAACTCCAAGCAGTCATCAGCTTTTATGGTTCAGCTTCACAGGCCATGCATTTAAGTTCCTTCTCTGGAAGCAAGTTGCCCTCCCAGTCCTACTGTTGTGTTGCTGTGGGTTGTGAATGAAATAAGATATTGGTTTTAGTCCCAAATCTGGTGCATGATTCCCAAAATGTAACATTTTAAAGTCACATTTTTGTTCATGTTTCAATCAATTGTCACTTAAAACAGAACATTATAACATTGTCTTTATCATCCAGTACATTTTAACAACTTTATATTTTTTTATAATGTGTATGTTTCTTTCTGTAGTGTTGATTTTCAGTCCTGTAAAGGGAAATAATGCAAGGCGCACATTCATGTTTTTTCTTTCCTGCGACATACTGTGCTTTTCATCTCAGATTGGACATTTGTCCATTTTGATAAAGGTTTGCCAGATTCTTCCATGTAACCCAATAACTCCTTGTTGTGCCTTTTCAAACAATGTTATGCATATACTGCATATTAGATGGAATGTGAACATCATACATTTTCCTTGCATGTGTCATTTGTCAGATGTTGTGCAAAGGCTGCAGCTCACATTTTGCTTTTAAACTGTCGCATTTATTTGTTTGCATACTTTTCTACAGTATAGGGATCCGTACAACCTTCACTCTGCTTCAAAGAGACACTGTGAACAGGCTTGTGGGACTTTTGTGGCATCTACCTAGTTTAACAAGCAATGCACAGCAATTTGCAGGATTCAAACCAAACATGTTCAGGACCAGAGTCCACAAACACAGCTGTTTGCCACTGTCTCACCTATTGAAATCCATGACTTCTAAAGTACAAATACCTAAGTCTTTAAGATGCATACCAATGCGGTACGTCAGTACTAACATACATAGCACCTCATTTCCGTGACTGCTAGCATGTGCACAATGGTCATGGCTCACACAAGAGATTCCTCATGTTTGATTCAGTTCTCAGGTGACACACCATGCTGAATGCGCACAAAATCATTCATGTAGTGTTTGTATGTTTTTCATAGCCAGCACAAACAGATCAAACACTGCATGAGAGGCGCCTCATGAAGCAGATCAACATGAAATTCTGCTTTACCTGTGCAGTGCTGTTCATCAATCACACACAGCTTTGAAATGTAAGGCTCCGGGTCCTGGGGTGTTCCTGCATATGTATTTGTAATGTATATATCATCAAATGCCATGAGTGCAATCAGACCTTGGGTAAACCACAGGCATGTTGCTATATAGCTTGTGTAGAACATGTCAGTCAATCAGGCATCTGCATCTGATGCACAGAGGCCAGCAAAGCACATTACCAACCTTTAGCAGAGTAGTGGCGACCTTCGTATTGAATTGCTTACACAAAGCATTGTCCTAGTCTCCAGGCAAAACCTGTGTACGCCAGCCATTTTATGTATACAAATACATATTAATCTGGCACAATTGGCATCACAAGTCTGAGAAAAAGAGCTACAGGTGCACGTCAACAACTACATGCAACGGTCAACATTTACATTGACCTGATTACACTTGCCATGAATAACATGAACACGAAGTCACACCAAATAATAGCAACTTGGCTGGGAAAATGTTTCACTGAAAGTTTGCACTAGCTTTCTTTGCCCAGCAACAATAGGATGCAGTGTTGGAAGCAGCAGACACTCCTGTCCAAAGGAGAGAACCCTAAAATAAGATTTTTCTGTCAGCAATCAAACTTTTAGGGATGACAGACCAGGCATTGTCGCAAAGGTATCACTGCCTAATTCCTCACACCCTCAATCCCACATCCCAATCTATTGTTGTAAAGCCAAATGTGTTTACAATTCAAATTCTGTAACATACTTAGACTTCTTTTAAAAACCGAATCTGATTTGCTTCTGAATGCATTTCCATTGCTGGAGTGACACCGTCACCTGCCTAACCTTTGGGACTGGCAACGAAGTTGTCAGGCTGCCCTCACTGTGTCCCTAAACTCAGGCAGAGGGCAGTCACAGGAGTACCTATATCCCTATCCCTCTGAAATACACCCACATAGGGGGCAGTCAGAGGAGCTCACACATCCTTAACCCTCTGACAGATATCAAAGACACTCTAATGGGCAGTCACATTCATGCTTACATCCTTACCCCTTCGATAGACTGCCATGTGCCCATATGATGCAGTTATAAGACTGCTCATCCCTCCCACCCCTGCCCATTTTCAGGACCACCAAGAGGACAATCACACAGGTGCAGACCCCCACTGATCACTCTAACATGCAGGACCAAAAAAGAGATAGTCCTGACTCACCGCGGCTCCCCCAATACCACCACCGCCCCTACCTCAACCATTGACCATCATCAAGAAAAGAGGGTGTTCATAACTCTTTGGGGGGATCCTCCCCATAAGGTAAACACACTTAGATAAACATAAAATCTGCCTAGCCAGACCCAAACACCCTGTATAGAAAATGAAGACTCTCCCTTTGAGACAACAATGTTACCGTATTTCAAAGTCCATGTCGAGTGAGGAAATACATGTGTTCCTTCAGCACGTATGCTGGAGGAACCATTTCACATTGTGCCTCATGCTCGAACATCCCATGTAAGCCTCACAGTTTCAAAGTCATGCCCGAACAATGAAGAAGTAATTCACTTGGAACACCCTTAAGTGTTTCTGTATTTTATGTTGTTTTATCTTGTGTTTATATCAGCCACTAACTATGTGCCTATGGATTGTTTTTTATTTCACTCTTAACTCTGTTGCTTTCATGGCCTACAGATGAATGGAGTATTAATTGATTTAGTGTTTCATTCATCCATTTAATCAACACCCACTCAGCATCACAAGCAATACAAACGTGCACATTTTCTGTGAGGAAAGGCATTTAAATGTAACATAATACGTCCAATGTTTGCCAGAGGATTTCATAACTCCAGCTTCACCTGCTGGGAGAGTTGATAGTTTGATACTAAATCAGGCAAGGATGGCATTGTTTCCAGGAAGAGTTGGGGATGATCAATATCTGTCAATGGACATTATGGAATCATCCAAGATGGCAGCAGCCACAATGTAGACTCAGAGCAGCCCCCTTCCAAGACATATAACCACCAGCTCATGGCACAATCACAACGCAGCACAGCTCTTTGCACACAGGACTTTCATTATAGTTAGAAACCACCCAATGGGAGGTGTAACTCTACTATGAAAAGCAGTAAGGGAGAGCTGGAGATTGGAAGAAGAGTCTGTCAGAAGGTAGAGGAAGAGAGAGTTATCAGAGAGAAAATGTTGTTGAGGAGTAGAAGAGGTAGAAAATCAGAGGAGGAGAGAATGTTGGGGGGAGGCAGGAGGAAGAGAGAGGTGCCATCAAAAATCAAAGAATTGTTGGAAAGTGGAGGGGACAGACTGTCAGAGAAAAATAGAGTTTGGAAGAGATTGCAGAAGGAGAGAAATGTATCATTTGAATGCAGGTAGGTGTTGGGGAGGGTCAATTACTAACTGAGCATAGAGGGGTTGGAGGGTTGTAAGGAGAACAATGCATTGGCGCAGAGGGTATGTCATCTGAAAAGAGTGATACTGGTGGGGGTGGATTGTATGGAGGGAGTTATATTGAGCAATGAGCATTTTCATGAAATTAGTGTTAAGATGGATTTACAAAATCAGCCATGCACTGGGTGCCAAAGACCAAATCCCACCACTGTAAAACAATTTGTTAAAATGTATTGTCAAAATCAGCTCTGGTGGGAGGATTTTGGGATGCCACCATATTGTTGTGAAAAGGGAAGACACTGAGAGGTTATAGTTTACCAATCCAGGTGAGGTAGCAGAGCGATGAAGGCTTAGTCTCACGAAGGATGTGAGAATAGACTAGTGCTACAATGAGTCCAGAGAGAGCGACACCAGCAATTCCAGTTAGACAGGTGAGTATATGAAAATACTATCATTTATTAGGCCTTTAGTTTACGCACTAACCAGATAAAAATCAAAGGTAAATATTGTCACACAAAATCCTTAGAAAAAATATGTACACAATCACTCTTAGGAGAAATAGAATTGCATATGAATCAATTACGAGCACAACACAGGTGCGTAGTAAAATGCATAGGGCAGGCAGAATCTTTAGAATCAACACAATACAGCGTCCCTAATTCTTATAAAGGCAAACCCTAAAATGGTTTGGCATACACTTCTTCAGGTAAGGTCTTATAGGAATAGCAGTACCAGTCATTATGATTAAGAAGAGTTCCAAAGGCAGAAGCATGTTCACATAAAGATCAGGTAAGTTCTCAACTCAATCCAAAATACTAGGGTGGGCTTAAGAGAGGATCCTTAACCAAGGTTACATTGCCAAAGGTTATGTGAGAGTGAGTGAAGGTCAGCGCTGTATGCCTTAGTTACCCTATGAGAAGGTAAGAAAGCAACAGGCAGTAAGACTTACCCCCCCCCCTAGCTCAGAGTTTGGATATCATTGCTGGAGGTTCCAGATTTCATTCCAGGCTTGTCCTTCTGTCTTTGTTCCTACTGCGAGGGTCGGCTAGACATCAAGACAGAAGAGATACTTTGTTTCATGGGATTTAGTTTCGGGCAGTCAAAATAATTAGGAATCAGTTCCAGACAGCTTCCAGTTGATGACCCAAACAAATACAAGTGAAGACTTCTATGGGACATGAAGAAGACAAAAATCCAACAAACGTCACCACGGTGAGGCAGCGACAGGCTATCATGCAGTGGGGAACACAGGAACAGTCCCAGCAAAGCTTCCCATGGAGTCAGATGGCTGAAAATGCAAGAGCCGACAACAGGTTGAAGAGCGGCCAATTTCCAGGGGTCTACTCTGAATGAAGACAGCTGCAATGAGGTAGCCCAAGAGAGAGCAGGTTCATTCACCGGTTGGTCCAGAGACACGTGCGAACGCTTAGCAATCACTGATCCTCAAATATGGGTCAAGATTGGTTGTGCCCACCACTCCATGGGTCAAACCACCTTCTTGAGATAAAGACAGAGGAGAAGGGCTCCCCATGCACACCACTGCAGTCAATGCTGGTCAGCCGCAGGAGTCATATTTGGGTTGTCAGCAAGCTGCTCTACTACGTAAAACTCTTTGTTCCAATGATGATCTGCCGAGCAATTTCAGGAGTCCTCCTTTAATCCAAGATTAAAGCTGGCAAAAAGCCCAAGCCTACCAATGGTAAGGATCTGTAACCTTCAAACAGCCACTGCTTACCGAATCATGGATAATCACTGGTCAAAACATCTGCTCAGCAACAGATTTTCTGGCACCACAGATGTGAATTGGGACAAGACAGTCCCATCCTCCTTTTCTGGCAGACACACAAAACGCCCCTTAGAATTCGAAGATCACAGCTTTTACCGGGAAAGGGATTTCCATAGATGGCATGTCCTGACTTGAGAAGGCAGGAAGAAGGACAAAGAATAAGCAAAAAACCTTGCAACCATCTTAGGGTGCTAGCCATATTTAGTAGCCGTTAATTGAAAAAGTGCATGAATGAAATAACACAAAACCGGAACAAATATTACATATGTCACCAGCTTATCTTCGGGGCATTATCAAAGAAACCAAAAAGACAATATATAAAAAGATAGAAGTATACAAAGTATCCTAACTGCACTTCATTGTACAGGCATGTGTGTAATTTAAAAAATACAAGAATTCATAAAGGTAGACATAGTCTCTCAGTACTAACAGTCTTGGGGACTTGTCAGTTTCCCCACAAGAATGAGCAAAACAGGCAAAGGGTCAGGACAGGGTTCAAGGCAAGCAAAAATAAAGGGCGCCCCATAGAATTCTATGGAGGGAAAGCTCCAAAATGAAAATATTTCTGAACAATAATCATTATCATCTGGATGGAAAGTTATTGAATAGGGGAGAGTTGACATTTATCGAGAGAGCTTCTAAAGGAAAGAAGTTACACTTGTGACAGAGATATAGTGAAGCTGGAGCATTATCAGATGGAGAAAGAGATACTGGAGGAGTCAGATTGTTATCATCCAGAAACTAGTTATTAGACATGGAGTGTTACCATAAGAAAGCGAGATAACAGAGGAAGCTTAGAGTTGCTTCACAATGGATTGCCTCCTTCTTGGGTCCTAGATCTGCACGGTGGCAGTGCATAATGTTACTCTTGTTACATGTCGCTTCCCACAGGGCTAATTTATTTCCCCCTTAATGTTCAACATATACACCATTCTCCTCCTCACACTTCGCGAGGACCTGGTTGTCCAATTTACCAACTATGCAGATGACAACAAGGTCATCGTTGAGCTATCAGGAAACCACACTACGGACACTAACCCCATCAACACGATTTACAGAGCCATCCAGGTGTGGATAGGTACTAACTCACTTGCATTGAGTGTCAGTAGGACCAAACTTCTTATTGTCGCGTCTGGTAATAAATTAAAAACTCTTGGTTTTGATTACACCGCCAGGTCAGTGAAGACGCTGGGCATCACACTTGATGCTGAACTCTATATGAACCTGCATGTTTCCAAGATAAAAGCTTCAGGTAGCTACATTTCAAAACTCCTCAATCACATTTGCCAGTACATTTTGCTGAGAAACATATTGTTGCTCACCACAGCTTTGATTAATTCAAGCCTGGGTTACGGGAACAGCCTCTTAGCAGGCACCATTAAGTCAAACCTCCACCCCTAGCATGTTTCACAAAAAAATGCAGTCAGAGCCATTTTAGCCTGACTCGTAGAGATCATGTTTCAGTGGCCAGATGGGAACTTCACGGTCTTCCTGTGAAACAGCGTATCATGCATAGGATCCTGTCCCTCACCCATGAATGCTGTAACTCCGATTCGCCTCAGTATTTGTCCAACTGCCTGACAGCATGCATAATGGCTTACACAGCACTCTTACGACCCCACAAAAATTCTTCAACCAAGATTTAAAATCTCTAGTTTTGGTGGGACAAGATTTGATGTTTAGGCATCTACAGCCTAAGTGCCTCGAATCCCCACAAACGTTTCCCCTCAGATGGTAAAAACTGATCCTAATTGCAATTCTAAAGGGTCGACCTTGCGCAACATTAGTGACAATTCTATTTTAAATGATGATTCTACCTATGTATCACTGCCAGCACCCAGACTGTTAAGCATGTCGGAATCAGGCCTACACCGACATGCCCATCAAGACCCAATAATGTTTTCTTCTTTGATTACCCAAATTATCCCAAACACTAATCTTTCATTCGCTCCCTCTTTATTTATTCCAGACTCACCAAAGCCTATGGGATTTATAATCCTGTATTGCCTCTCTCTAATGTAAAACACAAGGCTATTATGAATGATTCTACAAATTCTGCATGTTCAGTTATGCATACACTTAATTTTACAGTAACATCACTTGCAAAAGAATATGAAAATATACTCAACAAATGTATAGAACTAAATTACATTCTAAATACTATGACATCAAATTGTCCTTTTTGGAAGGCTACATTTATGAGATTACATGTGGCAAGCCTAGTAGACTTGACATATCTAGCACTCACAATTTACTATTTCCATTGTACAGGACACAATAGATCACCTATAGATCTAATCAACAAATCGGTACTCGACATAGACCGAGTATAGATGCATTGTGGGGGTTGGATGAGAGGGTCACTGCAATTGTCTCTAGCCTGCCCATTGTTATACTTGACACCCAGCCACGGTCTGTAAATGTGTTTGTGATTGTCGTCTGTTGAGATGGCAGCCCTGTCTCCACCTAACTCACTTTCTCTCTCGGCAGCTAATATTGATTCTAATGACACTGTAAACCTGTTACCTGCTTCAAAAAGGTGAGGGCAAAGAAATCCAAAAATTTCAAAAATGTTTCTAAGCTGTATAATAAAGGCTCCCATACATTTTTAAGGAGTTGTCCTTGTCGATTTTATCATGATGATGATTGCTCCCCAGAGTCAAATTTATGAGCAATGCTACAAGCAGTGCCGGCAGTGGGGGGATTGACCTCAATACTCTCCACGGCAAATATTGCACAGTTCAAGCAAGGTGTTTCCCCTCTCCAGAATAAAAACGCTAGCAAGAAATAGAAACGACTTTCTGTGGCAAGTAGAAAGATCCCAATAACGCACTTTATAAAGTTGATCCAGGAAGAGGAAATAACAGTATTTTGACTACATATTTGGACACAGATAGTGATCAACTATGTTTGTCAGATTAGCCCAGACCTGTCTCTCTGTCTATTATTAAAACGGTTGCAAACTCTCCACTTATCAGGATCTGTTAACAAGAGTTCTTTGCTATGCCAATCAGCCCATATATATTGCTCTCTGGCCCATTGTGACTCTAACACCCATGCTAGCTCATCTGTTAAATGACAAGGGTCTGGCAAGTCCGCTTGTGCAGCTACGTCTACTATTCAACCAACTTCTGTCTTTTTGTCTAATATTGTAATTCCCCCTTGTGTCTGAATGTGAATGATTCAATTTCTTATTCTGGAAGAAAGAGGGCAACAATTTATGGATAGATTATGTGGGGTGTAAATTCAGCCCTGAGTGACAGAGACTGACAGGCTATGCAAGGCCCTATTGTTAGAATGAACTTGGCTGATGTTGAAACCGGAATATGCAGGCCAGTTAAAACATTGATTTCCGACATAAGGCCTAGGGAATTAACAAAAATTGACCTAGCTCAACATTTTCAAAATGGGCAGGCACTCAAGTGAAGGAAAATGTGCATGAGAACTGAAAACTGCTGGATGTGCCCAATACATTGCAAAAGACAGTTGTGGCTGAAAATGATGTTTTCATAAAATATGAAAAGCTACATTTTCACTTAAAGAGACAGAAAACAGCATGTTACATTGACCTCAATGCAGCAGAATACTGTGATCTAGAAATCTAAAGTGAAGCCAAACACTTTGCATTTGTCACAAATAAAACACTTACTTTCAAAATGACATGATTTAATAGGAGAGGCCTACTTCTTGTAGAAGTGAACACTAGTTTCCTATGTTAGTTATGGCCTATGTGTGAATAATACTGAAAGTGAAACTCATATCTTTTTAATTATTGTATTAAAGAAAGATTCCAATCCTGGACAACAGGGTCAGATGTTATACAAAATGTCATGTGTAAAACACACCCTTTCAATTTTAAATGCTATTCTTTTAGAATTATGTATGAAGATTGTTTTCCCCACTGAACTGAAAGGTCTGTACATTGAACTCAAGACCTATGGACTGGGTCCACCAGGAAAAGTAGGTCTGGTTTTCAGGTTGAAATGCAACAGAAATACAAAGAGTTAGATCCAAATTATAGAAGCTTCAGATAAGACGGTGAACAGAATTGACCTCTTAGACTGGCGTGGCCCCAATAAAGTGCCTCTCAGAGCCACTAAGGGATCTTCAAAGACTGTGTTAGAAACAGACACTGCTGATAAGCAAATGTTCAGGTCACATTCTTCTGAGCAAAACACAACTGTGTGTATTTGCTTGGAATATGAAACTATGACTCTCTATATTATCTCTTGCCATTTGATTAACATTTCCTTAATAACAGGAGACCCGTCACAGTGAGCTCACCCGGGACTCATATTAAAGATCACACAATGACTGTCAGTGCTATGTAAATATTAACCATATGTGATGAATAGGATTGGAGTTAGGAAGACAACCATGATCCTTGCCTTACCATAATTCAGAGGAACTTGAACGTTGGTGAACTGATAGAATACAAAATTAAAGCTTGGATGGTGAAGTGTCATATTTGTGACTATTTCAGCTCATGAACAAACCACAAAAAATGACAGCTCCTCCAAAGAAGGAGGTGCCGAGATAAAAATAGTATCCCCTGGTTCACAATACAATGTAGAATACAAAAATATATATGTTTATGCAGTTATCTGAAAGGAAAAGCTAGATGCCATGTAGTGAGAAAACATGTCATTTTGAATTGATGCATTTTCCTCCTCCCCCATTATCCATATAATACAGACATCTCAACTCCTTGCCTATCAGCTGGCAGTGGGCAGATTAGTGGGAGGGGAGAAAGAGAGATGTTCAATTTGGAGCGTGGGAATATTCATAATATGTAAGTATCATCAATACCATATAATATCAGTTTTCAATCTAAAGGGGACAAAAAAAGAGGAGAGCAGACTGACAACAACAGGGAGATGACAAAAGGAAGGCCGACATCCAGGAGAGCAGACAGGACATCCTGGGACACTTGCTGGGGAATTGTTCCTGGCAGATGGGAGCTCTATCTGAGAGAAAGTCCTAAAGTATGGCTGGAGGAACCTTGCTGTGAATAGAGACCAGAGGTGTGAGGTGCCTACCTGTTCCTGAAAGAGGGTCTGAAATTTGGCTGGCATCCGGAACTAAGAACAGAGATATACATTGTAAGTAGAAATATCCCAAAGCTATCAATTGTGTGGGGAGCTACCTGCTTTAACCCCTTTCCATTAGTGGGTGGTGGGGCAAAACTGTGTAGACCCTGGTCATATTTGACTAATATCACTCAATTAATTCCCTTAGAGAAAAATTCCATATCTATTTAACCGGAAGTGTGAGGGGAAGCTTTCTGTTTTATTCTATTCCTTTTTATTATTGGGTGCTTTTCCATTAATGGGAAGGGGCGTAAAAGCATAATACTGTTAGCTTATTGAACAAAAAATATTATTTAATTAAGTCATTGGGTCAGTTATCATGCAGTGTCCGAAAATTGACAAATATTTTCCAAGTGCGCAGTAAATTATTCTAGTATCCCTGCTATTCATTTGAATGTGCTAGTGCTCCCAAAACAAAAATCCCAACACCCTGCATTCCCTGTGAAAACAAATTGTCCCAAACAAATGTTCCCATTCATTCCAAATTCCCCAAACCATGCATTTAATTTGAATGTGTTTTCCCCAAACAATGTTACCATTGAGCTAATTTCCAAAACGTTGCCTTTCAAATAAAAGCCCAGATGAAACTTGCATTATAATCTCACTCCATGTACCTTTCCTTCAAACTAAGGGGTAGTGTATAACTGATGCCTGGGGGTGGGCGTTGTGGGGAGAGAAGAGAATTGTTATAACCCACGGCATCACTGTGTGTTTAATATGTCCTTTCTGTTAATGCGCAAAGGATTCCTATGTGTGTTTTGTCTTAAAATTCAACCTTGTGTTTGTTGTGGTAACTGAAAGTCTATGAAGAAAAACATGTCAGTCATTTGATGGAAGTAATTTGCATTTGTGCTTGTTCTGTTGTGTCACGGATTTGGTGGCTTTTCTTTTGATGGTTTATTATTTCTCCTAGAAATTTAAATAAATATGCACTATTATTTCTATACACCGCCCTGGTTTCTAGCTTATTGGTGATACAGACTGTATCTGCTGAATGGTTTTATACAGCTTGGAGGCCTAACAGAATTTGAATCTGCTAAGCACTTTCTTGTGCTGCACCTTCATTTGGGAGGAAAGGAACTCCCTGAGTTGACAGTGGCCGTCTAATAAACTGTGACAAAATTGGGGGCTTGTGGCAGGGAAATTGTTGAGAGTTTTCGCTTGTGACATTTGCAGTAGCAGCATTCTATTCATGTGGGTATAATTAAATTGCAGTGGATAGAAAGTTGTGTTTGCATTGTTAAAGTGCCACTCAGACTTGTACCCTGGGTTCCAGGAAGGTATATAGAGAAAATAGAAGATTGAAGAGAACTATTTTGAGTTGACATTGTGAGTAGAAATTAAGCAGGAACGGGTTGAGATTTTGCCCCTGCATAGAGAGTATATAAAGTTGCAGAACACATTTAAAAATGAGCACCATAGAAATCTATATAGCTGGGAAGCGCCTCCTAGTTTAGTTTAATTTAGTTTGTTTATTTATAAAGCGCAGCCAAACCCAAGGGTAACTGGGTGCTAAGTCTTTAGGAACAGAAGTGGTTACATAAAGTTTCACATACAGAGGCAGGTGAGTATAATACAGTACAGTGAAAGGTGGGAGGGACCAGGTTACAAAGTGGTCCTAGAAGGGGCACAGAAGATTGTGGCTGGACCGGGTTACAGTTTGGTCCGCCGCAGTCATGGCATACATTTAAACAAAGATACAGGTGTCAGAGTGACGTACATAGTGGCGTAAATTTGATAATAGACCAGTTGAGTATAGTTAAGTGCAGTGGACAGGCTATTGTTGGGTTGTGAGCAATTCCTTGACTTGGGCTCTAAACAACCAAAACAACATGTCAGCTCTAATTGTCATAGGTAGTGCGTTCCAGCATTTCGCTGCTAGTATGGGAAAACTTGCACCCCCAGCTGTTTTCAGATTGAACTTCGGGATGTTGAGTTGGTGTAGGGAAGGGAATATGGTTGGTCTGGTAGAGTTATGTCTCGTAAATTTGTCTGATAGGTATCGTGGGGCTGTCAGATGTAGGCATTTGTGTGTAATGACCAGTGCACATAATTTAATTCTCTCTCGGATGGGGAGCCAGTGAGATGCCTTTCTGAAAGTGGAGATGTGGGGTTTACGGGGAAGATTGAGAGCACATCGGAGGGCGTTACTTTGGAGTATCTGTAGTCTGTTCAAGTTGTGGTTCATAGAGCCAAGGAAAATAGTGTTGTAATAGTCCAATGCGGATAATATGAGGGCTCTAGCCAGTGTGAGGCAGCTGTTGTTGGATAAAAATGGTTTACAGGCATTTATACATTTATTGGTATAGGCTGCAGATGAGATAACAGCGTTGATTTGCTTTTTGAGCGAGAGTGTGGAGTCAAAATGCACCCCCAGGGTTTTAACTTCTTTCGACACTTTTATGATGTTGCCATCAATGGTGAAGGATTGGTATCTGGGGTCGAGTTTGTTGAGATGGGCCTGTGAGCCGACAATAAACAGTTCTGTCTTATCATTGTTTAAGCAGAGGCTACGGGTGGCCATCCATGCTTGGATTTCAAGGTAGATCTCATTCAGCTTTGCCACATCCTCGTCATAGATCCACGTGAGAGCGATGAGGACCTGGGTGTCATCAGCATAGTTTGTATATATAATGCCCAAAAAGGAGCTTAGTAAAGACATTGTAAAGCGTGGGGGAGATACAAGATCCTTGGGGGACTTCACATTGGATTGGGACCGGGTCAGCTGCAGCGCCGCCGGATGGGGTGAAGACCCTGGTTGTTCTGTCCGATAGGAAGGACCGAATCCAATTGGTTGCATCCTGGGAGAATGCAGCAGCCGAGGAAAGGTGTTTGGTGCGAATTTGGTGAATTTGGTGGTCGACTAGGTTGAAGGCTGCAGACAGGTCCAACAAGAGCAGGATGGCCAGATTGCACTTGTCTTTAGCTTCATCCATTTGGATTTTATCTGAATTGTTTTTATCAAAGGTGAATGGGTGGAGGAAGAGCATGAAATATGGCAAACCATAATGATGTAGGAGGTTACCTCTGCAAATGTTGACACGCGGCAGGATAATGGTCTGTTACATCAAGCTCTAAGAGACTTTTATGTGACACAAACCAGTAGAGATAAGCAAATTAAAATGGCTCAGTGAACAGCATATATGTACTTCCATTTGTTGATAGTGGAAGAATGACATCAGAATAGTGTGGCCTATGTGCAAAACCTGGCTGGGCTTTTGAATGAAGCCCAGCTAGAGGTGTAACAATTAGAAGCTAAAGTGCACCAGATCCACAGTTTAGAGTTAAAGCAAGAAAATTGCTTTGAGCAGCTAAAATGTGAGTTAAAAACACAGCAACAAGAGAATGCAGAATGTGTTGAAAATCTGGGTGCACTGAAACACAAATTAAATGATTAGGTGGCATCCTTTTAGACAGCATGATCACATTCCAATCCCAAATAAAACAATTAAAAAACGAAAATAGCCAATTAATTATCAAAGGGATAAGTTCCCATGGTGATTTTTATCAAATGCACCAACATCTAGACACCTTGAAACAGCAGGGAAAGCAACTGATGAAAGAAAAAGACTGATTAAACCAAGAGAATAGTGTCCTTTCTCACGAAGTGTGTCAATTAATGACAAATAAAGAGAAAAATGAGACAGATTCTCAGGAACTGAATGGCATTAGGCAAAATGTACAATTGATGGAACATGTGAGGAAAGCAGAGACTGACTTAGTGCAGGCAACATGCTGCAGAACCGCCCACAAGGAAGAGATTAGTCTGCTGAAAATAAAATGTGCTGAATATGTGCACACAATGCAAGCCTCACAAAATGAAAATGAGTTCAATTGTGAAGAAATCAAGGGACAAAAATATTGATTAATGGCCCAAAGCAAACTGCTAGAAGCCATTCAAGCACTTTTGTCAGAATTAAATACTCAGGTCTCTGCTGCCCACCAAAAGATATGGACCGAGAAAAGTAGGTGTGAGATGTGCGAAATAGAAAGGGAAACCCTGACCAGTCAGGGCATGGAAAAGCGCCCTCTGATCACGGAGTGGTGACATCTCTACCAGGGACCTCAAGCCAATTAACAAAGTCATATGTCCAGAGTGCAGCTGACCCCATGTATACCACTTATCAAGAACAGGGAAACATGGGTCAGCTGTACCCATCCAGGCACAGTCAAACTGAGCCAGAAGGCCAGTCCTTATCAGATATTGATGAATATTTATCTCTACTAAGCAGAAAGGAAGGTGGCTGGACCAGTGGGCTCTGCAAAATCAAAAATACCCTAGCAAGTATTTCTGACTAGGAGGACTCCCATGATGAATAGATCAGGGAGGTGGACCACCCAGTCTGCTTTGCAGAAAGAGAAGAGAGAGCGTTTCGGCCTAGAAAGAGCATCTTGAAACCCTGAACACATTCAGGTAGGTGGGGGATGTTCCCACCATACCGAGAAGGAGGTATGAGGATGATGAGTACTCTTCTGTGCAGAAAGGGGACTAGAAGGGAAAAGACCCAGAGAGTTTAGTGCATTATAGGAGAGAGGAGTCCAGACCCTGTGACTTCAGGAGGTCTTCCCAGTCTCATAGAGGTGTGGAGCGCCTAGGGGATAGGGAATGGACCACCAACAGTAGCAGCTCCGAGTCAGAGGTTGAGTGGATTCAGGTGCAGTGGAAAAGGAGGTCTTGTGAAAGACCCAATTCGGCAGCTAGAGGCCATAAAGAGCTTTATGACTCTCTACCATAAGAATGCCAAATATTTGGTATGGGAGCATTAGAGCTCTAAGAACAAATGCTGACATCATTTGGAATCAAAAATGATGTGAACTGCATGGAGTTTGTCAAATTGACATTTTCCTCCTGAGTACCCCAGCTTCTTTGCAGGGCTGGAAGATCAAGATCACCATAAATGATCCACCTTCAAGGCGGCCATTTTAAAACACTTTTCTACTCACAGAAACCCACAAGTGGCCGGCAAGGTGGCATACAACATGCAGTGTGGGGAAGACTAGGTGCATAGAATTTGCTCAGGACTTGAAACAAGCATCTGCAAAGACTTCTGGGCAAGTGAATACCAATAGTAGGGAGTTCATCAATACATACTTTCATGTTCTCCCGAAATACATTATAACCCTATTAGTGAGAGATTTTCATGAGTGTAGGACCCTGGATTGGGTGATTGAAGAGGCCACCAGGCTCTATGAGGTCCAAAAGTCCTCTGAAAATAAAAAATAACCTAAAACGCCCAAACCATCCAACACTCCTGCTGCTGCGAAGGTGGTGGAGGTGAAAAAAAAACCTCCATTGGACGGGAGGCCTAAAAATACTCCTTCTGCCACCAAGCAGAATGAAAGGCAGAGGAGACCCTCAGATTCAGCCCAATTGAGGGGGAGTGAGGCAGGATACCAGACAAATGACCCTTCTAACCCTGCCACCTATGTAAGTCCAAAATACAACGGTCCAAGACCTATACCTGAATATATATGGACTCCCCTGGCACAAAGGGGGAGTCCAATCAGGTAAGTACCACCCAGGAATCCTTCCTTCAAACTTCCCTCCAGAGGGAAGTAATAATCCACTCCGCAACTTTAACATTTTTCCCAGGAACCACCCAAACTCTAATGTCCAGAATGATGCTCCTCTCTCCCCGCTTCCAGAACAATAGATTCCTGACCCCATGGGGTGGGGCCAAGCCTGATTTGCATATGGTCTTTCCCTTCTGTAATGGCTTGGCAGGCGAAGAACGGTGGTCTGGAGGGTTTCCCAGAGCATTGCCAGTGGTTAAGATTAATTCTAAACCTTCCAGCCATCACCTCTTTGTTTTTGCTATGTCACCCCGAGTGGGACGGGTATGCCCAGACGTGGGTCCCGTGCCTGCTGGGCCTAGAGACCCAAGCTACTCCTCACTGATGAGCCCCAACAAGGGCGAAACATGTTTGGGGATGCTTGTGGTCTCGTGCAGAGGAGATGTGGCCTAGCAGTTCGGGCTGGACCGCCCCTTTTGGGGTGGGGCCAAGCCTGATTTGCATATGGTCTTTCCCTTCTGTAATGGCTTGGCAGGCGAAGAACGGTGGTCTGGAGGGTTGCCCAGAGCATTGCTAGTGGTTAAGATTAATTCTAAACCTTCCAGCCATCACCTCTTTGTTTTTGCTATGTCACCCCGAGTGGGACGGGTATGCCCAGACGTGGGTCCCGTGCCTGCTGGGCCTAGAGACCCAAGCTACTCCTCACTGATGAGCCCCAACAAGGGCGAAACATGTTTGGGGATGCTTGTGGTCTCGTGCAGAGGAGATGTGGCCTAGCAGTTCGGGCTGGACCGCCCCCTTTGGGGTGGGGCCAAGCCTGATTTGCATATGGTCTTTCCCTTCTGTAATGGCTTGGCAGGCGAAGAACGGTGGTCTGGAGGGTTGCCCAGAGCATTGCCAGTGGTTAAGATTAATTCTAAACCTTCCAGCCATCACCTCTTTGTTTTTGCTATGTCACCCCGAGTGGGACGGGTATGCCCAGACGTGGGTCCCGTGCCTGCTGGGCCTAGAGACCCAAGCTACTCCTCACTGATGAGCCCCAACAAGGGCGAAACATGTTTGGGGATGCTTGTGGTCTCGTGCAGAGGAGATGTGGCCTAGCAGTTCGGGCTGGACCGCCCCTTTTGGGGTGGGGCCAAGCCTGATTTGCATATGGTCTTTCCCTTCTGTAATGGCTTGGCAGGCGAAGAACGGTGGTCTGGAGGGTTGCCCAGAGCATTGCCAGTGGTTAAGATTAATTCTAAACCTTCCAGCCATCACCTCTTTGTTTTTGCTATGTCACCCCGAGTGGGACGGGTATGCCCAGACGTGGGTCCCGTGCCTGCTGGGCCTAGAGACCCAAGCTACTCCTCACTGATGAGCCCCAACAAGGGCGAAACATGTTTGGGGATGCTTGTGGTCTCGTGCAGAGGAGATGTGGCCTAGCAGTTCGGGCTGGACCGCCCCTTTTGGGGTGGGTCCAAGCCTGATTTGCATATGGTCTTTCCCTTCTGTAATGGCTTGGCAGGCGAAGAACGGTGGTCTGGAGGGTTGCCCAGAGCATTGCCAGTGGTTAAGATTAATTCTAAACCTTCCAGCCATCACCTCTTTGTTTTTTCCCATGAGAAGGGAGACATAGGATGGAAAGTTATCAGAGAAGATTCCAATACCCAAGCTACAGTGGGAGAAGGGACAAGTAGCCTTTCCAGGATAAACAAAGGTATGAATCAAGACCTCCCTACCAACCAGAAAAAGTTTCACAACTGGAGTGACAAGTCCAAAAACTAACCCAATACTTGGGTCACATGCCGAGGGCTCAGCCAAAACCCTCAACTGGAACCTGCTGCCCAGAATAACCCAACCTCTGGGTCTGAGGCCCAGCAGGGGTGACTGGAAGACAATTCTGACAACCAACAGGTTCCTTAGGAGGAGGCCTGTGTGGAGGGGAGATGCACAGCTCTAGTGGAAGCTTCCTTTCTCACTGGAACAAAACCTATGAAGCTCAGTAGGAAGCTTCATCCCCCAAAAAGCTGGAACCTGGAGAACAGAAGGTAAGTAGGAGAAGGCAAAAGAAAAGCCACTTTGTGGAGGAAGTCCACATCATTCCTTTTGAAGGAGAAGAATCCCCGGAGGATTCAGGTAATAAACTCTTCTCTTTCTGGGATGGAGGGATCCCTGACAAGGAAGCATGGGTCCCAAAAGACCCTGATTTTGATTTGGTATATATGTAGACCAACCCAGAACAAGACATTCTTCAACCCCAACGATATCAGAGAGATGACCCCAAGTCACAGAGGTATCCTCCCCCCAAATAGATTCTGGGGACTGTCTCCAGGAAAAGGGGGACAGCAAAAAATAAGGGGAGACAGAGGATCCCCAACTACATGTGTGTCTGGATGCCAAATCTTTTTTACAGATTCCCACACTCCGAAACAGAAAACTGTCCAAGATCTTGTGTAAGAGTTCAATATAAAAATAGTTAACCGTCAAGCTGTCACATAGTGCTCATTTTCTTTGCCACCTTGAGCAGAGAGAAGGAAGATTTAATCCTTAAGTCAAGGTACAGGGTCAGGGTGCGTTATCAGTGCTGGTGGATACTGGATCCCAAGCACCCTTCTGCCAAAAAGGCCTTCGACCAACTGAACTCAGGAAGGTGGGAGAGTTGCCAAATTCCCCTCACACGTGCCATGTGATTGAAGAACAGTCCAACACAATAGAATTCCATTCTGGAACAATCAAGTCCCAGACATCACTGTTATCTCTATAGGAGAACAAACTCATGGTGGGAACCATTCTCCATTCTTGAAAATTAACCCCTTTCACAATTTTAAGTGGCATTCCACACTGGAAGGGAATACGCTGAAATTTTATGCTAGTTCGAAACCAGAAGAAAACCTAAGTCCCATAAGAAGGGATGATGAAAAGCCGGCTCAAAGTCTGAATGACATCCAGATAGATAGTGAACAGCTATTTTTCCCCATTAAGATAAATGAGGGAGAGGAGCCTATTTTTGCCAGAGTAGGTCTGAATAATGAAAGAAGCTTCACCAGCGAAGCATTTTTCAGGTAACCCCCTAAGGATCAGACCATTCCCACATTTCAATTGATTGATACATGAAAACTTGGCCTGGAAACCACACATTTCAAACATCTCCTGCCTAGCAGGTGTTTGCTAAAAATGGCCATTGACAACAAAAGCATAGAACATAATTGTTGGGTTGTGAGAGATGTACCTTCCTGCCTTTTATTTAGGCAGTGACATTCTCAATCGATTTGTGATTAATAAAGCCTGGTCCCGACTGGTGGGTAGCCCCATGGGCTGTGGCAAGACTTAAAAAGCATTTTGGTCAGTTCAATTGCTGCCTTATGCGGTTGAAGTTTGCATGAGAGAAGAGGTTACGATCCCAGGACAGGTGCGACAATTTACTATTCCCCTAAAAATTAAAAGAGGACAGAACCTTAAAAATCAGGACGCCTATATACATTTGAATTATCATCTCCAACAACACGGTTTGTATTTAAGTATTTAAATCCAACACAACTAGTCAACCTAGAGCACAACACCATTCGAATATTGGTGGATAACAGCGACCCTCGAAGTATCACTTTGGGTGCAGACACCTTTATGGCGGTTGACGCCCAAAACTATTCTAGTGATTTAGATAATGAGATTATTGGACCAATCCCAAATGACTGGTTCAATATTAATGACGGTATCCCTGCTGAAAAGATTTTCACCAGAAAAGGGGTCAATTCCTTGGTGTACTCTTCCTGCCCGTATGGTGTGGAAAAGGTGACCTGTGACATCAGGAAGTATGAGGTGGTACTCTGAGTCAACAGTGACTACCTCCCATCCATGGAATCTCCATTCCAGGCCAACACCATAACAAGAGATCTCTCCACCCAACTGGAGGATACCACTGAAATTGCCAAGCCTGAGGACAATCTTGCCGATGCCTGTGAGACTTGAGGAGCAAAAACGGAAGGTAAAACATGTGTTTCCCGATTTTCAGGATATCCTTTCAGTGGATCCATATGATTGTGGACGCACAGATATACATTCAAAAACCATTCAACCATCATACCCAGTTACCCATATATGGCTCCAGTAGTTGTGAAACAATACTGATTATCTCTCACATCCATGGAGTCACTCACAAAGACTATTAAAAACCTAGAATTCCCCTGGATGATTCATCCAATCCACAGTACCTTTAACAACCAGCTACTGGGGAAACTCAAGCCCAATGACCAATGTGCAGACCTGAAGGAGTCAAACAAACGGGTCCACATCTCAAGATGGCTACTTCCCTATATCAAGGGCTGGCACAGATCCAAGAGTCAAAAGTGTAGACCACCATTGATCTGAGCAACGGTTACTGGACAGTACCCATGAGTAGGGAAGACCAGTACAAGCTTTCCTTTACCTTTGGGGGGGCAGAAACAGACGTGAACCCTAACCCCTTTGGATACATAAACTCAGGCAACAAATTTAACATCTTCCTACATAAGGCCATGCCTGATTTGGGCAAAAGGGGAAACCTGTGGATGATGTTCTGATCAAGAGCTCGACTGTGGAGGAACATATAGAAGAAATACACTATGCTCTAACCCAGTTGCAGAAAGCCAGAGCAAACCTGTCCTTCCAGAAGGCACAGTGGTGTAAGACCTGTATGAACTTCTTAGGGCATGCAATCACCCCTGAGGGTCTCAGTCCCCAGGCAAAAAAGGTGGACGCCTTACTGAAATTGAAAGAACCTACTACTCTGCAAGAATTAAGAAGCCTTCTGGGACTCACTAATTATAGTAGAAAGTTAATTAAAGACTACACAGAGATCACTCGACCTTCTGAAGTGGGAGAATGGAAGACCAGGCTCCCGTCCTTCACCTCTCGCGCTTGGCCTAGAGGGTCACGGCCCAGACACCCGCCGCGAGAAGAGTTTGTCCATCTACCAGACGACCAGGTACCCTGGTACAGGAACATACGGATGTGTCCATCTGCCTGCCCAGCAGCCCGCACTGGCCATGCCGACACCTGCGGCTCGGATCAGCTAGACTAAAATCCACACGTCGTTAGAGATGCCATGACGACCTAGACAACGGGAAGCACATCTGTACAAATATACACACTGAACATTTCCACACCAATCTACACGAAGAACATACTCAGTGCTCTGACGTAGGCGACAGGCATATTCACGGACGTGCATCTTTATTATTTTTACATAGGCTTTCAGAATGCAGAAACGCAAGACGCATCATGAACTCATCTATAACGCTTGCTCACGCTTCTCTTGAAACCCGTTACCACCATGAGAGGTATAATGGAAACACGATACTGGTCATGGAAATATATGCCATTATAACCTAAAAGCACCTATGCACCAAACAGACTACTTAAGCACCAGGCCCGAGCAGGCCTCAAACAAGAGCTCCCGTGGACATTAACAAAGCAAGAGTCAGGTTGCTGATCCTGCAGAAAGAACCCGGTGGAGCAACCAGCCAAGGTCGCAATGTTGCAAACCCACATCCAAGAACAAATCATCAAAGGCACGATGTTGCAACCTCGCACTCCGCGCCTCAACGATAAAGGCACGCCGGCAAATTAAACCAGACGCGCAGTAGAAAAAACAATATTAATTGTGCAGAATTCTGCCTCTTTCACGGTCCCTCCCCACGTGACCAAGCCGAACCTGACGAGATGCCAAAACCCAGGAGAGAAAAGGCGTCTGGGTCCCTCACTACGAGACACAGGCCGATACACTTGAAAGGCTCAATGGACATCTGCTACAGTGGGAGCGGTCAGCCTTCCACCTATGAATAAATCCTCACATTGTCTGCACGTACCCATATTGAAACATTGTTGCAATCACAGGTACACCGAGAGCTGGGAACAACGGTGGTCCCAGGCTGGGAAGCTCACGGATGCACCAATCAGAACATGGGGCTCTTATCTCAGACGTCAGTAATATTAGCCAATCCTCAGGAGTCTTCATGTAACAATTCTTATGTATCTAATTGTAGGGACAACCCAGATATACCACCTGACTACACCTTGTCCACTAATATCATTCTCTATATGTGTACTATACTAACCCTACCACTCGAGCAACCAATTAAGAGTGGCGATAGGTTTTTTGTTAACTTTTTGAAGTGACGCAAGTAGCGCGTCATAATGCAGTAAAAAAGGGCCTGCGAGCCCCACGATTGTGTGTGTGTCAGGACGAACGCGTACGCTCCTTGACCCATCCCTGCCGTTTTGTCTAAATAAACAGCAGAGTCACCTTGCTCCTTGTGTGTGTCTCATACTCTATCTCATCTGGGATATACGGGAGGAGTTGGGGCCTCCCTGCCCGGAGGTCTGCGGACGGCCCGGCCGACCCCGGCAGAATTTCCCCCCGACAAGTTGGAGGCACTGCTGAGATCTGTTTAAGATCGACTTTTATTTTTTAATTTTTCCAGGCACTCCCGTTGCGAGGAGGCCCGGCGGCGCGGCCCCCTCTGCCGTTGCCCCCTTCTGAGGACTACAGGACCATCGCGGAGCTGCGAGAAGACCGGACAGCGCAATCCGGATATTGGCCCTCGGGAGCCGGTTGAGAAGTATCCCGCCCGCGGTCGGCGAGTGTCCAGACGTGGTCCAGACGAGGGGAGGTGGCGAGCCGCTTGGAGGGGTGCACGCAGTTGAGCGGCCCTGCATCGAGAGAACTTGGTGAGCATGACACGCACAACAAGCAATGCGAAATTGTGAGGGAGGGGGAGGAAGTAAATAAGGGAGGAGGGAGGTATTGTACAGATGTGCGGCGAAGGTTTAACTGAGGGTTGCCAATGGAATGAATGGTAGCGGACGAGTGCGAGAGCAGTCGGCTAAGTTACGCGAAAGAGGGGGGGGCACGAAAACATCACGTGCAGCCGCTCGTAAGACACTGATGGCCTAGATTGCGACTACGTGTGAGGGTGGGTGTGTGTGGTTTCCTACGACTTGACAGTTATTGATCAATGAGTAGATGAGGTTCCCTATTGTTCGAGCAAGAAACTCGATAGGTAGATGACGTTTCCCTGTGGGCGGTAGCTAGTTACATAGTTGCCCAAAACGGAAGATAATTGGCTGGTTAAGCCCTCCTGTTGAGGGGCGTATCACACGCGAGGCGACGCAGCGTGCGCAGTCCGGTTATATTATTGATGAGATTACCTTGTTCCAGGAGAGACAGGAAGACAGCTGTAGGGTTAGCGGGGTAGGTTGCAAGTGTATTTTGAACTAAAAGAACATAACAAGAATATACCAGTAGCTCGAAGAAATAGGTGACGTCACTAGTAGGGATTTAATAGGATATCGCTAGCACAAGGAACTTTGGGTTTGAGAGTGGTGGGGAAGAGAAACATGATAAAGGAGCGGATACGGAGATAAACGATAAACGAGTGGACCGAAAGAGGAGAAGGGGAAAGGGGCGTGGCTGCGCACGGAGAACGCCGGCCACGGCAAGTGTAAAAGGGGGAAGAGAACGGAGAAACAGGACGACTGTATAAGATCGTCGTAAGGGGTACGCAGCCGCAGGGGGCTGCGTGCGCTTCGGCCGCAGGGGGCCGTAGGGGAAGGAATATAATATAACGTCATATTTATTATTATTGCATAATTTGTCAAAGGATTGTCGTAAGTCCCCACACTTGCGGGGCAAGGTAAGCAATATAAGGTTGTATATTGTAAACTGCTAGTATAGGGAAGGGTAACAAGGGGAGTGCCATTATGTCATACGGGAGAGGGTCGGGAGGGTGGGGGAACACCCTCCCGACCCCACTACAACACATATGCACCACACTGCCACCACATAGGGAGAAATTAATTAAGTACAGCATAGAGTGGACCCAGGGGACGGACAACAAAATGTTAACACCATGGCCGCCTAATGGTAGTTTCGATCCATATGCCCAACATTCACTACTAAACCATCTGCACAATAGTTACAAGGGGAAGAAGTTGGCAAACCATGTGGAAGTGTTTAACTTATGGAGGATGTTCCAGGGGTCCCGACCAGGACCAAATGGAATGTTCACTATGGGGGAAACACCGGAAGAAAAGGAGATTAAGAAAGAAGGAACGGATGGGGAAAAGGGGTGCGAAAGCACAAAGAATACGGGGAACGGAGGACAGGGAGGAGAAAAGATTGATAAATCAAACGACATAAAAAAGGAACCGAACAATGAGACACCCATAACACCGGGAGTGAAAACAGAGGGAGGAGGGTTGTACCCTTTAAGAGAATTAGGAGAAATAGAAGGACAGTTCAGGGCGGCTGAAGGATACTCGAACCCGGCATACAGCCCTCCACCATATGTGGCTCATAGGAAGATACCAATGGGGGAAGAGAGGATTGGAGAAGAGCAGACTGTAGAGATAGGAAACGATGAGTGGGTAGCTGCACAGATATTATTGAAATTACGAGGCTCACTAACTGGAGAAGAAAGGGAGGCGGTAAGGAGAACAAACGAGGATAGTGCCAGAGAGAGTGAAATGAGGGGAGAGGAGCTATTACGGCAGAAGGAAGAGATTTTGGAGGAAAGATTAGCAAAACTAAGGGATGAGCAGAATGAATTGATCAAACAACTTGAGAGGGAGGAAAGAGAGAGAGTGAGGAAAAGGAAGGAAGGTAAGAACGAATTGGAAAAATTAAGGGAACGAAATGAGCAGCAAAAGAGAGATGCTGAAAGGGTAAAAGCAGCAGCAGATAGGGTATCAAGAGTAGTGCTGAGAGAGAAGAAGAAGGAAGAAGAAGAAAAGGAAAAGGAAATGGAAATATGGAGGAGGAGGGTACTATCAGAGACAGCTAAGAAATATGAAGAGGGGAAGGTAATAGAGAGTATAGTAGAAAGAGAAAGGGTGAAATGGGAAAGGAAGAAAGAGGATGAAAGAATATTGGAACAGATGAGCAACGAAGTAATGGAGGAATTAAAAAGGAAAAGGGAGGAAAATAGTAGGGAAATGGAGGAGAGAAGTGAAGGGGGAAGAGAAGGGAGGAGTAGGGAGAGTGAAAGATGGGGAGATGTATATAAAAGTAGAGAGGTAGCAACAACATCAGCACTAGGGGGAACAGTTGGTAACAACGAAAGGGGAGAAAGAGACCTAATAGACTTAAAAACAGTAACAATAAAAGGAAAAAAGGCAGAGTGGGGGGTGCCATTTATGAATGACTTTTGCAGTGAGGAGGAAGAAGGAGTGGAGAAGGATGGAAGAAAGAGTGAAAGGGAAAGCTTAGATAAGCTATACCTCACTAGAACAAACATAGATTCGCCCTGGATGAGTAGAAGATGGGAGGAGCTGGAGAGAAGTAAGGAGGGAGTGAAAAGAATAGGGGAAACACAAACCCATGAAACCATGCCACCCACATCCCCATCACGCCCTCCCACGTCACACCCTACATGTTCAACCACCGCACGCTCACTGCACAGAATAAAGCTCGCGCCCTTCATGAACGAACTTACACCTTATGCATGTCGGCTTAGGGACCTCCCTAGTCGCAGGCAAGACAGACAAATAAACATACCCATATTGAACACAGGAAATGACGAAAAAAGGGGAAAGGAAGAAGAGGGAGGTAGGAGCAGAGGTAGTAAGGAAGAATTTGAAGTAGTAAAGGAAACGGGGGAAGAGGAGGGGTGTGAAGACTCAATATTATGGAGCGTAAAGGGTGACACAAGACAGAATTTAATGCCACTGTTGGAGAGTGGAGGGGTTAGACCACAGTATGTACCTTGGAAACATACGGATAAAGAAAATATAAAATGTAGGCTCCCATCACTAAGTGGAGGTGCGGGTAAGTGGATATATGAAATGGAAAAACACACCGCAGGACAGAAACTAGCAGTAGGAGATGTGAAGGGCCTGTTAATATCAATATTAGGGGATAGAGCGGATGACATTTGGAAAAGAGCGGGATTCCATGGGGTAACAATAACGAACACATCGCATGATGGGGCACCATTTGCAAACTGTAGACATGCGCTATGGCAGGCACTGAGAGTGCAGTACCCAGACACATCAGACATAGGAGCCATTACTTCCCGTAAGATGGGTGAAAATGAGGATCCTGTTGATTATATCCAGGATATTCAAGAGAAGTGGCGCATGGAAACTAGAGAACAATGGGACAAAACACCAGCCATATTTTATCATATACTAGTACAAGGGCTCCCAGAAGGGGTTCAGAAACAACTAAAGAAAGTAGTGGGGATGGAAGCAAAACCATGGCCAGAAATACAACTGACTATAGTACATCACTGCAGGACATGGCAAGGAAAAATGAAACAAAAGGAAGAGGACAGGAAAACAGAAGAGGCCAAACTAGTACAGAAAAAACTTACTAAATACACAATGGAAGGGGCACTAATAACTACGCCCACACCAGTGGCCCAAAGCCCAACGCAAGTAGTGGCTGCACAAGATCCCGCCCAAATAGCGCCTCCACAAGGTGTAATACAGCAAGTGCCGCCTCTGCAATTACACGCACCAAACATGGGAGGAGGGTACCCAATGCAAGGAACTGGGTATTATAGTTATAACAGAGGGAGAGGAGGGTTTATGAGGGGGAGAGGATACGGATATAATACCCAACAACAGGCTGGGGGACTTAGAAATTACTACCCCACAGGGCAACCCGTATACCAGGACAACACAGGGAGCTTCCCATGGCAAAGCAGGGAACCACCCGTGTGTTGGAGCTGCGGACTATTAGGACACATGTCACGTACATGTAGGGTCAGGCCAGGAACACCAGCATGGAATGAACAAGCACAACCTAGGACCTCACAAGAACAGCAGGGCATACAACAACAGCAGATGTCCCAAAAAGGGAGTGACCCACAACAACAAACAACACAACAGCCACAAACCTATTCACTGCCACAACAACAAATAACACAGCAACTGCCACCGCCACAACAACAAGTAGCGTTAATACAACCACCACCCCAAACTCAACAAACGCAATTGGGTAGGGTGACGGTGTTGGGACACAACCCTTACACAGGGAATGGCCAATCATTGTACCCCCAATAGGTCAGCCCACAGACGGCCTTGGTGTGTCCCATCCTGTCAGTAACACCTAATAGTGCGGAGGAACCACGCATAGAGGTAACGATAGGTGACAAAAAATTATCATTCCTTGTTGACACCGGGGCAACCCGGTCTTGCATAAGGGAAGGTAAATTTAAGATGTCAGGCGAAGCCATGAACACCCAAGGATTTTCTGGGGCTAAAGGGTTGGTTCCATTTACTGATAGCGTTCCCTTATCTATTGGAGATTATGATCTGTCAGTCCCACTTTTGTATTATAGTGCCTCACCAGTAAATATACTGGGGAGAGACATAATGAACAGGTTGAATATGACGATCTCCTTTACAGAGGATGGCATAATTTGCTCTACTCCAGGGATTAACATGCTCGCAGCACGACAGATTTTGCAAGCATACTGTGGACAGACAGCGATTAGGGCGGAGCCAGTAGATGGCGGGCTATTCCAGTATGGCACAGACATGGCATTTGCATGGATGCCAGGGATAGAAGGGAAAATATGGAGGAGGCCAGCAGCCTATCTGTTCAGACCAGAAACACCAGTTAATGAACTGGAAGGGAAGGTGTTTGTAATGGACATTGAGAGCATTATTGCAACAGCTGATTATGTTGCTGTGCACGCCCAAGATAAAGAAGGGAGAGCATGGAGGGCGGTGATAGCACTAGCAGAAGGATGTAGGCTGACCCAGGTGTCAGATGAAGAGCTGTTCTCAGAAGAAAAGGAGGAAGATGAAATGGTGTTCATGATGAGTGTAGAAATATGGCTAAGAGTGGCTCACAAACAAGTAGCACAGAAAATTGCAATGGCACTTGAGGCACCCGCAGGCACCCCAGTCCCATTTTTTAAGGAGGATATGTCAAAGGTGCCCAAATCATTATGGACTATTAGCCCTTATGACGTGGGATGCATAAAAAGCATAGGGGGTGTAAGGATAAAATTGAAAAAAGGTGCCATACTACCAAGAGTGAAACAGTACCCATTGTCAAAAGAGGCAGATGAGGGCATATATGAAACCATAACGGCCCTTATAAACAATGGCATATTGGTCCCCTCAGAATCACCATGTAACACAGCTGTGTACCCGGTGCGCAAGGCTAAAGGGGGGTCTTGGCGCTTCATACAGGACCTCAGACCCTTGAACAACATAGTAGAAGCAGAGTATCCAGTAACAGCAAACCCGGCCACAATATTGTGTGGCATTCCAGCAGAAGCATCACGATTTACAGTGATTGACCTTAAAAATGCTTTTTTCTCAATACCATTACACCCAGACTCACAAGATTTGACGAGCTTCACTTACCGAAATACAAAGTGGAAACATACCAGATTACCACAGGGGTATTGTGAATCACCCTCAATTTTCAATAGAGTAATACAGATGGATTTGGGTAACGTTGAGGTGGAAAGCACAGTGTTACAGTATGTGGATGACATAATAATTTGCAGTACAAACGAAAGTAAATGTAGAGAGGACTCCTTAAAGATGTTGACAATATTGGCTGAAAAGGGGTACAAGGTAGACATGGAAAAGATACAATACTGTCAGGAACAGGTACTTTACATTGGCCAACTGATATCCCAACATGGAAGAAGGATTGCACCACAAAGAGCGCAGGCCATCTCAAGCACTCCCGTGCCACAGACTGTGAGAGAACTGCAGCAATTTCTGGGGCTGTGCAACTACTGTAGAGCATGGGTATTTGATTACAGCTCATACATAGGACCCCTGCTTGAGGGTTTGAAGGAAGCAAATAAAGGGGAGAAAAAGTTGGGATGGACTATGGAAATGAGGGAGGCATTTGACGAATTGAAAGACGCGATATCAACTGCTCCAGTACTGGCATCCCCAGACTATGAGCGACGCTTTTTTATATTTTCACATTGCGACTCAGCAGTGATGAAGGCAGTATTGGCACAAAAAACGAGCATGGGATATAAACCAGTAGCATTTTACAGCGGACACTTAGACCCTGTGATGTTAGGCCACTTCCCTTGTGAACAAGGTCTTGCTGCAGCTGCCTTTGCAGTAGAAAAAGCATCAGCAATAACTATGGGGTGTCCAACTACACTGTTTGTGGAACATGCACTATTTGCGATATTGAATAAACCTAAGTCCACACTAACGACACAGAGGGCATCAGGTTATGAGATTATTTTGTCTAAAGCTGAACTAGCAATTGTTAGATGTAGCACGGTTAACCCTGCAAGGTTCCTAGCAGAAGTAATTGAAGAGGGAGATTACGCCCACGACTGCACCCAAATAACTAAAATGTACTCATGTACTAGAAAAGTTGAAGAAAACGCACTAGAGGGAGGTGAGCTTTTGTTTATTGATGGGTCATCAACTATTGATCAAGGAGATGGGATACGAAGGACTGGGGCAGCAGTAGTAAAAATGATGGAGGCGCCGGTGTGTGTGGCTATGAAGTGTGTACAATTACCACAGCATTACTCTGCTCAAGCCGCGGAACTGGTTGCACTAATATTGGCATTAAAGGAAAGTTTTAATAAAAGAGTAACCATATATTCCGACAGTGCATATGTTACATCCACTGTCCACTCAGGGTTATCAAAATGGAGAAGAAGAGGGTTTAGGAGAGCTGATGGCACTCCAGTACAACATGCCCTATTGTTGGCTGAACTAATTGAAGTAATAAACGACCCCCAAGAACTAGCCCTAGTCAAATGCACCGCACACACCAATGGAGAAGACTACGTGTCAAAAGGAAATGCAGCAGCAGACGCACATGCTAAATATGCTGCATACTTTGGTGAGATATGGAACCCCACAGACTCACAGAGAGGGAGAGGGAGGGGAATAGCTAGGGAGATGTTAATAAGAGAAGGGTACACCCATCTCCCAGCCACACAGATTATGGAACTACAAGCGGCTGCACCAATGGCCGAAAAAGAAGTATGGGTAAAAAGAGGATGTACAATGTCCCCAACCGACGCACTATGGCGCCAGGGTGGCACTGGGAAAGTTGTAATACCGTTGGCACTGTTAAATACCGCCCTGAGCCAATTACATCACCCTGCCCATACAGGCAAGGAAATAATCGCAGCACGAATTAGAGAAGATTGGTTTTGTCCTGAGTTAAACTCTCATGTGTCAAATTTTATCAGCAATTGCCTCACATGTCAACAGTTTACGGCCGGTCATACTCTAAAAGTGATAAGAGGTACCATACTCCGGCCAGAAGGACCTTTTCGGCACCTTCACATTGACTATGTTGATATGATCAACATATGTCAAGGTAATAGGTATATGATTGTAGTAGTATGCCCATTTTCTAGGTGGATTGAAGCAGGGCCCTGTTCACACCCTGATGCGTTTAGAGCAGCCAAATTCATAGTAAGGGAGGTCTTCCCCAGGTGGGGAGTGTGCGAGGTGTTAAGATCAGACAACGGCCCACATTTCGCAAACGAAATGTTCCAGCATATCACATCCCTGCTGAACATTAAACACAAATTTGCATGTGCATACCACCCACAGGCTAATGGCGTATGTGAACGCCTGAATGGCTTATTGAAGGAGGCAATTGCTAAAATACAACAAACAACAAAGAAAAGTTGGTTGTATTGCCTTCCGTTAGCTTTATTTGAACTTAGAAATAGGCCAGGGTCCGACCACCACCTCACCCCTCACGAAGTGGTTACTGGACGTCAAATGCGCCTTCCCCTAACCCCAACGTCAAGGGCATTCACCGACCACGAAAGTTCAGCGAGTGTGTTAGGTGATGAAATGTATCAATATGTGTCTTCTTTGATTACTAGTGTTGTGTTTGTGTCTCAACAGCTCGAGCGCACACGGGGCGGGTCTACCAGCAACCAAGAAAAAGGCGCAAGTACAGAATTGGGAAAGGAGAACTTGTGCAAACTTGCCAAAGGTGACCACGTGCTACTTCGCAATTTCAACAGAAAGTGGAACGAAAAGAGGTTCACTGGCCCCCATCTGGTAGAGGACGTATCAACAAGAGCAGTAAAACTAAAGGATAAGCGTGCCTGGAACCACCTACATGACGTAAAGATCTACAAACTGCAGACCCGCCCCAGCGCCAACGACAGGTCCATTGGAAGAACAGCAACAACATCCCCAACAGCGGAAGAAAGTTCCACCACAGACAACGACCCAATTGTTCCCCCGGAGACGATAACTGACGAAGAAAGGGGTGATCTCCATACTGCCCACCCCATGGTCACACGCTCAAAGAGTAAAAATACTTCCGCCATCTGAGCGCAAATACCCCCCCCCCATTGACTGCTAAGTACAGTTGTAACTAAAACTAGAGGACATTGCTTGCACCAATACACATGTAAACACGTGAATGTTCTCCTTTTTCTCTCGCACATACAGGAACTGCGTAATATTGTATTGTTAAGAAAAAGCTAATTAACAAAGTTCAGTGTACAGGCGTAGATGGTGCTGCCAGACGATAACTACCCAGAAGAATTGTCACACCAATTTGTATACGAAATAAAAAGGCCAACATACCTAAAAAGGAGAAGGGTACGTGTCTACTACGCAGCCTTCCTCCTGGCCATAGAATATTACATGCCCCACCTCCGCCCATACTTGCCGGTCCTAAGAGACCGATCACTTAGAGTAGCGTGGGAGCAGCTCTTCGCCTGGGCACTGAATGACTACTTGATAGGGAGAGCTTAAAGGAAACAAAACTAACATTTAATAACGAGCACGTTTGAGAATTTTTAGGCGGGCAACTTTAACGTCGCAAGAATACGCTGCCAGGACTGCAGCAAGGTAAGAGCAAAATGCCGGTGAGATTAGCATATGTAATAAAAATAATAGGGATTTTTATGATCACCGGGTTCTTGGCTGCCTCTGTCTGGCAGTACAGCTATGCTATCGATTTTATTGCTGCACCCAAACCTAATGTACCCCCGTTCCCTGCTGCAACAGGTGTTACGTCAGGTGGTAATAGTAACATTGCACCCAAGCAAAATAGAGTTAAAGGCAGCACATACTCAGACAATAAAGGTATTGATAATTATGTACAAGATTCAGCACACGTCGCAAACAACATATGGTACCAGCACATGACCCGCATTGGTAAGCAGACAACTGAGGATAGCTGTTACGTTTGCTCATTAATACCATACGCCATGAGCGCTTCACGAACATTTGTTGCCACAGAAATAGATGAAAAGACAGCACAGTGCATAATATATTTGGCCCTGTTCCAAACGAAAGGAAGATTTCAAGGGACAGTAGTGCACATGACATGGAAAACACGAGACTCATACCCATATGAAAACAACTTCCTCAAGACCTATCTGAGTTATCACAAGACCAGTTTACATGCTGAAGCATTCAGATACATAACAAGTGGCCCTGCAAAAGGAGAAACAAAGAAGGTAACACTGCAGTATCTACCATGTGATTGGTACGCCACTGAAGTTCCGGGTAAACCAGGATGCTGGGAGAGGCCGCTACTGACGATAACAGGAAAGGTGTATCTGGGCAACAGCTGGGAGATAGGAGTGATTGGCAGCAACATGGTAACAAAAGAAACTATCTCAACCATCGAGACACACAATCATCGATGTTGGACGACGTGGATCAAGTATGTACCAATGCTCACGTGGGTAGAAGAAGATGAAGACCCAATAACAATACTACCATTGACTGCGCCCAAAGTATGCTACCAGCATAAAGGAGAGGTGGACGTAGGATATAACACCAATTGTGCAAGCGTGATGGAGTTACCTGAGGGGGGAGCGGGAACAGCAGTAATAATGGACCATTATTGGGCCTGCGGAGAAAAGGCATATCATACACTGCCTCCCCTGTGGAATGGTGTGTGCACAATGGTACACGTCAATGTACCATCACTAGTGGTACCTAAGAAGAATGTCGATGTGGCGAAATTTCCTAAAATGGATGAAGGGGATAGGAGAAGAAAGAGATCTGCACCACTTCAGAAGGAGCAAGAGAACAGGACCAACAGCAATGATACTGTCCTAAATAGGAGAAAAAGACAAGGAGAGCCACTGACAGGAAATTACCTGTGGGGAAGGTCGGAAACGGAACTAACATCAATACCGCCAGAACACAGACTATTCAGCAGAGCAGCAATGTTCTTCTCCTCAATAATACATCCGGGACTGCAGGCATACGCAAACGCAAAATGGCTCCAAATAACCAGATGGGAACTAATGATGACCATCAATTCAACAGTAAATGGGTTCAACGCAATTAAAGAGGAGCTGCGAGCTGTAAGGATGGTAGCACTCCAGAACAGATATGTATTGGACCTTCTCACAGCAATGGAAGGAGGAGTTTGTGCAAAGATAGGACAATCTTGCTGCACGTTCATACCTGCCAACGATGCTGACAATGGTACACTGACAGAAGCAGTTTCACAATTGGCCCAGATGCACTCCAAAATGATGGATGAAAGTAACGGTGTAGACAAGGATAAGAGCTGGTTTTCACTATTATGGTCATGGATGCCATCTTGGCTGTCAGATGGACTGAAAATAATAGTGGGGTGTACCATTTTGGCTGGAGCTACTCTGATCATAATTAGATTTTGGAAGGCCCGGAAGGCACGCACGACTGACGAGTTGCTGGAAATGGTGGGAATGCACCCCTTAATGCCAGCAGATGACGGCCAGCATACAGGTGTGATAATACAAGAAAGGGAGAAGTTGGGCACCCAAATCATCACCAATCATCTAGACCCACCATCAGTGAAGATCGAGAACCCAAGGAACCCCAGGAGCTACATAGGAAGATGGGTATACTGTACTCCTGGAGGAACATGTGAATATATGTATTGGTCATTTGAAGATCATGTAAACCATTATGGACATCTCGGAGGGATAACTAAGATATGGAGGGTAAGAGGAGATAACGAGAAGGATATGTTTGTGGTCGACAAGTCGACCAGAGGGGGGACTGAAGTGGGAGAATGGAAGACCAGGCTCCCGTCCTTCACCTCTCGCGCTTGGCCTAGAGGGTCACGGCCCAGACACCCGCCGCGAGAAGAGTTTGTCCATCTACCAGACGACCAGGTACCCTGGTACAGGAACATACGGATGTGTCCATCTGCCTGCCCAGCAGCCCGCACTGGCCATGCCGACACCTGCGGCTCGGATCAGCTAGACTAAAATCCACACGTCGTTAGAGATGCCATGACGACCTAGACAACGGGAAGCACATCTGTACAAATATACACACTGAACATTTCCACACCAATCTACACGAAGAACATACTCAGTGCTCTGACGTAGGCGACAGGCATATTCACGGACGTGCATCTTTATTATTTTTACATAGGCTTTCAGAATGCAGAAACGCAAGACGCATCATGAACTCATCTATAACGCTTGCTCACGCTTCTCTTGAAACCCGTTACCACCATGAGAGGTATAATGGAAACACGATACTGGTCATGGAAATATATGCCATTATAACCTAAAAGCACCTATGCACCAAACAGACTACTTAAGCACCAGGCCCGAGTAGGCCTCAAACAAGAGCTCCCGTGGACATTAACAAAGCAAGAGTCAGGTTGCTGATCCTGCAGAAAGAACCCGGTGGAGCAACCAGCCAAGGTCGCAATGTTGCAAACCCACATCCAAGAACAAATCATCAAAGGCACGATGTTGCAACCTCGCACTCCGCGCCTCAACGATAAAGGCACGCCGGCAAATTAAACCAGACGCGCAGTAGAAAAAAGAATTTTAATTGTGCAGAATTCTGCCTCTTTCACGGTCCCTCCCCACGTGACCAAGCCGAACCTGATGAGATGCCAAAACCCAGGAGAGAAAAGGCGTCTGGGTCCCTCACTACGAGACACAGGCCGATACACTTGAAAGGCTCAATGGACATCTGCTACAGTGGGAGCGGTCAGCCTTCCACCTATGAATAAATCCTCACATTGTCTGCACGTACCCATATTGAAACATTGTTGCAATCACAGGTACACCGAGAGCTGGGAACAACGGTGGTCCCAGGCTGGGAAGCTCACGGATGCACCAATCAGAACATGGGGCTCTTATCTCAGACGTCAGTAATATTAGCCAATCCTCAGGAGTCTTCATGTAACAATTCTTATGTATCTAATTGTAGGGACAACCCAGATATACCACCTGACTACACCTTGTCCACTAATATCATTCTCTATATGTGTACTATACTAACCCTACCACTCGAGCAACCAATTAAGAGTGGCGATAGGTTTTTTGTTAACTTTCTGAAGTGACGCAAGTAGCGCGTCATAATGCAGTAAAAAAGGACCTGCGAGCCCCACGATTGTGTGTGTGTCAGGACGAACGCGTACGCTCCTTGACCCATCCCTGCCGTTTTGTCTAAATAAACAGCAGAGTCACCTTGCTCCTTGTGTGTGTCTCATACTCTATCTCATCTGGGATATACGGGAGGAGTTGGGGCCTCCCTGCCCGGAGGTCTGCGGACGGCCCGGCCGACCCCGGCAGAATTTCCCCCCAACACTTCAGTCCATTTATTAAAGGCCAGAGTCAAGAGGGGGAGGGGTCCTGAAAAATTGGAGTCAGTAAAACAACTAAAAAGAAGCCTTTCCCAGGATCCTTGTTTGGCTTACCCCAAAATGAACAAGGCGATATTATTGGAGACAGGGTTTTCAGAACCTGCCAAACAGCAGTATTTTATCAGAAGCACAACAAGGTCAACAAAGTAATCTTGTACACGAGCAAAACTTTGTCCTCTGTGGAGGAAAAATTCACCGATTGCAAAAAGGCACTACTGGCAACGGTGTGGGCATTGACAAATTGCTCCGTGTTAATCCCAATAGACCACATAATTGTGGAGACTCCTCAGCAACCCTTGCAATACTTGCAAAGTGACTGAATACCAACAGGGAATCTAAGTAATTCCAGAAAGACTTCCTGAATCCTGTCCATGCAAGCCTTTATTGTGGAGGTCACATATGGCCAAAACAAGAAGAGTCCCCTAGTGCAAGGATTGGCTGACTTGCATGACTGTGCTCAAGAAAATTGTCTCGAGGACCAAAGTCTAAGGACCAATGACACTATGGAGGTGCACCTAACTTCCCTGCACAAAGTCAATGAAGAATACACATGTCAGGGGGTACCCACAGTTTATGTGGATGAGTGCTACTACAATGTTGACAATCACAATAAAAAGCAACTAGTGGCAGCATTGGATTGCCTGGGTGAATGATACCCCAGAACCCTCTGCTGGTTACAAAATAGGTCTGTGGAGTAGTCAGGAGGAAGAGTTGATGGCGGTACATCAAGCCATCCTCACTGCAGCACAGCACCAACTCAAAGAACTGATCATTATCACTGACTGGAATGGGTTCTTGGAACACCTGATTAACTGGAAAAACCGAGGCATGCAGTGTGCAAACAATAAACCGCTAAAGCATGGAAAATTAATCCAATCAACTGATGATTTGGTAAACTCTAATTAGTTGACCATCTATTGGAAAAAGATCAGAGGTCACACCAAAATAGAGGCACCAGACAAGATGGGAAATAACCTGGCTGACCAGTTGGCAAAAACCAGAGACATTCACTCGGATTTCGTAAAAAACGAATGCCTGTTGGAAGAAATCCAAGTCACTGCCATCACCAGGTCCCAAACCCATGCAAAGAATGAACTGTCAACTGCCCAGTGGAGTAAAGAAACCCCAGATGCAGATTTGATTACTGCACAAAAAGAGGACCTGATTATTGGGAAATGTTATCAATATATTGAAGACCCCATGAATTTAACTCTAACAGAATCTGATTATATCAGGAAAGAGGATCTCCAGGTGTTGATGACATTTTCCAAAGTGTTCCAAATCGAAGACGGGTTGTTTGTATGGAAATTCCTATCTGGATGTGACCATTGGGTGGTACCTTCCTCATTACGAAGCCTGATGTTGAGTCATGCCCATGATGTGGCCACTGGCAGTCATAGGGGGTTTCATATGTCATTAGAAATCTTGCGCAAGATCACATACTGGCCGCACATGGGGCAGGACTTCGACCTCTACTTAAAGGTTTGTCTAGTGTGTGCTCAGTTTTAGGCAAGTTTTCTCACACATTGAGCTCCTCTACTGAAAAGGGGAATGACACTGCCTTAGTCAGATTTGCAAGTTCATTTCATGGGCTAGTGATTCACTCCTCTAGAGGAAACAAATACATGTTGACGGTAACAAGTGTGTTTACCAGGTGGGTAGAATTCCTACTGATCCTGAATTGTAAGGTGGAGAGAGCTGTCGCGCTAATGATCAACAACATCTTCTCTCATTTCTGACTCCCACAAAGGATTGAGTCGGAACGAGGAAGTCATTTTACCAGCAAGGTGATGACCAAGATGTGGGAGATCCTGGGGTTAAAAAGAAAATTCGACAATGCCTACTGTCAAGCCTCAAGCAGGCGAGTTGAGAGGTACAATAAGACACCTTGAAGAAGTTTGTGGTGGACTCTGGACCTAATTGGGACATTCGATTACCGCTTGTCCTGATGGCCATTAGGTCCACGTCGTCTTCTGCAACAAAAATGTCTCCATTTAAGCTCATGACTGGATGAAAGATGGTGCTACCTCAGCATCTGCTCTACAGAACACAGGAACAGACATTGATAAACGCATCCACTTCCCATGAGTACATTGATGGTTTAAGGAAACACCTGCAGCATGCTTTTGCTTATGTTAAGCGCAATTTAGAATAGTCGGCGGACGGAATGAAAACCTACTATGACTTAAAGACTAACAAGAAGGAGTTCAAAGTAGATGACAGGGTCTACCTGTACAATTTTCAAAGGAACCAGAATAAGGAGCAGAAATTCCTTCCCTCTTGGCATAGTGCATTGGAAATCATCGACAACATTTCCCCGGTTGCCTATAAGATCTTTAAGTTCTGCATCCCTAAAGGAGAACATAAAGAAGAGAAATGGGTCCATATTAATCATGTAAGAGCTGTTATCCCAGACAGGTTTTAGAACTGATTGAAGAGCACAGTGAGCATAGAGCGTAGAGCACAGGCACCAACTGAAGAATGAAAGGAAAGAATGGAAACCGGATGGAGATTATCACATATATACAGGGAGTAAAGTGATTTGTGCAGAAATGTTCATGTAAGGGAAATAAATACTGTATTGTATAATATAATTAACCTCTCTTTTAATCCTCTCTGCAGACTCAATAACTCCTTAGCTTCACAGACTGGAAATAGGAGGTTGCAAAAAGGGAGGTGTTCCTGGACGAAAACCCCAAAATCTGAAGAGACAGGAATGCAGACCAGAGCACCCACTCCATCAGGATGGGAAATAGAGCGGACATTCTCCAACGAGGAAAACCATAAGCAAAAAGAAAACACAAACCCCACTCTCCTTTGCTCTTTCATACGAGCAATCCAAGTGAAAGAGCTAAATTCAGCCCTGAGTGACAGAGAGTGAGAGGCCATGCAAGGCCCTATTGAGGGAATGAAGCTAGAAACCTGTTCTCTTGCCGATCATTTTAACTATGTGGTAACTGAACATTTTAACTCTGGCTTTACTGCCTTGGTTGATCCTAATAATGCTGCAGGCACAATGCAACATATTTTTACATGGGCTAACAACAGATAAGTACCTTTCTAGGTCTATGTCACAACAGTCTTTGCATAAACATTGTAAGAAAATTGGGAAATTGGATCCACATAAAAGTAATTTTAATACATGCTCTTGTAAACTTAAATACTCTTATTCTAATTGGCTTGAATCTCATCACCATACAGAGTGTTAGTGATGGATATAGTGATATTGCATTTATAACCCACCTGTACAAAAGTGTGTCTACGTGTGACAAGACAAGGGAGGGGAGACAGTGGGAAGACAAGACAAACGATCTTACTAGGCCTTGTGACATTCAGATCATGCAAGTGTGACAACAAGATGTGCAGGGGGAAGCGAGTAGGAGATGTGCAAGGGAGAGGGTAGGGGGAAGTGCGGTCAGGCCCAGTAAGGCTCTGGGTAAGTGCAACCAGAGCAGCATGGCTCTGGGTGAGTGCAAGTCAGCAAGGAGGCTGTAGAGGTTACAGATTACAGCCTCTAAGTATGCAGTATGTAAGGCAGCAGTGCAAGCAGGACTGGTTGTAGAGGAGCCTGGTACCCAGTGAATCTCTGAGGGTACCAAGCAACCAATCGGCACATCTGGCAGGAAGGTTAGCAGGGGAGGGAGAGAGAGAGAAGGTAGAGGAGAAAAAGAGGGCCTTGAGTTGCTTCCGTAACTTCAGGTGGTCAGGCTCAAGTTTTAGAGGGTTAGGGAGGCTGTTCCAGAGGGGGACACCTGCAGAGGGGAGATATATACCCCCCATTCTCTGTCTGGAGAAGTATCTGACTATTATAGAGTTGGAGATAGCTGAGTGAATGGCTGGAAGTGCGCCTACTTAACAAGGAACACGAATTGCGGAGAGAAGGAGAGAGTGAAGTTGAAGATTACACCACAGTTTTTTGCCTCACAGGAAGGCGAGGGTAGAGGGCCCAAGGAGGATGGCCAGAGTGAGAAAGGGAACGTAGGAGCAGGGGTCCCAATGAGAAGGATCCGTCTTACTGGCATTAAGGTAGAGATTGTTGGAGGAGAACTGATCCTGAATTGTGGATGGACAGTGGGGAATGAGCAATGCTGGAGAGGTGGTTGAGGAAAGCCTGAAGGAGAGCTGAGTGTCATCTGTATAACACTTAATGTTGGAGAAGAAGGTGGAGATCAGGTGGGCCAAAGGGACCGTATAGACATTGAAGGTGAGAAGATATAGTCCTGGGGGACACCACATGTAGAGAGAGTGGTGATGGAGAGGAAGGACCCAAGTTGGACGTGAGAGGGTAGGTCCAAGAGGAAGGATGTTACCCATGCCAGAGCCTGCTTCGTGATGCCCAGGTTCTCAGAAAGTCAATTGATAATTGATCGGGAAGGAGGGTGTTCCGCAGTGTGGAACACTAGCAGCACTTCGCTGTGAGATATAGTGAATAGGTTGATTAGCAGCAAGGTCACGGGTAGGTGGAATTGGTGCCCTCACCTCCTTTTGTAATGAATACAGGTAGAGTCCCAGATGCCTTGCGCTTCTTTGGGAAGGATGACTATCTACACAATTGAGGGGGTAGAAACCACTTAGTTTTTATTGTTAAAAAGTAGACATGTGGTCTTGTGTGGTCAGCCGACACGTGTTGTGACCTCTAAGGTCCTTTTCAAGGCTGTTGTTTTTAATCTATATGTCAACAAGTGATAACTGTGACAGGTGATGATTTGTGACATGCGTACAAGGATAGTGGGAATGACCTGTGAGTAGTTAAATGTGAGACATCCATCATACATTGTAAAGCATGAAGTACATTGCAATTGTCAGAATAATAGTGTGTTCATACATGTTTGTAAGATTGATCAAACAAATCAATTTTCAGAGGTTGTTGTGGGAGAGTGAGGTAAAGAGAGAGAGGGATGTCGGTTAGATGTTTGGCGCGTGTTGTGTGCGCTAAGGTAGGTGGGATCTGATCCCTATTTACTTAGTCATTGTCTACCTATTACATTTGATTTTAGCCTGACTGGGTCCTGTACAGGCTGTGATATTGGGTGCGTGTGTCTGCCCTCTGTATGTAGGGGCTTCATTTAATGTCCTGGTAGGTTTAGAATGAAAAAGGTCCGTTTAGGCCAGGGGGGAGCTGGATCTCATGTGGAGTGCACAAGTTCTGTGAGTATGCTCTGTGTAATTATTGTGGTGATTAGAGTGCCATCAAGTACGACATTAATTGATCGGGGTAGGATCAGCAAAAGGCTTTTTTAGGGGGTGCACAAGAGAGTGCTTGAGGAGAGGGAAAAGATCCATCGACGATAGAGTGATTTCAGAAATTGGCCAAGAGTGGTGCAAGGTTGTCTTTTTGTTCTTTGATGGTTCTGAAACAGCATGGGAGTACCTGTTTAGACAAAACATTAATTGATTGGACATGTCTTGAAACATCATCAGGTGTTGATAAAAAGAGGGAGGAAAAAGAAAGGAGGAGAGGGAGAAGTAGCCAATGGGGACCTGGGAGAGGTAGAGGGAGAGGAAGAGGAAAGTGAGGACAGGGTGTCCTGAGTTTTAGTGGTGAAATGAGAAGCCAGCATGGTGCAACGGGTCTGGCAGGGGACAGGAGAGGTGGAGACTGCAGTAGGATTGGACAGCTCCTTGCAGATTTTAAAGAGTTTGTTAGAGGCCACATTGACTAGTGCTGGATGTGGGCACTCTTTCTGGAGAAGACAGAGAGTCTATTTTGCTTTTGGAGCAGGCAGCAGGCCAGTTTGTCAGAAGATGCACCCGAAGTCTTCCACTTCCTCTCAGTCACCCTGCACTTGCATTTCAGGGCAGCGGGGTTGAAGTCATACCAAGAGTTGCACGCGAGGTAGGTTTCAGCTGGATTCTCATAAGAGGAGCAAGGATGTGCAGAGTGTTGGAGATAGAAAGATGCAGGTAAGAGAGGGCTGTTTTCGAGTGTGGGTCAGCCACAGGAGTAGGAGGAGCAGAGAAAGCAGAGGCAAAGACATCCACTGACACTTGCTGCATGGGCCGAATGAACAAGAAGGAAGATGGCAGTGCTGGGGTATGCTTTGCATGTGGGACACACCGTGTCAGGTGGGAGGAGAGCAGAAAATGTTCAGTCCATGAGAGCAAAGTGGTGCAAGGGTTAGTGGGGGGGCGTCAGAGGATGCATCCAAGGTGTGGCTGTCAGAGTGTGTCAGACCTGATGGAAGAATGGAAAGAGAGAGAGTCACAGAGGTTGTGTGAGATTCCAGAGGAGGATTTAGAAGCATCCAGGTGGATGTTGAAGTCTCCAAGGAGGAAAAGCTGAGAGGTAGAGACAAGGAGGGGCAAGGAGAGATCAGCCCATTCAGAGAGGAAGAGGGTGGCCTGGCCAGGTGCCCTATAGATGGCTGCGACAGTCAGAGAGAGGCCAGGAGAGATAGAGAGCCTTCAGACCAGGAATGACAGAAGCAGGGACCCACTCTGGAAAGGTCAGGGTCACTCCAGCACCACCAGGCCGGTAAGTCCTGGGCTCAGAGTGTATGTTGAAGCCCTCCAGCATGAGAGTGTCAGAACTCATGACAGAGCTAGCCGTGAACCATGTCTTGGTGAAAGCGAGGACATCCAGGACAAGGTCTTCAAGGAGGTGGCAGATGTCAGAGGAGTGTTTAACAGCAGAGCAAGTGTTGAGAGTAGTGACGTGGAGCAGGTTGTCAGATTTGAAGGACTTCCGGGTTAGGGTACAGGAGGGAGGCCAACCAAATGGAGGCTGTAGGTGGGACCTAGAGTGGCCAGAGGCAATTGACGGGAGTGGCAAGGGGCTCAGAGAGGAGGAGGAGGTAGGTGACAGAGAGGCAGCAGAGGAAGTAGGTGGCAAAGGAGCCAGAGAGGTGTTAGAAGGGTAGCAGGAGAAGAGAGCAAGTTAATAAATCCTGGGAAGCACCTATTGAAAAGGAGGAGATTGGGCTAAGGGCCCTAAACCAAGACAGTTCGATTCAAATAAACATTAATGATGGTTTTGGATGAGTGGATGGAGGCCAAGCGGGCGTCTCACCAGGTGTCAACATTAATGGGAGAGGAGGAGATGGGAGAGAGAATAGAGACCATATGAGGGGTCCATAGGTCAGGAGAGGGATTAACAAACAGGATATCATTGAGAGTCTGTCTGGAGGAAGCACTGGTGTAGGTATCAGTGATAGGGAGGCCTGGGTTGGAGACCAGGATATCCCTCTTGAACCTTTTCCTTCCAGACATAGTGAGAGGGATAGGATAGTAAATAGAGTAACAGTTAGAGAAGATGGGAGAAATTGAGAACCCCATAGTGGATGCAAGGAAAAAAGTTGGAGGAGATGTGAGAGAGAGAGAGAGAGAGAGATAGAGAGAGAAAGAAAGAGAAGGAGAGGAGCACAGCCACATACCGTGCAGGAGGAGGATGGGGGGTCAGACAGGGAGCACTACAGTAGAGAACGACAAAATGAAGCAAGGCAGGGCACACAGCAGGGGGGGACGAGGCACAGTAACAGCAGTAATCACAGTGGAATGGGGACCAAGAGAGTGGGGGAAAGCCTAGTGGAACAGCAGAGACACAGTAACAGCAGGAACCACAGTAGAATATGGGGCTAGAGAATGGGAGAGAGCTTAGTGGAACAACAGAAACACAGTAACAACAGTAAAAATACTGAATGGAGACCTAGAGAGTGGGAGGGAGCCTAGTGGAACAGCAGAGACACAGTAGCAACAGTAACAATGTTGGCATGGGGACCTAGTGGTAAAGAGCCTAGTGGAAACAGTAATACAGTAGCAACATGTCAGAGGAGTAGGAACCTTGGGTGGAGAAACAGACCTAGAACACAACAGTTAGCAACAGCAGATCAGGGACACAGCAAGGAGTCAGAAACACAAGGTGCAGCTAACCACAAGGGGAAGCCTAAGGTTGCCAAGGGACAGAGTACGGTAAGTCAGCCATAAATGTGGAATTACCAACAAAGCCCGGGCAGTTCAGTAGAGAGCAGTAGTGGCTGCTCTCACTGCCCGCACCTTATTTACATTATGGTCGCTGCTGGCCAACGCTGCACCGCATGCTTACACTCTGTGCCGCTACCCCTTCTGGCCGCTGCTGGTCGATGGTTGCGTGGCATACTCACACTCTGTGCCACTACCCCTTTGTCACCAAACACATGCGAAGTACAACACTGCGGCCTTGTCCTGCGTGGGCTTTGTCGCAGAGGGTCCGATCCTCTTTTTTTAAAGGATACGCTGCATGGACATAGCGCAATGAGTGACGTATCACACAACCAGAGTCTCCTGTTGGAAAAGTAGCTTGCAAACCTATACTCATGTATGCATAAAGGGACTTTTGTATGCAGACTGGACATGTACTCGGCTGATTATTTACACCTTGATCTGGAGGATATTCACTGCAGTATTCAGAAGAGTAAATCATCAAAGGCACCCGACCCAGATGGCTTGTGAATACTACCTGGAAATCTGATCCTTTTTTTATGGGCCTTAATGTATAGAGTCTATTTAACAATATTGTAAAAACTAAATTATTGCTTCCATCCTGGAAAGGTGTAATCCAGAATAGGCATCCCCAACAACATGAACCCAGGGGAAAAACCAGAGCAAAGCACACCAAAAAAGGGGGGAGGGGTTCACGTGAATGAAACCATAGAATAGATCAATGCAATGAACTGCTCACTGTAAAGGAGCTAAATGTGGGGATAGATCAGGTCAAGGAGCATAAAAAGTTATTGAATCAATCTTTTACCTTACACATGATAAAAACAGCATAAAAACATATAATCAATGCTGAACATATCCGATTAAAGTGCATATTAGTTTAGTGGCCATCCTAAGATGTAAAAATGAGTACACTGTGCATAAAGTAGTTCAAAAGTACATAGCATCATTAAGCTTGAATCTCAAATTGGTGCCCAATCTATATTCAAAAAAAGTTTTTATAACCAAAATTAAGGCAGAAAAAAGAGAAGGAAAATTAGAAAAGTATGCAAAAGATTTTTTAGAAAAAAAGCGAAATAAATATGGAGGGCAACCAACCCACGCAGAATAAGATAATCAATATTTTCTGCGGGGTAAAAGAGGTTGTCCCCTAGTCAAACCAACCAATTGTTATTGTAAACAGACAAGTAGGATAGCATCAATACATACTAAAGCAGAAGCAATACTTGTCTCCAATCTGACCAAAATAGACTATTTTGGTCAGATTGGATACTTTTAGCTCCTTTACAGTGAGCAGTTCATTCCATTGATCTATTGTATGGTTTCATTCACGTGAACCCCCTTCCTCCTTTTTTGGTGTGCTTTGCTCCATCCTGGAAAGGAGCATTGTTGGTTTTGATTTTCAAACGTGGCGACAGATTAGATCCATCAAACGATCGGCACATCTCTCTTTTGAATTCTTCCAGCAAAATAATTGCAAATCTCTTACTGGGAGAATTAGAGAGATAGGCTAAGTCTGCCCAATGCATTGATGCTTAACAATCAGGTTTCAGAAAAGGCATAGGAACTTCCCTTAACTGCTTTTTGCTACACATGTTGAGTGGTCAAGCCGTAACTTCTCAGGCTTTTGATTGTATAATAAGAGTAAGACTCTGGGAAAAACTCCAGGAATGTAGGTTGTCCACCTGCATTATTAAGTATTTTAATGGCCTTACATTCTGAGATGCAAATAAAAGTAAGGCTTGACCAATGGAGCACATTTACAGGGTGAATCACAACGCAGCGTGCCCTTCACCAGTTTGCATTCTGGGCCCATTACTGTCTTGCAACTCCATCATTTGGCATAAGCAGATGACATTGTCTTGTGGGGCCTTATTCCAATCAGATTACAAAGAGTCTCTGAGCTGGGGGGAAATCCACAACAAATTTGCTGATTTTCGGCGTTATTACGGCCAGCGGGAAATCCGCCGGCGGTAATGGCGTGAATTTTCTAATAGCGCCAGGGGGGTTGTCGGTAGGGCTAATAGTGCCGGTGGTGATAGCATTGGCGTTACTGACCAACTTGTGATGAGGCCCATAGTCATATATAGACTGCTTCATAAACTCTGCGCAGACAGATTCATTTTCCATTGCCTACCTTATTTCTGACCCGTATTTTTATTGCCAACTGAGACTAATTTTGCATAGCTAGTTTGATGTGTTGCTGACCCACATTTTATTGTTGCTAATTCAGGTCAATGCGTGGCATAATCATATATATTTTGATTCATCTAATACATTGTTGACTATCCGGCAGTAATATTAACTACTGCACAGCCAGACACATCTAGGCATATGCATACCCACACTCATTTAGCAAAAACCCAATTGTTGTTGCAAGCACATTTATTTCATCGTTAGTTGATATTGTTTGTTGTCCCAAATGTATTGCTGCATAGTCAGACTTACCGGCAACTAATCTTAACTATTGACACACTAGTGGACTTATCTGCATATACAAGCTTATCTACTTCACCTCCAAATAGATGCTATCCACACACACATGTTGCACCATGAATCCATTACTGCATAGCTAGATCTACTGCTTCATCAACCAAACTAATTCTTGCACAACAAAGCTCTCTGTTGCTTAATGAAACACACACAAAGTCTGGCATAGCCAGAATCATCCCATATAGCCAGATTTACTCATTACTTGATCAGACTAATCAGGGGCGTTGCTAGGGGGGGCCAAGGGGGCTATAGCCCCTGATCTTTTGGTTGTAGCCCCGGATAGAAACTCAGGAGCTACAGCCAAAAGACTAGCTAGCCCCCAGTCCCGACAGTTCCGACATCAGCTCAGCCCCGGGTCTTTTCCAGACCTAGCAACTCCCCTGAGACTAATAGCAGCAAAATCCAACTCAAGGTCACAACCACATTTATTTGATCCACTTCCAGATTATTTCCTGCATGTGAGACATAAATCTATGATGCAGTAGCAATCAATACATTTGTATAATCATAAACTGGACAATCATACTAATAATTGCCTGGTCAGAGATGATTTCTACATCACTGGTTTGGTTGTTGTATAACCAGCTCAGCTGCTGCACTATTAGACTAATTGCTTGTATAGCAAGACTCATCCTGGCCAGCCTAACAAATCAGCTACCCATTCATACCAAAGTTGTGCAGAAAGGCCCTTATAGCATGTGCCAAGCTACTTCCTACATGTATCCAAACACGTGTTCCTACTTGCAGTATGTAACCAACATGACTGTCACATGTCCTGCCACATAACACAACCAATGTTGCATAGCGAGACCCACTATGCATAGCCAAACTTATACTTGAACAAACATAATAACTGTTACGTAGCCAGACTTGAGTCCAGAATTTCAAACACCCATTGCATAGTAATTTATCTGGTGCCCATTCAGTTCAATGTTACCATAGCAGACCCTTTTCATGCATAGTCAGATGACTTTGCACCTGGTAGATTTCTACCCCACACCACCCTTTCAGACTGAACTATTACACCACCAGAACATCCATCTTTATCTCAAACTAGCTACCACTCACCAGTCTGCAATGCTCCTGTAACACAAGACCTGCCAACTGAACTATAGCTCAGAGGTACAAAGAAAGAACAAAGAAATATAGGAAGATCAGAGCTGAATAAAGAAGCAGGATAACTAAAGAGTCTTTTTTTCCACAAAGCCTAGAAACCAATAAATGGGGGACAGAGGGGTTAGCCTATTTTACCCGAAAATGACCGCTGATGGTATTGTCCTCCAGACACCTCCTCAAAGACCTGCCTGCATTGGCAACAAACAAAAAGTTCTTGCCAAATTATAGGATCTATGTGCACAAGGAACTAATAGTAAACAGTAGAAACCACACTAACCTTCCAGCAAATTAATTGTTGGCTGCTGCACTGACACCACCAACCAGACCAACATCCAGGAGCATGACACTGCAGGGTTCACCATTGATCATGCCTTGCATCATGAAATACCACCCCATTGCTCACTGGAACAAGGACGATAAACCTGATCACACAAAGAGCCTTCTCAGCCTACTTGATGAAAAAGGAAACAAAGAAAAGACAGCAGATGACTGTGACTTTGATACTTAACCTTCTCAACCCCCAAACACAGAAAGGGGCCACATAGAAACAATTGGTACTAGATGACTCCTCATTATCTCTTGCACCATTACCAAACATCCCTCCAACATAAATGATATTTATGGGAGGACAAAACAGACTCATTTTCCATCTTCTCAAATAGCCAGCAGTCCCACAACCAGCCAAAGGACCCACAATTTTAACTAGACAATGACGAAATATGTCTATGAATGACAATCTTGAGAAATTCAAAATATTCAAACCACATGTTCCAACCAAAATGACATTCACAACTGCACAGCAATGAAACTGGTTAGCATAGGATAATAAAGAGTTTCAAAACCTAACAAAAGAATAAAAGCTCCCAATGGTTTTATCCAAAGCTGAAAAATACACAAATCTAATTGAATTGAATCATCACCTACATAGAAAAGGACCAACGGATCTTTATCCATTAAGGGAAGCAATATCTACAGATTATTCTATGCCTTCCGTAATTGCCTTCCACACTTTTACCAACCAGGTCTTACTTTCCACAGTCAAATCCAGCATCCCAGCAGGTTCATTGGAGGATTCCTGGACCCCAGAATAAAATGCGAGGCGAGTGAAACAAGGTTGTGTGGGGAACTTCAAAGAAACACTTTTGGTAAGGAGATAAGTATAAGTGAGCTCACTGTGTACGGTGGCATGGATGACTGAATTATAGTACAGTGTAGACAGGATAGGAAATCCCCAGCATTTTATCTTGTCATATTTAGAATGTGGAAGAATGACTTCATGTTTTAAAAGGCTTGCTTGTTTTGTATTCTCTTTATTTTGTTTTCCAGATGATGATGCAATGTTTTGATGGTAAGAACTAATAATAATTGTGAATTGTATGTGTATATAATATGAAGAGAATATATAAAAATAAATGGTTTAGTGTCATCTTTGCACCTGTGAACTTATTCATATACCTATAAAGTATACAATACAGGGGAGGTCCATTTCTCTTCAGTAGTGCATTTGTCAATTTGCCCCTGCATGTAAAAATAACAACCCAGAATAAGCTGATAATATTCAGTGATAAAGCAGGTTGATGTGTGTATGCGTGCCTTCCTTGCATGTTGTTTGGAAGGAATCTGATATAATATATAGATCGCTGGATTTATATAAACCAGTGATACCAAGGGCGCATAGATCGCTGGATGTAGATAAGCCAGTGATACCGGCCATAACCTATAGGTGGCGCTCTGTATAAAATTGTTGGGTTTCTATCATGTGCATAGGTCCAGGGCTCTCTATAGAACACTGGGAGGTACATAGAAAGGAAGGTTTTGTTTTATGATGGGTTATATTATAGGGAAGAAAACTATGCTCACCACTAAATACTGCAAACAATATATCACTAGATTCCCCAATGACAAGGTATGGTCACTAAAATAATATGAGGCCAAACCCAATCTAAATGCAAGGCTAATTTACCACCAAACTACTGCTCATATTTTGATGGTAAGAAAATACCGCCAAACCCCAAATTTACCGCAATAAGACAAGATATCCTACATATATTGTGCGTTGGCTGGGAAAGTGGCTGTAGAGCACCTACTGGGCGTGGCAAGTGTGTCTCACACTACCATATGTGCATTAAAGGGAACCCATTTTATGAGAGCAGTGTGACACTAGAAGTGAATTTCAGAATGTCTCAAATGGAGGCTAAATTCCCAGAGCTAGTGCAATATCTGGAGGCAAAGCTATATGCACATGGGACATGGTCATCAAATAATGCTGCAGAATGGCATGACCGCATATATGGGGAAGTACAGAAAGAACCTTTAGACAGCATCTTTGCAGAAGTCAGCATAATTCAGGTCTGCCTTTTGAGACTATTAAATGCAGCTGATAAACATGCATAGAAAGATTGTCTGATACGGCTATGTGCAGATGCAAGAAAATGATGCCAAGCTGATTAGCAGATTAAGAGTTGAACTAGATGGAGCAAGTGAAAAAGAGGAAAAGTTAAGAGCAAAATTGGAGGTATGTCAAAAGGACATGCAGTCAAAATGTAAAGATCTCGACACTCAATATTCTCAAAGAAAGAAACAGTTTAAGGATAGTGATCAAGAATTAAAACACTTGAAAGCGTTGGTAGATCATATTAGACAAGAAAAAGATGAAGTTGTTTTTGAAATGCAGGTTTTACTAAAAGAACATTTTGAGAAAGAAAATGATCTTCAAAATGCTGAACAGGAAATGTTAAAATGTTTCAAGAAAGAGACAAAAGAAACAAAGAATTCAATGAATGCCAAATGCAAAAATGCAAATGAGCGATATGCAAAGTGTGATTAATAAGATAAATGATGAAAACAATTATTTGCGTAAGGAGGCAGACAGGCTCCTTAAAAAGTGCAAGGATTTGGAATAGCAAATATGCATTTCCAGGTCCCAGGACAAACGACAGGGCACCACATTCAATGGAGTTGAGGTGAATCCTATTTCTACACAGAGAACTAGTGCCCCAGTAGCAGGACCGGTGACTGAACTTGGTATCAGCGCCCTTGGGGGATTTGACACACCCATTGGGGGCCGCCACCAATCCCATACACCTGAATTCAGGGCTTTATCTATGTATTCATTTATTTATTTATTTGTTCAGATTTATAAACCGCGCAACAGCTCGAGAGCATTGTGGCACTGGTTACATAAGGGGGTGAACAACTCAGTTACATAGGTAGCAGTAAAAAGAGTTCACAACTTAGTTACAAGGCACAGAAAACAAAAGTGAGTTACAAAGTCGAAAGCAGCTAGGAATACTTATGGGGGAAACATGCATTTTGTATCTTTAATTAAACAGAGCAGTTTTGAGCTTTTTGCGAAAAGCAAGGAGGGACGTTTCTGCTCTGAGTTCAGAAGGGAGCGCATTCCATAGCTTGAGGGCTAGGTATGGGAAGCCTATTCCTCCAGATTTGGCTCTGTGAATCCGTGGGATGGTCAGTTTGTTTGTGTAGTAGGTTCTAGTGGGCCTAGTTGAGGTGGGTCTAGATATTGTGTCTGAGAGGTTGGATGGTGCAGTGAGGTTGATGCATTTGTGTGCAGTGGTGAGAATTTTAAATGTGATGCTGTCTTGACTGGGAGCCAGTGTGCATCTTTTCTAGTTTGTGAGAAGTGATCTCTTTTTGGAATGCTTAGGGCTGCTCTTAGTGCATTATTTTGAGTGGTTTGGAGCCTGTTTATGTTTTTTGTGGAAGAGCCAGTGAGTAGAGCATTGCAGTAGTCAAGCTTGGTTCCTATAGTAGCTCTAGCTATAGAGAGACAGTTGCCCTTGGTTAGGAAGGGTTTGATGGCATTGATGAGTTTGGTGCTGTGGGCGGAGGCAGAGACTATAGCGCTAACTTGCTTGTTCATGGACAGCGTGGCATCTAGATGCACTCATAATGTCTTAACAGATGTTAGCACTGGAATGGTACAGTTGTAGATGTTGAAATGTGTGTAGAGACAATTTAGGTTGGCTAGGGTGGATTTTTGGCCAAGGATGAGGATCTCAGTCTTATCCCCATTGAGGCAGAGGCCGTTGGTGGCCATATACGCTTGTATGGTGGCGTAGATTTGTTGAAGGCTGTTGGCATCTTGGGTGTATGAACCAGTTAGGGGGAGGAGCACTTGGGTGTCATCAGCATAGTAGGTGTACGCAATCCCAAGTGCATACAGTCTGTCAAAGAGAGGCTTAGTGAAGAGATTGTAGGGCATGGTGTCAGTACATGATCCCTGTGGTACGCCACAGTGGATGATGGTGGGCGTAGCATGAGCCATGTTGGAAAAGACTTTCATCGATATCCCCTCTAGGAAGGAAGTGATCCAGGTAGCAGCATGTTCCGAGAAGTGAGCATCATGGGTGAGATATGATGTGAGAGTTTTGTGGTCCATGAGATCGAACGCTGCCGAGAGGTCAAAAAGGAGGAGGAGGGCAGGCTTTCCGGTGTCTAGGATTTGAGTTATTTGATTTTTTAGATCTAACAGTGCGGTTTCCGTGCCGTGCATCTTGCGGAAACCTGACTGCCTTTTGCCTAGGATGGAGTTGGTTTCTAGATAGAGTTGAATATGGGTGTAAGCTGCTTTGTCTAGTAGTTTGAGTAGGAATGGGATGGTTGTTATAGGCCGGTAATTTTTAGGTTGGGAAGGGTATAGTGTAGGTTTTTTTTTAGGAGGGGGTGCACCCATGCCTCCTTAAGGCTGTTAGGTACTATGCCTGATTTAAATGAGGCATTAATGAAAGTGAAAGGAGAGGGGGCCAGTGGCTCGGCACAATCATTAACAATATTGGAGGGGCATACATCGCCCTTACTTTGCAATGGTTTGAGATGTTTAAGCATGTCAATGACTTCTGTTTCCGTAATGTCTTTAAATTCGAATTTAGGAAAATTGGTATCTTTGCTTCTGTGTGGGGACCGAACTGGCTGGCCTTTATTCTGATTGAGAAGGGTTTGGTAATGTGATAGAATTTTGTTCTGTAGTGTTACAATTTTTTTTAGCATAGCATTTTGTATACTGTTGCACCATGCTTCATCCTTAATAATTTTGTCCGTAGAGATCGAAGGGTCAATGAGTTCCTTAAATAGTTCTTTAGATTGGGAGTTGGCTTGGGTTATTCGCTTGGGCTATTCGGCTATTGTAGACTTTTGATTTGCTATAAAGATGGCTTCTTTGTACTTCTTAGCACTATTTTTGAAGCTTTCTTTGGCTGAGACACAGGGGTTAGTCTGCCAGTTTTTTAAGGCCTGGCATTTGACGTTACATAGGTGTTTAAGCTCTTCTGTGAACCAAGAGTTAGAGTGTAGAGATTTTCTTTCCTTCTTCTCTTCAGGAGGGGCGACCAGGTTGACTGCTTGGATGATAGTGTTCTTGAATATATCAGCTAAGACATTAGGGTCTTGCGAGAAGGGAGGAGCAAGGCAAGGGATGTCGAGATGGAGCGAAGGTTGTCTGCAGTGAGCTTTTTAGTACTTCTAACTAAAGTGGCAGGGGCAGAAGTGATGATTTTGGTGTTTGGGGCTGTGGGTACGGTGAATTCTATACAGGTGTGGTCTGTCCAGGGAAGGGCAGTGTTGGAAGTAATATTAGAGCCACAGTTGTGGTCAAAAACCCTGTCAAGGGTGCGGCCTTTGATGTGGGTGGGGTGGTGATTTTCTGGGAGAAGCCTAGATATATCAAATTTGGCCACAGAGGTGGCAGATTTATCAAGAGGGTCACTAGATCCTAGGTTGAGGTCTCCTAAAGTAGGGTTTTTGTGGATTTCTTAATAATGTGTCCTTGGAAATCAGCCAAGGGGCCTGGTGGTCTATAGATAACGTGCATGTTTATGGTATTTTTGGGTGATAGGGCTAGTTTAACTGATAGCATGTCAGCATTACCCTCCCAGTTGTGGGGTGTGATCCTGAAGGCAAGTGCCTCTTTCAAAATCAAGGTGACCCCGCCTCCTACTTTGGTGAGTCTATCCTGTCTGAGGATATTTTATCCGGGAGGTAAGGTTAATGCTATAGTTGGGCTAGAAGCCTGGTGAAGCCAAGTTTCAGTAACGGCTAAGATTTCCAGATCCTGGCTTAGAATGAGGTTGTTAACTTCAGTGGCGTGAACAGTGAGAGGGCGGACATTAAGCAGGGCACATTTATAATGTGTGGTATTGTCATTTTTGTTAACTTGGGAGTTTTTTTTGTTTTTAGGTGTAGTCTTCGGATGTTTGCTGGGATGACGTTTGGTGTTAGGGTTAAGGTGTGGCCTGGTACTGCGAGTGGTGTTGTGTGCATTTGAATGGACAAGGTATTGTTTGCCATTGGTGCGAGATCCTAGTCTGAGGTTCCTCCAGGATATATGCATTGGGCAAGAGTTGATGTGCACGGTAGGGGTGCAAGATCTGAGTCTGAGGAGTCTGGAATGGAAATAGCAACGAGTAGCCCCATAAAAATAATGAAATCAATCAAGGCTCTGATCAAACCATTTCAAAAAGAAGGGGAGTGCTGTATAGAGGACCACTTAGAAGCAGTGCACAATATATTTAAAGCCCTCTAGATACCTAAGGAAGAATACAGGCAATACTTTCACTTAACTATGGATGCTCCCATGGCCAGTATCATTAGAGGGTTAAATGAACAGCAGAACATGACATGGGCAGAGTTTGAAAAAGAAATTAGACGTCATTTCTCTCCTTTCCAATCATTACAAGAGGCAAAAAAGGTTGCTTACACAATTACGGCTGGGCCTAATACATCACCTCACCAATTTTTGCAAGACTTAAAAAGTGCTTTTTCTCGCTTTGATGTATCTTTTGACCCCAATTCCAATTAATTTAAAACTGCCTATTTCTATGGGCTACAGAAAGACATCATATCACAGTTAGTCCGTGAATTTGACCCTGACAAGTCCCTTGAATGGATTGTGCACCAAAGTACAAAACTATATCAGGTGCTATATTGCCAGGGTAGAGAGAATGATACAATGAAAGACACTAGACCAAAATCTAAAGAATCCTCAGCAACAGTGATGCAGATCAGGTCAGCCAAAATGCCCCTTGAGTCTGCTCAAAGTCCAGGTAAAAATAATGTGACACCTGAACAAAGGGGTAATCAACAGAGGTTGTCACTCCCTGCATCAATGTTTCAATCACATGATTCTGGTAAATGGGAGAGCTACATTAGCCCTATGTACTTAAGAGACAGTCCCTGAGCAGGATATCGGCCTGATTTGTCATGTATGAACAATAATTAGAGACAAAGGTCCTCATTACAAGTCAGGCGTTAAGGGTTCAACGGCGCCGTCGGTGCCGTTAACCCTTAATGCCTGATTCACACTTTAACGCCTGCTTTTTGCAGGCGTTATAGTCCAAGGCGCTAAGCGACCTTGGTGCTTATTACGGCACCGTAATTTACGGGGGGTAGTAATTAGCGCCTTCCCCATCCCCATTATGCCCTATGGGGCAAAAATGGGAATGGGGAAGTTCAAATGGGGAATTACCGCCCCACTCACCTTGGAATGGGGCGGTAATTCCGCCATCCACCATGGCGGAATCTGGCATGGACCATGGTGCTAATAGCACCATGGTCCACCGCCTGACTTGTAATGAGGGCCAAAGGATCAAAGAAATAATGGTCCCTACCAGACATTGGGGACACAAAGTAGACTTGATCCTAATACCATGATATATGGTAATCAGGATAGACCCCGATACGTGGATCGATTTACTGAAAATGGGAATCAGCATAGGGGACAATACTCACAAAATGAGAGACAGGACATGAGGCAGAATATGCCCCACTTCAATACAATGAATCACCACCACCAGGGGACTACAACCAAAGGATGTGTGTACCTCGCTCCCCTCTACATATAAATCAAGAGTTCAGAAACAACCCCAATAGAAATTATTCTCCTGAGAGATACCAGAATAGATTAAATCAGGGGGAAAACAACCAATATCGACTTAGTCTGCAGATAGAAGATTCTAGAGAAATGGAAAGATTCCAGTGTCTCGAGGCCCAAGTGAAAATGTTGGCTGAACAAATAGGAAAACTATGTACGGTTCAAAAACAGTCATCAAGTGAGGGGGCAGAAGGCCATAGCAATGATCGGGTGGTTTCCGATAATAAGTGACTAAAATTAATGATACCTGCAATGCTAAAAAGACAGATTGCCCTGATTTAGTTTTGCATAATGACTCTGAGATGCTTAATGATTTAAAAAGGAAAATATCGACAAATGAACATGTGACAGAAATTGCAAATACATCTAAAAAGAAGTTAGGTTTAACCTGGAGTTACATCAAATGTTGGAGATTTGTACAAATCAAAAAGGAAAACCTGAAATTCCAAAAGAACAAAGGGACAGATTTAAGAAAGACAACTCATGCATCGGTAATGCAATTGAACAGGGAGTAAGAACGGTAGATGCTAGAACGCTTTCCCTAGACAATCAAAACACTAACCAAATACAGGCAGAAAGAATAAATACTCAAAAGGAGGGTACAGATCAATCACCTGAAGAGTTCTTTGAGCCACAGATTTTTCAGGAAGTTCAAAAGATTGGTACCATGCCATAATCCACAAATGCCCAGAATTAGAAAATGACAAATCACCAAGTAATGTTTCTACGCATATTCAGTTGGAGGATTGTAGTGTGAAGTCTGATGATCCCCAGATGGAAGGGCGAACAGTGGCCACACTGCAAAGGACCTCTGAATATGGGGAGATGAGTAAGGTTTCTCAAACGAAAATGGACAAAAAATAGGGAAAAATATCCTTCCATTTACCAATTTGCTTAGCCAAAAGTGAAAAAGGTCTGAGAAAGGTGAGTCCTGAAATTAGTAAGAATTCACACTTTTTGTGTGTGTTAGAAGAAGTTGAAGACAGATATTATGCTCCCATTACAGTGGAAGAGAAATGCAATACATTTGCAATGATTGACACAGGCGCACAGGCCACAATTATGTCCAAAGAGTTGGTAAAAAGTATCAATGAAGGGAGATATCCACAGAACCAGATCACTGTGAGGCAGAGTTAAGGCCCAGCACATAACTTTAACGGTGAGGAGGTGCCTGGTGTGGGTGTCACTGAGGATTGACATAAAGATAGGAAAACATAGAAAGAAACAAGAAGTATTGATCATATCTATTTGTGAAATTCCATTTTTGATGGGGACAGATTGCCTGACAAGATTGTCTCCTCTCATAGATGGGGTAAATGGAGTACTGTGGTCCTTAACCAAAAAACCATTAAGTCCTAAGAAAATAAAATCACAAAACAGCAGTATAAATGAATGCCACACCGTTGCCAAAACGAATGATGCAGTGGAGGTATACCTCCAGAATAGCTGTGTACCTAGCGTCACTGTCATTTTGATGTGTCAGGATAAAATGAAAAAGAAAAACAATCTGTGCAAATTTATTTGGATCCCAGGAAGAAATGGCAAACTGAAATAGATGAGCACACATTGTGCTTCTATTTAAAAGAAAAGAAATGCAAACAGAATACTATTCCTAAAACAGACACAGAAAAACACATTACCACTCTTAGTGGAATACACATGTAAATGAGCAGCCATGGGTTCACATTGGCATAAATGACCATTCTAAAGTGATAAAAGCTACCTTAGTGCTTGAACAGGAAAGGAGCTTTATTAATGAGAAATTACTGCAGAAAATAATGGCTAGGGAGGAGATTCCAAAATTTAGAATTAAAAACCAATATGTCTCTGGTTTGGACAATCCAGACTTTGAACACCGAATTTCAGGAAGATGCATGCTAAAGATTAATATTGGACAGAAAACCATCTACCACAATGTGTGGATAGTGAGTGGAACACACAATTATTTTTACATGGGCAATGATATCATGCACAGAAGGTGTATGGTGTTAGATTTTCTTAATCAAAAAATATGGTCCCGGCTAGGTGGGCCTGCACCTGAATTTGAAGACAATAGAAAAGCTTATCATTGCGCACAACTGGTCCCATATGCAATTGAATTACAGGTGAAGAAGGATGCTACCATTCCTGCATTCACCGAGCAGGCTACTATAACACTAAAGTGCAAGAATGCACAGCAAATGAAAGATTCCGATGCATTTGTGTGCTTAAATGAGTCAATGAAGCAACAAGGCCTGGATTATGAATACACCCCATTGATAGATGTTGGGGAAGGATCTGCCAAAATTATGGTGAACAATAAAGTGTGTCAGGATATTCATTTTGAGGAAAATCCTTCATCAGAAATGGCCATACAACAATCACATTATACTGCAGATTTCAATAACATGTCAATTGGAAATATCACTGAGAGATATGTAGATGCACAGGGTGTGTTGCCAGAATATCTGGATTCTCAGCCCAAAGGGATATTTAAAATTCAATCTGTGTTCCCTTATGATTCAAATGAGACAGTGTGCTGTCACCAAGAGAATTGTATAGTATTTGACTTAAATGAAAATGAAATAGAAAATCAGCACATTGTAGTGGAGGCCGACATACCAAGATATTTAAAAGTGGCAGCTTTACAGAGAACAAAAGATACAAATGAATAGGTCCAAGGATGCTAGGCTCAGAACAACACCTCCACATGTATTATCAAACTCTGCATTGCTAAGGAAGGAATCACTCTTCTATAGTATGTTGTAGAGATAAATCTCATTTTTTTATATTAAAGTAGTGTGCAAAAAGACATAAATCCAACATTTAGAGAAATTAAGACAACAAAATGGTTTGCTAAAACAGAACAATCAGACAAAAAAATATATTTACAACACACAGTGCCAAAAAACATTTTGTGGGAAAATCTCCAAATTGTGTGTGTGTAACAAACCCGACTCCTATTAGGATTTGCCAAGAAATTCACATATTGCAGTGTACATATTCAAGTCAACATTTGTGGAAAACATATAGAACAATGGTAAGTACACAAAATTATTTTTCTTGCGTAAACAGCATTAATGTGCTGTAGTTTTGGGGGGAGTAGTGCGTCTACACCAGGTGTTTCAGCCGTTTCTAGGTGGGCTAGGTGTGCCTCATCTTTAACACGGCCTTCATCAGGACGGAGTTCTGTGTAGATTGACGTCTGTGCTATGGGTTAATAGATTTCACAGGCGCTAAATTTGAGATCTGCTAGCCGCATGGGCTGGTCTCTGTATGTATGTTACCAACGCTTTGCAGTCAGGCCCCTGCAGTCTCAACTGTGACACAGCAGCCTGAGGAGCTCCAGCTCGTACTTTTTTGGCAGACAGGCTTCCATGCTGCAACCCTCACAGCTGTGCAAGCCGTGTCTGTTTCCCACTGATACCACCCTGGATCAGCATTTTTTGACCTCCAGCGAGAGGACCATACAGAGACCAGCCCATGCGGCTAGCAGATCTCAAATTTAGCGCCTGTGAAATCTATTAACCCATAGCACAGACAGAGAGACACAGCCACACAGTTGGAAGAAAGCTGGAGGATTTCCCAGAATTTTCAAAAATGGTAGAGGAGCAGATTTTGTTAGCAGATGCATGTGATAGCAATGAGGATAAAAATGAGTTGAGGAAAATATTGTTGGAATTTAAAGATGTTGTGCTAAAGATGCATATGATTGCGGCCTAACTAATTTACATGTTGCCACATTACCAGAGGGGTGTGGTACAAATCCAGTAGTTGTGCGCCAATATCGGTTACCACTGGCATGTTTAGAGTCATTGACAGAGATAATTAAAAACTTGGAATCTCAGGGAATTATCAGGCCCATTCATAGTACATCCAACACTCCTATTTTGGGTGTGTTAAAGCCAAATGGTCAATGGCATCTGTGTGCAGACTTGAGAGAGTTAAATAAAAGAGTGCCAGTGTCCAGATGGCCACTGCCATTCCTTGATCAAGGCCTTGCTCAGGTGCATGGTTCAAAGGTATTTACTGCCTTAGATCTCACTTCTGGATATAGGTGTGTGCCATTGGAAGAGGATATTCAGAATTTGTTTTCATTTTCATTTGATAAAACGCAATACACATGGACTAGAACACCATTCGGGTACATCAATAGTGGGAGTGAATTTGGCATATTTTTGAGAAAGGCTATGCCTGATGGAACGGAAAGAGGAACTATAGTTTATGTAGATGATGTCCTGATAAAAAATGAAAACTTAAAAAGCAAAAGCCATTTTGATGAAATTAGACATGTTCCTGGCCAATTGCAAAAGGCGGGTGCCAAAGTATCTTTACAGAAAGCTCAATGGTGCAGGAAAAAGGTGAATTTCCTAGGCCATGAAGTAACTGAATATGGACTAAACCCACAAAAGAAAAAGGTGGAGGCCATACCGAAATTAAAAGACCCTAGAAATGTGAAAGGTTTATAAAGATTATTAGGAATGACAGGATATAACAGGAAATGTATTAAAAATTCTGCTGAAATTAATCAACCATTGACTAAACTACTGAAGCTGAATACGCCCTGGAAATGGGAGAAGGAGCAATCTGAGGCAGTTACTAAATTAAAGGAATGTCTCATAAAGGCGCCATGTTTAGCATACCCCACAAAAACAGGGAATTCTTTATAGAAATAGGTTTCACTGAACATTGTATGTCAGCAGTGTTATCTGAAAAACATGATTTGAATCACAAAACCATTGCTTATGCAAGTAAGGCATTTTCTCAAGTTGAAATTAAATTCAGTGAATGTGAAAAGGCTCTTTTGACCACTGTGTGGGCATTGCAGCATTTTCGCCCCATCTTTCAAGGAGAAACGGTAATCATAGAGACAAATCATCAACCATTGCAGTTTTTACGTAGTAAAAGGATAAGGTCAGGCAACCTAGCACAGTCCAGAATTACTTCATGGACATTAGCATTGCAAGGCTTTCCTGTAGAAGTGAGATATGGCCAAAATAAAAAGAGCCCAGTTGCTCAAGGATTATCAGATTTACATGACAGTGCAGCTGAGTCTGTATCAGATGAAGTAAAGGTGGAATTTAATTTGCAGGAGTTTGAACAATTACCACACAAAGCTTTTGATGAAAAGATATGCAAAAATGTACGAACTGTATATGTTGACGGTTGTGCGTTTCACATTGAAAATGACAGTTGGTATCAGGAATAGGAAATGTCTGGTTGAAATGTGAAGACATTCCAAGTATAGGAATGAGAATTGGAGCTAGGAGTAGTCAGGTAGCGGAATTGGTAGCCATTTATAAAGCAATTACTACTGCAGTTGATAATAAATTCAGTGAAATCGTACTGGTGACTTACTCTGATTATACACGGAATAGCTTTGGTGAATATTTGCCTGGCTGGAAAGCAAGAGGCATGCTTACATATAATAAAAGGCCACTAAAACATGGAAAAATTATACAGGCCATAGACAAATTAGTATCAGAGAATGATTTAACAATATATTGGAGGAAAATGTGTGGACATTTAAAAACTCCAGGAGAAGATAAGGAGGGAAATGATAAAGCAGATCACTTAGCCACAAATGGGGCTGTGATGGGGGAGTTGCTACCCATTGAACATTTAATTGTTGAAATACAGATTGATGCAGTTACATGCTCTAAGGCTCCAAAAGAGGTAGAACAACCAGTAGTGCAATGGAGTTATGATACACCAGATCAAGATCTGATTAAGGCACAAAAAGATGATCCAAATTTGGGAATCTATTATAATCATTTATTGGACCCCGAACAAAATCCTTTAACTGAGAATGTCTGTATAGTAAAAGAAGAGTTGAGGGTATTGTTAAAGAATAAAAAACAAATTAGACTACAAGATGGCCTCAAGATAAGGGAATTCATGAAAGGACAAATAGAGTGGGTGATACCCCTTTCATTCAGAGGGTTAATGCTACAACATGCATATGATGCAATAACTGCAGGACACAGAGGTTCACAAAAGACTTTAGAAATAATGAAAGATTATGCTTACTGGCCACATATGTCCCAAGATGGGGAGTTATATACTAGGGGGTGCCTAGTATGTGCCCAGTTTAAACCTGCTTCACCAATGCATAGAGCTCCACTGATGAAAAGTGGCTTGACCCTTCCATGGTCAGATTTGCAAATAGACTATGTAGGGCCTGTAAAAAGGTCAAGCAGGGGGGAACCGTTATATCTTAAGCGTGTTTTTTTTAATGTCAAAATGGATAGAGTGTTTTGTAAGAGGATTCAATTCAACACTACAGCTAAGTCAATGCCTAGTCTGGGATACTGAATGGAAACCTTTATTGATATATCTTTATGTCCAGTTCATGAGTTCTGGATGACTACCCCTATATAACACCCCTCTCTTAGAATCCCCCTGACCCCACTGAGCCAAGAAGTAGTTCTGTTTTGCAAGTGTAAAAGGTTTATTTGAGAAATAAGACAAAATATAGATACCACGCTTTTATAATAAATTAATAATCGATATCGCCCTTATAAATATAATGTTAATCAACAATGGGTAATCTGACACTAGCACACTTCTATATAATCAATGAGGAGTTAGTATAGGATGGATCAAGTAGCAAAAATACTTTTATGATTTCAAGGGAAAAGCAATGAGGAATAAAAGTCAGTACAGAAATACTTGAGATGATTTTAGCAAAAGATAATATAATCACTTTTTCTCTGGCAATTCACCCCCCTCCCCTATGCAATGTAAGACATGGAAGTAGATGGAAAGAGGAGCACACAGTTCTCAGGAATGCAATCAAATACAATACGAAATTCAGTTCCCCCCCAGCAAGCTTAGAGAAAACCGGTATGAGTTTTGAAACACTGGCCCAAGTGCTTTGAATGTGGTGGCAATGAAGTGAGAAATATGCTGAAAATGCTTTAAATTCCCTTTAGGAGGTTCAGGGTGAGTGAGAGATACTTGGGATGAGTTCAGGCTCACTTTAGCAATGATTCAGAGATGGTGATTAAGAGGCAAACAAATTTTTAGCAAGGAAAGAAATGACCGCTGATGGTTACACGTGGCTGGATTTTTAACCAAATCGCAAATCGCGGTAAAATTCACGAGTGCGTGAATCGTGATTGCGGATATAAGGAAGTCGGTTCTAGGCTTGTTGGAAAGCTATGAACGATTTTGTAAAGGTCGTTTTTCGGATTTAAAGTAAACTCAAAATGACAGGTGACAGCTTTGCAGCTGCAGAATTGACAAATGACAGTGGTGCAGCTTTACAAATGACAGGTGACAGTTAGGAGGCAGTTCTACTTAGGTTAAATAGATTGAATTATATTACTTTAAACTAAGAGATTTGGTTTTGCCCCGTCCTAGCTGTACTCACAATATATTTGGAAGGACTGGGTCTCGTCACGGATCTGATCAATCAGGCTAGCGGCACTTCACAGCGATCTGTCTCTGGGTCTGCGGTTCTGCACGGTCTGGTCTGGTCGGGTCTGGCACTGGTCTGGTCTGTCCGGATACTGGATCTCTGCACTGGTCCTGGCAAAAGTTCTTGGCAAGGGATTCAAGCAGCTCACCTGGCTGTGAGTAGCTTGCAGTGATTTGAGGCCTGCTGCAGTGAACTCTGCTTGTGGTTTTAGGCCTCTGATTTAGGTTCTAAAGTATACGTTCTAGGTTCTGGAGTATGTAGCTGGAGTCAGTCTGGAACTGGTAATATGGATGTTGTGTGGTCCGGCAAAACGCTCCGCAGCAACTGGATTTGAATCTCTCTACCTGTCCCAGCAGTCTCTTTTTATGTGTTTTGAAAATGGGTGTGTGCCTGGTCCTAGCTAAGCCTGCCCCTCTCTACTTGTCATTGGCCCAATTCTCCCCTCTCCCATGATTGGGGGACGGAAATGTGAGTCAGAGTGATGCTGTAGGTTTTATGGGTCAGAGGATCCGCCCCTGGTCAGTTTGCCCACAAATCTATATTTGATTCAAATACATCCTTCCCAGATATACAATTGTTTGTCATTGCATACACACATCATGCATTACTGATGGGAGGCACTGTTCCGACCCTGGCGTTTCTAGGAGCTTGGGTAAAGAAATGGGACCTTTTTGCGCTTTTTAACTGGTTTTGCAATATCAGACATTTACCCAAATTTACACACATGTGCGCAAGGAGTATGGGCATTAATTGATGAAGTGTCAGATTTTTAACATGCAGACATTTGGAGTGAGACCCTAATTTCCGCTAGCAACCCCCCAGAATACACCACAGAGTCCTAACGCATCTCAAAATGTTCACAGGAAAATCACAAAAATAATGATATTACTTATATAATTCTGACAAGTCCGCACTTTGAGTTATCTATCTTTTTAAAATTATGCTGTGGCCCAGATGGGTGTGGTTTAGGTTCCAAAGCACATGGGGAAGCTTCTGCCTGTCCCCACCTCCAGCTCGGGTGGCTCCCAGAGGCACTTCTCCTCCCACTTCTCCCAAGAGGAAGCCACTTTTACGACGCCCCCAATATAACATTTGCCTGAGTCCAGGACAGGCCTTTGTTCACCTCCCTGTAGTCCCCAGCTGCTCCACCCCTAATCTAATTAGAGAGGTGACAACTCCTTTTGGCAGAGGCAACAGAATGCAGCCAGGCCTGGGAACCTGCTGATCAAATTTCAATTCCTGTGGGGGTAGATGTCAGGCAGGATTGGAATCTCTTTAAGCCAGTTTTTAGCTACATGTCATTTTGGGTTCCCAGTTTAAGTCAATACAATTTTTACATATGCAGCTAGAATGCGGATTCTAAGTTCAAAACTATGACATTTTAACAGTTACAAACTATGTGACACTCAAAAGTAGGTCACTCAGTTAATTTAAACATTTCGATTTTGGTGGTTTTAATCCAGTTTCAGTTAGGTTGCTGACATGCATAGCTCAGCCAGTTTTGTTATGAACATTGTTTTGGGCTCTTCATCTTCCCAGATTTTGTATGCACACATACTTCATTCTGCCAGATGTCCGCTGGTGTTCAGTGAGATTTTTGGATGTGTTGCAATGTTTGAAAATAGGCATTTTGAGCTGGCAATCAGAGAAACCAAAGGTAATTTTAAAGCGTTTTTGAGCTAACAGGCGCTGCTGTTTTACCTTTGGCACCCATTCCACTCATGACACCCTGGCCCATCATGCTCGCACTGGTGGGTGGCAAGTTAGGCAGCCATTTTGATGTACGCACAAACTGCGTGGTTCTCCTGGATTCTGGCGCACATGTGGGCTTTTTGGCCATCTTGGATTTTCTAAGCCCACAGCACCAAATGTTGCAGCATGATAGCTCAAACGTAGGTCAGGACACCCAACAGTATTCCTACACCAGATTGTAGTGCGCAAACCGCTACATTACTGGTAAATCATATATTTTCAAGATTTGGGTTACCACAAAGAATAGAATCAGACAGAGGAAGTCATTTTACAAGCACTTTAATGAGTAATGTGTGGCAGATACTGGGAGTGAAAAGAAAACTGCATATTGCATAGAGACCCGCCTCTTCTGGGAATATTGGACGTTGCAACAGGTCTGTTGTGGAGATATTAAAGACATTTGTAGCAGAGGCAGGTTCCAGCTGGGATTTACAATTGCCCCTGGTTTTGATGACAATCAGATCGACTCCTGCCAAAGCCAGAGGTATCAGCCCTCATGAGGTGTTAACAAGAAGGAAAATGGTACTGCCACAACATTTATTCTACAGGACACATTAACAAGCACTTGTAAGTGCATCTACAGTTCACGAATATGTAGAAGAACTGAGGAAGCATTTATAACATGAATTTGTGTTTGTACAGCTAAATTTGGAAAGAGGTGCGTACAGTGCAAAATCATATTATGATAGATAGACATCTGTGAAAGAGTACAATGTAGGGGATCAGGTATATACATTTCATTTTGGAAAAGGTAAACATAAAAATTGTACATTTCTGGCGGCCTGGCAGGGGCCTTTTCAAATTGTAGATAAGGTGTCTCCAGTGGTCTACAAAATATTGAAGACAGGGTGAAACGGTAACATAACAATGTGGTCATGCTTATCAAATTAAGCCATGTCATCCGAAACATGAAGTCAGGAGACTTGAGCAAGTAGAAACAGCTGTGGAAGGGAAGGCATGGTGGCTGTGTTCAAAGTATCCCATATCATTAAAAAGTAAATAATTATGATCATTATTAGAGAGATAAAGGTAGATGTTTACCATAGATGGTAAACATTGTTAAAAGGTGCTGAAACAGATTGAATTATTATGGCAACATGTTGAAATATATTTTAATGTATAATAGTGTTTTGTGTATATATTTGTTTTTTTCTCTAACATGTGCTTAGTTTCAGCAGAAGAAAACAGAATGTTTTGGATTTTTTTTTTATGATAGAAAAGGTGAAAGTGGTATTGTGCTATGTACTTAATCTGACTCTTTTCTATTTGATTTAGAACGATTAATATAATTTTGGGTTGGAGGTCGGAGGACCGGAGGACACGAATGATGATGGCGTCCTGGAGTCCACGGAATGAAGCTCAAGTAATGCCTCCGGACCGAAAAATGGAGGTGAAGACAAAATAACTGGGACGCCCTAAGAAATGACTTCATTGGAAAAGAATCCAAGACCGCCAGGGTGAAAGAGTTTCATTGAATGAACCAAAGGATGAAGAATTGATGATCAGGACATCTTTGAGGTGCGATCATAAAGATAGCGGACATCATTAATGGAACAATGGCAATTTAAACTTAAGGCCATGTGGATGAAGAAGATTATCTTAAATGACTAGAAGTATGGACGATGGAGTCCCACAACTTTATTGTTTTATTTAATAATTTTAATTAGTTATGTTAGTTATTTGTTTTATTTATTTATTTTAGTTTATTATTTGCTTATTGTAATTTAAAATATTATTTTCACAATTGAACAAAGACATTTGGATACACATGGACACTACGTTAAAAAAAAAAGTTATACATACATATGCACATGTGTATGAGGACTCATTGACCCATTTGGGATATGTTTTTTCTGTTATTATGATCAAACAGTCGTTTCTTATGAAATATGTCAATGTTAATTGTATTAAGTTACTATTATTTCAACCGTGATTCATATAATGGAAAAAGAAAAAGAAGTACAATTTGGGTTTCCTCCAATTGTGGATTTTAGTAGCCCTAATTGTCGGAAAAGGAGGGAATATGTAATAATATATATAGCGCTTTATAAGAATATATAGCATTTTACTAAATGTGTGGTATTTCCTTTGTTGCCAGCAGTAATATGGCACATATATTTTTTTATGTTGCCAGTATAACATGTGAATATGTTGTTGGTGGCATGCAAGGTACAGAATTCATGACACAGCAAAAGCCCAATGTAAAACTGCAGAGAATAAAGTGCACCAATTGTTCTGTGATGCCTTATATATGAGACTACATTAATCATATGCCTGACTAACTTAGTTAACATTTACTAAACACTAATTCTAACTCCCTAACATTATAATGTAGTCTCACAAAATGAGGTGAAAATACATATTTTGGTAGCACTGCTAGAATTCGTTTTTAAATGTACACTGGCATTTGTTTTTCTTCTCTCTCTTTCTGTGTTGGGTTGCAGAAAGCAGAAAGTATCAAATTGAAATAGTTGCTCAGTGAGCAAGGATTCCATTGTATAAAAGTGAAGGGTGATGATGAAAACATGCTTTTATCCTGATTGGAGGAAAGTGTCTGCAGACATACCACATAGACAAAGTAGGAAGGTTCCGAGTTCTGCTAATGGCAAAACTGACAGAGAGAGTTAGTTTGTGTTGACTGGGCTGTGAAGACAGAAGTTCAAGGTGTCACAGAGCACTGGCTTGAGAGTTTCTCACCGTGCTTCTCAGACGCAAAAGATTTGTGCTGACTGGGCCTGTCTTTGCGAGGCGAGTGAAACAATGTCATGGGGGTCACTTCAAAGAAAAACTTTTGGTAAGGATATAAGTATAAGTGAGGTCACTGTGTACGGTCGCATGGATGACTGAATTATAGTACAGTGTAGACAGGATAGGAAATACCCTGCATTTTATCTCGTCATGTTCAGAATGTGGAAGAATTACCTCATGTTTTAAAAGGCTTGCGTGGTTCTTTTGTTTTCCAGATGATGATGCAATGTTTTTAATGGTAAGAACTAATAATTGTGAATTGTATTTGTATATAACATAATGAGAAAATATTAAAACAAATGGTTTAGTGTCATCTTTGCACCTCCAAACTTATTCATATACCTATAAAGTATACAATACAGGGGAGGTCCATTTCTCTTCTGTAGTGCATTTGTCAATTTGCCCCTGCATGTAAAAATAACAACCCAGAATAAGATGATAATATTCAGTGATAAAGCAGGTTGGTGTGTGTGTGCGTGCCTTCCTTGCATGTTGTTTGGAAGGAATCTGATATAATATATAGATCGCTGGATGTAGATAAACCAGTGATACCAAGGGCACATGGATTGTTGGATGTAAATAAACCAGTGATACCGGCCATAACCTATAGGTGGCGCTCTATATAACATTGTTGGGTTTCTATCATGTGCATAGGTCCAGGGCTATCTATAGAGGTACTCTAATAGAAAGGAAGGTTTTGTTTTATGATGGGGTTATAATATAGGGTAGAAAACTAAGCTCACCACTAAATACCGCAAACAATATATCACTAGATTCCCCAATATAATACAATACGGTATGGTCACTAAAATAATATGAGGCCAAAACCAATCTTAATGCAAGGCTAATTTACCACCAAACTACCACTTATATTTTGACGGTAAGAAAATACCACCAAACCCCAAATGTACCCCAATAAGACAAGATATCCTACAGGACCCTGTGCTCCACTGCAACTTCTTCAACTGCCCCATGCCTCTAATGCTTCCACTAAGTCTAATCCTCATTACTGTTGTTTACCTCTCTCTCTCTTCCCAATTGCCTCTACTGCCCCTTCTCTTCCCTCAGCTCCCCCACCTGCCCTTCCTCTGTCTGCACATTCCCATTCTTCACTCTACCTAAACATTATTTCCAAGCCATTCCTTTCCTCAACCCACTGAATTGCCTCATTCCTCATTCTGCTCCAGCCAATATCTCATCTTTCCCTCAATGACTTTACACTTGGTCTCTGAAATGCCAAAACTCACTGCAAAAAAAAATCCTTTCTCACTAATAATTTAATTTCCCATTACTCCAAAACCTCAGTGATTTCTATGACTGAAACTTGTATTTCCACTCTGAAGACTGTTATTTTTAGTGCATTTCACACTGGCTTTTCCTATTTCTCTCACCCCATTGTCGCACAAAAAATAAGGGTGTGTTGATCTCATGATTAGCCAGGAAAAAGCAGTGGCACCCCTTCCCTGCAATGCTTTCACTGCCCCTTTCTTTTTAGCATACCTAGGTTCAACTCTGTGTTCCCACACCTCTTACTACTCTGCTGATCTACCACCTACCAGGCACCCCAACCTCTTCCATAATTTTTACTTCTTACTCAACATTCTCCCAAATGATATCCCTCTCATATTCATATCTTCCACCCTGGTCTCTTCTTCCTGCACAATTAACCATTCTGTCTCTGAATAATCTTTTATTCACTTCAACATGTCCTTTTCTCCTGCTCCCTCAACTATCACGAAAAGCAAATTCAAGCTTCACTCCATGCTCCCCTACATCGACAAAGTTAAAATCTTGCTCCAGATTCGCTTTTGAGCAGCAAACAAGATGACTGTATTTATGTGAGGATCCACAACCGCTGGCTCACTCTGCTGTGAGATGCACTTATGCTGATAACCCAGCACATGATCTACAGTTTAGGCAAAGCTTTGATTTCAGTTCTGGATGACCAGAGAGTGATACACTATATATAGACTTGGTGTGCCCGATCGCTGCTTTGTCTTTTGAGTCTGGGACAGACAATGCAACGCTGTCTGCTGTGGAGTGACCGCGTTTGACACTGTCTTACTCTGGTGGTGGCACTCAGATGAGCCTTACAGAGAAACAGGATAATGTAGCCACAGCGTGGATACTGAAATGGGGGTTTGTGTATAGCCCTGTTCAGGCAGACATTGCTCCACGTATTGCACCAGTCCTGGGGCCCTCCAACTAGCAAGGAGAAGGCCAGTGTTTGCCACCACTATAGACTGGTGACTGATCCACAGAGTTCTAATGACTTGTGGGGCAGCATATGCGGAACAGGGTGTGGGGCCGTGACTAGACAACTTAGTACGCATGGGGAGAAACTGAGATAGCATTAGTGAGGCATGAGCACCATGCCTTAAGACCCTCATTGATCATCAACCACAGCTGCCAAGCAAGATACCAAGGGGTCCCTGAGGTCATTGTGCTCACTGGAGAACCCACGTAGTGGTCATCTTCAGTGGTGAAACTTACAACAGGGTTATATACCATTGCATATCATAAATAGCGACCTGGGCTCACACCTTTCTTGAATAGGCACCAGCTATTTAAGATCCCAACAGAGTTGCTGGGCAATATACAAATTCACTTGTGTCAAACAAAAAGAGGAGAGATCAACAAGAGAATTTAACATTGAAAAAGTGTGCCAACAAAAAATTGAATATTGAGGCATTCATCAATATTGTGCAGAACAATCCAGCTAGGAACATGAATATGGTGTACGAGGAAGAAAGAACAACAACGTCTGAAACAACCAACCTCGAGATGATCTTCACTAATATGCATGAGGGTTTTTCATTGATTAGTGCCAAACTAGATAATATAACTGGAATATTACCATGCTATAAACAAAACTGGAAATATTTCTATTACAGAGGACGATGTGAACAAGATGAGAAGCAAAAGTGCTACCCCCACTAAAGTAGTCTCAATAGGCAAAAGGCATTGTTAGGCTCCTTTACAAAGCTGTTGTGGGAACCATGAAACATTGTTGAAAACATGCTGCTTAAAATACTTGAAAATCCAAAGGTCTCCCCATATAATTGACAGTGGAGCAAGCCCACAGGTCTGCAGCGATGCAGATAAAACTGGTGGCAGCACCAAGGCTGACAATAGCATGATTACTTAATTATAGTGATGGAGATAATCTACTTCCTGCAGCGAGAGACAAAGGAGTAATCAAACATGAATCCAACCTGAAATACCTGTACCCATAATTGTTCATAAATCTACAATATCATAAATCTTTTAAGGAGCCAAAAACGGGCAAAGGAAACATCAATCACACATGCTTCCATTCAAATTGCAGTTTGAATCCCAGAATTAGAAAACACATCTTCAAGTTGCCGAATGAAGCAGTCAACTTTATTGAAGCAAAGTTCCCAGCCAGATCGAGACAACCACATAATAGTGCAGAACTGTAATCACAAAGACCGATTGTTTGTATGAAGTTTGCCTAACATACATTTTCAATAACCACCTAAAGAACTTCAGTGTAAAGTTCTTTTAATGGTGTCCAGATGTCATTGAAGTATTATGTATGAATATTGGTGTAATGATTGAAGGGGGAGCTTTGAATCGGAAGGCGACTGATGCCCCTATGCAGAAAGTTGCTAGGTTTGGGGGAAGGTCAATACATTTCCAGCGTTTGGAAGGAAATGAGTTAGGGAGGAAGAGTGTGAGAAGCCTAAATGAAGGAAGAAAAGGAAACATCACAGAAGTCGAAGGTGAAGCCTCTGGGAGAGAAAGAGAAAAAGCTGAGAGGGAGGCTGCAAAGAAATGCAGTTGGCGCAAATGCAGAGGTATCCTCTAGGAGCTAAACATTGACTGATGTACACAGTGTGAACAGTGACCAGGACCGAGGAGGCATTCCACTTTGTTGCCAGCAGCAGACAGAGCTGTGAAATGACAATGGGTGAAGTGAAAACCGAAAAAGCTGACAGAATACCTCTCCAACCAGTGCAAACATGGAAACTCGTTGCTTGCCAGCCCGAGACCGTGGGAACCGCCCAGAGCAGAAAATGATGATCCACGGGTGAAGTGATGGGCAGGATGCTCATCGAGCCTGCAGTCTGAAGAAGGTGCAGACAAAGAGATACTAAGATCACCTGGTAAGCCCAGGGAAAGCAGATAGGACAACCAGTTGTTTAAGGATGTATGCCTCCTCACCGACCAGGTGGAAGAAAGTCAAGTAAATTGTGAACTGAACATTACAAAATCAAAGTACATAAAGAAATACTGGACAAATGTCTTTTCAAGGTTTAAAGAAAGAATGAAAGAGAGGAAGTCCTAGCAGGAGAGCATGCCAGGCAAATTCAAATCTGTAAAGGAAACTGCATAGAGAAAGTCCTGGCAGGAGTGTTTGCCAGCCAAAGTCAAGTTTGTAGAGTGAGCTACATAACGAAAAAATCCTGGCAGGAGACTATACCAGCCAAAACCAAGTGTGTTTGAATTCTAAGGAAGACCCATGCCCTTAGAACTTTCAATTACATTGAATGCGGAAAAGAACCTGGCAGGGGAGTATACCAGGTGTTCTGCGAGTTGGGGACCCACACCTAAATTAGGTTCGCCTGGGAAGGTGGTCATTTCTCCTGGAGTGAATTGTGATACTAAGAGGAGGAAGTTATACCTTTGAGCTACTAAGAAGTTGGTTCTTTGAAGTTTTGTTTTCCTGTGAAGAAACCTGGGAAAAGGAGGAGGAGGGCAGGCTTTCCGGTGTCTAGGATTTGAGTTATTTGATTTTTTAGATCTAACAGTGCGGTTTCCGTGCCGTGCGTCTTGCTGAAACCTGACTGCCTTTTGCCTAGGATGGAGTTGGTTTCTAGATAGAGTTGAATATGGGTGTAAGCGGCTTTGTCTAGTAGTTTGAGTAGGAATGGGATGGTTGTTATAGGCCGGTAATTGTTAGGTTGGGAAGGGTATAGTGTAGGTTTTTTTTTAGGAGGGGGTGCACCCATGCCTCCTTAAGGCTGTTAGCTACTATGCCTGATTTAAATGAGGCATTAATGAAAGTGAAAGGAGAGGGGGCCAGTGGCTCGGCACAATCATTAACAATATTGGAGGGGCATACATCGCCCTTACTTTGCAATGGTTTGAGATGTTTAAGCATATCAATGACTTCTGTTTCCGTAATGTCTTTAAATTCGAATTTAGGAAAATTGGTATCTTTGCTGCTGTGTGGGGACCGAACTGGCTGGACTTTATTCTGATTGAGAAGGGTTTGGTAATGTGATAGAATTTTGTTCTGTAGTGTTACAATTTTTTTTAGCATAGCAGTTTGTATACTGTTGCACCATGCTTCATCCTTAATAATTTTGTCCGTAGAGATCGAAGGGTCAATGAGCTCCTTAAATAGTTCTTTAGATTGGGAGTTGGCTTGGGTTATTCGCTTGGGCTATTCGGCTATTGTAGACTTTTGATTTGCTATAAAGATGGCTTCTTTGTACTTCTTAGCACTATTTTTGAAGCTTTCTTTGGCTGAGACACAGGGGTTAGTGTGCCAGTTTTTTAAGGCCTGGCGTTTGACGTTACGTAGGTGTTTAAGCTCTTCTGTGAACCAAGAGTTAGAGTGTAGAGATTTTTTTTCCTTCTTCTCTTCAGGAGGGGCGACCAAGTTGACTGCTTGGATGATAGTGTTCTTGAATATATCAGCTAAGACATTAGGGTCTTGCGAGAAGGGAGGAGCAAGGCAAGGGATGTCGAGATGGAGCGAAGGTTGTCTGCAGTGAGCTTTTTAGTACTTCTAACTAAAGTGGCAGGGGCAGAAGTGATGATTTTGGTGTTTGGGGCTGTGGGTACGGTGAATTCTATACAGGTGTGGTCTGTCCAGGGAAGGGCAGTGTTGGAAGTAATATTAGAGCCACAGTTGTGGTCAAAAACCCTGTCAAGGGTGCGGCCTTTGATGTGGGTGGGGTGGTGATTTTCTGGGAGAAGCCTAGATATATCAAATTTGGCCACAGATGTGGCAGATTTAACAAGAGGGTCACTAGATCCTAGGTTGAGGTCTCCTAAAGTAGGGTTTTTGTGGATTTCTTAATAATGTGTCCTTGGAAATCAGCCAAGGGGCCTGGTGGTCTATAGATAACGTGCATGTTTATGGTATTTTTGGGTGATAGGGTTAGTTTAACTGATAGCATGTCAGCATTACCCTCCCAGTTGTGGGGTGTGATCCTGAAGGCAAGTGCCTCTTTCAAAATCAAGGCGACCCCGCCTCCTACTTTGGTGAGTCTATCCTGTCTGAGGATATTTTATCCGGGAGGTAAAGTTAATGCTATAGTTGGGCTAGAAGCCTGGTGAAGCCAAGTTTCAGTAACGGCTAAGATTTCCAGATCCTGGCTTAGAATGAGGTTGTTAACTTCAGTGGCGTGAACAGTGAGAGGGCGGACATTAAGCAGGGCACATTTATAATGTGTGGTATTGTTATTTTTGTTAACTTGGGCGTTTTTTTTGTTTTTAGGTGTAGTCTTCTGATGTTTGCTGGGATGACGTTTGGTGTTAGGGTTAAGGTGTGGCCTGGTACTGCGAGTGGTGTTGTGTGCATTTGAATGGACAAGGTGTTGTTTGCCATTGGTGCGAGATCCTAGTCTGAGGTTCCTCCAGGATATATGCATTGGGCAAGAGTTGATGTGCACGGTAGGGGTGCAAGATCTGAGTCTGAGGAGTCTGGAATGGAAATAGCAACGAGTAGCCCCATAAAAATAATGAAATAAATCTAGGCTCTGATCAAACCATTTCAAAAAGAAGGGGAGTGCTGTATAGAGGACCACTTAGAAGCAGTGCACAATATATTTAAAGCCCTCTAGATACCTAAGGAAGAATACAGGCAATACTTTAACTTAACTATGGATGCTCCCATGGCCAGTATCATTAGAGGGTTAAATGAACAGCAGAACATGACATGGGCAGAGTTTGAAAAAGAAATTAGACGTCATTTCTCTCCTTTCCAATCATTACAAGAGGCAAAAAAGGTTGCTTACACAATTACGGCTGGGCCTAATACATCACCTCACCAATTTTTGCAAGACTTAAAAAGTGCTTTTTCTCGCTTTGATGTATCTTTTGACCCCAATTCCAATTAAATTAAAACTGCCTATTTCTATGGGCTACAGAAAGACATCATATCACAGTTAGTCCGTGAATTTGACCCTGACAAGTCCCTTGAATGGATTGTGCACCAAAGTACAAAACTATATCAGGTGCTATATTGCCAGGGTAGAGAGAATGATACAATGAAAGACACTAGACCAAAATCTAAAGAATCCTCAGCAACAGTGATGCAGATCAGGTCAGCCAAAATTTCCCTTGAGTCTGCTCAAAGTCCAGGTAAAAATAATGTGACACCTGAACAAAGGTGTAATCAACAGAGGTTGTCACTCCCTGCATCAATGTTTCAATCACATGATTCTGGTAAATGGGAGAGCTACATTAGCCCTATGTACTTAAGAGACAGTCCCTGAGCAGGATATCGGCCTGATTTGTCATGTATGAACAATAATCAGAGACAAAGGTCCTCATTACAAGTCAGGCGTTAAGGGTTCAACGGCGCCGTCGGCGCCGTTAACCCTTAATGCCTGATTCACACTTTAACGCCTGCTTTTTGCAGGCGTTATAGTCCAAGGCGCTAAGCGACCTTGGTGCTAATTACGGCACCGTAATTTACGGGGGGTAGTAATTAGCGCCTTCCCCATCCCCATTATGCCCTATGGGGCAAAAATGGGAATGGGGAAGGGCAAATGGGTAATTACCGCCCCACTCACCTTGGAATGGGGCGGTAATTCCGCCATCCACCATGGCGGAATCTGGCATGGACCATGGTGCTAATAGCACCATGGTCCACCGCCTGACTTGTAATGAGGGCCAAAGGATCAAAGAAATAATGGTCCCTACCAGACATTGGGGACACAAAGTAGACTTGATCCTAATACCATGATATATGGTAATCAGGATAGACCCCGATACGTGGATCGATTTACTGAAAATGGGAATCAGCATAGGGGACAATACTCACAAAATGAGAGACAGGACATGAGGCAGAATATTCCCCACTTCAATACAATGAATCACCACCACCAGGGGACTACAACCAAAGGATGTGTGTACCTCGCTCCCCTCTACATATAAATCAAGAGTTCAGAAACAACCCCAATAGAAATTATTCTCCTGAGAGATACCAGAATAGATTAAATCAGGGGGAAAACAACCAATATCGACTTAGTCTGCAGATAGAAGATTCTAGAGAAATGGAAAGATTCCAGTGTCTCGAGGCCCAAGTGAAAATGCTGGCTGAACAAATAGGAAAACTATGTACGGTTCAAAAACAGTCATCAAGTGAGGGGGCAGAAGGCCATAGCAATGATCGGGTGGTTTCCGATAATAAGTGACTAAAATTAATGATACCTGCAATGCTAAAAAGACAGATTGCCCTGATTTAGTTTTGCATAATGACTCTGAGATGCTTAATGATTTAAAAAGGAAAATATCGACAAATGAACATGTGACAGAAATTGCAAATACATCTAAAAAGAAGTTAGGTTTAACCTGGAGTTACATCAAACGTTGGAGATTTGTACAAATCAAAAAGGAAAACCTGAAATTCCAAAAGAACAAAGGGACAGATTTAAGAAAGACAACTCATGCATCGGTAATGAAATTGAACAGGGAGTAAGAACGGTAGATGCTAGAACGCTTTCCCTAGACAATCAAAACACTAACCAAATACAGGCAGAAAGAATAAATACTCAAAAGGAGGGTACAGATCAATCACCTGAAGAGTTCTTTGAGCCACAGATTTTTGAGGAAGTTCAAAAGATTGGTACCATGCCATAATCCACAAATGCCCAGAATTAGAAAATGACAAATCACCACGTAATGTTTCTACGCATATTCAGTTGGAGGATTGTAGTGTGAAGTCTGATGATCCCCGGATGGAAGGGCGAACAGTGGCCACACTGCAAAGGACCTCTGAATATGGGGACATGAGTAAGGTTTCTCAAACGAAAATGGACAAAAAAGAGGGAAAAATATCCTTTCATTTACCAATTTGCTTAGCCAAAAGTGAAAAAGGTCTGAGAAAGGTGAGTCCTGAAATTAGTAAGAATTCACACTTTTTGTGTGTGTTAGAAGAAGTTGAAGACAGATATTATGCTCCCATTACAGTGGAAGAGAAATGCAATACATTTGCAATGATTGACACAGGCGCACAGGCCACAATTATGTCCAAAGAGTTGGTAAAAAGTATCAATGAAGGGAGATATCCACAGAACCAGATCACTGTGAGGCAGAGTTAAGGCCCAGCACATAACTTTAACGGTGAGGAGGTGCCTGTTGTGGGTGTCACTGAGGATTGACACAAAGATAGGAAAACATAGAAAGAAACAAGAACTATTGATCATATCTATTTGTGAAATTCCATTTTTGATGGGGGCAGATTGCCTGACAAGATTGTCTCCTCTCATAGATGGGGTAAATGGAGTACTGTGGTCCTTAACCAAAAAACCATTAAGACCTAAGAAAATAAAATCACAAAACAGCAGTATAAATGAATGCCACACCGTTGCCAAAACGAATGATGCAGTGGAGGTATACCTCCAGAATAGCTGTGTACCTAGCATCACTGTCATTTTGATGTGTCAGGATAAAATGAAAAAGAAAAACAATCTGTGCAAATTTATTTGGATCCCAGGAAGAAATGGCAAACTGAAATAGATGAGCACACATTGTGCTTCTATTTAAAAGAAAAGAAATGCAAACAGAATACTATTCCTAAAACAGACACAGAAAAACACATTACCACTTTTGCTGGAATACACATGTAAATGAGCAGCCATGGGTTCACATTGGCATAAATGACCATTCTAAAGTGATAAAAGCTACCTTAGTGCTTGAACAGGAAAGGAGCTTTATTAATGAGAAATTACTGCAGAAAATAATGGCTAGGGAGGAGATTCCAAAATTTAGAATTAAAAACCAATATGTCTCTGGTTTGGACAATCCAGACTTTGAACACCGAATTTCAGGAAGATGCATGCTAAAGATTAATATTGGACAGAAAACCATCTACCACAATGTGTGGATAGTGAGTGGAACACACAATTATTTTTACATGGGCAATTATATCATGCACAGAAGGTGTATGGTGTTAGATTTTCTTAATCAAAAAATATGGTCCCGGCTAGGTAGGCCTGCACCTGAATTTGAAGACAAGAGAAAAGCTTATAATTGCGCACAACTGGTCCCATATGCAATTGAATTACAGGTGAAGAAGGATGCTACCATTCCTGCATTCACCGAGCAGGCTACTATAACACTAAAGTGCAAGAATGCACAGCAAATGAAAGATTCCGATGCATTTGTGTGCTTAAATGAGTCAATGAAGCAACAAGGCCTGGATTATGAATACACCCCATTGATAGATGTTGGGGAAGGATCTGCCAAAATTATGGTGAACAATAAAGTGTGTCAGGATATTCATTTTGAGGAAAATCCTTCATCAGAAATGGCCATACAACAATCACATTATACTGCAGATTTCAATAACATGTCAATTGGAAATATCACTGAGAGATATGTAGATGCACAGGGTGTGTTGCCAGAATATCTGGATTCTCAGCCCAAAGGGATATTTAAAATTCAATCTGTGTTCCCTTATGATTCAAATGAGACAGTGTGCTGTCACCAAGAGAATTGTATAGTATTTGACTTAAATGAAAATGAAATAGAAAATCAGCACATTGTAGTGGAGGCTGACATACCAAGATATTTAAAAGTGGCAGCTTTACAGAGAACAAAAGATACAAATGAATAGGTCCAGGATGCTAGGCTCAGAACAACACCTCCACATGTATTATCAAACTCTGCATTGCTAAGGAAGGAATCACTCTTCAATAGTATGTTGTAGAGATAAATCTCATTTTTTTATATTAAAGTTGTGTGCAAAAAGACATAAATCCAACATTTAGAGAAATTAAGACAACAAAATGGTTTGCTAAAACAGAACAATCAGACAAAAAAATATATTTACAACACACAGTGCCAAAAAACATTTTGTGGGAAAATCTCCAAATTGTGTGTGTGTAACAAACCCGACTCCTATTAGGATTTGCCAAGAAATTCACATATTGCAGTGTACATATTCAAGTCAACATTTGTGGAAAACACATAGAACAATGGTAAGTACACAAAATTATTTTTCTTGCGTAAACAGCATTAATGTGCTGTAGTTTTGGGGGGAGTAGTGCGTCTACACCAGGTGTTTCAGCCGTTTCTAGGTGGGCTAGGTGTGCCTCATCTTTAACACGGCCTTCATCAGGACGGAGTTCTGTGTAGATTGACGTCTGTGCTATGGGTTAATAGATTTCACAGGCGCTAAATTTGAGATCTGCTAGCCGCATGGGCTGGTCTCTGTATGTATGTTACCAACGCTTTGCAGTCAGGCCCCTGTAGTCTCAACTGTGACACAGCAGCCTGAGGAGCTCCAGCTCGTACTTTTTTGGCAGACAGGCTTCCATGCTGCAACCCTCACAGCTGTGCAAGCCGTGTCTGTTTCCCACTGATACCACCCTGGATCAGCATTTTTCGACATCCAGCGAGAGGACCATACAGAGACCAGCCCATGCGGCTAGCAGATCTCAAATTTAGCGCCTGTGAAATCTATTAACCCATAGCACAGACAGAGAGACACAGCCACACAGTTGGAAGAAAGCTGGAGGATTTCCCAGAATTTTCAAAAATGGTAGAGGAGCAGATTTTGTTAGCAGATGCATGTGATAGCAATGAGGATAAAAATGAGTTGAGGAAAATATTGTTGGAATTTAAAGATGTTGTGCTAAAGATGCATATGATTGCGGCCTAACTAATTTACATGTTGCCACATTACCAGAGGGGTGTGGTAGAAATCCAGTAGTTGTGCGCCAATATCGGTTACCACTGGCATGTTTAGAGTCATTGACAGAGATAATTAAAAACTTGGAATCTCAGGGAATTATCAGGCCCATTCATAGTACATCCAACACTCCTATTTTGGGTGTGTTAAAGCCAAATGGTCAATGGCATCTGTGTGCAGACTTGAGAGAGTTAAATAAAAGAGTGCAAGTGTCCAGATGGCCACTGCCATTCCTTGATCAAGGCCTTGCTCAGGTGCATGGTTCAAAGGTATTTACTGCCTTAGATCTCACTTCTGGATATAGGTGTGTGCCACTGGAAGAGGATATTCAGAATTTGTTTTCATTTTCATTTGATAAAACGCAATACACATGGACTAGAACACCATTCGGGTACATCAATAGTGGGAGTGAATTTGGCATATTTTTGAGAAAGGCTATGCCTGATGGAACGGAAAGAGGAACTATAGTTTATGTAGATGATGTCCTGATAAAAAATGAAAACTTAAAAAGCAAAAGCCATTTTGATGAAATTAGACATGTTCCTGGCCAATTGCAAAAGGCGCATGCCAAAGTATCTTTACAGAAAGCTCAATGGTGCAGGAAAAAGGTGAATTTCCTAGGCCATGAAGTAACTGAATATGGACTAAACCCACAAAAGAAAAAGGTGGAGGCCATACCGAAATTAAAAGACCCTAGAAATGTGAAAGGTTTATAAAGATTATTAGGAATGACAGGATATAACAGGAAATGTATTAAAAATTATGCTGAAATTAATCAACCATTGACTAAACTACTGAAGCTGAATACGCCCTGGAAATGGGAGAAGGAGCAATCTGAGGCAGTTACTAAATTAAAGGAATGTCTCATAAAGGCGCCATGTTTAGCATACCCCACAAAAACAGGGAATTCTTTATAGAAATAGGTTTCACTGAACATTGTATGTCAGCAGTGTTATCTGAAAAACATGATTTGAATCACAAAACCATTGCTTATGCAAGTAAGGCATTTTCTCAAGTTGAAATTAAATTCAGTGAATGTGAAAAGGCTCTTTTGACCACTGTGTGGGCATTGCAGCATTTTCGCCCCATCTTTCAAGGAGAAACGGTAATCATAGAGATAAATCATCAACCATTGCAGTTTTTACGTAGTAAAAGGATAAGGTCAGGCAACCTAGCACAGTCCAGAATTACTTCATGGACATTAGCATTGCAAGGCTTTCCTGTAGAAGTGAGGTATGGCCAAAATAAAAAGAGCCCAGTTGCTCAAGGATTATCAGATTTACATGACAGTGCAGCTGAGTCTGTATCAGATGAAGTAAAGGTGGAATTTAATTTGCAGGAGTTTGAACAATCACCACACAAAGCTTTTGATGAAAAGATATGCAAAAATGTACCAACTGTATATGTTGACGGTTGTGCGTTTCACATTGAAAATGACAGTTGGTATCAGGAAAAGGAAATGTCTGGTTGAAATGTGAAGACATTCCAAGTATAGGAATGAGAATTGGAGCTAGGAGTAGTCAGGTAGCGGAATTGGTAGCCATTTATAAAGCAATTACTACTGCAGTTGATAATAAATTCAGTGAAATCGTACTGGTGACTTACTCTGATTATACACGGAATAGCTTTGGTGAATATTTGCCTGGCTGGAAAGCAAGAGGCATGCTTACATATAATAAAAGGCCACTAAAACATGGAAAAATTATACAGGCCATAGACAAATTAGTATCAGAGAATGATTTAACAATATATTGGAGGAAAATGTGTGGACATTTAAAAACTCCAGGAGAAGATAAGGAGGGAAATGATAAAGCAGATCACTTAGCCACAAATGGGGCTGTGATGGGGGAGTTGCTACCCATTGAACATTTAATTGTTGAAATACAGATTGATGCAGTTACATGCTCTAAGGCTCCAAAAGAGGTAGAACAACCAGTAGTGCAATGGAGTTATGATACACCAGATCAAGATCTGATTAAGGCACAAAAAGATGATCCAAATTTGGGAATCTATTATAATCATTTATTGGACCCCGAACAAAATCCTTTAACTGAGAATGTCTGTATAGTAAAAGAAGAGTTGAGGGTATTGTTAAAGAATAAAAAACAAATTAGACTACAAGATGGCCTCAAGATAAGGGAATTCATGAGAGGACAAATAGAGTGGGTGATACCCCTTTCATTCAGAGGGTTAATGCTACAACATGCATATGATGCAATAACTGCAGGACACAGAGGTTCACAAAAGTCTTTAGAAATAATGAAAGATTATGCTTACTGGCCACATATGTCCCAAGATGGGGAGTTATATACTAGGGGGTGCCTAGTATGTGCCCAGTTTAAACCTGCTTCACCAATGCATAGAGCTCCACTGATGAAAAGTGGCTTGACCCTTCCATGGTCAGATTTGCAAATAGACTATGTAGGGCCTGTAAAAAGGTCAAGCAGGGGGGAACCGTTATATCTTAAGCGTGTTTTTTTTAATGTCAAAATGGATAGAGTGTTTTGTAAGAGGATTCAATTCAACACTACAGCTAAGTCAATGCCTAGTCTGGGATACTGAATGGAAACCTTTATTGATATATCTTTATGTCCAGTTCATGAGTTCTGGATGACTACCCCTATATAACACCCCTCTCTTAGAATCCCCCTGACCCCACTGAGCCAAGAAGTAGTTCTGTTTTGCAAGTGTAAAAGGTTTATTTGAGAAATAAGACAAAATATAGATACCACGCTTTTATAATAAATTAATAATCGATATCGCCCTTATAAATATAATGTTAATCAACAATGGGTAATCTGACACTAGCACACTTCTATATAATCAATGAGGAGTTAGTATAGGATGGATCAAGTAGCAAAAATACTTTTATGATTTCAAGGGAAAAGCAATGAGGAATAAAAGTCAGTACAGAAATACTTGAGATGATTTTAGCAAAAGATAATATAATCACTTTTTCTCTGGCAATTCACCCCCCTCCCCTATGCAATGTAAGACATGGAAGTAGATGGAAAGAGGAGCACACAGTTCTCAGGAATGCAATCAAATACAATACGAAATTCAGTTCCCCCCGGTATGAGTTTTGAAACACTGGCCCAAGTGCTTTGAATGTGGTGGCAATGAAGTGAGAAATATGCTGAAAATGCTTTAAATTCCCTTTAGGAGGTTCAGGGTGAGTGAGAGATACTTGGGATGAGTTCAGGCTCACTTTAGCAATGATTCAGAGATGGTGATTAAGAGGCAAATGAATTTTTAGCAAGGAAAGAAATGACTGCTGATGGTTACACGTGGCTGGATTTTTAACCAAATCGCGGTAAAATTCGCGAGTGCGTGAATCGTGATTGCGGATATAAGGAAGTCGGTTCTAGGCTTGTTGGAAAGCTTAGATTCTAAGCTTTCAGAGGAAAGTTAAACCAAGTTCGTAGCCCAAACGGTTCCAGAGATATGAACGATTTTGTAAAGGTTGTTTTTCGGATTTAAAGTAAACTCAAAATGACAGGTGACAGCTTTGCAGCTGCAGAATTGACAAATGACAGTGGTGCAGCTTTACAAATGACAGGTGACAGTTAGGAGGCAGTTCTACTTAGGTTAAATAGATTGAATTATATTACTTTAAACTAAGAGATTTGGTTTTGCCCCGTCCTAGCTGTACTCACAATATATTTGGAAGGACTGGGTCTCGTCACGGATCTGATCAATCAGGCTAGCGGCACTTCACAGCGATCTGTCTCTGGGTCTGCGGTTCTGCACGGTCTGGTCTGGTCGGGTCTGGCACTGGTCTGGTCTGTCGGGATACAGCGGTCTCTGCACGGCTCCTGGATCTCTGCACTGGTCCTGGCAAAAGTTCTTGGCAAGGGATTCAAGCAGCTCACCTGGCTGTGAGTAGCTTGCAGTGATTTGAGGCCTGCTGCAGTGAACTCTGCTTGTGGTTTTAGGCCTCTGATTTAGGTTCTAAAGTATAAGTTCTAGGTTCTGGAGTATGTAGCTGGAGTCAGTCTGGAACTGGTAATATGGATGTTGTGCGGTCCGGCAAAACGCTCCGCAGCAACTGGATTTGAATCTCTCTACCTGTCGCAGCAGTCTCTTTTTATGTGTTTTGAAAATGGGTGTGTGCCTGGTCCTAGCTAAGCCTGCCCCTCTCTACTTGTCATTGGCCCAATTTCCCCTCTCCCATGATTGGGGGACGGAAATGTGAGTCAGAGTGATGCTGTAGGTTTTATGGGTCAGAGGATCCGCCCCTGGTCAGTTTGCCCACAAATCTATATTTGATTCAAATACATCCTTCCCAGATATACAATTGTTTGTCATTGCATACACACATCATGCATTACTGATGGGAGGCACTGTTCCGACCCTGGCATTTCTAGGAGCTTGGGTAAAGAAATGGGACCTTTTTGCGCTTTTTAACTGGTTTTGCAATATCAGACATTTACCCAAATTTACACACATGTGCGCAAGGAGTATGGACATTAATTGATGAAGTGTCAGATTTTTAACATGCAGACATTTGGAGTGAGACCCTAATTTCCGCTAGCAACCCCCCAGAATACACCACAGAGTCCTAACGCATCTCAAAATGTTCACAGGAAAATCACAAAAATAATGATATTACTTATATAATTCTGACAAGTCCGCACTTTGAGTTATCTATCTTTTTAAAATTATGCTGTGGCCCAGATGGGTGTGGTTTAGGTTCCAAAGCACATGGGGAAGCTTCTGCCTGTCCCCACCTCCAGCTCGGGTGGCTCCCAGAGGCACTTCTCCTCCCACTTCTCCCAAGAGGAAGCCACTTTTACGACGCCCCCAATATAACATTTGCCTGAGTCCAGGACAGGCCTTTGTTCACCTCCCTGTAGTCCCCAGCTGCTCCACCCCTAATCTAATTAGAGAGGTGACAACTCCTTTTGGCAGAGGCAACAGAATGCAGCCAGGCCTGGGAACCTGCTGATCAAATTTCAATTCCTGTGGGGGTAGATGTCAGGCAGGATTGGAATCTCTTTAAGCCAGTTTTTAGCTACATGTCATTTTGGGTTCCCAGTTTAAGTCAATACAATTTTTACATATGCAGCTAGAATGCGGATTCTAAGTTCAAAACTATGACATTTTAACAGTTACAAACTATGTGACACTCAAAAGTAGGTCACTCAGTTAATTTAAACATTTCGATTTTGGTGGTTTTAATCCAGTTTCAGTTAGGTTGCTGACATGCATAGCTCAGCCAGTTTTGTTATGAACATTGTTTTGGGCTCTTCATCTTCCCAGATTTTGTATGCACACATACTTCATTCTGCCAGATGTCCGCTGGTGTTCAGTGAGATTTTTGGATGTGTTGCAATGTTTGAAAATAGGCATTTTGAGCTGGCATTCAGAGAAACCAAAGGTAATTTTAAAGCGTTTTTGTGCTAACAGGCGCTGCTGTTTTACCTTTGGCACCCATTCCACTCATGACACCCTGGCCCATCATGCTCGCACTGGTGGGTGGCAAGTTAGGCAGCCATTTTGATGTACGCACAAACTGCGTGGTTCTCCTGGATTCTGGCGCACATGTGGGCTTTTTGGCCATCTTGGATTTTCTAAGCCCACAGCACCAAATGTTGCAGCATGATAGCTCAAACGTAGGTCAGGACACCCAACAGTATTCCTACACCAGATTGTAGTGCGCAAACCGCTACATTACTGGTGAATCATATATTTTCAAGATTTGGGTTACCACAAAGAATAGAATCAGACAGAGGAAGTCATTTTACAAGCACTTTAATGAGTAATGTGTGGCAGATACTGGGAGTGAAAAGAAAACTGCATATTGCATAGAGACCCGCCTCTTCTGGGAATATTGGACGTTGCAACAGGTCTGTTGTGGAGATATTAAAGACATTTGTAGCAGAGGCAGGTTCCAGCTGGGATTTACAATTGCCCCTGGTTTTGATGACAATCAGATCGACTCCTGCCAAAGCCAGAGGTATCAGCCCTCATGAGGTGTTAACAAGAAGGAAAATGGTACTGCCACAACATTTATTCTACAGGACACATTAACAAACACTTGTAAGTGCATCTACAGTTCACGAATATGTAGAAGAACTGAGGAAGCATTTATAACATGAATTTGTGTTTGTACAGCTAAATTTGGAAAGAGGTGCGGACAGTGCAAAATCATATTATGATAGATAGACATCCGTGAAAGAGTATAATGTAGGGGATCAGGTATATAAATTTCATTTTGGAAAAGGTAAACATAAAAATTGTAAATTTCTGGCGGCCTGGCAGGGGCCTTTTCAAATTGTAGATAAGGTGTCTCCAGTGGTCTACAAAATATTGAAGACAGGGTGAAACGGTAACATAACAATGTGGTCATGCTTATCAAATTAAGCCCTGTCATCCGAAACATGAAGTCAGGAGACTTGAGCAAGTAGAAACAGCTTAAGTACCCTGAAGACATGGAAGGGAAGGCATGGTGGCTGTGTTCAAAGTATCCCATATCATAAAAAGTAAATAATTATGATCATTATTAGAGAGATAAAGGTACATGTTTACCATAGATGGTAAACATTGTTAAAAGGTGCTGAAACAGATTGAATTATTATGGCAACATGTTGAAATATATTTTAATGTATAATAGTGTTTTGTGTATATATTTGTTTTTTTCTCTAACATGTGCTTAGTTTCAGCAGAAGAAAGCAGAATGTTTTGGATTTTTTTTTTATGATAGAAAAGGTGAAAGTGGTATTGTGCTATGTACTTAATCTGACTCTTTTCTATTTGATTTAGAACGATTAATATAATTTTGGGTTGGAGGTCGGAGGACCGGAGGACACGAATGATGATGGCGTCCTGGAGTCCACGGGATGAAGCTCAAGTAATGCCTCCGGACCGAAAAATGGAGGTGAAGACAAAATAACTGGGACGCCCTAAGAAATGACTTAATTGGAAAAGAATCCAAGACCGCCAGGGTGAAAGAGTTTCATTGAATGAACCAAAGGATGAAGAATTGATGATCAGGACATCTTTGAGGTGCGATCATAAAGATAGCGGACATCATTAATGGAACAATGGCAATTTAAACTTAAGGCCATGTGGATGAAGAAGATTATCTTAAATGACTAGAAGTATGGGCGATGGAGTCCCACAACTTTATTGTTTTATTTAATAATTTTAATTAGTTATGTTAGTTATTTGTTTTATTTATTTATTTTAGTTTATTATTTGGTTATTGTAATTTAAAATATTATTTTCACAATTGAACGAAGACATTTGGATACACATGGACACTACGTTAAAAAAAAAGTTATACATACATATGCACATGTGTATGAGGACTCATTGACCCATTTGGGATATGTTTTTTCTGTTATTATGATCAAACAGTCGTTTCTTATGAAATATGTCAATGTTAATTGTATTAAGTTACTATTATTTCAACCGTGATTCATATAATGGAAAAAGAAAAAGAAGTACAATTTGGGTTTCCTCCAATTGTGGATTTTAGTAGCCATAATTGTCGGAAAAGGAGGGAATATGTAATAATATATATAGTGCTTTATAAGAATATATAGCATTTTACTAAATGTGTGGTACTTCTTTTGTTGCCAGCAGTAATATGGCACATATATTTTTTTATGTTGCCAGTATAACATGTGAATATGTTGTTGGTGGCATGCAAGGTACAGAATTCATGACACAGCAAAAGCCCAATGTAAAACTGCAGAGAATAAAGTGCACCAATTGTTCTGTGATGCCTTATATATGAGACTACATTAACCATATGCCTGATTAACTTAGTTAACATTTACTAAACACTAATTCTAACTCCCTAACATTATAATGTAGTCTCATGTACAAAATGAGGTGAAAATACATATTTTGGTAGCACTGTTAGAATTCGTTTTTAAATGTACACTGGCATTTGTTTTTCTTCTCTCTCTTTCTGTGTTGGGTTGCAGAAAGCAGAAAGTATCAAATTGAAATAGTTGCTCAGTGAGCAAGGATTCCATTGTATAAAAGTGAAGGGTGATGATGAAAACATGCTTTTATCCTGATTGGAGGAAAGTGTCTGCAGACATACCACATAGACAAAGTAGGAAGGTTCCGAGTTCTGCTAATGGCAAAACTGACAGAGAGAGTTAGTTTGTGTTGACTGGGCTGTGAAGACAGAAGTTCAAGGTGTCACAGAGCACTGGCTTGAGAGTTTCTCACCGTGCTTCCCAGACGCAAAAGATTTGTGCTGACTGGGCCTGTCTTTGCGAGGCGAGTGAAACAATGTCATGTGGGGGCACTTCAAAGAAACACTTTTGGTAAGGATATAAGTATAAGTGAGGTCACTGTGTACGGTCACATGGATGACTGAATTGTAGTACAGTGTAGACAGGATAGGAAATACCCTGCATTTAATCTCGTCATGTTCAGAATGTGGAAGAATTACCTCATTTTTTAAAAGGCTTGCGTGGTTCTTTTGTTTTCCAGATGATGATGCAATGTTTTTAATGGTAAGAACTAATAATTGTGAATTGTATTTGTATATAATATAATGAGAAAATATTAAAACAAATGGTTTAGTGTCATCTTTGCACCTCCAAACTTATTCATATACCTATAAAGTATAAAATACAGGGGAGGTCCATTTCTCTTCTGTAGTGCATTTGTCAATTTGCCCCTGCATGTAAAAATAACAACCCAGAATAAGATGATAATATTCAGTGATAAAGCAGGTTGGTGTGTGTGCGTGCCTTCCTTGCATGTTGTTTGGAAGGAATCTGATATAATATATAGATCGCTGGATGTAGATAAACCAGTGATACCAAGGGCACATGGATTGTTGGATGTAAATAAACCAGTGATACCGGCCATAACCTATAGGTGGCGCTCTATATAACATTGTTGGGTTTCTATCATGTGCATAGGTCCAGGGCTATCTATAGAGGTACTCTAATAGAAAGGAAGGTTTTGTTTTATGATGGGGTTATAATATAGGGTAGAAAACTATGCTCACCACTAAATACCGCAAACAATATATCACTAGATTCCCCAATATAATACAATACGGTATGGTCACTAAAATAATATGAGGCCAAAACCAATCTTAATGCAAGGCTAATTTACCACCAAACTACCACTTATATTTTGACGGTAAGAAAATACCACCAAACCCCAAATGTACCCCAATAAGACAAGATATCCTACAGGACCCTGTGCTCCACTGCAACTTCAACTGCCCCATGCCTCTAATGCTTCCACTAAGTCTAATCCTCATTACTGTTGTTTACCTCTCTCTCTCTTCCCAATTGCCTCTACTGCCCCTTCTCTTCCCTCAGCTCCCCCACCTGCCCTTCCTCTGTCTGCACATTCCCATTCTTCACTCTACCTAAACATTATTTCCAAGCCATTCCTTTCCTCAACCCACTGAATTGCCTCATTCCTCATTCTGCTCCAGCCAATATCTCATCTTTCCCTCAATGACTTTACACTTGGTCTCTGAAATGCCAAAACTCACTGCAAAAAAATCCTTTCTCACTAATAATTTAATTTCCCATTACTCCAAAACCTCAGTGATTTCTATGACTGAAACTTGTATTTCCACTCTGAAGACTGTTATTTTTAGTGCATTTCACACTGGCTTTTCCTATTTCTCTCACCCCCTTGTCGCACAAAAAATAAGGGTGTGTTGGTCTCATGATTAGCCAGGAAAAAACAGTGGCACCCCTTCCCTGCAATGCTTTCACTGCCCCTTTCTTTTTAGCATACCTAGGTTCAACTCTGTTTTCCCACACCTCTTACTACTCTGCTGATCTACCACCTACCAGGCACCCCAACCTCTTCCATAATTTTTACTTCTTACTCAACATTCTCCCAAATGATATCCCTCTCATATTCATATCTTCCACCCTGGTCTCTTCTTCCTGCACAATTAACCATTCTGTCTCTGAATAATCTTTTATTCACTTCAACATCTCCTTTTCTCCTGCTCCCTCAACTATCACGAAAAGCAAATTCAAGCTTCACTCCATGCTCCCCTACATCGACAAAGTTAAAATCTTGCTCCAGATTCGCTTTTGAGCAGCAAACAAGATGACTGTATTTATGTGAGGATCCACAACCGCTGGCTCACTCTGCTGTGAGATGCACTTATGCTGATAACCCAGCACATGATCTACAGTTTAGGCAAAGCTTTGATTTCAGTTCTGGATGACCAGAGAGTGATACACTATATATAGACTTGGTGTGCCCGATCGCTGCTTTGTCTTTTGAGTCTGGGACAAACAATGCAACGCTGTCTGCTGTGGAGTGACCGCGTTTGACACTGTCTTACTCTGGTGGTGGCACTCAGATGAGCCTTACAGAGAAACAGGATAATGTAGCCACAGCGTGGATACTGAAATGGGGGTTTGTGTATAGCCCTGTTCAGGCAGACATTGCTCCACGTATTGCACCAGTCCTGGGGCCCTCCAACTAGCAAGGAGAAGGCCAGTGTTTGCCACCACTATAGACTGGTGACTGATCCACAGAGTTCTAATGACTTGTGGGGCAGCATATGCGGAACAGGGTGTGGGGCCGTGACTAGACAACTTAGTACGCATGGGGAGAAACTGAGATAGCATTAGTGAGGCATGAGCACCATGCCTTAAGACCCTCATTGATCATCAACCACAGCTGCCAAGCAAGATACCAAGGGGTCCCTGAGGTCATTGTGCTCACTGGAGAACCCACGTAGTGGTCATCTTCAGTGGTGAAACTTACAACAGGGTTATATACCATTGCATATCATAAATAGCGACCTGGGCTCACACCTTTCTTGAATAGGCACCAGCTATTTAAGATCCCAACAGAGTTGCTGGGCAATATACAAATTCACGTGTGTCAAACAAAAAGAGGAGAGATCAACAAGAGAATTTAACATTGAAAAAGTGTGCCAACAAAAAATTGAATATTGAGGCATTCATCAATATTGTGCAGAACAATCCAGCTAGGAACATGAATATGGTGTACGAGGAAGAAAGAACAACAACGTCTGAAACAACCAACCTCGAGATGATCTTCACTAATATGCATGAGGGTTTTTCATTGATTAGTGCCAAACTAGATAATATAACTGGAATATTACCATGCTATAAACAAAACTGGAAATATTTCTATTACAGAGGACGATGTGAACAAGATGAGAAGCAAAAGTGCTACCCCCACTAAAGTAGTCTCAATAGGCAAAAGGCATTGTTAGGCTCCTTTACAAAGCTGTTGTGGGAACCATGAAACATTGTTGAAAACATGCTGCTTAAAATACTTGAAAATCCAAAGGTCTCCCCATATAATTGACAGTGGAGCAAGCCCACAGGTCTGCAGCGATGCAGATAAAACTGGTGGCAGCACCAAGGCTGACAATAGCATGATTACTTAATTATAGTGATGGAGATAATCTACTTCCTGCAGCGAGAGACAAAGGAGTAATCAAACATGAATCCAACCTGAAATACCTGTACCCATAATTGTTCATAAATCTACAATATCATAAATCTTTTAAGGAGCCAAAAACGGGCAAAGGAAACATCAATCACACATGCTTCCATTCAAATTGCAGTTTGAATCCCAGAATTAGAAAACACATCTTCAAGTTGCCGAATGAAGCAGTCAACTTTATTGAAGCAAAGTTCCCAGCCAGATCGAGACAACCACATAATAGTGCAGAACTGTAATCACAAAGACCGATTGTTTGTATGAAGTTTGCCTAACATACATTTTCAATAACCACCTAAAGAACTTCAGTGTAAAGTTCTTTTAATGGTGTCCAGATGTCATTGAAGTATTATGTATGAATATTGGTGTAATGATTGAAGGGGGAGCTTTGAATCGGAAGGCGACTGATGCCCCTATGCAGAAAGTTGCTAGGTTTGGGGGAAGGTCAATACATTTCCAGCGTTTGGAAGGAAATGAGTTAGGGAGGAAGAGTGTGAGAAGCCTAAATGAAGGAAGAAAAGGAAACATCACAGAAGTCGAAGGTGAAGCCTCTGGGAGAGAAAGAGAAAAAGCTGAGAGGGAGGCTGCAAAGAAATGCAGTTGGCGCAAATGCAGAGGTATCCTCTAGGAGCTAAACATTGACTGATGTACACAGTGTGAACAGTGACCAGGACCGAGGAGGCATTCCACTTTGTTGCCAGCAGCAGACAGAGCTGTGAAATGACAATGGGTGAAGTGAAAACCGAAAAAGCTGACAGAATACCTCTCCAACCAGTGCAAACATGGAAACTCGTTGCTTGCCAGCCCGAGAAAATGATGATCCACGGGTGAAGTGATGGGCAGGATGCTCATCGAGCCTGCAGTCTGAAGAAGGTGCAGACAAAGAGATACTAAGATCACCTGGTAAGCCCAGGGAAAGCAGATAGGACAACCAGTTGTTTAAGGATGTATGCCTCCTCACCGACCAGGTGGAAGAAAGTCAAGTAAATTGTGAACTGAACATTACAAAATCAAAGTACATAAAGAAATACTGGACAAATGTCCTTTCAAGGTTTAAAGAAAGAATGAAAGAGAGGAAGTCCTAGCAGGAGAGCATGCCAGGCAAATTCAAATCTGTAAAGGAAACTGCATAGAGAAAGTCCTGGCAGGAGTGTTTGCCAGCCAAAGTCAAGTTTGTAGAGTGAGCTACATAACGAAAAAATCCTGGCAGGAGACTATACCAGCCAAAACCAAGTGTGTTTGAATTCTAAGGAAGACCCATGCCCTTAGAACTTTCAATTACATTGAATGCGGAAAAGAACCTGGCAGGGGAGTATACCAGGTGTTCTGCGAGTTGGGGACCCACACCTAAATTAGGTTCGCCTGGGAAGGTGGTCATTTCTCCTGGAGTGAATTGTGATACTAAGAGGAGGAAGTTATACCTTTGAGCTACTAAGAAGTTGGTTCTTTGAAGTTTTGTTTTCCTGTGAAGAAACCTGGGAAAAGGAGGAGGAGGGCAGGCTTTCCGGTGTCTAGGATTTGAGTTATTTGATTTTTTAGATCTAACAGTGCGGTTTCCGTGCCGTGCGTCTTGCGGAAACCTGACTGCATTTTGCCTAGGATGGAGTTGGTTTCTAGATAGAGTTGAATATGGGGGAAAGCGGCTTTGTCTAGTAGTTTGAGTAGGAATGGGATGGTTGTTATAGGCCGGTAATTGTTAGGTTGGGAAGGGTATAGTGTAGGTTTTTTTTTAGGAGGGGGTGCACCCATGCCTCCTTAAGGCTGTTAGCTACTATGCCTGATTTAAATGAGGCATTAATGAAAGTGAAAGGAGAGGGGGCCAGTGGCTCGGCACAATCATTAACAATATTGGAGGGGCATACATCGCCCTTACTTTGCAATGGTTTGAGATGTTTAAGCATGTCAATGACTTCTGTTTCCGTAATGTCTTTAAATTCGAATTTAGGAAAATTGGTATCTTTGCTGCTGTGTGGGGACCGAACTGGCTGGACTTTATTCTGATTGAGAAGGGTTTGGTAATGTGATAGAATTTTGTTCTGTAGTGTTACAATTTTTTTTAGCATAGCAGTTTGTATACTGTTGCACCATGCTTCATCCTTAATAATTTTGTCCGTAGAGATCGAAGGGTCAATGAGCTCCTTAAATAGTTCTTTAGATTGGGAGTTGGCTTGGGTTATTCGCTTGGGCTATTCGGCTATTGTAGACTTTTGATTTGCTATAAAGATGGCTTCTTTGTACTTCTTAGCACTATTTTTGAAGCTTTCTTTGGCTGAGACACAGGGGTTAGTGTGCCAGTTTTTTAAGGCCTGGCGTTTGACGTTACGTAGGTGTTTAAGCTCTTCTGTGAACCAAGAGTTAGAGTGTAGAGATTTTTTTTCCTTCTTCTCTTCAGGAGGGGCGACCAAGTTGACTGCTTGGATGATAGTGTTCTTGAATATATCAGCTAAGACATTAGGGTCTTGCGAGAAGGGAGGAGCAAGGCAAGGGATGTCGAGATGGAGCGAAGGTTGTCTGCAGTGAGCTTTTTAGTACTTCTAACTAAAGTGGCAGGGGCAGAAGTGATGATTTTGATGTTTGGGGCTGTGGGTACGGTGAATTCTATACAGGTGTGGTCTGTCCAGGGAAGGGCAGTGTTGGAAGTAATATTAGAGCCACAGTTGTGGTCAAAAACCCTGTCAAGGGTGCGGCCTTTGATGTGGGTGGGGTGGTGATTTTCTGGGAGAAGCCTAGATATATCAAATTTGGCCACAGATGTGGCAGATTTAACAAGAGGGTCACTAGATCCTAGGTTGAGGTCTCCTAAAGTAGGGTTTTTGTGGATTTCTTAATAATGTGTCCTTGGAAATCAGCCAAGGGGCCTGGTGGTCTATAGATAACGTGCATGTTTATGGTATTTTTGGGTGATAGGGTTAGTTTAACTGATAGCATGTCAGCATTACCCTCCCAGTTGTGGGGTGTGATCCTGAAGGCAAGTGCCTCTTTCAAAATCAAGGCGACCCCGCCTCCTACTTTGGTGAGTCTATCCTGTCTGAGGATATTTTATCCGGGAGGTAAAGTTAATGCTATAGTTGGGCTAGAAGCCTGGTGAAGCCAAGTTTCAGTAACGGCTAAGATTTCCAGATCCTGGCTTAGAATGAGGTTGTTAACTTCAGTGGCGTGAACAGTGAGAGGGCGGACATTAAGCAGGGCACATTTATAATGTGTGGTATTGTTATTTTTGTTAACTTGGGAGTTTTTTTTGTTTTTAGGTGTAGTCTTCTGATGTTTGCTGGGATGACGTTTGGTGTTAGGGTTAAGGTGTGGCCTGGTACTGCGAGTGGTGTTGTGTGCATTTGAATGGACAAGGTGTTGTTTGCCATTGGTGCGAGATCCTAGTCTGAGGTTCCTCCAGGATATATGCATTGGGCAAGAGTTGATGTGCACGGTAGGGGTGCAAGATCTGAGTCTGAGGAGTCTGGAATGGAAATAGCAACGAGTAGCCCCATAAAAATAATGAAATAAATCTAGGCTCTGATCAAACCATTTCAAAAAGAAGGGGAGTGCTGTATAGAGGACCACTTAGAAGCAGTGCACAATATATTTAAAGCCCTCTAGATACCTAAGGAAGAATACAGGCAATACTTTAACTTAACTATGGATGCTCCCATGGCCAGTATCATTAGAGGGTTAAATGAACAGCAGAACATGACATGGGCAGAGTTTGAAAAAGAAATTAGACGTCATTTCTCTCCTTTCCAATCATTACAAGAGGCAAAAAAGGTTGCTTACACAATTACGGCTGGGCCTAATACATCACCTCACCAATTTTTGCAAGACTTAAAAAGTGCTTTTTCTCGCTTTGATGTATCTTTTGACCCCAATTCCAATTAAATTAAAACTGCCTATTTCTATGGGCTACAGAAAGACATCATATCACAGTTAGTCCGTGAATTTGACCCTGACAAGTCCCTTGAATGGATTGTGCACCAAAGTACAAAACTATATCAGGTGCTATATTGCCAGGGTAGAGAGAATGATACAATGAAAGACACTAGACCAAAATCTAAAGAATCCTCAGCAACAGTGATGCAGATCAGGTCAGCCAAAATTTCCCTTGAGTCTGCTCAAAGTCCAGGTAAAAATAATGTGACACCTGAACAAAGGTGTAATCAACAGAGGTTGTCACTCCCTGCATCAATGTTTCAATCACATGATTCTGGTAAATGGGAGAGCTACATTAGCCCTATGTACTTAAGAGACAGTCCCTGAGCAGGATATCGGCCTGATTTGTCATGTATGAACAATAATCAGAGACAAAGGTCCTCATTACAAGTCAGGCGTTAAGGGTTCAACGGCGCCGTCGGCGCCGTTAACCCTTAATGCCTGATTCACACTTTAACGCCTGCTTTTTGCAGGCGTTATAGTCCAAGGCGCTAAGCGACCTTGGTGCTAATTACGGCACCGTAATTTACGGGGGGTAGTAATTAGCGCCTTCCCCATCCCCATTATGCCCTATGGGGCAAAAATGGGAATGGGGAAGGGCAAATGGGGAATTACCGCCCCACTCACCTTGGAATGGGGCGGTAATTCCGCCATCCACCATGGCGGAATCTGGCATGGACCATGGTGCTAATAGCACCATGGTCCACCGCCTGACTTGTAATGAGGGCCAAAGGATCAAAGAAATAATGGTCCCTACCAGACATTGGGGACACAAAGTAGACTTGATCCTAATACCATGATATATGGTAATCAGGATAGACCCCGATACGTGGATCGATTTACTGAAAATGGGAATCAGCATAGGGGACAATACTCACAAAATGAGAGACAGGACATGAGGCAGAATATTCCCCACTTCAATACAATGAATCACCACCACCAGGGGACTACAACCAAAGGATGTGTGTACCTCGCTCCCCTCTACATATAAATCAAGAGTTCAGAAACAACCCCAATAGAAATTATTCTCCTGAGAGATACCAGAATAGATTAAATCAGGGGGAAAACAACCAATATCGACTTAGTCTGCAGATAGAAGATTCTAGAGAAATGGAAAGATTCCAGTGTCTCGAGGCCCAAGTGAAAATGCTGGCTGAACAAATAGGAAAACTATGTACGGTTCAAAAACAGTCATCAAGTGAGGGGGCAGAAGGCCATAGCAATGATCGGGTGGTTTCCGATAATAAGTGACTAAAATTAATGATACCTGCAATGCTAAAAAGACAGATTGCCCTGATTTAGTTTTGCATAATGACTCTGAGATGCTTAATGATTTAAAAAGGAAAATATCGACAAATGAACATGTGACAGAAATTGCAAATACATCTAAAAAGAAGTTAGGTTTAACCTGGAGTTACATCAAACGTTGGAGATTTGTACAAATCAAAAAGGAAAACCTGAAATTCCAAAAGAACAAAGGGACAGATTTAAGAAAGACAACTCATGCATCGGTAATGAAATTGAACAGGGAGTAAGAACGGTAGATGCTAGAACGCTTTCCCTAGACAATCAAAACACTAACCAAATACAGGCAGAAAGAATAAATACTCAAAAGGAGGGTACAGATCAATCACCTGAAGAGTTCTTTGAGCCACAGATTTTTGAGGAAGTTCAAAAGATTGGTACCATGCCATAATCCACAAATGCCCAGAATTAGAAAATGACAAATCACCACGTAATGTTTCTACGCATATTCAGTTGGAGGATTGTAGTGTGAAGTCTGATGATCCCCGGATGGAAGGGCGAACAGTGGCCACACTGCAAAGGACCTCTGAATATGGGGACATGAGTAAGGTTTCTCAAACGAAAATGGACAAAAAAGAGGGAAAAATATCCTTTCATTTACCAATTTGCTTAGCCAAAAGTGAAAAAGGTCTGAGAAAGGTGAGTCCTGAAATTAGTAAGAATTCACACTTTTTGTGTGTGTTAGAAGAAGTTGAAGACAGATATTATGCTCCCATTACAGTGGAAGAGAAATGCAATACATTTGCAATGATTGACACAGGCGCACAGGCCACAATTATGTCCAAAGAGTTGGTAAAAAGTATCAATGAAGGGAGATATCCACAGAACCAGATCACTGTGAGGCAGAGTTAAGGCCCAGCACATAACTTTAACGGTGAGGAGGTGCCTGTTGTGGGTGTCACTGAGGATTGACATAAAGATAGGAAAACATAGAAAGAAACAAGAACTATTGATCATATCTATTTGTGAAATTCCATTTTTGATGGGGGCAGATTGCCTGACAAGATTGTCTCCTCTCATAGATGGGGTAAATGGAGTACTGTGGTCCTTAACCAAAAAACCATTAAGACCTAAGAAAATAAAATCACAAAACAGCAGTATAAATGAATGCCACACCGTTGCCAAAACGAATGATGCAGTGGAGGTATACCTCCAGAATAGCTGTGTACCTAGCATCACTGTCATTTTGATGTGTCAGGATAAAATGAAAAAGAAAAACAATCTGTGCAAATTTATTTGGATCCCAGGAAGAAATGGCAAACTGAAATAGATGAGCACACATTGTGCTTCTATTTAAAAGAAAAGAAATGCAAACAGAATACTATTCCTAAAACAGACACAGAAAAACACATTACCACTTTTGCTGGAATACACATGTAAATGAGCAGCCATGGGTTCACATTGGCATAAATGACCATTCTAAAGTGATAAAAGCTACCTTAGTGCTTGAACAGGAAAGGAGCTTTATTAATGAGAAATTACTGCAGAAAATAATGGCTAGGGAGGAGATTCCAAAATTTAGAATTAAAAACCAATATGTCTCTGGTTTGGACAATCCAGACTTTGAACACCGAATTTCAGGAAGATGCATGCTAAAGATTAATATTGGACAGAAAACCATCTACCACAATGTGTGGATAGTGAGTGGAACACACAATTATTTTTACATGGGCAATTATATCATGCACAGAAGGTGTATGGTGTTAGATTTTCTTAATCAAAAAATATGGTCCCGGCTAGGTAGGCCTGCACCTGAATTTGAAGACAAGAGAAAAGCTTATAATTGCGCACAACTGGTCCCATATGCAATTGAATTACAGGTGAAGAAGGATGCTACCATTCCTGCATTCACCGAGCAGGCTACTATAACACTAAAGTGCAAGAATGCACAGCAAATGAAAGATTCCGATGCATTTGTGTGCTTAAATGAGTCAATGAAGCAACAAGGCCTGGATTATGAATACACCCCATTGATAGATGTTGGGGAAGGATCTGCCAAAATTATGGTGAACAATAAAGTGTGTCAGGATATTCATTTTGAGGAAAATCCTTCATCAGAAATGGCCATACAACAATCACATTATACTGCAGATTTCAATAACATGTCAATTGGAAATATCACTGAGAGATATGTAGATGCACAGGGTGTGTTGCCAGAATATCTGGATTCTCAGCCCAAAGGGATATTTAAAATTCAATCTGTGTTCCCTTATGATTCAAATGAGACAGTGTGCTGTCACCAAGAGAATTGTATAGTATTTGACTTAAATGAAAATGAAATAGAAAATCAGCACATTGTAGTGGAGGCTGACATACCAAGATATTTAAAAGTGGCAGCTTTACAGAGAACAAAAGATACAAATGAATAGGTCCAGGATGCTAGGCTCAGAACAACACCTCCACATGTATTATCAAACTCTGCATTGCTAAGGAAGGAATCACTCTTCAATAGTATGTTGTAGAGATAAATCTCATTTTTTTATATTAAAGTTGTGTGCAAAAAGACATAAATCCAACATTTAGAGAAATTAAGACAACAAAATGGTTTGCTAAAACAGAACAATCAGACAAAAAAATATATTTACAACACACAGTGCCAAAAAACATTTTGTGGGAAAATCTCCAAATTGTGTGTGTGTAACAAACCCGACTCCTATTAGGATTTGCCAAGAAATTCACATATTGCAGTGTACATATTCAAGTCAACATTTGTGGAAAACACATAGAACAATGGTAAGTACACAAAATTATTTTTCTTGCGTAAACAGCATTAATGTGCTGTAGTTTTGGGGGGAGTAGTGCGTCTACACCAGGTGTTTCAGCCGTTTCTAGGTGGGCTAGGTGTGCCTCATCTTTAACACGGCCTTCATCAGGACGGAGTTCTGTGTAGATTGACGTCTGTGCTATGGGTTAATAGATTTCACAGGCGCTAAATTTGAGATCTGCTAGCCGCATGGGCTGGTCTCTGTATGTATGTTACCAACGCTTTGCAGTCAGGCCCCTGCAGTCTCAACTGTGACACAGCAGCCTGAGGAGCTCCAGCTCGTACTTTTTTGGCAGACAGGCTTCCATGCTGCAACCCTCACAGCTGTGCAAGCCGTGTCTGTTTCCCACTGATACCACCCTGGATCAGCATTTTTCGACATCCAGCGAGAGGACCATACAGAGACCAGCCCATGCGGCTAGCAGATCTCAAATTTAGCGCCTGTGAAATCTATTAACCCATAGCACAGACAGAGAGACACAGCCACACAGTTGGAAGAAAGCTGGAGGATTTCCCAGAATTTTCAAAAATGGTAGAGGAGCAGATTTTGTTAGCAGATGCATGTGATAGCAATGAGGATAAAAATGAGTTGAGGAAAATATTGTTGGAATTTAAAGATGTTGTGCTAAAGATGCATATGATTGCGGCCTAACTAATTTACATGTTGCCACATTACCAGAGGGGTGTGGTAGAAATCCAGTAGTTGTGCGCCAATATCGGTTACCACTGGCATGTTTAGAGTCATTGACAGAGATAATTAAAAACTTGGAATCTCAGGGAATTATCAGGCCCATTCATAGTACATCCAACACTCCTATTTTGGGTGTGTTAAAGCCAAATGGTCAATGGCATCTGTGTGCAGACTTGAGAGAGTTAAATAAAAGAGTGCAAGTGTCCAGATGGCCACTGCCATTCCTTGATCAAGGCCTTGCTCAGGTGCATGGTTCAAAGGTATTTACTGCCTTAGATCTCACTTCTGGATATAGGTGTGTGCCACTGGAAGAGGATATTCAGAATTTGTTTTCATTTTCATTTGATAAAACGCAATACACATGGACTAGAACACCATTCGGGTACATCAATAGTGGGAGTGAATTTGGCATATTTTTGAGAAAGGCTATGCCTGATGGAACGGAAAGAGGAACTATAGTTTATGTAGATGATGTCCTGATAAAAAATGAAAACTTAAAAAGCAAAAGCCATTTTGATGAAATTAGACATGTTCCTGGCCAATTGCAAAAGGCGCATGCCAAAGTATCTTTACAGAAAGCTCAATGGTGCAGGAAAAAGGTGAATTTCCTAGGCCATGAAGTAACTGAATATGGACTAAACCCACAAAAGAAAAAGGTGGAGGCCATACCGAAATTAAAAGACCCTAGAAATGTGAAAGGTTTATAAAGATTATTAGGAATGACAGGATATAACAGGAAATGTATTAAAAATTATGCTGAAATTAATCAACCATTGACTAAACTACTGAAGCTGAATACGCCCTGGAAATGGGAGAAGGAGCAATCTGAGGCAGTTACTAAATTAAAGGAATGTCTCATAAAGGCGCCATGTTTAGCATACCCCACAAAAACAGGGAATTCTTTATAGAAATAGGTTTCACTGAACATTGTATGTCAGCAGTGTTATCTGAAAAACATGATTTGAATCACAAAACCATTGCTTATGCAAGTAAGGCATTTTCTCAAGTTGAAATTAAATTCAGTGAATGTGAAAAGGCTCTTTTGACCACTGTGTGGGCATTGCAGCATTTTCGCCCCATCTTTCAAGGAGAAACGGTAATCATAGAGATAAATCATCAACCATTGCAGTTTTTACGTAGTAAAAGGATAAGGTCAGGCAACCTAGCACAGTCCAGAATTACTTCATGGACATTAGCATTGCAAGGCTTTCCTGTAGAAGTGAGGTATGGCCAAAATAAAAAGAGCCCAGTTGCTCAAGGATTATCAGATTTACATGACAGTGCAGCTGAGTCTGTATCAGATGAAGTAAAGGTGGAATTTAATTTGCAGGAGTTTGAACAATCACCACACAAAGCTTTTGATGAAAAGATATGCAAAAATGTACCAACTGTATATGTTGACGGTTGTGCGTTTCACATTGAAAATGACAGTTGGTATCAGGAAAAGGAAATGTCTGGTTGAAATGTGAAGACATTCCAAGTATAGGAATGAGAATTGGAGCTAGGAGTAGTCAGGTAGCGGAATTGGTAGCCATTTATAAAGCAATTACTACTGCAGTTGATAATAAATTCAGTGAAATCGTACTGGTGACTTACTCTGATTATACACGGAATAGCTTTGGTGAATATTTGCCTGGCTGGAAAGCAAGAGGCATGCTTACATATAATAAAAGGCCACTAAAACATGGAAAAATTATACAGGCCATAGACAAATTAGTATCAGAGAATGATTTAACAATATATTGGAGGAAAATGTGTGGACATTTAAAAACTCCAGGAGAAGATAAGGAGGGAAATGATAAAGCAGATCACTTAGCCACAAATGGGGCTGTGATGGGGGAGTTGCTACCCATTGAACATTTAATTGTTGAAATACAGATTGATGCAGTTACATGCTCTAAGGCTCCAAAAGAGGTAGAACAACCAGTAGTGCAATGGAGTTATGATACACCAGATCAAGATCTGATTAAGGCACAAAAAGATGATCCAAATTTGGGAATCTATTATAATCATTTATTGGACCCCGAACAAAATCCTTTAACTGAGAATGTCTGTATAGTAAAAGAAGAGTTGAGGGTATTGTTAAAGAATAAAAAACAAATTAGACTACAAGATGGCCTCAAGATAAGGGAATTCATGAGAGGACAAATAGAGTGGGTGATACCCCTTTCATTCAGAGGGTTAATGCTACAACATGCATATGATGCAATAACTGCAGGACACAGAGGTTCACAAAAGTCTTTAGAAATAATGAAAGATTATGCTTACTGGCCACATATGTCCCAAGATGGGGAGTTATATACTAGGGGGTGCCTAGTATGTGCCCAGTTTAAACCTGCTTCACCAATGCATAGAGCTCCACTGATGAAAAGTGGCTTGACCCTTCCATGGTCAGATTTGCAAATAGACTATGTAGGGCCTGTAAAAAGGTCAAGCAGGGGGGAACCGTTATATCTTAAGCGTGTTTTTTTTAATGTCAAAATGGATAGAGTGTTTTGTAAGAGGATTCAATTCAACACTACAGCTAAGTCAATGCCTAGTCTGGGATACTGAATGGAAACCTTTATTGATATATCTTTATGTCCAGTTCATGAGTTCTGGATGACTACCCCTATATAACACCCCTCTCTTAGAATCCCCCTGACCCCACTGAGCCAAGAAGTAGTTCTGTTTTGCAAGTGTAAAAGGTTTATTTGAGAAATAAGACAAAATATAGATACCACGCTTTTATAATAAATTAATAATCGATATCGCCCTTATAAATATAATGTTAATCAACAATGGGTAATCTGACACTAGCACACTTCTATATAATCAATGAGGAGTTAGTATAGGATGGATCAAGTAGCAAAAATACTTTTATGATTTCAAGGGAAAAGCAATGAGGAATAAAAGTCAGTACAGAAATACTTGAGATGATTTTAGCAAAAGATAATATAATCACTTTTTCTCTGGCAATTCACCCCCCTCCCCTATGCAATGTAAGACATGGAAGTAGATGGAAAGAGGAGCACACAGTTCTCAGGAATGCAATCAAATACAATACGAAATTCAGTTCCCCCCCAGCAAGCTTAGAGAAAACCGGTATGAGTTTTGAAACACTGGCCCAAGTGCTTTGAATGTGGTGGCAATGAAGTGAGAAATATGCTGAAAATGCTTTAAATTCCCTTTAGGAGGTTCAGGGTGAGTGAGAGATACTTGGGATGAGTTCAGGCTCACTTTAGCAATGATTCAGAGATGGTGATTAAGAGGCAAATGAATTTTTAGCAAGGAAAGAAATGACTGCTGATGGTTACACGTGGCTGGATTTTTAACCAAATCGCGGTAAAATTCGCGAGTGCGTGAATCGTGATTGCGGATATAAGGAAGTCGGTTCTAGGCTTGTTGGAAAGCTTAGATTCTAAGCTTTCAGAGGAAAGTTAAACCAAGTTCGTAGCCCAAACGGTTCCAGAGATATGAACGATTTTGTAAAGGTTGTTTTTCGGATTTAAAGTAAACTCAAAATGACAGGTGACAGCTTTGCAGCTGCAGAATTGACAAATGACAGTGGTGCAGCTTTACAAATGACAGGTGACAGTTAGGAGGCAGTTCTACTTAGGTTAAATAGATTGAATTATATTACTTTAAACTAAGAGATTTGGTTTTGCCCCGTCCTAGCTGTACTCACAATATATTTGGAAGGACTGGGTCTCGTCACGGATCTGATCAATCAGGCTAGCGGCACTTCACAGCGATCTGTCTCTGGGTCTGCGGTTCTGCACGGTCTGGTCTGGTCGGGTCTGGCACTGGTCTGGTCTGTCCGGATACAGCGGTCTCTGCACGGCTCCTGGATCTCTGCACTGGTCCTGGCAAAAGTTCTTGGCAAGGGATTCAAGCAGCTCACCTGGCTGTGAGTAGCTTGCAGTGATTTGAGGCCTGCTGCAGTGAACTCTGCTTGTGGTTTTAGGCCTCTGATTTAGGTTCTAAAGTATAAGTTCTAGGTTCTGGAGTATGTAGCTGGAGTCAGTCTGGAACTGGTAATATGGATGTTGTGCGGTCCGGCAAAACGCTCCGCAGCAACTGGATTTGAATCTCTCTACCTGTCGCAGCAGTCTCTTTTTATGTGTTTTGAAAATGGGTGTGTGCCTGGTCCTAGCTAAGCCTGCCCCTCTCTACTTGTCATTGGCCCAATTTCCCCTCTCCCATGATTGGGGGACGGAAATGTGAGTCAGAGTGATGCTGTAGGTTTTATGGGTCAGAGGATCCGCCCCTGGTCAGTTTGCCCACAAATCTATATTTGATTCAAATACATCCTTCCCAGATATACAATTGTTTGTCATTGCATACACACATCATGCATTACTGATGGGAGGCACTGTTCCGACCCTGGCATTTCTAGGAGCTTGGGTAAAGAAATGGGACCTTTTTGCGCTTTTTAACTGGTTTTGCAATATCAGACATTTACCCAAATTTACACACATGTGCGCAAGGAGTATGGACATTAATTGATGAAGTGTCAGATTTTTAACATGCAGACATTTGGAGTGAGACCCTAATTTCCGCTAGCAACCCCCCAGAATACACCACAGAGTCCTAACGCATCTCAAAATGTTCACAGGAAAATCACAAAAATAATGATATTACTTATATAATTCTGACAAGTCCGCACTTTGAGTTATCTATCTTTTTAAAATTATGCTGTGGCCCAGATGGGTGTGGTTTAGGTTCCAAAGCACATGGGGAAGCTTCTGCCTGTCCCCACCTCCAGCTCGGGTGGCTCCCAGAGGCACTTCTCCTCCCACTTCTCCCAAGAGGAAGCCACTTTTACGACGCCCCCAATATAACATTTGCCTGAGTCCAGGACAGGCCTTTGTTCACCTCCCTGTAGTCCCCAGCTGCTCCACCCCTAATCTAATTAGAGAGGTGACAACTCCTTTTGGCAGAGGCAACAGAATGCAGCCAGGCCTGGGAACCTGCTGATCAAATTTCAATTCCTGTGGGGGTAGATGTCAGGCAGGATTGGAATCTCTTTAAGCCAGTTTTTAGCTACATGTCATTTTGGGTTCCCAGTTTAAGTCAATACAATTTTTACATATGCAGCTAGAATGCGGATTCTAAGTTCAAAACTATGACATTTTAACAGTTACAAACTATGTGACACTCAAAAGTAGGTCACTCAGTTAATTTAAACATTTCGATTTTGGTGGTTTTAATCCAGTTTCAGTTAGGTTGCTGACATGCATAGCTCAGCCAGTTTTGTTATGAACATTGTTTTGGGCTCTTCATCTTCCCAGATTTTGTATGCACACATACTTCATTCTGCCAGATGTCCGCTGGTGTTCAGTGAGATTTTTGGATGTGTTGCAATGTTTGAAAATAGGCATTTTGAGCTGGCATTCAGAGAAACCAAAGGTAATTTTAAAGCGTTTTTGAGCTAACAGGCGCTGCTGTTTTACCTTTGGCACCCATTCCACTCATGACACCCTGGCCCATCATGCTCGCACTGGTGGGTGGCAAGTTAGGCAGCCATTTTGATGTACGCACAAACTGCGTGGTTCTCCTGGATTCTGGCGCACATGTGGGCTTTTTGGCCATCTTGGATTTTCTAAGCCCACAGCACCAAATGTTGCAGCATGATAGCTCAAACGTAGGTCAGGACACCCAACAGTATTCCTACACCAGATTGTAGTGCGCAAACCGCTACATTACTGGTGAATCATATATTTTCAAGATTTGGGTTACCACAAAGAATAGAATCAGACAGAGGAAGTCATTTTACAAGCACTTTAATGAGTAATGTGTGGCAGATACTGGGAGTGAAAAGAAAACTGCATATTGCATAGAGACCCGCCTCTTCTGGGAATATTGGACGTTGCAACAGGTCTGTTGTGGAGATATTAAAGACATTTGTAGCAGAGGCAGGTTCCAGCTGGGATTTACAATTGCCCCTGGTTTTGATGACAATCAGATCGACTCCTGCCAAAGCCAGAGGTATCAGCCCTCATGAGGTGTTAACAAGAAGGAAAATGGTACTGCCACAACATTTATTCTACAGGACACATTAACAAACACTTGTAAGTGCATCTACAGTTCACGAATATGTAGAAGAACTGAGGAAGCATTTATAACATGAATTTGTGTTTGTACAGCTAAATTTGGAAAGAGGTGCGGACAGTGCAAAATCATATTATGATAGATAGACATCCGTGAAAGAGTATAATGTAGGGGATCAGGTATATAAATTTCATTTTGGAAAAGGTAAACATAAAAATTGTAAATTTCTGGCGGCCTGGCAGGGGCCTTTTCAAATTGTAGATAAGGTGTCTCCAGTGGTCTACAAAATATTGAAGACAGGGTGAAACGGTAACATAACAATGTGGTCATGCTTATCAAATTAAGCCCTGTCATCCGAAACATGAAGTCAGGAGACTTGAGCAAGTAGAAACAGCTTAAGTACCCTGAAGACATGGAAGGGAAGGCATGGTGGCTGTGTTCAAAGTATCCCATATCATAAAAAGTAAATAATTATGATCATTATTAGAGAGATAAAGGTACATGTTTACCATAGATGGTAAACATTGTTAAAAGGTGCTGAAACAGATTGAATTATTATGGCAACATGTTGAAATATATTTTAATGTATAATAGTGTTTTGTGTATATATTTGTTTTTTTCTCTAACATGTGCTTAGTTTCAGCAGAAGAAAGCAGAATGTTTTGGATTTTTTTTTTATGATAGAAAAGGTGAAAGTGGTATTGTGCTATGTACTTAATCTGACTCTTTTCTATTTGATTTAGAACGATTAATATAATTTTGGGTTGGAGGTCGGAGGACCGGAGGACACGAATGATGATGGCGTCCTGGAGTCCACGGGATGAAGCTCAAGTAATGCCTCCGGACCGAAAAATGGAGGTGAAGACAAAATAACTGGGACGCCCTAAGAAATGACTTAATTGGAAAAGAATCCAAGACCGCCAGGGTGAAAGAGTTTCATTGAATGAACCAAAGGATGAAGAATTGATGATCAGGACATCTTTGAGGTGCGATCATAAAGATAGCGGACATCATTAATGGAACAATGGCAATTTAAACTTAAGGCCATGTGGATGAAGAAGATTATCTTAAATGACTAGAAGTATGGGCGATGGAGTCCCACAACTTTATTGTTTTTTTTAATAATTTTAATTAGTTATGTTAGTTATTTGTTTTATTTATTTATTTTAGTTTATTATTTGGTTATTGTAATTTAAAATATTATTTTCACAATTGAACGAAGACATTTGGATACACATGGACACTACGTTAAAAAAAAAGTTATACATACATATGCACATGTGTATGAGGACTCATTGACCCATTTGGGATATGTTTTTTCTGTTATTATGATCAAACAGTCGTTTCTTATGAAATATGTCAATGTTAATTGTATTAAGTTACTATTATTTCAACCGTGATTCATATAATGGAAAAAGAAAAAGAAGTACAATTTGGGTTTCCTCCAATTGTGGATTTTAGTAGCCATAATTGTCGGAAAAGGAGGGAATATGTAATAATATATATAGTGCTTTATAAGAATATATAGCATTTTACTAAATGTGTGGTACTTCTTTTGTTGCCAGCAGTAATATGGCACATATATTTTTTTATGTTGCCAGTATAACATGTGAATATGTTGTTGGTGGCATGCAAGGTACAGAATTCATGACACAGCAAAAGCCCAATGTAAAACTGCAGAGAATAAAGTGCACCAATTGTTCTGTGATGCCTTATATATGAGACTACATTAACCATATGCCTGATTAACTTAGTTAACATTTACTAAACACTAATTCTAACTCCCTAACATTATAATGTAGTCTCATGTACAAAATGAGGTGAAAATACATATTTTGGTAGCACTGTTAGAATTCGTTTTTAAATGTACACTGGCATTTGTTTTTCTTCTCTCTCTTTCTGTGTTGGGTTGCAGAAAGCAGAAAGTATCAAATTGAAATAGTTGCTCAGTGAGCAAGGATTCCATTGTATAAAAGTGAAGGGTGATGATGAAAACATGCTTTTATCCTGATTGGAGGAAAGTGTCTGCAGACATACCACATAGACAAAGTAGGAAGGTTCCGAGTTCTGCTAATGGCAAAACTGACAGAGAGAGTTAGTTTGTGTTGACTGGGCTGTGAAGACAGAAGTTCAAGGTGTCACAGAGCACTGGCTTGAGAGTTTCTCACCGTGCTTCCCAGACGCAAAAGATTTGTGCTGACTGGGCCTGTCTTTGCGAGGCGAGTGAAACAATGTCATGTGGGGGCACTTCAAAGAAACACTTTTGGTAAGGATATAAGTATAAGTGAGGTCACTGTGTACGGTCACATGGATGACTGAATTGTAGTACAGTGTAGACAGGATAGGAAATACCCTGCATTTAATCTCGTCATGTTCAGAATGTGGAAGAATTACCTCATTTTTTAAAAGGCTTGCGTGGTTCTTTTGTTTTCCAGATGATGATGCAATGTTTTTAATGGTAAGAACTAATAATTGTGAATTGTATTTGTATATAATATAATGAGAAAATATTAAAACAAATGGTTTAGTGTCATCTTTGCACCTCCAAACTTATTCATATACCTATAAAGTATACAATACAGGGGAGGTCCATTTCTCTTCTGTAGTGCATTTGTCAATTTGCCCCTGCATGTAAAAATAACAACCCAGAATAAGATGATAATATTCAGTGATAAAGCAGGTTGGTGTGTGTGCGTGCCTTCCTGGCATGTTGTTTGGAAGGAATCTGATATAATATATAGATCGCTGGATGTAGATAAACCAGTGATACCAAGGGCACATGGATTGTTGGATGTAAATAAACCAGTGATACCGGCCATAACCTATAGGTGGTGCTCTATATAACATTGTTGGGTTTCTATCATGTGCATAGGTCCAGGGCTATCTATAGAGGTACTCTAATAGAAAGGAAGGTTTTGTTTTATGATGGGGTTATAATATAGGGTAGAAAACTATGCTCACCACTAAATACCGCAAACAATATATCACTAGATTCCCCAATATAATACAATACGGTATGGTCACTAAAATAATATGAGGCCAAAACCAATCTTAATGCAAGGCTAATTTACCACCAAACTACCACTTATATTTTGACGGTAAGAAAATACCACCAAACCCCAAATGTACCCCAATAAGACAAGATATCCTACAGGACCCTGTGCTCCACTGCAACTTCAACTGCCCCATGCCTCTAATGCTTCCACTAAGTCTAATCCTCATTACTGTTGTTTACCTCTCTCTCTCTTCCCAATTGCCTCTACTGCCCCTTCTCTTCCCTCAGCTCCCCCACCTGCCCTTCCTCTGTCTGCACATTCCCATTCTTCACTCTACCTAAACATTATTTCCAAGCCATTCCTTTCCTCAACCCACTGAATTGCCTCATTCCTCATTCTGCTCCAGCCAATATCTCATCTTTCCCGCAATGACTTTACACTTGGTCTCTGAAATGCCAAAACTCACTGCAAAAAAATCCTTTCTCACTAATAATTTAATTTCCCATTACTCCAAAACCTCAGTGATTTCTATGACTGAAACTTGTATTTCCACTCTGAAGACTGTTATTTTTAGTGCATTTCACACTGGCTTTTCCTATTTCTCTCACCCCCTTGTCGCACAAAAAATAAGGGTGTGTTGGTCTCATGATTAGCCAGGAAAAAACAGTGGCACCCCTTCCCTGCAATGCTTTCACTGCCCCTTTCTTTTTAGCATACCTAGGTTCAACTCTGTGTTCCCACACCTCTTACTACTCTGCTGATCTACCACCTACCAGGCACCCCAACCTCTTCCATAATTTTTACTTCTTACTCAACATTCTCCCAAATGATATCCCTCTCATATTCATATCTTCCACCCTGGTCTCTTCTTCCTGCACAATTAACCATTCTGTCTCTGAATAATCTTTTATTCACTTCAACATCTCCTTTTCTCCTGCTCCCTCAACTATCACGAAAAGCAAATTCAAGCTTCACTCCATGCTCCCCTACATCGACAAAGATAAAATCTTGCTCCAGATTCGCTTTTGAGCAGCAAACAAGATGACTGTATTTATGTGAGGATCCACAACCGCTGGCTCACTCTGCTGTGAGATGCACTTATGCTGATAACCCAGCACATGATCTACAGTTTAGGCAAAGCTTTGATTTCAGTTCTGGATGACCAGAGAGTGATACACTATATATAGACTTGGTGTGCCCGATCGCTGCTTTGTCTTTTGAGTCTGGGACAAACAATGCAACGCTGTCTGCTGTGGAGTGACCGCGTTTGACACTGTCTTACTCTGGTGGTGGCACTCAGATGAGCCTTACAGAGAAACAGGATAATGTAGCCACAGCGTGGATACTGAAATGGGGGTTTGTGTATAGCCCTGTTCAGGCAGACATTGCTCCACGTATTGCACCAGTCCTGGGGCCCTCCAACTAGCAAGGAGAAGGCCAGTGTTTGCCACCACTATAGACTGGTGACTGATCCACAGAGTTCTAATGACTTGTGGGGCAGCATATGCGGAACAGGGTGTGGGGCCGTGACTAGACAACTTAGTACGCATGGGGAGAAACTGAGATAGCATTAGTGAGGCATGAGCACCATGCCTTAAGACCCTCATTGATCATCAACCACAGCTGCCAAGCAAGATACCAAGGGGTCCCTGAGGTCATTGTGCTCACTGGAGAACCCACGTAGTGGTCATCTTCAGTGGTGAAACTTACAACAGGGTTATATACCATTGCATATCATAAATAGCGACCTGGGCTCACACCTTTCTTGAATAGGCACCAGCTATTTAAGATCCCAACAGAGTTGCTGGGCAATATACAAATTCACGTGTGTCAAACAAAAAGAGGAGAGATCAACAAGAGAATTTAACATTGAAAAAGTGTGCCAACAAAAAATTGAATATTGAGGCATTCATCAATATTGTGCAGAACAATCCAGCTAGGAACATGAATATGGTGTACGAGGAAGAAAGAACAACAACGTCTGAAACAACCAACCTCGAGATGATCTTCACTAATATGCATGAGGGTTTTTCATTGATTAGTGCCAAACTAGATAATATAACTGGAATATTACCATGCTATAAACAAAACTGGAAATATTTCTATTACAGAGGACGATGTGAACAAGATGAGAAGCAAAAGTGCTACCCCCACTAAAGTAGTCTCAATAGGCAAAAGGAATTGTTAGGCTCCTTTACAAAGCTGTTGTGGGAACCATGAAACATTGTTGAAAACATGCTGCTTAAAATACTTGAAAATCCAAAGGTCTCCCCATATAATTGACAGTGGAGCAAGCCCACAGGTCTGCAGCGATGCAGATAAAACTGGTGGCAGCACCAAGGCTGACAATAGCATGATTACTTAATTATAGTGATGGAGATAATCTACTTCCTGCAGCGAGAGACAAAGGAGTAATCAAACATGAATCCAACCTGAAATACCTGTACCCATAATTGTTCATAAATCTACAATATCACAAATCTTTTAAGGAGCCAAAAACGGGCAAAGGAAACATCAATCAAACATGCTTCCATTCAAATTGCAGTTTGAATCCCAGAATTAGAAAACACATCTTCAAGTTGCCGAATGAAGCAGTCAACTTTATTGAAGCAAAGTTCCCAGCCAGATCGAGACAACCACATAATAGTGCAGAACTGTAATCACAAAGACCGATTGTTTGTATGAAGTTTGCCTAACATACATTTTCAATAACCACCTAAAGAACTTCAGTTTAAAGTTTTTTTAATGGTGTCCAGATGTCATTGAAGTATTATGTATGAATATTGGTGTAATGATTGAAGGGGGAGCTTTGAATCGGAAGGCGACTGATGCCCCTATGCAGAAAGTTGCTAGGTTTGGGGGAAGGTCAATAAATTTCCAGCGTTTGGAAGGAAATGAGTTAGGGAGAAAGAGTGTGAGAAGCCTAAATGAAGGAAGAAAAGGAAACATCACAGAAGTCGAAGGTGAAGCCTCTGGGAGAGAAAGAGAAAAAGCTGAGAGGGAGGCTGCAAAGAAATGCAGTTGGCGCAAATGCAGAGGTATCCTCTAGGAGCTAAACATTGACTGATGTACACAGTGTGAACAGTGACCAGGACCGAGGAGGCATTCCACTTTGTTGCCAGCAGCAGACAGAGCTGTGAAATGACAATGGGTGAAGTGAAAACCGAAAAAGCTGACAGAATACCTCTCCAACCAGTGCAAACATGGAAACTCGTTGCTTGCCAGCCCGAGACCGTGAGAACCGCCCAGAGCAGAAAATGATGATCCACGGGTGAAGTGATGGGCAGGATGCTCATCGAGCCTGCAGTCTGAAGAAGATGCAGACAAAGAGATACTAAGATCACCTGGTAAGCCCAGGGAAAGCAGATAGGACACCCAGTTGTTTAAGGATGTATGCCTCCTCACCGACCAGGTGGAAGAAAGTCAAGTAAATTGTGAACTGAACATTACAAAATCAAAGTACATAAAGAAATACTGGACAAATGTCTTTTCAAGGTTTAAAGAAAGAATGAAAGAGAGGAAGTCCTAGCAGGAGAGCATGCCAGGCAAATTCAAATCTGTAAAGGAAACTGCATAGAGAAAGTCCTGGCAGGAGTGTTTGCCAGCCAAAGTCAAGTTTGTAGAGTGAGCTACATAACGAAAAAATCCTGGTAGGAGACTATACCAGCCAAAACCAAGTGTGTTTGAATTCTAAGGAAGACCCATGCCCTTAGAACTTTCAATTACATTGAATGCGGAAAAGAACCTGGCAGGGGAGTATACCAGGTGTTCTGCGAGTTGGGGACCCACACCTAAATTAGGTTCGCCTGGGAAGGTGGTCATTTCTCCTGGAGTGAATTGTGATACTAAGAGGAGGAAGTTATACCTTTGAGCTACTAAGAAGTTGGTTCTTTGAAGTTTTGTTTTCCTGTGAAGAAACCTGGGAAAGGGAGTTGTTCCCTGGAACTGTGAACATTATCCATTTTGAATTTTACACTTTTCATTTGTACTAGAAAATGTGTGCACTTCAAGGCCAATAAAATATCCTTAGCACTTTACAGTTGTTTTTAGAATGTGAGGGCTAGGATAGGATTTCGGACACAGGATGTCTTGCTTTGGATATCTTCACTTCCGATATACTCTTAGTTTTGGTTGGGGTAAGGAAACACCTAATAGAATAGCGACAGCAAAGCATTTTCCAACCCTTTTATTATTTAAATAAAGGTTTATAGCAACCACTGTGAGTCCTCTGAGTCTGCGTCTCATTCCTGGCTCTTCACAGTAGTTAGAATAATAGTTAAGATTACTATACAGAGGTTTCCTGTGTAAACAAAATAGATATGACCACATGCATCACAATGTAGGAATACTAACAAATTGGAGTTCATTATAATTTAAATTTCGTGAAAATAAACATGTTACTGTTCAGTTGACTTATACTCTAATTTGTATCTGACCCTGTAGGCTCTTGGCCTAAGCTGGATACCGCAAATACTGTATCTTTTTGATGCATCAGTTTAGACAGAAGATACACATCCATCAGGTGGCTGGGCAGGGACATAAAGAAAATTGGTAGTAGTCATTGTGTCCTTAAATTATTATACTTTCAATAAATTAAGAGAACATGTATAATCGATTCAACCTCGGGTTGGCAAAAAGGGAAAACAAATGTGACTTATAAAAGGCCATTTGCTCTAATAGTCGGCCTAAATATCTAGCATTTAGCTAGATATTTACAAGAAGTCCTTGCTCATACATTAGGTACATTTTATAAAGACACATTTCTGGTAGATGGTCTCCATTAAAAATGATGTAAGTGGGAAATCTTGATTGAGTGGAAGAATCGAAACATGGAAGTCTCCATCCACAGAGTATCAAATGTAGCTTTAGTATCACTAGCTATCACATTTGTTATTTTTATATCCTTTCTGAGGAGATACGCAAATCCTAATTTGCTCAGAATATTTTAATGATTTCCATGGTTTACCTTCTTGAGATTCTATGATGTCCCACAATATTTGTTTTTGTTGTTTCAGGTTCATATGTCTGCATACATGACCAATATATAAAGGTTTGCATCGAGCTGTGAAATTAATACATTGTACACCGGCTTCTATGAGTTGAGAGGTTTTTGCTGTACTTTTAGGCATGTTCAGTAAATGATTAAGAAATCTGTTTTCAACTATTGGCAGGGTTTTTCCTCCTTCTGTGCCCCATATTTCACTGCCAAGCTCTGCAGCAGATGTTGCTTTGAATTTATAGACCAAAAAAATTGGAAAGGGTAGTCTATTCCCACATTGATTTTTCTAGAGAGAACAGGGCACGATCATGCCTTCTTTAAGGTGAGTTTGGCCTTGGTGATTTGCGATGACCATTTTGTATTATTTTTAACTGAATCCCTAGATTTTTGCAGAAAAGCTCCCCATAAATTTGGTTGTTTGCCCTAAGATTGTGCTTGAGGTGTCATACCATTACCGTAGACATGTGCAGTTAAATTTGAGTTTCCTCTCAATTCAAAAGTCTAAGGCGATCACAAATGGTTATTTTAAGTGTATCCTTCATTTAGATATTACAACCAAATTGTCAGTCTATAGTAGAATTCCTACTTTTTGCACATAGCATCTGCATCAGCATTCAAGATTCTTAGGATGGGATCACTTACATACATTACATAGGGCCACATTATAACATGTGTGGAATGGGTTTAACAGCGCCGGTAATGGTGCCGGCGCCGTTAAACCCACTCCGCACTATTACGAGGTCCCCTTGCGGGACCCGCTCTGGACATCTGTTTTTTCCAGACATCCATAGCGGGTCCCACGAGGGGACCAGGGAGCTAACAATGGGCCGTTCCTAATGGGCCTGTTGTTAGCTCCCACCCCATTCCCATTGAGCCCTATGAGGGCTCGAATGGGAATGGGGAAGGACCAGGCCCGGGTTCCCTGAAGGAGGAAATATCGGGCCCTCCATACTCGGAATGGCCCAGTATTTCCCCATTCAGGGAACCCGGACCCAGACACGATTTTGGAGGCAGCCATGCCCTTAGTAAGGGCATGGCTGCCTCCAAAGTCGTAATGAGGCCCATAGAGTAGGAGGGCAATCACAGAGACTTGCTTTAACCCTCTATCGATGGAGAAAAATCTTTTTTTTCCCACACCATGGCCATATCTAACTGCTGCCAAACTGTTGCTGTAAAGACGTTGGATGGGCTTTTAAATGTCCAAATGGTCATTTAAGGCAATTAAGAGTACCCATAATTTGTTCTAATTGACAGAGTCAAATGCACGTTGAAGTCGATTAAGAGTAGGTACAAAGGTTCTTTTAATACCACATATTTGCTTAGTTTTGCAAAAAGAAAATAAAAACACTTAATCTTTAGTGCCTATTTCATTTTTAATACCAGACTGAAATTGCAGGATTATATGATTTTCCTCTACCCAGTTTGCCGATCGAGGTTTGCAGTCTTCCCATGTGCTTTTGATAGACAATCAATTAGGCTGAGGGGTAACTAGTTGCCCAGATCTTGGCCTAGCCCTTTTTCCTAGATCGGTACTATTTTGGCTTGCTGCCAGCTGTGTGAGACATAATCGTTTGTATTCAAATTGTTAAAAAAACATATAAGGATCGGTGCCCATATCTCCGGCTCCATTTTAAATAGGTCAATGGGCAGACTCTCTGTAACTGGGCCTTTGACATTTCTTTGGCAGAAGTGCTTCACCAACATCTTCCTCAGAAAGTTTTAGCGACCCCCAAGAAATGATCACAGCACTTTGTAGATTGGTTATCTGTGGATTCAAACAGATTACTTAAGAGGTCAAACCATACATCCTTGAAAATATATAGGGTTCTCCTCCAACAGATGATACTGGGCTCTTCCATAGCAGGCTGGCAATCGTCTGCCAGAAACTGTGGGATCTGTATATATTGCTCAAAATGTCACACTTTCCTTGTTCTGCTTCCTTGTTCTTGTGATGAATTACATTTGTGTATGCTACCTGGAAAGTGGATATATGACAGTTAGCTCTCTCTTAGTTTTGGTAAACATCATATCAAGCATTGTGGGACCTGGCATGCTTTCTACTCTGCACCTAAGTTTTGGTGACAGTAGGTCGTAAAGCCATTGTCTACAGCCAACAATTGCTCTAGAATAGGAGTAACTGCCTGATTTATAAAAGGGGCCTCGCTGATGTAATCAATACTATTTGATGTAATGTTTCTCCTATTGTTTGCAAGGATAATGTTTGTCACTCAGCTTTTATCCTCAGGATGGGATGAGCGGGAATCCCCTGAGCAATCGGCTTGGGATCACACTCTACTCTCTTGAACACTTCAACGCACTTCCCATTCTATCAGCTACTTACTTTCAATAAAATATAGAATATGTACGTATATTGTAGACCTCTTCTCAAGGTCTCTTTTACCAGACATTCAACTTTGCATTGGCCATAACGGTAGAAAACTCCTAACGTATAGATTATTGTACCTATCTTTTGTGTACATTTGATAGGAGGTTAGCAATCTAAAGCTGGGATTCCCCAAATAACATCCTCCTCTTTTATGAGACTTTCTTTCTTAGGGACCGGTTTGGTTTGTGTGTTGGAGTCCCTTACAATGACTAACAGATGATATGTTACTATTACTTTTATTGAGTTGGCTCACTAAATCCTCAAAACCCTCTAAGACAGATTGATCGCTTTTCAGTTTGAATAGTGGTAAGTACAAATTTGAAACTAGGATAGTATTCCTTGTTAGGAGACTTATCTTTACACACACCAAGCCATTTGATTTGGTCTGATCCATCATTTCTTGCATTAAATTTAATTTCTATACATACCAACACATCACACTTGGTTACCTCTTTTGTTCTGATTTGCTGGCATAAACGGCTAGTATACTGGGGTTTATAAGGGCTAGTCAGTAGCCAGGTTTCTTGGAAACAATGTGTTTGATATTTTTCTATAAAAGAATGCAAATCTAGATCTGACAATTAGTTATTTTGACACAATATATTCAAGGTGATAAAACAAATACACATATTGGTAATAGGGTGCATCGAGGTTGACCCTACTAATGTGGGTGAGTCATTGTGGATTAGATATTATCATTCAACGACCTCTGTGGTTATTAGCTGAGTTTTTGGGTTTTTATCATAGCACTGAATTATATAGTTTTTGATAAGTGTTTCCTTACTGCTCCTATTCCGGTATAGTGCTTTCATTATGTTCCAAAGATATGACATGTTGTCTGTAGGGAATGAGCTCAGATCTATTGCTAAAGGGCCTTCAACCTATGTATTATCTATTAATTTAACATGAATAATGTTGGGCTCAAAATGTTGGGGATGATTATCCTGCAATCTGTGGTCATCTATAATATCCCCATAAATGATAAATCAACAGGTCTTTTTTAATTGGAGTGTATAACTTTTTCAATGAAAGAATCTTAGTTTTCCCTTATTCTTACCCTCTCTCCTAGTTTAAGTACTCTTGTCATAGTGAAACTCCCAGTCATGATAGGGAGCGTTCCAGCATTATATTCAGCAGATGGAGTTGGCAAGCCGGTCTTCACAGAGAACCAGGCTTACATTGTCATACTACTGAGACATTCCTTCTTTTCAACATCAATGTCATGAACTACAGAACACGTCTCTTTTGGACTTCCTGGTTCTTGTCATAACGGGCCTTGCACTCCATAATACTCTCAACATGGTCGTCCAGCGTGAAACCCCTTTCTCGCTCCACGCGCTGGACGTAACGTATTCTATTAATAGACCACACCTTCCGCGGCTCCGCGCGTCTCAAGTAGCGATCCGACGTGTGTCCCGTAGCTCGCGGTATTGTTCCATGTACCTGGCTATCTACCCGTTCCTTTCCTCCTATTTCCTGGACTTGTGTGCTAGTTGCACCTTTCCTAGTTTCCCGGATTCCTGGACCCGCGTCCCGGAAACTGAATGCACTCTGGAGTAGGAAGAGACTCGGGCAGCCTTGTTCAAAACCAGATCCGTCGGCAAGAAGGCAGCGAACAAGGACTCCAGCAAAGAACGGACCCACGTGAGAAGGGGGGAACTTCTTGACAATCGATTGGCCATTATTACTTCTATTTCAATTGGCAGATGAACCTTGTTAAAAAAGAATGTTTTTTTTTAGATTGCACTATTTCAAAATCATGAATTGCCCTGAGTAGCTGGTTAAAGGTTGCATTCGGGTGGTCATTTGTACAATTAACATTCTGCGGTCTAAAAGCATATTTGGGAACCTTACATGGTCTGAAGGTATTATCCCGAGAGGCTCTCTGGTTGTCATACTCTTGTTGACAGTCTTTAGAGACTTCAGATGAACAACTGGGCTTGGTCATCATGGATTGTGGGCTTTGGTTACCACTTGCATGAATCAACTTATATATTCTTTTAAACCATCTATTGCAGTACTCAACATAGTAATCTGTTTACAGCAGGTAAGATAAATATCTCTACTTGGTGTCTAGGGTGTCTGGTCAATTGCATATGGGTGAATGAGTATTAGAACAAGCATGTAAGTCTGCTTCAGAGTCAAATGGTGTTTCCTTCATAGGGCTTACTGAGCTTGAACCACTCTTCTCTACAGCATCAGTACATTTAAGGTATACTTCGGCTGGTTGATTTAATACAATAACAACATAGGAAGACGAAATATTCGGGTCATCTCATGAGGAAAATATAGTAACCAATGGGACAGTGGATGCAATACAGCAGTCAGCTTCCTGTTTATTAACATCTCGGCTTCCCTGTGGCACCTTAGATAAATAGATAAATAATTCTAAGTGTAAACTGTAAAAGGTAAATGGGTTTTGATTTAGGAGAAGTGACACACGCCATACTATGGGCATCAGGCAGGAGGGAGGGATGGTACGAGAAGAATTACAATCAGGATCTTGCAATTCTACCACCAGCTGAAGGAATTTCGGGCCCCTCCAATCATATTCTAAAGCCTGGTACTGATAAGGGAAAATAACCATTTACAATAACATTGGGAGGGCAGGATGGAGTACAAAGAAAGGTGTGTACTAATGATGAATGCCAAGATCCACGTGGGGAGGGGTCCTAGGCATGGCTAGCAGAGGCCTTGATTTTGAATAAAAGACAAGAGTAGCTGAGTGCTCCATCTGCGCAAACGGGAATGAGCCTGGTATCATGGAACACAGGGGGCTTTAAACATCTATTCAGTAAAAGGGACACTTCCCTTGGGTTGCACGCCATATTGTGTTTCCAGGAAACCTGGCTACGAGTTCTGCCAGTACTAGATGGTTACTCAATTAATTTTAACCCCGCTATAGTAGGGTTAAAGGGATGGCTGCATGCAGGTCTGTTGATGGCATTGAAGAGTGAGATTGAAAAGAAGGTAGTCTTGCCCTATAACCCACATCCGCATATTCAGATACTGGTGATTAGGTGAAAGGCTAAGATCCCTGCTGAGGACATTAGGTATGATGTCTGCAATGTTTGTTGGAATCCCACTGGTATCTCTAATCAAGAATATATGGATGCATTTACTGACACTTTGGATGAATGTGGTGTAGCTTTGGTTAAACCAAAAATATTAATTGATGGTGACTTTAATATGGCGTGTTTGACAAGCGACAATGAGTTAATGAGAGCGAACAACTATATAGCCAAGTTAGCCGATATGAGGAGGATTTTGTGGTTGCAAAAAGTGAGCAAACAACAGTTTCATATGTTAATCTGTCAAGTCGATGAGGATATACCCGCCCACCCTACCTGGAAGCACGGTGGTAAAACCGCTATAACTGACTATGTTTTTGAGTGTAGCATTTTTTTGCCATGGGTACCATGATTTGAAATAGTGTATTAGCCTAGGAGCGTTCACAACATCTTAGAAGTGAATTGGCAGATTAAGAAGAATAACTCTAGACAGGCACATGATTTGAAAGTGGAGACCACCCAAAGGCAGAATCAATTAAGGATGGATTAATCCAGGGTAGCCTTATTATTCCACAACCTCTTCAATGTATTCATTTTTGACTTGGTCGTCACAGTGGGAGATTGTAGTGCATTCCCCCAAAATTGAATGTTGGAGCAGTCGTCCACCACTTGTACGCTGACAACCTGGTCCTTCTGGACCAGACTCCTTTGGGTCTACAGCATAAATTGAGGGCTCTTGAAACATACGTTGGGAAGAATAAACTAAGGATTAATGTGGCAAAATCTAGGATTCTGGTAGCCAAATCATCTGTTGGTAGAAAGGCTACATGTAGGATCTGATTTCTCAATCAAGAACCAATAATCAAAGTGGAGTCCTTTACCTATCTGGGAATCTTACTCAACAATAGTCAGAATGGTGCTCCAATGGTGGCTGAGCTGAGATCGAACGCAAAATATTTAGCATCCCAGGTCTCCATTCTGTTGGGAAAATTTGGGCGGTTTATCTTGATATCTGTGATGAACTATTACAGGTTGAAGGTGGTCCTATTTTTACATATGGCACTGACATTTTCTTTGCAGCTCTGCACACTGTGTGGCCATATTGGAGGGCCTTTTCTGGAAGAGGGTTCTGAAACTCCTGAGGGGAATACCAATAAAGATGTTGAGACATGAGATAGGTCTCATCTCTACCTACACAATGGTAACCTGGAAATCCCTGTCCTTGTTTATTTTTTTATGTATTAGATAGTTGTAAGGTGCTTAATCAACAAATTATGTTTCAAGGTGCCACAAGGCAAAATAGGTGGAGGGGAACAAGGGAGAAAGAAAACAATAATGGTCCTACTATGCCCTGTGACATTCAGATTGTGCAGTAAAGACGAAGTGCAAGGGGGAGGGGCAGGAGAGTGCAGTTTGTGCTAAATGCAAAGTGCTAGGATGGGAAGGGGATTGCAGGAAAAGAGGAGAGAGTGCAAGTGAAAGGGGGGTGGAGGGGAGGAGGGCCACTGGTCTAGGCAAGTGCTAAGGGGAGGCCACGAGGGCGAGTACCAGAGATTGCATCAGGTGCAGGGGGTGAGAGTCCACATGCTAAGTGCGAGGAAGGGGAGGGCTGGGCAGGGGGGCCTGGTGACCTGTAGAACTCAGAGGGCGGTCAGGCAGCCAGTCACTGAGACAAATGGGGCGTTAGCAGGGGAGGGGGAGAGGGAAGGGAGAAGAGAAAAGGAGGGTCTTGAGGAGCTTCCGAAACGTAAGGACATCTGGGGGCAGGGAGACGATTACAGAGGGAGGCTCCTAAGGAGGAGAGAGATCTACCCCCACTCTCTGCTTAGAGAAGTGTCTGAGAAGTGTCTGATATGCAGAGAGTAGGAGTTAGAAGACAAGAGGGCTCTAGCAGGGAGGTATTTAGGGAGAGATAGTTGGATGTAGCAGGGTCCCAGGCCACAGAACGCCTTGTGGGTGATGCAGAGGGTCTTCAATTTGATCCTAGCAGCAACCTGGAGCCATTGGAGAGATTTTAGGGCTAGAGAGATGCAGCCCCTGGGCTTGAGGCCAAGGATAACTATTGCAGTCCTATTCTGGATTAGTTGAAGGTGATGAAGGGAGGATAAAGGAAGAGTGAGGAATAGGCTGTTGAATTAGTCTAGCCTAGGGCGGACCTGAGCTCTGGAGACATTGAGTTTCTGGGGAAAGGTGAGTAAAGGGAGAATGCCTCTGAAGTGGTGCAGCTGATAGTGAACCTTCCTGGCAAGGACCGTGATGTGAGGAGAGAAGGAAAGAGAGGAGTCAAAGATGACACAAGGATTTTTGCCTCACAAGAGGGTGAGGGTAGGTGGCCCATTGAGGGCAGCCAGAGGGTAAAAAGAAAGGAGGGAGCTATGGTTCCCAATGAGAAGGATCTCAGTCTTACTGGAACTAAAGCATAGATCATTGGCAGCACACCAAGCCTGAATAGCTGTCAGACAGTCAGGGATGAGAGAGGAGGAGGAGGAAGCAGTGGATGGACAAACATAGTGACCTAATAGTGAGAAAAACGTGGTGTGCCATAATATTGAATAAAGGCACACTTGAGAAAATGTTACTTGTAAATCCCACGTCACTAAAAACTAAATTATGGAGGAAAGATTGGATCAAGACAATAGATGAAAAATCAGAATTTAAGTTAGATCAAGGTCTTCCAGTAGAGTGTTGCTCGTACAATATGTTGTCTTAATTCCCATGTAACTTTTATAGGCAGCAGTGTTTACAATTCCGCCACAACCTGTTCCCCCCAAAGGAAGTTTTGATTGCAAGGAGACAATGGAATGGCACAGATAGTTTGTGCAGCTTCTGTAGTAAAAGCAACATTAGAGAGTCACTGCATCACCTTATCTTATCTTGCACTGGAATGAGAAAAAAAACACTATTGGGGTCATTACGACCTGGGTGCAAAGGGATACCGGGCACCGGTAATGACACCGGTGTCTGTAATCCCTTTGCGCCCTATTCTGAGGTCCCTTTGTTTTTACCAGGCATTATGGAGGGGACCCGCAAAGGGATACCTGGGAATGGGGAATGGCTTTTCAAATGGGGATTTACCGGTCCCGCAAAGGTCGGAATAGACCGGTAAGTCCCCATACCACCAAGTCGGTGGCAGTACCAGTATTGGTGCTAGTCATGGCGCTAATAGCGCCATGACTAGCACCAACCTCGGAATGAGGGCCTATATTTGGGGAGTTTCTTTGAAGAATCAAGAACTGCTATATTAAATGAATGGTGGTCGATTTTTAGATGTGGCGAGAGAGCATCTATGGTCGTAGCTCTGATTACGTTTTTAGAGGCGAAAAAAGTCTTACACCAGACAGGCCTTGAGACCACAAAGCCAGAGTCTGTTATTGAGGCCTTCAATCTACAGTTAAACGAAGCACCTATGTAATTTTATAATTGTTTAAACATGTATTTGAATATTTGTTGAGAGTTTTAGAGATTAATCAATTGGGGACACACGATTACAACTGGGTCTCTTTTTGCCTTTTAGATGGGGTTGGAGGTTTCATATGAGTGAAATCGTCATTTAAGTGGAATTGTAACTGTGTTAATTACACTATTTTTTATGTTCTTAACTGTTAGTTTAATTGTTTTTTTTTTTCTTTCATTTGCGTTTAGTTGGTGAAAGGTCTATATTAGGCCAAACACACCACACAAAACAGACAGCCTTTGGTTGAAGATATTTCTCGGTTACCGATAGAGGTTTACTCAGAGAGTCCGTGTTCTCTTCACCTTTTCCCGTTCCCTGGTGGCAGCAGAAATTAATCATCTTATGGTCAAGATCTTTCAATAGAATTTCGATATCTTGCAAGATTATTTCCCTCTTCCAATCATACCAATGGAGCATCTTGTTTCTTTTTGGGGTCTTGGGAGGAGAATACAAGGGGTTATTTACAGATTATCGCCATAATGCGTAGGCGAATAAAATTGATAAGTAGTACAATTTCTGGTAGAATGGTCTGACTTTGAGGAATGCCTGATTAACCTAAGGGGCAGGCATAGTCCGACCCACAGCCCATATGCAGCCATTGTACATAGAGCTATTCTCTGCAGTAGAAACTGTCTCCATGTCACAAAAAGGCATTGGGGCTTTGGGGTCGTACCTTGGGTTCTTGATTAAAAAAAAAAACAGGTCTGGGCACAATGCAATGTTGATAGGGCTAGCTGGGATTTCTTAGTCAGAGAGAGTGCACACATGCCCCAGAAGCCCAAACAGTCCAGTCTCAGTGCTCTTGTCCACAGTGGGCTTCACTAAAATGGTGGCCCGCCTAGATTGTTCACCATTATGTGGCTCCGGTGCTTCAGCATCCTATGTCCCCTGGGGGGAGGGCATGGTGGCAGTGGCTGCAAGGGGTGATTTGCCAGGCCAACAGTGGCACCCTTGTCCATGACGAGCGTTGCCGTAGGGATGACATGCCTTTATTTTTCACAAGTCTGCAGCTCCGGTGCCTCAGCATCCTATGTTGCAGCAGTGGTGAAGGGTGCCCAACAGCGGCACTATTGTCCACGGTGCTCTTCACCACAAGGTTGGCCCACCTAGATGTTTCCCCAGTCTGCGGATCCGGTGCTTTAGCATCCTATTTCCCTTGGTACAGGGATTCATTACAGCTGTGCCAAGGGGTTGATGGGTCAGGCCAACAGCAGCACCGTTATCCACAGAAATCACAGACTAAAGTGGGATCCAAGATGATGGCTTCCCCATTTAAAGACTTCCCCCTTGAACTCAACACTACAAAGCATCCCTGCCATGGAGCGATCATGTGACTCCTCTGGTCAATCAGCAGGAAACTAGTCGGTCCAAGCACTATATAAGGACCAGTTTTCTTGACAAGAGGGGAAGGGAGTTTAGTATAACAGAGAAGGTGAGTTAAAAGGAAAGACAACCGCTGGAGCAAAAAACCATGTTGCTGGGCTGGCTGCAAGTCCAGAGTGGAGTGGAAGACCAGATTATAAGTTCCAGGGATGAGAGGAAAACTGCTGGGATGGTTATAAGACCTGGAGTGGAAGGCCATATTGAACGTCCCAAAAGAGCGAGGACAATTGCTGGCTGCGTTTAAGACTTGGAGTTGACAGATGGATTGTAAGACCCATAGAGGAGAGGAACAATGCTGGACTGGTACTGAGGCCTGGAGTGCAAGGGCAGATTTCAAGATGCTAAGAATAAAGGAAAAATGCAGAGCTGGTGGTGAGACCTTGAGGGAAAAGGCAGATTGCAAGATCCAGAGAGGAGAGGGAGATGTATGGGTAGATGGTAAGACCTGGAGTGGAGTGGTGAATATTAACCTTGGTGGAGAGAGGATGATTGTAATACATGGGTAAGAGAAGATGCATGTTAAACCTGCATAACAGAGGGGACTGCAACTGGACACCAAAAACATACAAAAGGAAGCACATTAAACCAGAGTCCATAGGGTGGGTGAATAGAGACCTGGCTATATACCTAGTCGAGTAAAGGGCAAAGCAAGCACATGGGAAGGCTTTTGACCTAGAAACAATAGAGAGGTGAGAAGGTGAAGATGAAGGCTGTGGCCAAGGGGACAGCACAGCAGGAAAGGGCTAACACCCTGATAAGAGAAATAAAAGGCAGAGGAGCAGAACAAAGACAGAGTAAATGCCCAGAGGTGGCACAGATTGAAAGGGTACAGGCACCAGTCCAAAATACAAGGACACTGAACAGAAGGCACAAGTTAAGCAACTAGAAAGTACTCTCTGGACTAACCCAGCAAAGAATAGCATAAACAGTGCTTTTGAAATTTCAGGGGATACTATAACACACCACAACCATCTTGACACTTTAAATAAAGGTCATAAATCTGAATATACTTGTATCATTTTTTACAACTTTTAAAACACACTCCAATCTGTAATCCGGCCTAAACACCCTTCTGAGAGTGCTTTCACCCGCTCAATCGCTCCTACCTCAGTCCAACAATATCACCTTTTCTCCTTTGTCATCCTTTTCTACCTTTCTGCTCTCTTTCTGGATGTCCACCTTTTTTTCTGACCACTCCTCTTCCATCTAGTGCACCTCCAAAGCCTCCTGCCCAATATCGTTCTCACCTAACGTCGCATCATGCCCTACCCAACTCTAACCACAGGTATCTCATGGTACTATCTAAACTCAACTATGCCATGAGCCTTTACTCACACACTATTTGCTCAATGAGCACAAAACGTCCAATATGTGGCAGTCAGATTATTCATAAAACTAAAAAGATATGATCACAACATTCCAGCACTCCACAAACTTCACTGACAACCAGTCAAAAAGAGAATTCACTACAAAACTCTAGGCATGCTAACTGCACATGCAATAGCAAAGACCTGGAAGCAATCCAGAGGAAATGCTCACAATATGCACCATCAAGAACACTCCAATCCAAAAACAACACATTAGTAATGTTACCACTCTTCAACTGGAAATGGCATGCCAGTTTCTCTTTCTCCATTATAGTAACCAACATCTGAAACTCCCTGACAAAGCACTTGAATACAGAAGAGAACAGAAAAGGTTAAACGAGACAGCTAAAAACCTGACTGATCACTAATTTCACCACTTGTCTTATAACCTTCCAACTATCTGCCTACTTGCCACAACCTCATCCCAAAATTGTTCATATTTTTTTTTAATTATTATATTTAGCCGAAACATATATATTGCCTATCAACAACCCTATCAAAATTGGGCTCACTCTGGTCAGGCTCCACTGAACCTAAGCAGAATTGAATGATTGTTGCCATCATCATTCAACTGACCACATACCCACTATCCTTGCAGGTGCATACCTAGCTCATTCTTGAAGACATCACAACATTCTAATTCTTCCGCACTACTCATTCGCCTGTTTGTCTATTCTCCTTAACTAACTGACCCTCTTGTAAAATCTCTCACCACCTTACTCAACACATTCACATCCCTCACGGTTGCCCATGACCGGCCTAAACAATAACACATTAAGATTATAAAGCTACTAATAAGATCACCTCCTTATTCCTATTTCACTCACCAAAATTAACAGGTAACCTTACCCAATACATTTGATGAACTTGGGCAACTCCTTGATTCTGTTCCCACTAAAAATCACCTAATTCTATAAGGCATATTTAACCTTCGCTCTCCCAACACTTCTCAGAAAATTGAACTTCAGTCTTTTCCTAGTGACCAACATATTCACTCTATCTATAACCAACCAACCCAAACTGGCAGTAACTTTTTGGATCCCTTATTAATCTCTCTCTCTCAGCCTCTAATACTATTATCATACAATCCATACCTTATCACTCCATTGTTTCCTCCACTATCTCCTGTCCACCTCCTGACTTCTGCTCACCGCTTGACTCACAAATTACTAAAAGGAAATGTAGACCTTTTGCCATTCCTCCCTTTCTCTCACACCTACACACAGTTCTGACACTCCTATGTCAAACTTGATGCCTCTTCACTATCAGTGCCTTCCCCCGTTTCCACTGCATATTATATGACTTACTCTGCTCTCACTTCCTTGTGTTAACTTTCACCCCACAAGTCCCAGCCTCCTCAACCCTGGGTCACCCCATTCATATGCAGTCACCACACAGATATGCAGCTACAGCTGTGGAAATGATTGTGTACCCACTTGCATGATGACCTGCAATTCCACCTATCTGCTCTTAACTCTTTCAAGTCCTCTATTGATAGAGCAAGAAGAGAATTCTATTGCACCCTCATCAACTCTCACTCCAAACATCCTCACCAGCTACACAACACTCTAAATCCACTCTTAACTCATCCTAAACCTATGACTATCACATCCACTCTCACAGAAAATGAACTAGCGGAATACTTTGCCGCAAACATTTCCAAAATTAGACACAGTCTCCTGACTTTCCTCACATGCCATTCTCCTAATTGTTAAACTCTGCTTACTCTGATATCATCCTCTAACTCTATCTCCCACTTTAGTTACACTAATACTGAAGATGTCCTATCTATACTGATGAAGGCAAACCCCTCTTGTTCCACATCAGACAATCTTGCTCTTTATCTAGCCAAGCCTATTACCCCTTTAGAGGGCTCACTGACTTCTTCAACCTGTCCATTGACTCCGCTTGTTTTCCTTCTATTTTCAAAATGGACATCTCTCTCCTAAAAAAACAAGGATCTAATTTAAAAGGACTATTATCATTTAGGCCTTTTTCTCAGTAATCAGAAGGTGTTTGAATTTCATCTATGTACCATTTTTATGTAATTTACAGGAGATATTGGAGATTTAAAATTCATCCACCAGTGACTCAGGGAACTGTAATGGTCAGTTAAACTAGGTTTCTGGCTGTTCTGAACATGTTCCAAATGTGAGAGTTGGTGCGCGGGGGGAGAATAATATTAGGGATATGGGTAATAACGTACATATTCATAACTGTTATGCTTTTTATAGAAATGGCAGAAATGTGCCACATGGCCTTGCTACATGGTACGGACTTGGTGATCGGCTAATCAAATACTCCCTGATTAGCCTGAATCAGAAAATATGTTTATTTTGGCAGTTGCAAGTACAATTCTGAAGTTGTGATGCATAACAAATGGTGATTACAAATGTGAATTGGAGGCTGGTTTTGGGATGAGAGAGAAGTGCAACTGTCCAATCCTAGTTGTGGGAATTATTGCAGGGTACTTCCCCAATATTGTAAATTGGTGGTGTCATCGCTGCTATATAAGGAGACTGCACTGATAGAAAAGAACAGATACACTAGAGACATACTGTCAGGGAGGCGGCTGAAACTTACTATCTGACAGCTGTAAGGAAACACCAGAGGAGATTGCTGAGAGTGCATCTGGGTGGAGCTGTTTACTTCTAGGAAGAGCTCAAATCTGACTGGGTCCTATGGTGGAGAGTGGGAGGCCATCTTTGAGAGTGGAGTGACCAGACCCCTGCGCTATCTTTCCAGAGTGTCCTGAGATGCAGCTGGCTTTCCTGAACCTTAAACAGAGACTTTCTATGTACGTAGAAATGAGCACTGAGAAACCAAAAGGTAGGGGAGTCTGCTTGCCTTGAATCCTTTCTCTTTATAGTGGGCGGGATGGAGGGACTATAATATTAATTTAATTAATTCCCCATTTGGCAGAGCCCACTATGGGGTGCATGTTGTTAAAATTCAAAATAACAACACTCACTTCCCAGTGTGTGCTGAAAACTGTAGCCTATCATTTAATTGAGTAATCCCTTTTGTCCTGCTGACCCATCCTTCTTTAAAGAAGAGGGGTGTCTTTGTTCTTAAATCAGTCCAACCTTTCTGTCCGACTTCCCCAACAAAGGCCTTTGAGTTGAGGGGGTCTGAAATCCAAAATTCCCCAAATCATTCCTATTTTTCTGTCCGACATCCCCAACACAGACCAAAGTAGGGGTGGGGGTATGATAAATGATATGATATGGCATTTATAATGTGCCTGTACAGAAGTGTTTCTATGCACGACAAGACAAGGAGGGGGAAACAAAGGGAGGACAAAACAACAATCTTATTAGGCCCTGTGTCATTCAGATCATGCAAGTGCAGGGAAGTGGGAGGGGAGAAGTACAGGGGTAGAGGGGATGGAGAAGTGCATCTAAAAGAAGAGTGCAGGTCAGAGAGTAGATGCAGGAAGATTTAGAAAGAGGTTGTTGCAGTAGTCCAGCTTAGAGAGGACCAGGGCTCTGGAGAAAATGAGCTTCTGGGGGAAAGTGGCGAAAGGAAGAATACCTCTGAGGGGGTACAGCTTATGGTTTGACTTCTTATAGATGTCAGAGATGTGAGGAGAGAAGGAGTGGATGGAGTCGAAGATGAGCTCAATGTTTTTAGCCTCACAGGTGGGAGCAGGAAGAGGGCCAAGAGAGGCCGGCCAGAGAGTGACACGAAAGGAGGGAGCGGGTGTGCCAATGAGGAGAATCTCAGTCTTGCTGGCATTAAGACAGAGATCATTGGCAGCACACCACTCCTGGATGGCGGACAGACAGTCAGATGAGAGAGGGAAAGAGGTGGCTGAAGGTAGCCTGAAAATAAGCTCCTGGGGAATACCACAGGTAGAGATATAGTTAGAGGAGAGGAAGGACCAAGGTTGAACCTGGGATGGTCGATCAGAGAAGATTGAAGTCAGCAACGTCAGGACCTGACCGGTGATCCCGAGGATATCACAGAGACGGTTAAGCAGGATGGCATGTTTGACCGTGTCAAAGGCAGAAGAGAGATCAAGTAAGATGAGGACACAGGTGTGTTGGAATCAAGGTTGGAGAACAGGTCTTCACAGATGTTCAGGAGAGCAGTTTCTGTGCTTCTGACAGCTCTGAAGCCAGACTGATGATCATGGATACAACAAACAGATTCAGTGTGAACATTGAGCTGTGAGATGGCCAGCGTGATGGAGATTGGGAGATAGTTAGCCGGTCAGGATGGGTCGGCAGAGGGTTTCATAAGAAGAAGCTGAACAAGGGAGTGCTTCATGGGGGAAAGGAAGGCTCCAGTGGTGAAGGAGTGGTTGCAGCATACCCTGCACATCTGCATCGCTCAACACTGCAGCTTTGTCCTGCAAATGCTTTGCTGCAGAGGGTCCATATCTTGGTTCTTGTAGGATCAGAAGCTTGGATGTAGGGAAGTGTGCTACGTAAAATCGGGTAGCATCTCCTGCACACCTGCATCTCTCAACTCTGTGACCTTGTCCTGCAAAGGCTTCACCTCAGAAGCTCTGCACCTCGGTACTTAGAGGCACAGCAGCATGGGCATAGAAAAGTGTTCTATGTATAATTGGGCAGCATCTCCTGCACACCTGCATTGTTCAACACTGCGGCCTTGTCCTATGAGGGCTTTCCCACAGAAGGTCTGTACCTTGGTTCTTATAGGCATGGAAGCATGGACTTAGCAAAGCGTGCTATGGATAATCAGGCAGCATCTCCTGCACACCTGCATCGCTCAACAATGCACCCTTGTCCTGCAAGGGCTTTTTGAGGGTATGAAAAACATACAGCTAAATCACCCCGTGTTTATTTCTTGAAATCCTACTGCTAACCTCTTAAGCCTGCAGGAAAATCAAAATCGCACAACACTTAATGGTAATTGTTTTTGTGTAATTATGAAATTTGTAGCAAGTGAAGAATTGTGATTGTGTTCTTTTCAATTCACTTTGGTGATATATTTATGCTGAGGAAGCTGATTGTGTTGTGCCACGGATAAAGTGGTGTTTGACATTTTCGTGCTAATTTCTATTACTTTATATTTAAATAAATAGCAATATATTTCCCATGCACCGCCCTATTTCTTGGCTCATTGTTAGCTCAGGGAGAGGGATCCAAGGGGCATGATATGCGTCTGAAGTAGGGCTGAAGAAAATAATCTGTTAAACAGTTTGTTGAGTCACACCTTGAGTGGGGAAGGAAGGAAATACCTGTATTGAGTGTAGCTTCTCAATAAACTGTTACAAATTGGGGGTCAGGCTGGGATTTAGCTGCCTATTCCTGACCAATGACACATTGTGTGTTCATTTTGATTCAATTGCATTAAGGTGGAGGGAAAGCCATCCTTGTTTTGCTAAAGTGCCGTGAGGTCTTGAACCCTGAGTTCCAGGATGTGTACAGGTAAAAAATTGGGATTGTGAAAGAATTTATTTGTGTGAGGAAATCATGCAGGAAGAGGGTGATTTTGCCCCTGCATAAAGAAAATTTTACTAACGTGCAAAAAGACAATTTTGAAAATAACTACTGTACAAATTGGGGAAGCCAGGGAGCATCTCCTAACTACATTATTTCTTAAAGGAGAATGGGTTGAAGATGATGCAGGAAACTGGCAAACCAGAATTGTGCGAGAGATATTTGGCTTGAAGGCGGAATATTGCACAAAGCACTTGAGGCATTCCATATGACCACAAGTGCTCGTAAATGGCTCAGCTTACTGCTCAGTTATATTTTCATTTGCTGTTAGTAGAAGAGTGTTTCCAAAATAGTGAGATTAGTAGGATGAATCAGGCTGGAGACCTGTCACAAACCCAGGATCGGGTTCAACAACTGAAAGATGAGCTGAAAACACTGCAGCAAGAGTGTGCAGAAATTCTGAGCACACTAAAACACAAGCTATATGACCAGGCTGCTCATAATAGAGTCATTTTGGATGACATTATGGCTTTTCAATCGCAATAAAGCAGTTGAAAAATGGAAAAAGTCAGTTAATTATGAAAGGGGCTGATTCACAAAACGACTTTGACCAGATACATCAGCAGGTACATATTCTGAAACAACAGAGGACGCAGCTGGCTCAGGAAAAAGACCTCTTGAATCAGGATAACAGCGTCCTATTACAGATGATAAATCAGTTGGGAATTGAGGTAGACAAGGGACAGTGAGGTTCTCAGGAACAAAACAGAATTAGAGAAGAAAGGAATGAGCTAGTACAGATAGTGAGGCAAATAGAAGATGAACTATTAAAGTCAGAAAATTGTAGGGATGAGCAGGAGAAAGAGATGTGTCTCCTGAAGGAAAGGCGCCTTTTATATTTACACAGCATACAAGGCTCACAGAGGGAGAATACATCACTTCAGCATGAGGTGCCTCAAACAAAGGATCGGTTGGTAGATCAGAGCAGTGTGCATGAGAATAATCAGGCCTAAGTATCAGAATTAAAAGGCCAGCTCGCTGACTAACAACAGCAAATACAAAAAGAGAGACACAGGTGTGAGAGCCTCACCATGGAAATCGAAACTTATAAACAGGACCTGATGCACCCTGACCAATCAGTATATGGGACTGTTAGGCAAGGTTTGTAAGCAGTACCCTTTGGGACCACTACACACAACTAGTACTACAGGTGTAAGCAAAACCAACCTTTGGTATAAGTCTGTACCACACAGTTTTTGGTAGCGAGCTGAGCAGCCAGGCTTTTCTCAAGAGGGAATGGAACCTTGTAAGGATGTTACACAGAGGTCTACAATCACAAATATTCAGATAGACACGTAAACTCAAGGTTTCTTGGTAAAACAGTTTTTAATTCATTTACACAGTCAACTAGAAAACCTTCACTAAAAGGAGGCAATCAATATCACACAAAAATATACTACAATGCTTCCCACTAACCGGTTCTGAAACATTTACACTACTTTGAAGGAGGAACAAAATGGCATTCAGAGCAGTTGAAGTAGGAGCAAAAAGGCATAAGTTAATAAAACGAATATCAGAGTTACTCTTAAACAGTGCAAATAGTTTGAGTTCACCAGAGGAGTTGATTCAATGCAATAGGTAGGCCAAAGTCAATGGGCTAGTGTCTTGCATAGGTAAAAACGGTTCTGATATTTAAACGGAAAAGTCTTTGCCACGGTTCTCGGAAGTAGTTCACGGATGAAAGGTTCATATATCAGGTCACAAGCTGACTAGGCCTGCAGTTTGCCAAAGTTGTATGCACTTTCGCAGTGAGAGGTAAGTTCTCTCGGTCTGGTTTTCACAGTACCTTATATTGAAGAAAAAGATGCAGCTGAAGACTTCTGTTCCTGGCAGTTACTGCAGATCTCGCTGTTCCTGATCCTCAGTCATGGGGACAAGAGGGAGGATGTCGGGGGACTCCTGCACTGCACAGGGACTGGTCACAAAGCTGGAAGACTGGCAAATCTTCGATTCCGGTAGCTGTCTTAAAGCACACAAGCTGGTGTCCTTCTCCTTGGTAATTCGGTTTCCTGCAGCACTTTGAGGAAAATACAACAAGCTCAGAGAATGGTGTCCAGGTGGCTTACGAGTTGATTGGTCCTACCAACTCAAAGGAAAAAGTCGTCCTTGAAGGGCTTCTCTGTCGAGGTGAACTTGGCAATTCGGACCTGCAGCAGGGCTCCACCGGGCAAACCAACAGTCCAGTAGTTGCAGCAGCCGTCCTCTTCCAGCTTGTCTTTGGTTCTTTCATTCCAGTGGTCGACTCTACCTTTCAGTTCAAGAGGTTCGCTTTTAAACAGTTTTCTCCCATTCATTTCAGCCAGGCTGCCACTCACCCAGCAGGGTGGCTGTCCTTGCCAGACAGTCAGTCAGCCAATCACGCCAGAGTGCATTTGGGTCTCCTAGGAGACTAAGCACATGGAGTTTGTGGTCTTCAGTCCTGAAGCCTGCCAAAGGCGTAGAAACAAAGGGATCAAACCTAGTTTGGCGCGCAGAGACAAACTCCAGAAGGTCCTTTCCAAAAAGAAATGACGAAAAGAGAAGACAGGGACCTGTTCATACAAAGGGGGCTCAGACGCCATATTGAAAAACATGGCTCCTGCGATTTTTAGCTACCGGTGTTCGCATCGTGAAAAATCTTGATAGTTCGTTGTAAAACCACTGTCACCAGCCATTTCGATAGGAAGGGTAGCATTTGACTGCTACATGAGTTTCCAGACATAGGGAATACTAGGTAACCTAGTGTGCTGGGTCTAGGAATTTAAAAAGACTAGTAAAGTCAATTTAACTTCACATTCACTGGGAAACAGTAGTTTATCCTAGAGAAGGTATTTAAACCTTAGGACAGCCAAAAAAGCTTCCCTGTGTCATTGCACTGAGAGTGCTGTGTGACACACATGGAAAGATGATGCCTATGGAGTTGTCTAACACTCCATAACCAAAAGAAATAAACATAGAAAACAAACAGTCCAAAGTCCAGCAAAAGAGCTGGGGGCCTCTAATGTAGAAAGGAATTAGCACATTATGAGAATTCTCCCTAACAGGGACAAGGCCCACTGAAAAAGGTGAGGCACCCTTAACAAAGGGGGCTTCATGCCAGTCCTTTACATCCTCTCATGCACAATTGGGAACCAGCTCATGCATGCCACCTATCAAGAACAGGCTGACATGAGGCAGTTAGACTTACCCAGGCCTAGCCAAACTGATCAAGAAGGCCAGTCCCTGTCTGATATTGATGAATATTCAGCTCTACCACAGAGAAGGGAAAGTGCCGGACCAGTGTGTCCTGGGGAGTGAGGGATAGTACTGTAAGTACTTCAGACCATGAAAACTCTTATGAGGAGAAAGTCAGGGAGTTAGATTGGCTGAAGATGCGATTATAAAGAGACCACCTTGCCCTCTTCGCTGAAGAAGAAATGTCAGACCCTCAGCCTAAGAAGGGCATTCTAAAAACCTCCATATATTCAGGGGAAGGGGGGAATTCCCCAGATTCCCTGGTAGGAGGGATGAGGAAACTTGGTTCTATCCTGGGCCTGAAAGGAACTTCAGGGAGAGTGACCCTGAGAATTCATTGTGGTCCAGGCAAGAGGAGTCCAAACCCCATGGTTCTGGAAGATACTGCCAGTCTCACAGAAATAGGGAGCACCTAGAAGACAGGGAATTGAGTACCATTACCAGTTCTGAGTCAGAAGGTGAATGGACTCTGGTGCAGAAGAAGAAAAACACTGGGAAACAAAGAAAGGGTTTTGTGAAATACCCAATAAGACAAATCAAGGGCATAAAGAGTTTCCTACCCCATAACACAAGAATACCAAGTATTCGGTATGGGAACATCTGGAACTTTATGAGCAGATGATGGCATTATTCCAGATCAGGAATCCAAAATGGACTTTCTCACCTGAGTACTCCAGTTTCTTTGCGGGACTGGAGGACCAGGATCATTATAAATGGTCCACCTATAAGGCAGCCATATTGAAACATTTTTCCACCCATGGGAAACCACAAGAGGCCCATAAGGCTGCATGTAACTTGCAGTTTGGGCAGGATCAGCTGCCTATGGCATTTGTGCAGGAGCTAAGGCAGCCATTTGCTCAGACTTCCCGGCGGGTGAACACCAATAGTAGGGAGTGCATAACTACATATTTTCATGCACTACGCAAATATATAATGACTCCTTTGGTGCGTGACTTTCACAAGCAAAGGACCCTGGCTTGGGTGATTGAACGGGCCACCAGGATTTATGAGGTCCAAAATCCTGCTGAGTGTATAAATACTGCCAAAACACCACAACCATCTAACACCCCTGCTGCGGCACAGGTAGCAGAGATATAAACTACGCTTCCATTGGATCTGGAGACAGGGGGCCTAAAAGTCACCCTCCTGCCAACAAGCAAAACGAAAAGCAGAAGGACACTCCAACCCGGCCAAATCAAATGGCAGTCATGCGGGGGCCACGGACAATGATCCCTCTAAACTTGAAACATTCCTAGGTACAAAGGTACTAAACCAATCCAGAGGTATATATACACTGCCCCAGTCCAATGTCATGATTCCTGCCCCTCATGTCCCCAGCCCTCCAAGTTGTCAGGCTGGAGCCAGGCCATGATCACCTACATGGCCCTCAAGGGCCTCTCCATCCCTCCAAAGACCCACTTGGAGTCAGACTTGGCGCTTGTGGCAACAGACTCACTCACTCCCATAGGATAAGATTGGGGATTGGACTTGTAGTGCTTTGATGGGGACAAGATGGATGCCTCCAGATAGTTTGGTTCCCAGAACTGCATGTGAAGTCTAGTCTTTTGGGTGTGGTACAGCCCAGAGACACCTGGGATACCCAGAAACTATTTAAGCCACGCCCAGGCTGAGAAACATGCTTTGCGTTTTCTGCACCTGCAGCGTGTCGCTCACCGTGTTTGGATCGGTCTCCAGTAGGCCTGCATCTTTCTTCTGCGCTCAGCTCCTGCAAGAACAAGAACACCGTTAGGAACAGCCTTACCTTGCGGCGCTTCTGCCCATCATTCATCGCTCCTTCTGTTCTGCGGGCATCCTCAGCGGTGTCATTCCCATCCCGGCACGGCGCTTCCTAAAGAAAAGAGAAAAGAACAGAAAAAAGGCATTAGTAAGCATTCAGCAAATCTTCACTTATTTTTAAAGACTGTACGAGCTTCAAACGCTTGCCTGATTCCCATCCGCTCTGGGGGAACTCTGTCTCCGGAACTTCTCATCCATCTGCAAGAGGGAAAAGACACTCCAGGTTAGCATGGACACATCTAGAGGTGCCGCATACCGCGCTTACTCACCGCATTTATTCTTCATAACCAGCATCCACGCTGAAAATGTCACCTATAAGACACAGAAAAAGAACTCAGTTCAATACAAATACGAAAGGGTCGCATCACGCATCGTGCTCTCACTCACCTTCAGCGCTACGCATCTCAGCAGCACGTCGCCATCCCCGGACGCCGGCCATCATCTAAAGAAGGAAAAGAATGAAGTTTGAGAACTGTTCAAAAGACTCATTATACTTACCTGTCGGACTCTTGCTAGTGAAGTAAGTAGGCAGCAACGAGCCCGCATCAATCAACGCGCCCCTGCACTGAAAGCCGGATGGATAGCACATTTTCCAAGAAAACAAGGTGAGCTGTGGATCAAAGAGAAGGGTTGCATCCTGAGGAAGAAGGGGTTCAAGCACACAGAGACAATAGGGAGTTAAACTCTATCAATCCTGTGTTTCAGGCCGAGTCTCCAGTCGAGTATACTCCAGGGGACGGTTCAAGGTCTTAAGAGGTCAGAACAGGCTGAGTGACGTCCCTGTGGATATCAGGTGAGCGTTACATCTCAGAGGGGGAACTAATCAGGTAAGTACTGCAACATGAATCTTCCCATTAAACTTCCTTCAGGAGAGAAGCATCATTCCACCTCCCAATCTGAACTTTTAACCCAGATATCCCCTGAATCAGAGCTTCCAAAACAATGCTCCTCTCTCTTCCAGGATAATAGATCCCTGTACCCTGGAGAAGGGAGATTCAGTATAGAAATTTATGGGGGGAATTTCCAGTACCCGACCTACTCCAGTAGGAGGAACAGGTACCCTTTTTGGGAGCCACAGAGGTATGACCTGAGACCTCCCTACCACCCAGACAAGGTCTTGCACCTGGAGCGACTTGTCCAGCAACTGACTGAGGATCTGAGGTGCATGCTGATGGCTCAGTCCAACTCTCAACCTAACCCTGCTCCCAGAATTCACCAATACCCAGGTCTGATGCCCCAGGAGGGAAATGATGGGAGGGAACTTCTGACAAACCACAGGTTCCTGTTGAGGGAGCCCGGGTGGAGGGGAGATGTCAAGCCCTAGAGTAAGTTTCATTCTCACCCAAACAGAACACCCAAAGACATCTCAGCCTGAGAGAATCTCTCCTACCCCCAAAATGTTAGAACCCAAAGAGCAAAGGATAAGTAGGACAGGCCTGGGGGATTCAAGAAAGCAGACCTACTCTTTCAAAAATGGGGGGATCACTACAAAAGGAAAATTTGTCCCAAAAGAGACTGAGTGGTACAAGGTAAGTATGGCGATCAAACCAGAAACTATTCAACCCCAAACATGTGAGCCAGACAGAAGTGAAACGGAGGGGTGTGGGGGGGGGTCAGTTCTCCAAACAGGTACTGAGAACTGTTGCTAGGTAACTGGGGACAGCCAAGGAGCTGGGGAAAAGGAAGATTCCTCAACAATCCCAGGCGAGGTGCAACCTTTTTTTACAGGTTCGAAAACTCTGACACAGAAAATTGTGCAAAATCACACAGTGTTGGAGTTCAATATTAAGAAAATATTAAGAAAATGACCACTGGGCGTCACATAACAGATTTTATGCACCGGTCAAGGTGCAAAGTCAGTGTGAATTATGAGCTCTGGTGGATACCGCATCCCAAACCACCCTTCTGTCAAAAAGGGTCTTTGACCAACTAAACTCAGGATGTGGGAGGGACGCAACATTCCACTCACACCACTTCCTGGACAACCACAAACTTTCAACTGTAATTATATTTTCTGTCAAAGGGACTGCAGATCTGAAAATTCAAATTGGACAGCACGGGCTGATAGATCCAGTGATAGTTGTGACTCCAGGGGGCAGAACTTGTTTACTGGAGAACAATCTCCTCATTAGGTTATCACCTCTGATCAACTGTGTAAACAAGGTCCTCTCGACTCAGACTAACCTCCCCATAAAATTAAAAATGAGTACCATTAATGTAAGCTTGTATGGTACCTGCAATGTAATTGATCAACACTCTGAGAATGATGAGTTCCATTTCAAGAATAATTAACTCCCAGACATCACTGTCATCTCTATAGGAGAACAAACTGGTGATGGGAACTCTTCTCCATTTTTAAAAATCAACTTTCCTCCCAGTTTTAAGTGGCAATCCACACTGGAGGGGAACACGCTAAAATGTTACACCAGTCCAAAATCCCTGTCATGAAGCCCCTGAACAGGGCCATGGGGCAACCATACTATGGCCATACACGTGCATGCGTGTAGATAAAGCAGTCACCAGGCTTGCGTGATGCACATATGTGCCGTGAACCAGGATTGGTGGCTGACCCCTCCAATGATATTTGGTGTCAAATGGGCCCATGCCATATGTGCAGATGGACAAAAAGTGCATCCCTACGTGAGCGGCTATCACCCCTGACATGGTACTGCTACAACCACAGGACGATGCGATGAAGGCGGAGGGTGAAGTGCCAACAAAGGTCCATTGAGGATGTGCACTTGAGGGCCATGTAATGCTCTGTGCTTACAGTGGACAAGGTCTCCAGGACACAAGTCAGTAGAGGTTGTCATGACATGGGCACACAGGGCAACGGATTTGTGCATACTTGTACACCCTACACTGGCAGTAGTCAATGAACAAATGTGCAATGATGAATGTCCACAACGGTTGAACTTTGCAACACCAATTGTGTATTGTGATAAAAAAAGGAAAACAAAATAGTGATTCCATCAGTAACTGTCCATGCCCCCTCCCCCCTTGCCCCCAACTCCAGAACAAATCATCACCCACCTCCCCCCTCCCCCCCAACTCCAGAACAAACCATCACCCACCTCCCCCCTCCCCCCAACTCCAGTGCAGTCATCCCATGTAGGGTGTGGGGCCCACATGTGGCAGGAATGGCGAATGGCTAATGTCTCTTGCCCCCCTTGTCTGGGGGAGGCAAATCCCGGTGACGCAAGGAACGCCGAGTGCGTCTCTCCGGGCTGCATTGCGTGGCCTCACTTGTCGCAGATGTGCCCTCCTCGGTATTGTTTTGGCCTGCCTCAAGGGCATTTGCTATGCGATTCAGGACATGGCATAGCCGGGTCGTGTTGTCCGTCAGGGAGTCGTACAATCTGGTGGTGCAGTCAGTGAGGAACTGCCGCATTTCATTTAGTTCCTCATGTAGTTGAGCCCTGGCCTGGCGATTGTCCTTAATATAGTTCTCAATGAGATCGCTCAACTGGCACACTCGGTGCTGGTCATGGGAAGGGAGACCATCTGAGGATCCACTGGCACCAGCATGCCCTGCAGGGGGTGGTATGGGCAGAATTGGGGGAACGACGTCATACCCTTGCGGGTCAAGTTCAACACTGTGCACAGGTGATTGTGCATCCCCGGAGTCACTGCATGACGCAAGGGTCACGGGGCATGGCTCCGGCATGTGCATGCTGTCCTCGTCGTCCTCCGACATGGGCCCCTGGTTTGGTGGCGGGCTGGGCTCCCACTCATCCGGTGCGGTAGCAGCAGCCTCCCCTGAGATGCTCGACTGTGCCGAGCTAGGGGTTTGCACAGTTTCTGCCGCCGATGCTGTGTGGGTTGCTGGTCTGCCAGCTTCAAGTGGCCTTTCCATAGGCTGGGGGGTGGTTTTTGTGGCTGCTGGCTTCGGCCTGGCCCTGCCAGTACCCACGGAGGTGCTTGGGCGGCTTCCTTGGGGCTCTGTGCTGTCATGGTCTGTGCCTTTGGGGGTAGGAGAGAGGGACAACATTAGTGTATGTGCAATGTCCTATTTGCATACATGGTTGCATGGACATTTCGGTCATTTACGGTTTGTTCTTTTTGGGGGGTAGCTATAGCAGTGGTACATGTGCATGGTGATGACATATGCACATGTCTGGGAGTGATTCATTGTGCCCTGTTCATGTACATTTTGGCTGCTACTATGCCTACCACGCTGGACAATGTGCATGATGGCCTGTGCAAGTCAATGCACTATGGTTGAGGTGCGTTATGTACTCGCACTTGGCCCAGCATTAGGCGGCACTTGCCTCAGCATTTGTTGGATGGGGAGGGCAACACGAGAGGGTGCCTTCGATGGCACCTGGGTCAGTTTACATCATGCAATGGACATTGGCAGTGTACACTGTCGACACTCACCTCCTTCTCCAGAAGTCGTTCCCCCGCACTCCATGGTCCCCACGTCCTCAATGGATTCCGTGCCAATGAGCTCCGCACAGGTCTCCTCCCAGGGCTCGGATATACTGAGGTGCTTGGCCCACCTCCCGTCTGCAGGGCCTGGCTGCGGTTGCTGGATAGGAGGCCCCGCACCCGCAGGTCGTCCCACCACTTGCGGCAGTCCCGGTGGGTGCGGGGGGTGTTGCCAACAGCGATCACCCTCTGTGCCAGTTCCGCCCAGATGGTCTTCTTGCGGAGGGTCGATTCCCTCCGCATGTCGCCACTGAAGACTACATCAGCATGCTCTGCCAGGTGGTCTACCATGGCCTGGAGTTCATCGGGGCAGAATCTCTGCTTGCAGATGCAATCTGCCGCCCTTTTTTGGTGCTTTCGGCATGTCCTACGGTGCCTGGTCCGGTTCCCAACTTTGTTTTCCTCAGGGCTGCCGGCAATGGATTGTGTTTTTAAAGATGGCTGCCGCTCTCCTTCCTGTTCCTGTGTGATGTCGTAATTTCCGGTTCCTTTTTTTTCCCGTATTTTATGGTCACCGTTATACACTGACGCTAATGCTTACAGGGCGGTGTTGTACTTTACGTGTCGCTGCATGCCGGTAGGGGTTTTTCGGGGAGGTTTTGCCGCAGGCCGCGTGGTCCTTTTCCGGCATGGCAGAAAGCGCGTGTCCGAGAGCTCGGAATGGGCCGTAATTTTCGACCTACAACCAGCACGTTGTCGGACTTTACGCTAGATATACAATGACCATTGTACAAGCCTTCACTCAGGCCCTGAATGACATATACCTATGCAGTGCTAGATGAACACTGACCATTGTTTTCAGAGGCATTTCTGTTATACGTTAAAGAATTAGGGTTTATGTTCCCAAAAGAGAAAAAGGGCATGAGAGACCTTTTAAGTAAACTATGTCAAATGTATGCTTACTTATTCTTGGTTGCACAATAAGGTCCACGTGGTGACTGTGCTTGCTCAGCAATTGGCTGTGCTGGCAATCAGAGCAAACACTGTTTCCTTTCTTCAGTTAAAAATGGAATCCTGGCCAATTTAGCCTAGAGTCTGGAAAATATAGAAAATCCAGTATCAATCGCTATTCTAATCTCCAAACAACAGCAATTTGCTGTATAAATTCATTGTGTATCCCTCAAATCCTTTCACGATCTTCTTACCTTAAGATGCTGTTGCAGGATATAAACATATGTAGCTCGTAGTGGCTACCAGAGTGCTGTCTCAAGCGAAAGTGGACTCGCAGTGGCCGCGTGTATCACAAAGCGGACAATGCGTTCAAGGAGTGAACTGCAGCGGGTACGTGGTGTCTCCCTGGAAACCTTGCTGCATGCAGGAAAGTTAGCGTGTGCCGGGTTACTATAGTGATTAAATGTATTCTAGTGGAAATAGAGGAGGGACTATACTGAATATGTAGAAAGCGCATAGGGTGTAGGTAGGGCAGCCAACACAGTGGGTGCCATCTTAGAATAGTTTTGTGATAGCATAACCTTACCAGAATACGGATGAATGATGACATGAAGTAATGAATAATAAAGAACTCTAACGGGAAGTTAATCCAAATGAACTCATATCCAATCTAAATGAAAATAATCAAAGGAGAAGGACTGAACCATCCGATCAGTCTAAGATAAAAGGGAGTGTATGTATAAATTGCATTGTGGTCACAAGGAGGTGGAAAAATGGTGCGAGTCAATGACTACTTTGTGCAGAAAATTCTTTTTTCCATATAACATAAGGACAGTGGGCTGGTAAACAGGACCCAGACTTACATTAATTTAACACTTGTTCCACTGTGAATTAGTTCAGATTAAATTGCCTCCGTCTGACGTTAATCTTGGATTTTTAGTTAGCTAGCATTCAAAACTAAGACTATTTTCATTCGTACATTCATTACAGAAATAACTCCCGAGTTTCAAAAACACAGTGATGCCAGGCGGAGATGTTTGTTGGAGTGAATTTGTGTTTAAGAACATAAAAAAGGGGAAAAGAAAAAAACAAAGTCAGTCACTAATAGTATTTCAAATGAAACATCTAAGTGAGAACTCCTCATTGAGTCCTTTAGGTTTTAGAGTGTCCAGTAGGTCTATCCAAAATGTTTCCCTTCGAGACAAGGTTGACTGGTAGTCACCCCCTCTGTGTGGTTTTTTGACCACTTCCAGGACTAAGAATTTCACTTGGGCTACAGTGTGTTGATGTTGTACAAAGTGCCCCGCCAGAGGAGATTTGATGTTTTTGCATCTGATATTGGACTTATGCTCAGTGATTCTGTCGTTCACTGGTCTGGTGGTTTGTCCCACATATAGTTTGCCACATGGGCATTTGATCGCATATATCACACCTGATTTGATTCAGGTGGCAAAATCTCTGAGTTAGTATTTTTTACCCATCTGGGGGTGTGTCACAAATTCACCTTTTATCACTTTGTTGCAATGTGTACAGGCCAAGCAGGGGTATGTACCTTTCCTTTTCGTACTTAATAGCATTTGTCTTTCCTTTGGAGGTTTCTCGGCTCTTACCAATTTGTCCCTTAGGTTCTGGCCTCTCATAAAGGCCATCATTGGTGTTTTGGGAAAGAGTTTGTGAAGTAATGGGTCGCTGTGGAGAATGTTCCAGTGTTTTTTGATTGTTCTTCCTATTTGGAAGCTTTGGCAAGAGTATTTAGAGTTGTATAGTAATGGTGTTTCCCTGTTCTTATCTTTAGGCATCAGTAGTTGTTCTTTACTTAAACTTGACGATCTCTCTTTCGCCTCCTCCAAAACAGTACGTGGGTAACCCCTCTTTTCAAATTTCTCCAAGAATTTTGTACATTCCACATCAAGGCCTGCTGGATCGGAGATGATCCTTTTGAGTCTTAAGATTTGGCTTTAGGGCAGACTGCCTAGCATTGTTTTAGGATGAAAGCTTGAGAAATGCAACAGGTTGTTAACATCAGTAGGCTTGTGATAAACATTAGTGGAAATCGGGTTGTTTTTAATCTCCAGGCAGACATCTAAGAAGTGTATAGATGGTTTCCCTACTTCCATTGTAAATTTGATGCCTGGATGTATGGAATTCAAATAGTTGAAAAAAGAGGTCCGTTCTTCTTGTGTCCCACACCAGATTCCGAAGATGTTGTCAATAAAGTGCTTCCATAACAATATCTTGCTGGACCACTCCATATTCTCCAACACGTGAGTGTGCTCAAACCTGTACATAAAGGTGTTTGCATACACTAGGGCCATTGCTGACTCCATGGCCTGTAAATAATAATTACCTTGAAATCTAAAGTAATTATTGTTTGGTATTAAATTAAGTAAATTCATGATGAATTGTGTGTCTCCTCTTGCTGCTTGTGAGTTCAATAGTAACCATTCTACAGATTGTAATCCTTCCACGTGCGGGATCGAGGTGTATAGGCTACAAACATCCATACTAAATAGAATGCAGTCCTTGCTCAGTGCTCTCACTTCTTGGATACAGTTGATAAAGTCAGTGGTATCTTTAAGATATGTTGGAATGACTTGGATCAATGTTTGCAATAAACAGTCAATGTATATTGCTAGTGGATCAAATATACTATCGGTGCCAGCCACTATAGGTCTTAGAGGTGGATTGGTTTGCTTTTTGTGAATCTTTGGCAGTCCATAGAACACCGGTGTAATTGGATATTGATTAATTAGAAATGCACTAGTTTTGCTGCTAATCCATTCATTTTCAAGTGCTTCCTCCACTGTAGTTTCAATGAGTGATCGTATTCTCATAATGGGATCACCATTCAATTTTGTGTATGTATTTGTATCATTAAGGAGTTCTGGGCATTTTTTTGTATAGTCCACCATGTCCATTACCACTATGGATCTACCTTTGTCAGCCAGTTTTATGGTTAGGTCCTCATCTTTGGCTAGTGCCTCAACATGGTGAAGTTGGCATTTTTTTTACATTTTGAGGTGTTGATATTTGATAATTGATTCGGTTCAAGTCAGAGAGAACATTCTTTTCGAAAAGATTTAAAATGGAGTTCTGGACATGAGGGTCAAAATTGCTTTTGGGTCGGATCTCTAATGTTTCACCTTCAGAGTGGAGGATTTCCAGGTCTTCATCTGATTCAAAAAAGATTTTGAGTCTTATGCAGGCAGACCTTTTCCTCAAATAGGGTGGTGTTATTTGTCGGGATAAATGATAATCCACGATTTAACATTTCAATTTGACCACTAGTGAGGGTTTTCTTAGAGATGTTTACGACCAGATTTTCACTCATTTGTTCTTTCTTTTTTGATTTGCCTTGTCCTCTCCTCGTTTTTTTTTTTCTCGGAGTCCTAAAAGAAGCTCCTTCCTCGTTCGGTCTTGGCGATGTTGAGGGTGATACTGTTGCTGTAGGTTCCACTGGTCGTGCTCCTCCTTCTGGTACAGGTGTAGCCCTCCTATCTACGTCTGTGTTTGGGCCAGTAGTATCTGGTTGTGTCGGTTCACCTATACTGCTGGAGCTGCTCTTGTTTCCTGAGTTAGATGAGTCTGGATTTCTAGGTTTTGTTCTGTTTAAATTGCGGTGATGATAATATTCTTGCCAGCTGTATACAATGTCAATAATAATAATAATAATCGAAAGTGTCCCTTTTGAATTTTCTAAGTTTTCTTTGTTCAATGTCGGATTTATATGCTGAAGGTTTGTCATTAATGTCTGTCAGTAACTGTGATAATTCTTCCGATGCCTTGAATTCATTCAGTTGGGTCTTCAAGGTCTCAATTTCTGTGTCAATTGAAGTAAGGGATTTTGATAATTCCTCTATAGTGAGTAGAATGAGATCAAGGGAACACTTGTTCAGAATACGATCCCACTTTTCCACAAAGGTTTTGTTTTCACTACATAGTGTAGGTCTTAAATAGACTCTGAGGCCCCTTGGGATCTTTTTAGATTTCAAGTACTCCACTAATGTGCTGGCATGTAATTTCTGCGCAATTTCTTTCCTGATTAATTTCTCCAGTTGAAATACAAGATGGTCCGGACTAACTTTACTTTGTAGGGATTTTTCAGTATCCTTTATTAATGACAAGATCCGTTTTGCTTCCTCTGCATCAAATGCCAGCGTTGAAGCATGTTTGTCTGTTAATTCATTGATTCGTGAAAAGGACATGTTAATGAACAATACGTTTTAGGGCATAAACTGGGGTGCTATCTAACTTCTGTGCCACACTGGCTGGCAGCCAGTGATACAACAAACTGTGAGGAGGGATTGTAGAAGCACTCACCTAATGTTATGTGATCTTCGTGTGGTATGTAAAAGTATTGTATATTGTTTTAAGGTGCGGGGGAGGAAACATGACCCTGTTACAGGATCACTGTTACATTCACGTAGAGAAAAGAAAGAGGATCCATAGGTGGGAGCCCTCCCATCCCCTGCACACTATCAATATTCCATCAAATGATGGATAAATAAAATGTTCTTCTTTCTAGAGTTTACTAATTGGTACTTTTTTGGTAAAGTAAATATAAAGACAAACAATGATATAGGCAATAAAGCATAATGGTTTAATCCATACAAACAAATTGTATTATCATAGGGTAAATGTGATGCAGAAAATAAATAAAAATACAATGTCAAATATTATGTTTTAGAGACATTATCTCTAAAACATAATAGTAAAACCTATTACCATCAAAGTCCATACTTGTCATCCCCGCATTATTTAGTATACACTATTATTGTGATGTAGGTAACATTCATAGTTGTTACATTGTTGTTCTCACCTCCATTTTCTAATTTTTGGAAGAAGTACATATGTTCTGGGAAATGCCCCTTACAGGCTCTGTAGTCACTACTATACTTTATTGGCTTGCCCTGTAACAAAGGAAAACCTGGGTTGAAAATACACCCACTGGTTCCCTCTTCAAGCATATTAAACTTGATCGCAAAAACTCCTTTTTAATGGTGAACAAAGGTTATGTGTTCATTATTTCCTGCACAACACACTGTGTTGGACCGAGATTTCTTATCCAGTAATTCTCCGGTTTACAATTAGCACGCTGGAATCCTCGAAATCGAGAGAAAAATATGTGGAGGCCAAAACTTCCTCTTCCATGATCCCCTTGTCTTTTGGATCAACTGATCTTAATCACTTGCTCTCAAAAATAGCATTTTTCACTGGTAGTTTATGCAGTGTATCATCCTCTCTGATGATCACATATCGCCTATGCAGGGGAATAGATATATACCCCATCTTCAGTCACTATTAATCCGCTTTATACTTTCTATATATTCGAGTTTCAACTCTGTTCACTGTATTTGTGTCTACCGTTCAAGATTTTCAGAACTTTCATATATAGTCATGTAACTGTAACTGTTTGAGTAAAGAATTGAGTAGTAGTATATTGTCATCCCGATCTATTGGTCCAGCTTGTGCTATTATAATTACTGTAACTTTACCTGGAGGACCATAGATTATTTTCAGGTACCCTTATTTATTTTTCGAAATTACAATTATTTATTTTTTTAATTTACAAAGGAGACTATGTGCAGACCTGAGGGAGTTGAACAAACGAGTCCACATGTCAAGATGGGCCCTTCCCTACATAGACAAGCACTGGCGCAGATAAAAGGGTCAAAGGTGTATACCACCATTGACCTGACCAACAATTACTGTACAGTACCCGTGAGTAGGGAAGACCAGTACAAGCTTGCCTTTACCTCTGGGGGGCAGCAATAAACGTGGACACGAAGCCCCTCTTGATACATAAACTCCAGCAACAAGTTCAACATCTTCCTACATAAGGGCATGCCGATTTGGGTGGGAGGGGAAACTGGCCTATGTGGATGATGTTTTAATCAAGAGCTCAACTTGGAGGAACATAGAGCAGAAGTCTGCTATTTTCTAACCCAAGTTGCAGAAAGCCTGACCAAAACTGTCCTTTCAGAAGGCACAGAGGTATAAGACCTGAGTGAACTTCTTAGGGCACAATTTCACTATTAAGCTTAATCACCAGGTCAAGAAGGTGGAAGTCTTATTGAAAGGCTTATTGAAATTAAAAGATCCTTCCACTCTGTGAGAATTAAGAAGCCTTCTTGGACTTAATCATTATAGTCAAAAGTTCCTTGAAGACTATGCACTTGGTCTATTTATTAAAGGGCAGAGTCGATTGGGAGTGGGGTCCAGAACAATCTGATGCAGTTAAACAACTGAAATGAAGCCTTTCCCAGGTTCCTTGTTTGGCTTACCGCATAAAGAACAAAGGTGTTCATCTTGGAGACAGGGTTCTCAGATACTTGCCTAACAGCGATATAGTACCAAAAGCATGACAAGGTCAACAAAGTCATCTCATACGCCTGTAAGACTTTGTCATCTGTGGAAGAAAATGTCAATGACTGCGAGAAGGCACTCCTGGCAATGGTGTGGGTGCTGAAAAATGAACTCCCATTCTCACAGTGGGAGCAGATCATTGTCGAGACTCCTCACCAACCCTTGCAATATCTACAAAGTGACAGAATCAGGGTGGGGAATCTTAGCAATTCCAGAACTATTTTCCTGGATTCTGTCCATGCAAGGCTTTCCTGTTGAGGTCAGATATGGCCAAAGCAAGAAGAGTGCCCTAGCGCAACGGTTGGCGGAATTGCATGATTGCGCTCAAGAAAACTGTCTCGAGGAAAAAAGTCTAATGACCAATGAAAACATGGAGGCGTACTTAACTTCCCCACACAAGGTCTATGAAGAAAACACATGTCAGGCATACCCACAGTTTATGTGGATGGGTGCTCCTACCATGCTGATAGCATTGGGTAAAAGGAACTGGTGGCTGGCATTGGGAATGCGAGGGTAAATGATACCCTGGAACCCTCTGCTGGTTTAAAAATAGGACCTAAAGTAGTTAGGTTTCAGAGTTGATGGCCGTTTATCAAGCCATCCTCACTGCAGTGCACTACCAACTCAATGAGCTGGTCATAATCACTGACTATGTCAGGAATGGTTTTGTGGAGCACCTGATTAACTGGAAGAATTGAGGCATGCTTTGTGCTAACAACAAACCCCAAAAGCATGCCAAACTGATCCAGTCAATCGACGATCTGGTGACCTCCAATGAAATGACCATCTATTGGAAAAGAATCAGGGGTCATTCCAAAATAGAGGGGCCAGATTAGACTGGGAATGACCTGGCTGACCAGCTGGCTAAAACCGGAGCTCTGCAGGGAGATTTCAAAGAAACAGAATCCCTGCTTGGTGAAATCCAGATGGCAGCTGTCACCAGGTCACAAACTCGGGCTAACAGCGAACTCTTGACAGCCCAGTGGTGCAAAGAGACCACAAATGCAGATTTGATCACTGCACAGAAAGAGGACTCGATCATTCGGAAATGTTATGAACACATTGAAGACCCCATAAGCTTTCCTCTAACAGAGTCGGATTATAATGGTAAAGAGGATCTACAGGTGTTGATGAGGTTTTCCAATATGTTCTGTATCCAAGATGGTTAGTTGGTAAGGAGAGCCCTATCTGGCTGTGACCAGTGGGCGGTACCTACCTCATTCCGAAGCCGGATGTTGAACCATGCCCATGATATGGCCACTGCCGGTCATAGGCAGTTTCATACGACATTGGAAATCTTATGTGAGGTTGCCTACTGGCCACACATGGACCAGGACCTCAACACCTACCAAAAGAGGTGTCTTGTGTGTGCTTAATCCCCGCCCAGTTCACTCACACACAGAAATTCCCTACAAAAAATAGGAATGACACTGCCTTGGTCAGATTTACAAGTCGATTTCATCGGGCCAGTGATTCACCCCTCTAGAGGAAACAAGTACATGCTGATTGTGAAATGCTTGTTCACAAAGTAGGTAGAATGTCTTCCAGCCCCGAATTGTAAGGTGGAGACAAATTCGGCACTAACGATCATCCACATCTTCTCTGTCGTTTCGGCCTCCCGCAAAGGATTGAATCGAACAGAGGAAGCCATTTTACCAGTAAGGTGATGGTGAAGATGTGGGAGAGTCTATGGGTAAAATGAAACCTCCACATTGTCTACCACCTCCCTTAAGCAGGGCTGGGGGGTAGAGAGATACAACAAAACAATTGTGAGTATTTTATAGAAGTTGGTGGAAGACTCTGGACCCAGTTGTTTCTTAATGGCAGTTAGGTCTACACATCTTCTACAACAAAGATGTTTCCATTTCAGGTCATGACTGGATGAAAAAATTGTGTTACTGCAGCATCTGCTATATAGGACTCAGAAGCAGACACTGATAAATGTGTCCACTACTCATGACTAGATTGAAAATATAAGGAATCACCTCCAGCATGATTTTGCTTATGCTCAGCACAATTTAGAAAAGTCAGCTGAAGGAATAAAGACCCAAAACAATGCCCTAAGAGCAGCACTGAATGTCCCCAGATGCCAACATATCTTGCATATTAGATGAAATACCCAATGGCTCTTTGTCACTCAAAGGATAGAGTATAAAACACTATCACTCACTCATAAGTGCTTTGCCAACTTGGCACCAAGATCTCTGGCCGACAACTTCACTCGAAACTCCACCACAAGCACCACCATATCTGCTCAAACACACTGCTTGAAGGTCCACAGGTTCAAGCTTCAGAAAACTGGAGGTAGCAGCTTCCCTGTGTTGGCCGCCAAACTGTGGAACACACTGCCAACTACTCTAAGAACAGAATCCTCCTTCCAACAATTCAGAAAAAATTACAAAACATGGCTTCTCTCGGAAGAAGACTAAGAATATTCAGATGCACCTAACTTGTTATTACTGTAACTGCTGCTTCTTGTCTACTCATTGCAATAAGTCTTGCACACTCTTGTAACATATGTAACTGTAAATAATGTGTCCTATATCATTGCATCTGTAACAATATGTAACTGTAAATAAGTCTTGTGTAACTTTCTCTCACAACATATAACTGCAAATATCTTGTCTTCTCTCATTGTACCTGCAAGCAATGTGCATAGATGTCCCAGGGATTGAGATGATAAATAAATAAATAAATGAATAGTACGATCTAAAGACCACCACGAAAGAGTATGAAGTAGGTGACAAGGTTTAATGGTACAATTTTCAAAGGAATCAAGCCAAGGAGCAGAAATTCCTCCCATCTTGGCGCGGTGCCTTTGAAATTGTAGATAAAATATCACATGTTGCTTACAAGATCCACATTCCAAAAGGAGAACAGACAGTAGAAGAATGGGTCCACGTTAATCAGTTAAAAAGCTGTTATTCCAGACATGCTTTATGACTAATTGAAGACCCATAATAAAGTCAAGCAGAGGAACTTTGAAGAATGAAAAGGAAGGATGAAATATCAGATGGAAATTAAGACAAATATAACTTAACCATAACGTCCCTTTAACTAAGTTTTTTTACTGATTTTCATTGTTTTTTAGTAATGCAACTAAGCCATATCGTCCCTTTCTCAAAGTTTTTTTTTTACTGAATATACATAGTATGAATTTGATAGATGTTTACTAGGATTCCCTTACTTCATATACATATAACATGCTGAAACCCGTTAGTGATTTTGATGTCTGCGGACTGTGCACATGACCGCGGATGGACGCGGACAACATCAACACTACCCAAAAACTCAGGGGGTATCTTAGATTGTTCTATCATGCCATATGAACACTGAACAAGTTCAAAAAGCAGCACATAAACTCATTATATGTATCAATAAGTAAGAAGTGCAATCTATATATGTAACACATCAACCGTCCATTTAAATACCATGTGTACTAAAATGGAATATACCAAATCAAAAAAGATATGCTTCCAGCATAATTACCTCACAGAAACTGCACAGCTAGGAGCAACAGCACATCTACACAACAGTAAGAACACAACTTACCAGAATCTAGTAAGTAAACTTCATTTTTCTTATATATTTCTAAACGTTCTATATTTGGTACACTAAAAGTAATATATTTTTTTACACAGAAATGTCCAGTACTTTGGAATGGCTTGAAGAAAATTTTCCATGTAAGGAAATGTCTGAAGACAGTGATACTACTGGTAGACACTTCTCTATATAAGAAAATTAATAATCATTAATTTATGTGTACTTGCCATATATATTTTTTTTAACAGACCATACAAACATTGAAAATAATACAGCAAAAAAGACATTAGAAAATACTCTACAACGCATGGAGCCAAAAATGAATATGCTTATGAATATTTTAATATTTTGAAACATTTTCTAGAGGACCACATAAAAGAAAAAAATAAATATAATTTCCCCACATGCACCTTTTACCCCTCTCCATGTCCCAGTTAACTATCCCCAAACCCTAATCACCAAGAAAAACGCTATGATGAGACTTCCATCCCTTCATCCCCCCATCGATCCTCTCCAAACCCCTAATTCCCCTGTATTTGTGTCAGCTTCTGCTTCCCCCTCTCTTTCATAAATGTTATATTTGTATATAATAATAAAATATTATATGTGTTGTTACTTCATTCCTTTGTGTCTTCTTTTTATTAAAAAGGCAGTTAGGGTGTCCACGGACAGTGCGCGTGTGTGTAATGTCCGCAATTAACCAAAATGGGGGTGTCCTGTGTACACTATATCTGTCCGTAATGTCCGCAGGAAAGATTAAACTATTCTTAGAACACACCAGGTGTCCGGGATGTCCGTAATTAACACAAAATGGAGGTGACCTAAGGACACTATACCTGTCTGTAGTGTCCGCAAGCAAAATTGAAATGTTCTTAAAACACGCGTGATGTCCGGGATGTCTTTAATTAACCAAAATGGAGGTGTCCTAAGGACACTATACCTGTCTGTACTGTCCACAAGCAAGATGGATCTGTTCTTAGAACACGCGCGGTGTCCGGGATGTCCGTACTTAACCAAATGGAGGTGTCCTAAGGACACTATACCTGTCCGTACTCTCCGCAAGCAAAATGGAACTGTTCTTAGAACACACCCGGTGTCTGTAATGTTTGCAATGAACCCAAATGGAGGTGTTCTAAGGACACTATGCCTGTCCATACTGTCTGTAGAACATCTACGCACATGCGCACCACTCCCATAAGTCCTGCGAACATCGCGCCTGCCCGTAACTGTCCATCTCACTTGTGTCTCACTTTTAATTAGTTTGAGGACTCGAACACTGTCCGTAGAACACCCGCATACATGCGCACAACCGTTCCCACGCATTCAGTGTCCTGCGGACGCCCGTTCCCTTTGCAGACGTGTTTGCACATCATCATGTGACCACACCCACGCTGAGCACGTGTCCTGATTTACGGACACTGTCTGGGTCCCTGAACATTTTTCCAGACAATCCAAAGTATTTTACAGTAAGAATTCACTATTGCACATGTCCCATACAATGACCCTTGCTTTCTACATACTTTTCAGAACTTTTTAAGACTTTTTAGGGTGTTTGACCTGTCCGCAGACAGCACAGCTGTCCGCGTAGTGCACACCTGCACCCCTATAAAAGGACACTCCTCAGAGCTGATCTTCATTGTGCTTCTGGCTATTGCAGTTTGACTTTTGCTACCTTTGCTGCTCTTGCTGAGATTATCTCACCAACCCTGATGGCATCCAAAGCTGCTGCTGCTCCAGCTGGTGCTACATCTGTCTCAGCACCACCTCAACCCCTACACCATCACCACCTCCCCAAGGGCCTGCAGATCAGAACAGGCGTGAGGATGTAGAGGAGGAGGCTGAAGAGAATGACGAGAATGAGGAAGTGGAACAGCCTACTACCAGCACTCCCAGTGAGTCTTGGATGTGGCAGTTGTTTACCATTCAGGGTGACATACCAAAAGCACATGCAAACAAGGTCACCTGCAACCAGTGCAAAATGGTGCACAGTCGTGGGAGGCCTGGTATGTACAGCTTTGATACGACATCCATGAAGCGACACCTAAGGTCGTTCCACGGTGGGGCCATTCACAAGGTTGAACCTTGTGATCAACGTAGTAGGTTGAGTTCCTGTACCACATCCTCCGTTTCCACTCCTGTGGGACAGCGCATCCCTCCAGCTGCCTCACAGGTCATCCATGATGCTGTTGACCCTTACCTTTCGAGGGTCACAGTTTTGTGTATGTACTGCAAGACAGTACTCTGGAGGGGGGAGAGTCTTCGGAGTGCTTTCGAGACTGCGGTCAAGGAGCATAAGAAGGTCTGCAACCTACCTAAATTAGGCCTGCCCTACATCTTCCTTTCTCCACCTGCCCTTTCTTATCCCCATGGTTGGTGTCCCTTTCTTACCCTCCTTTCCCCTCCTCTCCTAGTGTGTCATGTGTAAAAAACCAAAAAAAAATAAAACAACAAAAATCCAAAATGGTTCTTTTCAGAGGCATCTTTCCTAGTTTAAAAATAGAAGTGGCAAATAAAGGGAGCAGGGTCCTGTGCATTTTGTAGAAGCCTGCGGACATTTTGCAGATATTTAAAATGTTGGGGTGCTGCCCTATCATAACCATTGCACTTTTCTCTGAGAGGAAGTGGTGGCTCTGAAAATAGCCTTTTGGTGGTGTTGTTTTGTGTTTGAAAAACTTGAAATGGTCAACACCTACTGCAAAATGGTTGGATGTACTTCAAAAAAAGGTCCCAATGCATTTTGTACATTTCTCAGAAAAATCTGATTGCCAGCATAAGTAAGATGGACTCCATCTCTGTGAAAAATGTATGTGCTACGAAACATAATATTTTCATTGTGAAAGAGGACATGCCAACATCTCTTAGAAAGGCACAACAAGCCTTATTGACATTGCAATTCACTTTCTCCATGTGTGGACCAAATGAAGAAGAACGCAGCCACATTTGTCTCTGCGCAATACGAGAAAAAATGACTTGGGAATTTGGAATCACGTCCATAACCTTCTCAAATCTTTCTTTCATTGTAAATTGCAATGAAATTCCAGACGCATGTCCTAAACTGTTCCCTCCACAATGAATTATAATTATGTCTGGATGATGCTCTGTCTAAAAAGTAGCACAGAGAGGTACCAAGTCCAGCCACTCTATTCCACACACTCCATGCCAGTGCACTTCCACATGAGGGAATCCTAGATCTGAACCTTCTCCACAGCATTCAGCATGCACCTCCAACCAATGTATCCATGAGTCTCCCAAAATGCATATATTCAGTTTTCTGAAACACAAAGCCTTAGGTATCTGTCTTTTTTCTGACAAACTCTCTCCTTACACAACACACCCAGTAAACTTTACTGACCAATCCCTTGCTTTTCTCATTCTCATTTGCATGTCTCTCCACCCCAAAATCCCTGTATGTAATACGCGATGTCCGCGGACTACCGCCATGTCCACGGACATATCGAAAATTTGAGCGTGGTTTATTTAAATTTAAATAGTGTGTCCCATTTCCCCTTTGAGGTTGGCACTGAAAAGAGCCGTTTTTTTGGGTTTTTTGCAGATGCTTGACAGACAAGTGTTATTTTGTATTTTTTTTTCCTTTTTTTCTTACTTTACTCCTAAAAACTTCACATTACCTTCTCCAAAGCAACCCTTACATTCCAGAACAGCATGGCATTTCCCATAAAAGATGAAGAAATACCATCTTCTTTAAAATTAACAACATTACTGGAATCAATATTATCATTATTACAGATGGACATACCAGCTCTCAGCATGAAGGCACACATGCCTCGGTTGATTGCACACCTAGCAATGTTTTGTTGAGGACAAAAACAGAAATATTGTTAAAAAATATTTTGGAATTTGGACGGATGTTCATTACTGCTTGAACCAAGTGTTCCAAATCTGCCAACAAAGTAGAGGCACTGACATAGCCCAAATGGAAAGCACCATAGTGCAAAACTACCACATGTGGACTGTTCATCCTGCCCATATCTTCACAAACATGTAAAATATTCCCTGTACATTGGAATCAGGCACAGTGCTCCACAAGACCTCCACTTCTTTAACATCAAAATTGTTTGCCACATGCCTACATTGAGCATACTGCTGTAAACCAGGCATAGACATATCTCCAAGCACCAACACCCTGACTTTCTCAGCCTCTGCCATCTGCACTACACACAGTCTCTTTCAACACAAATCCACAACCTCAACATCTGATTGGCTGATCCCTACAGTCCCCTTTCCATGCTGGATTTGCTGAAAAACCCTGGATGTGGCATGCCCTGTCCGCGGACAGCCGCAGTGTCCATGGACCGTGTAACTCTTGCACAGCCCTCCTACCCTTTCCACTTCACTCTCTTTGCCATTCCCTCATTGGATACAGCTAAGCAGTCACACAACTATCCACCAATCACATCCAAGACCTCTACATCTAACTCCATCATCAGAGTTCAGCACTTCAAATGTACTGTTGATCACTCTGAATACAAGTCTCATATCATTGGAAAGCACCTACTACAAAAACTACTGTGAAAGTCTCCAAGATTTCTACTTGCAGCGGCCTGCATATCCACATGCATGAATAAAACCTACAGGTATGCATATTTGCTGCACAACAGTACATGTACAACTTTTATGAATGCATATAAACAGAGTAACTGCCACTTAACCTGTATAACCTATAAAATGAACTTACTGTTATGTTTCCCATCTGCTATAATCAACTATCACTTCCAAACTAGTCTATCTAAAAAATGTTTTACACACACTGCTATCTGAAAAATTATATTATTAAAAGATGGGAGAAATAACAGTATAATTGTAGAAAAACACTTAGTAGTTTATTATAAAATTACACACAGCCAGGATAAGGTCATGCATCTTCATACACTCACACAGATAGACACTATGATTGAAAAGCTCCCAGCTGAAATAACACTGTTGTCTGTAAATCACATCCTTCTGCTTTATTACCCATACCTTCACAAATTCATGCATGCCATACTTTTCTATACAGTTACTGCCATTTACCTCATAAAAATTGCAAAATAATTATATCATTATTTCTTCCATCTCCTAACATTCAATAACATAGCCTTAAGAAACCAAGTGTGTTTCATACACTGAGGGGCCGATTCATGGAACAAACGTGCGCTGAAAATTAGGCGCAAGCAGGCGCAAGCAGGCGCAAGCGCGAAAAAACAGTCGCACGCGCACGCTTGCGATTCATGGAAGTCCCTGCGCGTGTTTTTCCTCGGGATGTGCGCCAAACCCGTGCATGGCGCACACGTCACTGCAACATCCCGAACGGCGTGCGCGACGCTCACAGTGAAAGCGCACAACCTCGCCGCGTACACCAGAAAGTGGGCGGAACACGGGGCGTAATGCGCGGAATGGGGAACAATGCGCGAAAATAAGGGTGTAACTGGGGATGTACTGCAGGGAAGCAGACGGAACGCCCACACGCACTCGAACCACACGTATTCATGGAATCGAATAGGGCAAAGCCGCGCACAGCCAAAGACACGCACAAGCTGAAACACGTCCGCCACATGAAGGCAGGCGGTAGCGTCCCTGCGCATTACAAAAGTGGCAATATACAGCAATGATGAATGTCCCATACTGCGATTGGGCCTGTGTGAGCGGGGCACGTGTATTTCGGGGGTTTGCGGGACGTTTCACACGCGATTGAGCGGGGTACGTGTATTTCGGGGGAGCGCAGGAGGTTTTACATGTGATTGAGCGGGGTACGTGTATTTCGGGGGTGCGCGGGAAGTTTCACACGTGATTGAGCGGGGTACGTGTATTTCGGGGGTGCGCAGGAAGTTTCACACGCGATTGAGCGGGCTATGTGTATTTCGGGGGTGTGCGAAAGTTTTACACGCGATTGAGCGGGGTACGTGTATTTCGGGGGTGCGCGGGAAGTTTCACACGCGATTGAGCGGGGAACGTGTATGTCGGGGGTGCGTGGGAAGTTTTACACGTGATTGAGTGGGGTACGTGTATTTTGGAGGTGCACGGGAAGTTTCACATGCAATTGAGTGGGGTAAATGTATTTTGGGGGTCCGCGGGAAGTTTTACACGCGATTGAGCGAGGTACGTGTATTTCGGGGGTGTGTAGGAAATTTCACATGCGATTGAGCGGGGTACGTGTATTTTGGGGGTGCGTGGGAAGTTTCACACGCGATTGAGCGGGGGATGTGTATTTCGGGGGTGCGCGGGAGTTTCACACGCGATAGGCCTTGGGCGAGCGGGGTACCACTCTCCGTCTGCGTGTAGAAGAACGCGTAGCCAACACCCAGTGAAGTAATAGCGTGTGAACCCCAACGCCTGGAAAACACACGCACCGCACCCCACGGAAAGCACATACAGAGCAATGGAAATCCACGTGGGATCTTCAAGCCCTGCCAGGGCAACGCCCAGGCGCGATACGTCACAGACGCGCTTACGTGCTAAGGGCCTTTGGTCCAATGAAATCGCGTATGCGTACTGATGCGCTTACGCGCTAAGGGCCTTTGGTCCAATGAAATTGCGTATGCGTGCAGACGCGCTTACGCGCTAAGGGCCTTTCCTCGAATTACATGCTGACGTGCAATTTTTTCACGTGCCAAATCACTCCGTATCAAGCTGGCCACGCGAAAACACACGGAAGACCACGCTCCTGCCCAAAAGGCCGAATCACTGCCCCCCAGAGCCCCGAGCACGCTCCCACCTGCCGTCTGCTGCTGCCTGACTGCCTGCTGCCCTTGTGCCCTGCCAATTGGTGCCTGCACATCAGCCATCTGCCGGGGTCCAGTTGCGCTGCCCACCCCTGCTGGAACAGAAGACTCCCGACTGGGCTACCATCGCTCCACAGCCCAGCCCCATGACCCAGTTGCTCACCCACGCCTGCCTCGGGGGTTGCCATGTCGGGGCAAACACCATCTGAGACCACTGGTGACCCCCAGCCAGAGGGGCAGAGGGCCACCAGCTTCAGTCAGAAGGAGGTTGGTGTCCTGGTGGAGCTTGTCCTGGGGCATTATGATGCACTCTTCGGATCATCACGCGCTGACAAGGAAGGACGGGACAGAATCTGGGACGACTTTGTGGCTGCCATCAACACAGAGGGGGTGGCAACCCGCAACATCAAGCAAGTCAAGAAGCGCTGGGAGGACTTGAGCTCCAGGACCCTCATAAAGGCCCGGCGCCTTGTGGAGGGGGGCCGGGGCAGCATGAGTACCATCCAGATGAGGGTCCTGGAACACGTACGCCCAGCGCTCCAGGCCCAGATCCTTAAGAGGCAGACCCGTCTGGAGTCGAGCGGTAAGTGGCCAAGCATTTCTGTGTGAGACAGGGCATGTTGCAGTGTGCTGGTTGTCTCATACTTGCCTGTATGTGTGACATAGGACATGTACGCATGTGTGTGTGCAGGGACTTCATGGTCATGCATGTGAGACCAGTAATGTGTGAACCACACGGTTGGTGCATGTGTTTAAATGCAACATGGGGAGCCCTATGCGGAATGGACACATGAGAGCATGCCAGTCTCTGTTCCTGGACATGGGTGGGTGTGAGATATGGGTGCTGATGCCATGTACATGTATGGTGCCCATGTCTGTGTGTCTGACCTGCGTGTCTGTGACTTGTGAATGCCATGGATGCATGGCACATGTCTGTGACAATGTTCAGATTCACTGATGCAGCCTAGTTATCCTTGCATCCACAGGGTCTGGGGTGTACAAGGCCAGATGGATGAAACTACGGTGAAGTGTGTGCATGTGATAGGCATGACCCATGATGCATGTGAGTTCCAAAACAACATTGTATGTTTCAAGAGTTCCTTGGACATGTAAGCTAATGTCCATAGAATGCGCCATGGCTGTTACTGCATCTGTTTTGCCTGCACTGACCCATGTGTTGTGGAGGGACATGATGGAAGTGATCTTTGACAGTGCCACTCATCTGCTATTGCTTCCTGTCTAGGGGACCATTGTACAGTACCCTGATGCTTGTGTTCTATGTCTCCCTCTACACAGGGCCAAGTGAAGAAGAGGGCGGAGACGGCACTGTGGAGCAAAGCGTCGGGGATGCCCCCACAGCTGCAGCGGAAGGGGTGGGTGAGCCCCCGCAGGGGCTTGCAACGGCGGAAGACGGTGTGGAGCCATCCAGGTTGGTGGTTTCCACAGAGGAGGAGGAGGCCGCTACTGAGCCACACATGGGGCCTGTGGGGGAATCCCTGCTGGTGCAAGTGGTGCAGTCCAGGGGCAGGGGCAGGAGGCAGCACAGGTCGTCGTGGAGGGGCCTGTGCATGTCACTGTCCCTGACACTGTGACTGCACCACCATGCACCAGCAGGGATGCCCCATCCCAGGCCCGTCCGCAGGTAGGGGAGATGTCCATGTCATCTGACTCCCCTCCACCTGCAGACGAGGGGACCCCTGGCCGTATGGAGAAGGTCCTGATTGGTGTCGCGTTGCGCACGGGTGTCATTCGTGATTAGGTGCATGCTTCCCGGGGGAGCATGCACGTCATCACGAAGAGCACCGTGCCAACGTGGCCCAGTTGGGAGCGGCCATGGTCGGGGGTTTCGTACATGTGTTGGCCACTCTGGCGACCCTCTCCTCCTCTGTGGAGGCTATGCGCCAGTCGTTCTCCATGCCGTCTTCTGGCCCAGATGCCACCAGGGCTCCCTCCCTGTGGACCTGCCCCGACCAACGCAGCCAACTCGGTGGGGATCCCATCCCTGCCACAGTCGGGAGTTGGAGGTCCAGCAGGGGTGGACACACCAGCAACTGGACCCCAGCAGATGGAGAATGTGATGGCATCATCGGGCAGGGCACATGCATGACGGCGTTGGTGGATTCCATCAGCCTGGATGCCGTCGTGCTGGCAGAGGCAGTTGCGTTGGAGGCAGCGGCAGGCTCGACGTGGGAGGCACCATGGCTTATATTCTCTCACCTCTTCTATTGCTCCTCTTTACTCTTTGGACTGCATGCATCTCATCTTGCCCCCTTCAAATCTCTCTATCACTCAGCTGTCCGTAGACTCTGTCTCCTTGCCCCTCACAACTCCATTTCCTCTTCGCTTTCCTACCTCGGTTGGCTTCCCTTTCACTCCCAACATAAATTTAATTTCCTCTGTCTTGTATTTAAATCTCTCCATGATCTTGCTCCCCATTATCTCTCCTCTCTTTCTACATCCCTTCCCATTCACTTTGTTCTGCTGATCTTTTCCTTCTCACCCTTCCCCCTTCCCTATGTGCCTCCTCCTGTTTTGGCTCTTTTCAGCTCCTAGCCCCCCTGCACTGGAACTCCCTACCTCTCTCTATCCGCTCAATGCCTACCTTTTCCTCCTACCATACTTCCCTGAGATCTCTCATTCTCTATCCCCCACCCGGATATCTTTACCTTCTCCCCTTTCTCTCTCCTTTCCCTCCTTTCTCGGTCTGCACATCTCCTCACCCCCTCTCCCTCTTACCCTAACAGTTTAATTGCTCTACTTACTGGTTTGTATCGGTTTGATTCATGTTTGTAAATTGCTTCTACTGTTATAAACTTTTATTTATCTTGTTATAATGTAAAGCGCTTTGGATTAAAGTGATATATAAGCACAATAAATACAAGTACAAACTGAAAAGAATCGACCCCCCTCTCATGCTTTGCAAAACCTTGGAACTTCACACAAGTTTTGAGACCCAAAACGTAAAAGTCTCTCAAGCACATACAGTGTGCGTTTCGATTGAAGAAAGGAAGGCCCTGATTGTTGAATTGCGCAATGCACTATACATAAGACCTTAAAATCAATATGACTTTTGTTAGGACGCCAGTGGAATTGCCACAGCAAGGCCAGAGTGTACGCCAACCTTGGTGCTATAAGAGCTAGATGAGCAGCCAAGTTTTGAAGAACCTGAAGACGATGAAATAAAAATTATGTTTGTCCTAAATAGATAAATCAGGGAAACCCATGACTGAAGCAGTGACCACTTCAGAACGTAAATGTGGAGGAATAATAGGAAAAATCTTTTTGAAAAGTTTCAGTGAAAAAAAAAGATGTACAGACTGAAGCAATCTGTGCTGGTCGGGACCGAGTGGGTAACAGTTTCAACCCGACAAGGGCCCAGGGAGTCTGGCCAAAAAATAGTATTCCAGCAGTGATTTGCATCATAAACCTCTCCCTCCCCAAAGCCAAATTCTTGGTCTTCTCTGGGTTTAATTTGAGCCAGTTTTGCAACATCCACTAATCAATGGAAGGAAGACAGGCTCTCAGTTTATTCGGTCGATCAAGCACTGGGGAGTTCAGACGGAAACTGTGCTGTGTGTCATCCACATAGGTGTAAAAACAAACACCATGTGCTAAAATAAGATGTGCTAAGGCACGTAGATACAAATTAAAAAGAAGGGGAGATAGAGAAGAACCCTGAGGAACCCCACAAATGATGGCACCAGCTCTGAACGAAGATGGAATAGGGACACTCTTTGTACTCTATTTGATAGGAAAGAATAAAACTAGGATAAGGGGCACCCAAAGTCCCTGCTGATTCCAAGCACCTGAGAATTATATTGTGGAATATATTGACCCACTCAACGGCATTACACCACATCACCAAGCTACATTTGCGCAAGAAACAGCAACCTGGCTGAGCTGGCTCCTGTCCGCACCAGGACCTCAAAACTGCATTTTGGCAGCAACAGAAGATGGCTGCAACATCCTGCCTAGCACACTCAGGCAAAATGGAACAAGGGGACACACTGGGCCTCATTACGACCCAGGCGGTAAGTTACCGCCTGGGTCGTACCCTTACCACCATGGTGTAAACTATGTTTACACCATGGTGGATGGCGGATTTACCGCCCCATTCCAAGGTGAGTGGGGCGGTAAATCCCCATTTCCCATTTTACCCTTCCCTATTCCCATTTTTGCCCCATAGGGCATAACGGGAGTGGGGAAGGCGCTAATTAAGCCACCGTAAATTACGGTGGCGTAATTAGCACCATGGTCCCTTAGCGCCATGGATTTTAACGCCTGCAAAAAGCAGGCGTTAAAATCACCATGGCGCTAAGAGACCTTGTAATCAGGCGTTAAGGGACGGCACCGTTTACGGCGCCGTTAACCCCTTAACGCCTGATTCGTAATGAGGCCCACTGAAAAAGTATGCCAGTGTGTTCGGAGACATCTATATGGAATCAAGTGGAAAGGCAGCACTGCTTTGCTGCAAAAGCCAAATTCCCCTTTAAAAATAAAACCTTTTTCACCCTTTCAAAATGCTCTGTTATGCTATTTCCATCTGTGCATTCTGAGACCATCATGATGGAAACGGACCCAGCCAGGCCCAGGATAATTCATTGTGCCTCAGAAAAACCAGACATAATTCCTGAATGACATAGTCCTGTCAAAGTAGATTTGAAAGAAATCAACAAGCAGCGTTCTTTTCACTTGCACGTGAAAACGTGTTTATTTCTTACCAAAATGTATTCAGGTGCAGCAGTTCAAAGAGACTTTTAACTCTTTGAGCCAGGTCAAGTGTAAATGCATCTATACTTTGTATAAAACTCCTGCTGCAAAGAAATGACTACAGCTGCAAAGACAGTGTGGGCAATCTGAGGAGCTGCAAACCGAATTAAAGAAAGAAATGCTGGCAGTTTTTAACACATGTGGATAAATGGGCTGTGATGACTGAAGAAAAAAAATGGCCTGTTTAAAACTAAATTGTTAATGAAAGCCTGTTTACTTAGCAATGTAATGGAATTATATTGGTGGTTATAAAACACACATAGGATATCTTCTGTAATAGGTTTGTTTAATTCAAGACCCAAAGTAAGAAATTAAACAGTTTGAAACACATAGGCTGGAGTTGCAAGCTATCAGAAAAAAAAACTGTTATTCCAGTTGCCAGCCATGAAACTCCTCCTAGGAAGGGAGATACACCATAAATCCAGGACACATCGGTGCAACGTGCCAGCTTGAAAGACTTTGTATGGGACAGGTCAATGAAAGTTCACAAGCTCGTCAGACATTCGTCTGTGCTCCAGACTGTGACAATAGCAGTCCTAGGACACTCACCTGTCAAGTGTGAAGGGGCAATAAAACCTTCAATTAAGACTGGAAACCTATCTTGCCTGGAAGGAAATGACAGCTGCTTGCAGTTGGAAGAAGAAAAAAAAAACAGAATCTAGTAAGAAAGGGACTGCCTTTTTTGTGGCAGAGACTATGTTATAAAGAAAATTTAAAGACTTTTATTTCTGTAGCAAGAATTAGCAGACATTTTAAAATGTGCAGTTTTTAAACTAATTTTGGGGCAGTGTTTTAAAACTTGGTAGAACTCTTTGCCACATGGGGAACAGAAGTTACAAAATATGACAGATTCTAAGGAAAGTATTAATATGGCAATCATAAAATTTGGTACATATATCCCTGGGGACAATTCACATTTGTGTATAAAATTATCGAATATTAGGCCAAATCTATAATGTGTAAAATTACCAAAATGTATTAGAAAGGCAAAACAAAGTCGCACAGACCTGAGGATTGGACTGAAATGTGATGCACATAATATGTAACCTGTGTGTATAATTTTCCAAGTAATTACAAGTAAAGAAATGTATGTTTTTGGGAAAATCGGATTTTAATTAAAGTATGAATGTGGGACCGTTTGGACATTGTAAACCTCACCTCATAAATCTGACATCAGTCCCTTAGAAGTCCAAAAAACTGAGAGCGAGGCGGAGACTAGCTCCCCTTCCCCATCCAAGTAGTTTAGGGGTGGGCGTGGTTAACCCTGAGAAGCCTCTATCTTGATGATGTCATTTTGCATGATAAAGTCCCTAACAAAACTCTGGACACACACACTCTTCCTGATTTCCTGCGCTGAGTTCCTATTCCTGTTTCATCTTAAAGACTCCAGATCCCTATAACAAGGCCAAGCATTGCTGATTCTATTCCAGGGCCCATTGATGCTGTTCCAGCAAAGCCTACCCTACAATATTAAAACCCACTAATCTCCCAGTAACCAGGAGAAACTGTGGTACTTTTGGCATCCTAATCTAGCTTGGTTTGCCACCACTCACTGCATGCTGCTGCCATCCTGCTATCCTGCTGACCGATAGTATCCTGTAACCAGAATTGCCAGTCCAGAAGAACTATCCTTTGGTATCCAGTCCCTGCCCAATCCAGCAGCCCTGCATGACTGGGTAAAGAAAGGCCCGGATTACTCAGTCATCAATTACCAACCCTACTATCCCTGCCCAGCTGATCCTGTCCCTCTGTCCCTCTGATTTTGTCTGTCTGTCCTTTGTTAGACCAGATCAGTGTGGTAACCAGAACCACTGACTGTCCAATATCCAAACTAAAAAGTGGACTGTGAGTATCAATAGGAACCACAGAAAACCATAATATATCTTGCCTTGCCTTGTCCTTAGTTCCACTCTCTAAGTCATCCTATTTTTATCATGATAACTTATAATATTGTCAAAAACCATTCTTGAAACCTTGCCTTTGATTTCTTGTGCTAGAGCAAATATCTTTAATAATTTTGTTTTGTGAAATCCTAAACCCATAGTCCTCTTTCAAGTAATCGGACTGGTTCTGCCAGGGCAGGCGCGGAGGTGGTAGTGTTGAACTCGCGAGTCAACCCTGGAGCTTACTGTGTCTCAATCTGGTAGTCTAGCCTGAATGCTCGAATGTAGAGTAAAACGGTCCTTGTCAAAATTGATTTCTTTTCCTTTTTTGCACTGTCATTTTCTCAAAACGCACCTCACTAAACCTTGCATAACTCACTCAATTTACCAGCTAGAGACCTCATTTCACCTATTTTTATTAAAAACTTTTTTGGTAAATTCAGGTGGTAATTACAAAAGTTTGCTAAATTTACAACGTGTCATTTGATTATAAACTGTTTTAAATCTTCCATTCAATTTCGAATTGGATGCTTTTGCTCAATCCATTGCTTGTGATTGATAGTATCTTTCCAGTGTTGCTCCAGTAAAGAATTGTTTTTCTTTCAAGAGTTATACACATTCATTCATTTATTCATCCATTTCCGAGTGTCATTTTAGCATTGCTAGGGTTTAAAATACATTGTTCTCTCTTGTTTGGGAAGAAAAGTCAGATTTCAATTCTGTTTTCCAGTTGTAATTCCTGATCACCTGATGCTTCTGTTTATCGACTTAGAATTAATTATTTGTGGGTTGAGGGAATATTGCAGAGGGAAATTCTAACTTGTGTGCTATCTTACCTAAAATCAAAAAGGGTTCCTATTCTCTGGTGTTTTGTAGTTGTGTCAATAGAAGTTTAAACTAAGGCATTGCTTACATTCCTATTGTTCTTATCACCCCTTTAGTGATTGCTACCCCATATTTTAATGGTATGCTTTCTTTTGAATTTTAAAATAAATAAATAAATATTACATTTTATCAACAAGCCTGGTTCATGGTCCATTGTGACCCGGGGTATTTGAAAAGGGGGGGGTGATATGAGTGGTGTACCATCTCATTATTGAATCTAACATGAAACATAAGCATTTCAATCACACACTGCATACTGGGCCGAGACTAAGATGTGCATCGCCTGATTGAAATCCTTAACAAATTGATGGTCAATCATATCGAAATGAGACTTGACACTCCCTTTTGCACTCTGGCATGAACATTTTGAAAATTATGTGAAGGGTACCTTTTTACACCAAATTGTAAACGTAACAGGTTCCCCCTTTAAACATGTACTTGCTAAAGTTTTGTACCACTGTGAAAGTGGTTTCAGTGTCCTATGTAGTATGTATATTGCCCTAAGCACATTTGCATTTCACATCACACTACAAATTCATTGCTGCAATAATGATGGTCATGTTGCCATTTTGTTTTTTCCTCCATCTTCGATATACTGTTCAGTGCCCTGCACATTCTTCGGTTTTGCTCTGAACATGGTAGAAGACCGTGGGCTGAACTTTCTGATATTTACGAGACAGGAATGCACATTCTGCTGAGTGTGTTGTTTGTCTTACAATGTAGAACCTTGACGCCTTTGCAGGAGCATAGCTAATCTACAAGTAGGTGCCCACCTGTCTTGACAAGGTTTTCCTCGCAGAACAATTAATAGTAATAATGTACATTTAAACCATGCTCATCTAGTGAAAACCCTATTCCCAAGCTTTAGAGCAGACTGACCTTAGGCTCTAGGAGCAACACAGATAAGCTGTGTAGCGAATGTCACCTTATACCAAGGAACATAATTTGCCCCCATGCACTGCTTTGCCCTGCTCCCAAAAAATAAATTACCAGTAGGAGGACTGGGAAATCTGTAAAACCGTTGTCATAGTAATACCATCTGCGTAGAAAGGTCATGAACCCTATGGACCCTATCATACGAGGGGGCTTGACAAGCGTTTCATATGAGATTCTGAATGTATATATGTGCACGATTTTGGTGACTCATAGCTCTCTCGTGCCAAAGTGTCTTTACGCATGCATCGTGAGGTGCTGAGACCCCAGTCTTGACTGTAATAAACACTGTTCTTTGACCTAGTGACTGGCTATTTCCATTTCTTTGTACTAAGCCTCATTTTGAGTTTTTTCATATGGTGCCCAAACAGGGACCCTCCCGTTGATATTCCATTCGTTCCATTCCATTCGAAGACAAGGCTGTCGGATCGAGATCACTGAGCCACGACGATTGTCTGTTGGATTTGATTGGAAATCAGATGAGATTGTTTCAGGAAGGAAATGCCCTGATGATTTGATTTGAAGTAGTATTTACACTTAAATATTTTGGCCAGGTAACACTGTGATTTTAGTATGCCTGGTAAGCTGTTGTCCTGTTCTGCAATGTTTTCCTGCCGAGGAAGACTATCTAGTAATTTGAAACATAGTCAACCCGCACCACCTGAGGGGTCAGCGGCGTATGACATGTATGTATCTCATGGCCTAGGCGCAATTGTATTTAATGATATTTGGCATCGACAAACCAGACATGCTCCAGACCTTCATTGGCCAGTGCTAAGAAGTTTTGAGTTGGCGAGTGACCGATTCAACTGCACGACCTCCCCATGTATCCCCCGTGCATCTGCACCCAGTCCAACTGTAACAGCTGCTGCTACACCGGTTGTTCCAACTGCACCGACATTTTTCGTCCACTGCCGAGCAAGCATGATTTATTCTTGCTTTCAATGCTGGCTGCCTCCACTTCCACGCCCCTTCCAGAGATTGGCACTGATTTGTGACTAGTGACACGTAGTACGATATCTGCAGAGAGAAAAAGGGAACTGCGTGAATGGGCAGAGACGTATATGGAGGTGGGTGATGAAACTGCTCCCGTGAGTGCGATGTCAGATCACAGGGGCATTCCTGAGCAGAAGGTGTTGATTGAACAAATAGGAGTGTATCTTGCCGAAGCATGGAGTGATTTGACTGATTCAGCTATTCCACAGGAATTGCAGGATTTGAATTTTTTGTCTCGTTCAAGAGATACTGCAACTAAGATATGCAAAAATGTTGCGTAATTGTTTGTATATAAGAGAGAACTTGATTGCTTAAAAAAAAGATGAATTGAATAGGGATAAGCAACACACATCGTACGTACAGAAACAATTTTTGCCTCCATTGAAACCTGTCAGTGAAGAAATGCACACTTAGATGGATTTCCGATGTCTCTATTTCTCCTATTGAAGTGCATGATACCTTTAGTCAGTATTTACCGGCTATGCAATGGAAGGTGTTAAAAGTGATGGTTGAGTATTTACAAGATGAATGCATGAAGAGAAACTTGTGTTGTCCAGCAGATATGATGGTGATTTATAAAAGAGCATTTTCACCCGACACCATGTTAACCTCTTTGTCACTCGATGTGGCGCTAATGCTTAATAAGCGTTCAGAACTCCCTACTGTACAATTACCTATGAGAGAGTTTCCTCCGACACTAGTCCCAAAGGTAGAAATCCCAGCTGCAGGACAGATACCTGCTTCCACTATTCCAGCGCATTATATTTCACAGTTTGTCTATGTTCCATTTTCAAGACAGGAAGTGAATACGATTAAGCAGCCCATTGCAGACATCACAAGGAATACCACATGGTTCTACAAAGAGATACAATCAGTTTTGAATTAGTCAGTTTTCACTTTAGGGGATATTGACTTGTTATTTCCCATGATCCTACCTGCAGATCTATGGAAACGGATTAGGACCATAGATGATGAAGCTGGGATGGAGGATACTTGGGATCCTTGACGCAAGCTGATGGGGCTGGGAGAGCAGGGAGGAAACCATCCCAGGCTACATTGATGTTGCTGAATAATATACTCACCAAACTGAAGACTTAAGTGCCCGAGAAGAGAATTATATGGGACAAATTAACAGCATGCATGCAAGGAAAAACCAATGGTGCAACTGAGTTTTTTAACAGGCTTGAGGAAGTGTTTTCGGATTTTATTGGGCAAGATTTGAGTACCGAACCGGGAAAGAGATTATTTGTTCATTAATTTGTACGAGGATTGTTGCCTGACATTCAAACTCAGATCATGACGTCTGAAAGTGCATGGCAAGTAAAATCGCAATCCGAAGTGCTGCAAAGGGCCCAGTATAATGAGAATAGGGTGAACACAGAGAAGAATGTGGAAAAGAAAAAGGATGATTTGAAAACTAGAGTCCTTTTGCAGCAAGTAGCATGAGGATCGAGGGGCAGCACTCAAACATGTGTATTGTTGTTACGCTCACCTGGCTCCCACAGGGGCGTTGATCGGACCCGGACTGCTGCGGCCTCCACCCACGTGATGCTTAGTGCAGCGATGACTGACTGGGTCTGCCCTCCTAATCTTGTCTGCGTGGCCCGTAGAAATATTCTCCTACAAGTGGAGAGATGGATTTAGCCACTTGTGGATTCAAGTGATAGCACCCCCACTGTCCTCCCCTCCAATCACCTCTGAAGCGCCCTCTCAGCAATCTCACCTTATATTCTTGAAGGATGAGCCCTCCATCCTGAAAAGCACGCAGGGGCGCGTTGATGACCAGTTACTTCACTGGCTTGAAGATATTGGAAGAGTTGTAGACGAATCCTGACTCCAAAAGATCCTGGCGAAGAGCCGTAAGTATATAGTTCATAAGAGTTCAAAATGTCTGGAATTCACTCCTGTCCAATTCCTCTTTTATCTTGCAGCTTTGACCCAATAAGAACATTGACAACTGAAAGCGCTCCGGTAAAAGTCTGTGTTACCCAACACTGTCCGGTAAATAATGTCAAGGGTTAAACTTGCTGCTTTCTCCTTATCTTACAGGTGCGGCATAAGAAGATGTGGCGTGCAGATGAATTATACCTCCGGCGGTAAAATCAGGTAAGCATATGGCTGCTAAAGAGATTGTCTCTGTCTGTTCTAGCTGCTCACCTTGTTGTTTCTTGTCCCCCTTAGGTGCCGAGATTCGGCGATGTAAAGATAGAGACAGCGCCGGATCGAAGAGATGCTGCGTGGAACGGTGAGTTTGGCGCAGCGCTGCTGCTGGCAATGCGACACGTTTAAAACAAAGTCTTTCCTCTGGTTTGAAGATTCAATGAATCCGGAATCAGGTAAGAAATCAGGTATTACTCTTGTTCTAACCTTTGCTTCTTTCCTTCCTTCTAGGTGCTCCAGGTTCGAGGCAGGCGTGGCAGAAGGCTGGATGCTGCTGCTGGCACGGTGAGTGTTACGCTGCTGGAGGCAGAATAACGCGAAGCATGTGCTGCTCTTCGGGCGTGGTTTAAATAGCCTCCAAAGTAGTCCCAGGTAGGTATTCCTCCCAGACCACACCCGAGTAACAGAATAGTCCATAAGGTAAAGTAGTCCCTTCCAGGCCTCACATGGGCTTGGATCTCCTTGCAGCATGGTCTGCATCAGGTAAGTGTGCACCTATGAGCCTGGCGCCTATGGTGCCAGGACTGATGTCCCATATGAGCCTGGCGCCATAGGCGCCAGGACTGAACCCAGACAGCCCCTAGCAGGGGTTGCTGGGTTTTCACAAGGCGACATGATGCCTGCTCCCGGGGTTGATGGAAGTGGTCTGGATGCCCGGGGGTATGCATCATGACAGCACTCCCCCTCAAGGCCCCTCCTAAAGTCGTTCCTCCCCTTGGTCCTGGTTTGTCTGGGAAGTCCCAATGGAATCTCTTCACTAATCGTGGTGCATGGACATGGTCACTAGGCTCCCATGACCTTTGCTGTGGCCCATAACCTTTCCAATCGATTAAGTAAAAAAGTTTTGATTTAACCTCCTTGGAATCCAGGATGTTTTTCACCTCAAATTCAGGTTCTCCATCTATCAAGATAGGATCTGGTGGTTTGGTTAATCTTGTTCTAGTTTGACGGCCACCGGGTTGATAATGGCCTTAATGGTGTAAGGTCCCAAATATCTAGGATTAAAAGTCTGAGTTTCTTTCAGAGGTATGTGTTTTGTAGCTAGCCAAACCTAATCTCCTATTTGGTACTGTGGAGTTTCACTTCTATGTAGATCAGCATTTTTCTTGTATTTCTCTTTTGCTTGCTTCAAATGTTTTGTCGCTTCCTTTAAGGCTTGTGTAATAGTAGAATGTAAATGACTAACTGCAGGCATTTCTAAGTGCTAAGGCGAATCGAGTTCTGAGGTTCGAAGGTGGTGTCCATATGTGGTATAAAAGGAGCTTTGCCCGGTTCCTGAATGTACAGAGTTGTTGTATGCATATTCGGAAATCCATAAAATATCTTTCCAATGACTTTCGGTCTGGTGAAGCATGCAACGAAGGTACTGTTCAAGGGTCTGGTTGGTCCTCTCCGTCTGACCATCGGTCTGGGGATGGTGACTGGTTGATAACCGTACGTCGATTTGCGCCAATTGGCAACATTTCTTCCAAAAATGTGAAATGAATTGACTACCTCGGTCAGAGACCAAAACAGAAGGAAACCTGTGTATTCGAACGATGTTTTCGAGGCACTCCTTGGCCAGGACTGAAGCAGAAGGTAATCCCTTCAAAGGAATAAAGTGGGCCATCTTGGAAAAAAGATCCACGATAACTAGAATGGTGTTAAATCCATTACATGGAGGTAGATCAGTAATAAAGTCTAAAGATAAGGTGTGCCATGGTGTAGGTGGAATATCCAAAGGTTGTAAAAGGCCAGCTGTTTTTTTCTTCTGACTCTTGTTTTGGGCGCAAATGCCGCAAGACATCACAAATGACTTTATATCTTTTCGCCAGGTGGGCCACCAGAATTGTCTCTTAATTTTGGCTTCGGTTTTTGCGATACCTGGGTGACCTTCCATTAGGTTATCATGATAATTGGAGATGACAAGTTCCTGTAATTCCTTGTGTGATAGAAATAGTCATCCTTGATAGTAGGGTTGGTCATTGATGACTGAGTAATCCGGGCCTTTCTTTACCCAGTCATGCAGGGCTGCTGGATTGAAGAGTTGTTGGATCTTTAAATGAATTTCTTCTAGTGTCTGTAAAGTAGTTATGCCAAGAATTCTTTGTTCAGAAATTATAGGCACCGGCTCCGGGTTCGCATATGCTCTTCCATTCCTATTCGGGATAAGGCATCTGCCTTGCCATTTTTACAGCTTGGTCGATAAGTGATTACAAAATCGAATTTGGCAAGGAACAATGCCCATGGAAGTTGGTGCGATGATTGGGCTTTGGCTGTTTTTAGATACTGCAAATTCCGGTGATCGGTGATTACAGTAATGGTATGCCTGGCACCGAGAAGATAATGTTGCCAAGCCTTAAAGCCGGATTTGATGGCTAATAACTCTTTATCGGTAACCGCATAGTTTAACTCGGGTGCCGAGAACTTTCTGGACCAAAATGCCACTGGGTGAAGTTGACCAGTTTCAGGATCCTTCTGGGACAGGACAGCTCCCATCGCTAAACTGGATGCATCAGTTTCCACTATGTATGGAAGCTCTGGGCATGGATGCTTTAAGACAGGCGCAGATGTGAATTTCGCTTTCAGCTCTTGGAAGGCCTTTTCAGCCTCTTCGGTCTAGAAGAAACGTTTGTTCTTTCGCAAAAGTGCTGTGATGGGATGTACAACATGTGAGAAGTCCGGAATGAAACTGCGGTAGAAATTGGCAAATCCGAACATGCTTTGCACCCCTTTAACTGAACTAGGTGATGGCCACTTGAGAATTGCGTCCACCTTTCGTGAGTCCATTCGGACTCCTTTTGGAGTCAAGATAAATCCAAGGAATTCAACTTCCGTAACATGAAAAACACATTTTTCCAATTTTGCATATAACTTGAGCTGGCGTAGTTTCTCAAGGACTGCATGTACGTGCTTAACATGGTCTGATTCTGAGGAGGAGTACACAAGGATATCGTCTATGTGTACGACAACACAGACGTCAATGAGTTCATGAAAGACATTGTTCATAAAATACTGGAAGGCTGCTGGTGCATTGCACAACCCGAAGGACATCACCTGATACTCGATTAAACTGTACTTGGTCCGAAAGGCCATCTTCCATTCGTTGCCTTTCTTTACACGTACCAGATGATATGCCCCTCGGAGATCTAATTTAGTCTAGATACAAGCATCCTTTACTTGGTCTAGTAATTTGGGGATCAGAGGATATGGGTGCCGTTTTTTTACCGTAATCTGATTTAGTGCGCAGTAGTCTATGCACGTTCTAAGGTCACCTTCCTTTTTTGGCACGAAGAACAAAGCTGAGGATACTGGAGACTTGGAAGGGCGAATAAAGCCATTGGCAAGGTACTGGTCTAAGTATTGTCGTAGGTGAAGGTTCTCAGGTTCTGTAAGGGCATAGATACTGCTACAAGGGGGTTGTGCACCGGGTATAAGATCGATTTGACAATCATACGATCTGTGAGGAGGTAAGGTGTTTGCCTGGTCCTTTTGGAACACATCCTGGAATTCTTGGTATTCTGGAGGTAGTTGCATGACTGCTGTGGTTACTGTGGCCAGGCCTGCGTTCTGATTTTTCTTTGGGTAACAGGTTTGTGCACAATCCGGGAAGGTTATTCTCTTCTCTTGCCAATCAATACAAGGATTATGTGTTTCCAACCAAGGTATCCCCAGTATTATTTGGGACTGTGGGGCTTTGATTAGATCAAACACAACAGTCTCTCGATGCCCATCCTGACCCAATAGTGTCATTCTCTGTGGTGGAATGAGTTACAGGCCCAGAGGCTATTTCAGTTCCATCGACTGTGGTGATGACATCTGAGGTGGTTTTTCGGCAGAGAGGTAAATTCATCCTGGAAGCCAATTTGTGGTCCATATAGTTCCCTACAGCCCCGCTATCAATGTATGCCCTTACTGCGTGCATACGTGAGGGTTGTCTAGGATCAATTAGGACCATAGGTATGATCAGATGCAAGGTCTGAGTGTCCTTCTTTAAGCTCGGCAAGCGGACCTCTACGCTTGTCGGGCGTGGTCGTTTTCCGAATCAGGCTCTTTTGGACTTTTATCAGCAACTCCTACCACCTTCTTGGGTGGTTTTATAGGGCAATCCCGTAGAAAATGTCCTGAGGTTCCAGAGTACAGACAAAATTGCATCTGTCTTCTTCTTTCCCTTGCCTTTTGAGTTAAGGGTCCTTTGACCCCACCAATTTGCATAGGTTCTGATGCATCTGTTCCTTTGGGGGCAACGTTGGATTTAACCAATACCCGAATTTCGAATTTAGCTCGATCAGCCTTTCTATTCTGGAGTCGATGATCCAGCTGGACCACTAAGTCTATAAACTCTGCGCAATCCTGAGGTGGGTTCACAACTTGAGCCAAGATGTCTTTCAGTTCTCCCCGAAGTCCACGATGAAACAATGTAATTCATTTTTCCTCAGGCCATCCGGTTTCCACTATCAATCTATTGAAGGTTGCGATATAGGTTAGCAGATCCTGGTTACCCTGTCATAGGGACAAAAGTTCATTATCCAGGGCCTGTCCTTGGAAGTGCCGGGCAAATAATCTTTCCATGCTTGTTTGAAAGCCCTGAAAAGCCCGAAGAATTGGGTCATCATGAGTAACTAGTGGAATTGACCAATCAGCTGCACTGCCGCTGAGATATGATAATACAAAGGCTACCTTGGCTTGATCGTTTGGGAAGGCTCCTGGTCTGCATAAAAAGTGCAAGTGGCATGGGTTCATAAACACGGCAAACCTTTTGGGATCTCCGGCAAAGCGTTCGGGTGGAGCTAATGGAATATTTCCTGGTAGGTATATTTGCACAGGGTTACTCGATAACACAGGAGCTGGGTTTCCCCTGGAAACAGGTAGGGGTGCTTGTCCAGCTTGAGTTTGCAGCAGTTGTCTAGCGAGAACATCTGTGCGCTCCTTCGATACAATTAGTTCTCTTCTGAGGGCATTAGTCTCTTGGCGAGCGGAGTGCACTTCCGCCCGAAGTTCCCCCAATAGTTGGGCCAGTTGGTCGGTTTCTGAGGTTTCCATAACGCCCGGGTGGGGATTTGTAGATAGGCTTTGCGTTGTGTTACGCTCACCTGGCTCCCAAAGGGGCGTCGATCGGACCCTGAGTGCTGCGGCCTCCACCCACGTGATGCGTAGTGCAGCTATGACTGACTGGGTCTGCCCTCCTAATCTTGTCTGCATGGCCCATAGAAATATTCTCCTACAAGTGGAGAGATGGATTTAGCCACTAGTGTATTCAAGTGATAGCACCCCCACTGTCCTCCCCTCTAATCACCTCTGAAGCGCCCTCTCAGCAATCTCACCTTATATTCTTGAAGGATGAGCCCTCCATCCTGAGAAGCACGCAGGGGCGCGTTGATGACCAGTTACTTCACTGGCTTGAAGATATTGGAAGAGTTGTAGATGAATCCTGACTCCAAAAGATCCTGGCGAAGAGCCATAAGTATATAGTTCATAAGAGTTCAAAATGTCTGGAATTCACTCCTGTCCAATTCCTCTTTTATCTTGCAGCTTTGACCCAATAAGAAGATTGACAGCTGAAAGCGCTTCGGTAAAAGTCTGTGTTACGCAACACTGTTGGGTAAATAATGCCAAGGGTTAAACTTGCTGCTTTCTCCTTATCTTACAGGTGCGGCATAAGAAGATGTGGCGTGCAGATGAATTATACATCCAGCGGTAAAATCAGGTAAGCATATGGCAGCTAAAGAGATTGTCTCTGTCTGTTCTCTCTGCTCACCTTGTTGTTTTTTGTCCCCCTTAGGTGCCGAGATTCGGCGATGTAAAGATAGAGACAGCGCCGGATCGAAGAGATGCTGCGTGGAACGGTGATTTTGGCGCGGCGCTGCTGCTGGCGATGCGACGCGTTTAAAACAAAGTCTTTCCTCTGGTTTGAAGATGTGATGAATCCGGAATCAGGTAAGAAATCAGGTAATACTCTTGTTATAACCTTTGCTTCTTTCCTTCTTTCTAGGTGCTCCAGGTTCGAGGCGGGCATGGCAGAAGGCTGGATGCTGCTGCTGGCACGGTGAGCTTTACGCTGCTGAATGCAGAATAACGTGAAGCGTGTGCTGCTCTTCGGCGTGGTTTAAATAGCCTCCAAAGTAGTCCCAGGTAGGTATTCCCCCCCGACCACACCCGAGTAACAAAATAGTCCATAAGGTAAAGTAGTCCCTTCCAGGCCTCACATGGGCTTGGATCTTCTTGCAGCATGGTCTGCATCAGGTAAGTGTGCACCTATGAGCCTGGCGCCTATGGCGCCAGGACTGATGTCCCATATGAGCCTGGCACCATAGGCACCAGGACTGAACCCAGACAGCCCCTAGCAAGGGTTGCTGGGTTTTCTCAAGGCGACATGATGCCTGCTCCCGGGGCTGATGGACGTGGTCTGGATGCCCGGGGGTATGCATCATGACAATTGTAGACAGGAAGGCCATTGGAGGGAACAGTGTCCGTCCCTCCAACAATGCTCCAATAACCCATATAGTACGATGGGAAGGCGATCAAGGGGTCATCCCCGTATTGGGGGTCCTGGTAGATACCAATTTGCACAGAATCAGCAGAGTCAACCACAAGACACGAATGTGGGTAGCCAGGGAGGACAGCCACAGAATGCGAGTAGTGGGAATGTCTTTGATAATCCTACTCACGCTTATTTCACTGAAGACTTTACATCGGATGATGTATTGTTTTGCTAGGACAGCCTGAAGCAGGGTCTTGAACCGATAGCTATTCCCGTAGATCAGAAAGGGCCCTATGTTGAAATGAAGGTGGGGAATAGGGAGAATACCTTTCTAGTAGATACCAGAGTGCAGAAATGTTCCATTGACCATATGCGTGTTCCAGATATTCCACTGTCAGGACAGAGCAGTGTTTCCGGTACACCAGTGGTCAGTCCGGTCTTACGGCCGGTGCTGATCGCGCAAGTCCATTTACTGATTGATGTCCATTTTTGTTGACAAGGAATTGCGGCGAAAACTTGTTGGGATTAAATTTATTGAAGAAATTGAGTGCTATGATTTATTGTTCTCCAGATGGAGTATATTTGATGATCGCTCCCCAACAAAATTCCGCTTCACAATTCTTGTCTATGCCTTTGCTGAGTGAGTTGAGTAGAGTACACACACATTTATGAACGATGAATAATAATGGTGTGGGGATTCCTAACGTTGAGCCAGCGTGGATAATCTTGAAATCAAGTATTACACTGCCATGTATTCCACAATACAAAATATCAGTAGAAGGTGAGTGTGCCCTGTTAATGTTATGTTAATGTTAAAGGATATTTGTACCGTGCACTTTCACAATGGGAGTGGTCCCCTGGCGCTCTGGTGGCTCTGAAAGAGTGAGAGAGGGTGAGTTAGTGGGAGGAGGCTGGAAAAGTGCAAGAGTGCAGTGATGTGCTGTTGGTGGCCTCAGCCCGGTGGGTCCATTGGCTGGGCCTGGGGTGTTTGAGGCCGATAGTCGTTGTGTACTGTTGTGCAAGTCTATGTGTGTTTTTTGCTTTGTTGATGCACTGTAGTGAAGTTTGTGCGGTTTGCTGAGCTGTAGTTTTGTGGTTGTGTTTGGCTTGGAGTTTGAGAGGTGTATGCAGAGGAGAAAATTGTTAGTGGAATTGGTTAGTTGGCATCTCTATCCTGAAATGAAGAGATAGGCTTGCATAATCTCTCCAGATGGGGCGCAGGGGCACCCTGTGCCTCTGGTTAGGTCTGGTCCCATCCTGCATTCGAGATCCCTTTCACATCTCGCTGCCATCCCCACCAGCCTCCCTAACAACCCCACATTTTCTTCCATCCCACATATATGGCCAGTGCACCTGCCAGTGTCCAAAACTCAGTTAGTGTCTTGATTGGTAGTGTCTCGACAATTCCACAACCCAGTGGTATCTAGTAGTAGCTAAGGGGCAATTGAAGATGCTGGTTAGGATTGGCTGGGGTTGTTGACTCCGTCTCCATGGGTGTCACCTGTGTTCCACTCTGCCTGGCATCACCCGTCCAGGTGACATGGATGCTTCTCAGCCGGTTATGAGAGGTTGTCAGTGTTCTTTCCGGTTTAGTCATTCTTTTTCCTTTCTTTTGTTTCAGTTTTATGTTTTAGTCTGTGGTATTGAAGAGCCAGGGTTTTAGTGATTTTCTGAATTTTAGGTGTTCTTTGGTGTTTCTTATTTCTTTTGGGATGTTGTTCCTGGTTTTTGTGGCTAAGTGGTAGAAGGCGGTGCCTCCAAGTTTTTTCTTAATGTATGGTTTTAGTTCCAAGCGGATTTCGCTGCTTGACCTGAGGGATCTTGTTGGCTTTTAGATTATTATTTTCTTTTCTAGGAATTCTGCTCCTTGACCACAGATTGCCCTGTGCGTTATGCACATTGTTTTGAAGGTAATGCAATGTTTTACTGGGAGCCAGTGTAGTGTTTTTAGGACATGTGTGATGTGGTCTCTTCTGGACAGTTTGAGGAGTAGTCTGGCTGCTGTATTTTGGATCCGTTGTAATTTCTTCAGGAGGTATTCTGGTATTCCGAGTTAGAGGCTGTTTGCATACTCGATTCTTGACATGGCGAGAGCGACGATAGTGAGTGTTTTGTGCGTGAAGGAGAGGAAAGGTAGGATTCTTCTTGCCGCGTGGAGGAGGAAGTAGCATTTCTTGACTTTTGCATTTATTTGTGGTGCTAAGGTTAGGGTGTTGTCCATCAGGACTCCCAGATTTTTTACTACCTTAGATGGTGATAGTGCTGTTCCCATTTCCGTTAGCCTTGGGATGGAGGTTTCGTTCTCTTGGTCTTTGTATATGATCATGATTTCTGTTTTTCCTGGTTTGATTTTCAGGTTGTTGGCATTCATCCAGTTGAAGACTTCTTTTTTTTGTAGATGATTTGAGTATCATCTGCATAGTTGTAGCATGTAATGTTGTATTTCTTGGAGATTCTGATAACTGGGGTCTGGTAGATGGTGAAGTACAGTGGTGATAATGAGGATCCTTATGGCACTCCACAGTCATTAACTCGTGGGGTGGATTTGAAGAGTTTAATCCATACGGTTACTGTTCTGTCTGCTAGGAATGATTTAGTCCAGCGTAGTACTATGTCTGTTATGCCTATGTCTTCTAGTCTTTTGGTAAGGGTGTCATGGCTAACTGTGTCGAAGGATGCAGAGAGGTCAAGCAGAATAAGGGCTGAGGTTGTGTTTGAGTCTGAATTCGTTTTTAGGTCATCCCAGATGGATAGTAGTGCTGTTTCTGTTCCTCTTGTGGGTCTGAAGCCGACTTGAGCTTGGTCAAGCAGGTGGTGTTTTTCAACGTGTTCTTGGGTTAGTTTGTATACGTAGGTAGGGTAGGGCATGTTTGATATCGGTATGTAATTGGAGAGGTCATCTACGTCACTGCTTGTGTTTTTCAGACGTGGTTTGATGTAAGCTGATTTGAAGGTCCTCGGTACAGTTCCTGTTGCTAGTGATAGATTTAGAAGGTTTCTGTAATATTCTGATGGTGTTCCTTGTGCAAGGATTGATTTGTAGATGTCCGGGGGACAGGGATCCATGGGTGAACCCGCTTTCCTGCTCTGTTTTACCAGCATTGCAAATGCCTCTGCTGATATTTCAGGAAAGTTTTTGAGTTTGTGCTGCGGTTCTGAGTTAGGTGTGTTTGGTTGTATGTTGCGGTTGTTTGGCCTCTGTTAAATGGTTTGCCGAATGTCATTGATTTTTTTCTTGAAGTGGTGTGCCAGGTCGTTGCAAAGTTTCTCCGAGGGGATTGGGGTGTTGTCACCACCTGGTGGGTTTCTCATTTCTTTAATGATGTTAAACATTTCTTTTTGTGTGTTGGTGACATTTGTGATTCTGTCATTATAATGCCTTCTCTTCGCCTTTTGAATTTCCTTCTTGCATGCGCGGATTTGTTTCTGGAACAGTTTTCTTTTGTCTGGGTTGTATTCTTTCCTCCATTCCAGTCCCATCTTTTTGTTTTCCTTTTTCATGGTGCTTAATAGTGGGGTGAACCATTTTGCCATTGCTCTCTTTTTTGATGGTGTGAATGTTTTTTCTGGGGCGATCTTGTCAATTGTATTTGCAATCCATTTGTGTAATAGCTCCGCTTTCCTGTCTAGGTCAGCTAGCTCTAGTTCTGTAGTTGAGGGTTTGGTTAACTCCAGTTGTTCGAATAGGTTGCTTTCGTTAATATCTTTCCAGTTTCTTTTTGTGGTGGTTGTGAGTTTAGGAGGATGGATGCAGACTTCAGTAGGCAGAGTGATCACGAATGGGATGGTGAGATGGTCACTCCACAGTATTTGTATCGGCGGTGCCGCGGTGATGAGTTTTTCCTTGGCGAAAATTGCAGCCGAGTGTGTTGCCCCTTTTACTAGTTGTCGTAGTTTCATGGTGATGAGTTGTTCAATTAGTTGGTTGGGAGTTGGCGCGACTGTCTTCGAACCAGATGTTGAAGTCCCCCAGGATAATTAGGTGTTTGTGGTTGATGGCTATGTTGGTGATGGCTTCTATGAAGTTGTCAACGAAGGATGCATCATAAGTTGGTGGTCTGTACACCAAGACGAATGTGATGTTGGTTTTTTGGCTCGCTGTTAGGTGTATAACCATGGTTTCACAGTTGGGGATGTTGAGTGGTTCGTCTGCTCTTATCTTTAGGTGTTCTTTGAATGCTATTGCGATGCCTCTTCCATTTTTGTTTTTCCTGTTTATTTGAAGGCATTTGAAGTTTGCTGGAAGGCAGCCTTGGAGTGTGATTTTGTAGTTGTCGTCCAGCCATGTTTCTGTGATGAATAGGATGTCAATGCCGTTGTCATCAAGTAGGTCAAAGATCTCTGTATAGTGTTTTGACATAGATCTTGTGTTTATTAGATTGCAGTGGAGTTTGGAGGTGTAGTTTGGTTTGGTTTTTCTTGTTAGGGTCGTCTATTGATCTTTTTGAGGTGTAGGTTTCGGGGTGTTGGCGTCCTCGAAAAGTTCTTCTAGATTTTGTCTTGGATTTCTGTTTTCAGCGGTTTCATCTTCCAGGAGTTGTGGTTGTCGATTGGAAGTTCTTCTAGCTTTGGTGATGTAAGGTGTTATCGCTTCAGTCGTGTGTTTGCTGTTTCTGGTGTTGTTCATCCTTCTGTGTGATTTTGTTAGGTTGTTTAATGTCGCTGCTTCTAGAGTTGGGCAGGATTGGTCTGGTGAGCAGTTGTCAGCGAGGTATGGAGTTAGGTAGAGGGATTTGTCTCTTCTCTCAGTGTTGGTTCGATTTTAGTTCCTGTCTGTGGGGGTGTGTTCTGTTTTTGTGGATCTGAGTTGCAGTTCCGGAGTGTTTGTTCTTTCTTCTCTTTTTCTTTCCCTCGGGATGGGTTGTTTGCACGGCATTATAAGATTCAGAGTTGTTTAGTCTTCATTTGTTTGCTTATGTCCAGTTGGCTCTGTTTTGGTATGGTTGTCTTGTGGTGTAGTACTGGGTGTGGATGCTGTCTGCTACCGATTTTAGGCTTTGTCTGTAGGTGGTATTTCCGGCTGATGTTGCCTATTCGTTCAGTCATTGTCTTGGTGAGAGTATGGGAGATGGTAAAGGGTTATATAGTTGGGTGTTATCCGTGCCTCTCTTTAGTCTCTTTCTGCCTGAATGAATTCACTGCAGTGAGTTAGCCATGTGGGTTTAGGAAGGACATGCACTAGTTGAGGAGTGACTTTGAGGGGCGCAGCTGGGACTTACTCCCTTGATGTAATCTGGACACAGAAGTCCTGCTAGATTTGAGAGACAGGTCTATCAATGCAATCTATATATCGTACAGAGCAATTTGGAACCAAAACCCTACTAGATTTGAGGGACTTTTATAGTGGGAGATAGGCCTATCAATGCAATTTAAATATCATACAGTGCAATGTGGACACACAATACCCTACTAGATTTCAGGGACCTGAGTAGTGGGAGAGAGGCCTATCAATGTAATCTAAATATCATACAGTGCAATCTGGAAAAAAAATACCCTTCTAGATTTGAGGGACCTGTATAGTGGGAGAGAAGCCTATCGATGCAATCTAAATATCATACAGTGCAATCTGGACACAGAAAACCCTACTAGATCTGAGGGACCTGTACAGTGGGAGAGAGGCCCATCTATGCATTCCAGACCTCAGACAATGCAATTTGGAGACAGAGGCCCTGCTAGATTTGAGAGACAGGTCTATCAATGCAATCTGAGCATCACACAATGCAACTTAGAGACAGAAACGCTACTAGACTTGAGTGACCTGTATAGTGGGAGACAGGCCTATCAATGCAATCTGAGTACCATACAATGCAATTTGGAGAAAGAACCCCTGCTGAACTTGAGAGACATGTATGGTGGGAGAGCGGCCTATCAATGCAATCTGAGTATCATAGAAAGCAATTTGGAGAAAGAACCCCTGCTAAACTTGAGAGACCTGTATAGTGGGAGAGAGGCCTATCAATGCATTCTAGATCTCATACAATGCAGTTTGGAGACAGAAGCCCTGCTAGATTTGAGTGACAGGCCTATCAATGCAATCTGAGTATCATACAATGCAATTTGGAGAGAGAACTCCTGCTAAACTTGGGAGACCTGTATAGTGGGAGAGAGGTCCATCAATGCAATCTGAGTATCATACAATGCAATTTGGAGACAGAACCCTGCTAAACGTGAGAGACCTGTATAGTGCTAGCGAGGCCTATCAATGCAATCTGAGTATCATACAATGCAATTTGGAGAGAGAACTCCTGCTAAACTTGAGAGACCTGTATAGTGGGAGAGAGGCCCATCAATGCAATCTGAGTATCATACAATGCAATTTGGAGACAGAACCCTGCTAAACGTGAGAGACCTGTATAGTGCTAGCGAGGCCTATCAATGCAATCTGAGTATCATACAATGCAATTTGGAGAAAGAACCCCTGCTGAACTTGAGAGACATGTATAGTGGGAGAGCGGCCTATCAATGCAATCTGAGTATCATAAAATGCAATTTGGAGAAAGAACCCCTGCTAAACTTGAGAGACCTGTATAGTGGGAGATAAGCCTATCAATGCATTCTAGATCTCATACAATGCAGTTTGGAGACAGAAGCCCTGCTAGATTTGACAGACAGGCCTATCAATGCAATCTGAGTATCATACAATGCAATTTGGAGAGAGAACCCCTGCTAAACTTGAGAGAATTGTATAGTGGGAGAGAGGCCCATCAATGCAATCTGAGTATCATACAATGCAATTTGGAGACAGAACCCTGCTAAACGTGAGAGACCTGTATAGTGCTAGCGAGGCCTATCAATGCAATCTGAGTATCATACAATGCAATCTGGAGAGAAAATCCCTGCTACACTTGAGAGACCTGTATAGTGGGAGAGAGGCCTATCAATGCATTCTAGATCTCATACAATGCAGTTTGGAGACAGAGGCCCTGCTAGATTTGAGAGACAGGCCTATCAATGCAGTCTGAGGATCATACAATGCAATCTGGATCCAAAATCCTACTAGATTTGAGAGACCTGGATAGGTCACCTTGTTTGCTATGGGTATGGTAAGTGGCTCGGAATCTAGGGTAGAGTGGTTGCTCTTCTCCTGACACGGGCCACTCCTACCTTACTGGTCCAATGTAGATGATGGTTGACGGCTGGCCACTGCTTCCCCCTGCGGACACCTGTTGACACTTCTTGGAGCCACCTCTGTTGGAGCCGCCCTTGGCCTTAGGGCCCTTAGCCGCAGGGATGCAAGGGCAGAGGGCTTCCCTGGAAGGAGCGGCGATGAGGGCCAAGAGGGCCAATGGATGCAGGGGGGGTGGGATGGGAAGCGGGGGGAAGGAGAAGCATGAAGAGGGCACGGGGTGGGAGTGGGGTTTGCAGAGGGCCTCAGGGCCTTAGGTTAATCCAAAAAAGGCTGCAGCAGCAGACAGGGACAACACTCACCATGCTCCGGTGGAAAGGTAGGGAGGGTAGGGAGGTGGGAGGGAAACACAGAAATGGAGATGGAAGCGGGGGTGGGGCAGTGGGACAACGGTCAGCAACAGCACTGGATCGCTGGCTTTGGCAGACAAAATACAATGCTAAGGGCCCAGGGAGCTCTCAAGAAGCAGCCACACTCACCTGCCTCTGAGAAGAGGTGAGCGGCATCACCAGCAGGTCACTAGGCCTGTGGGCCTCAGCGAGATCAGCCAATCAGGGGAGGTGGGAGGGTAGGGAGGCGGGAGGGAAACACAGAAATAGAGATGGAAGCGGGGGTTTGGGGAGAGGGGCAACGGGCAGCAACGGTGCTGGAGCACTAGCTTGGGCAGGCAAAATACAATGCTAAGGACCCAGGGGGCTTTCAGGGAGCAGCCCCACTCACCTGCCTCTGATGAGAAGAGGCGAGCGGTGTCACCAGCGGGTCACTAGGCATGTGTGCCTCAGCGAGCTCAGCCAATCAGGGGAGGTGGGAGGGCAAGGAGGCAGGAGGGAAACACAGAAATGGGGATGGAAGTGGGGGGTGGGGGAGAGGGGCAACGGGCAGCAACAGTGCTGGAGCACTAGCTTGGGCAGGCAAAATACAATGCTAAGGGCCCAGGGGGCTCTCAGGAAGCAGCCGCACTCAGCTGCCTCGGATGAGAAGAGGCGTGCGGCGTCACCAGCGGGTCGCTAGGCCTGTGGGCCTCGGCGAGCTCAGCCAATCAGGGGAGGTGGGAGGGTAGGGAGGCAGGAGGGAAACACAGAAATGGAGTTGGAAGTGGGGGTGGGGGAGAGGGGCAACGGGCAGCAACAGTGCTGGAGCGCTAGCTTGGGCAGGCAAAATACAATGCTAAGGGCCCAGGGGGCTCTCCAAAAGCAGCTCCACTCACCTGCCTCTGATGCAAAGAGGGGAGTGGCGTCACCAGCGGGTCACTAGGTCTGTGGGCCTCGGCGAGCTCAGCCAATCAGAGGAGGTGGGAGGGCAGGGAGGTGGGAGGTAAATATGGAAATGGAGATGGAAGTGGGGGTGGTGGAGAGAAGCAACGGGCAGCAAAAAGTATTGTTTCAGATTTTATACACCGAGTTGTGATTGAAGAGATTTCTGGGAGTGTGTCTAATAGCCCTTTTCTGCCTGTATATAAGGAAGGAGATAATGACTTACCCTACCATTCTATAATTGATTTGTGCACAATTGACAAGATTGTCGTGCCACAGTTTCCAATTGTCCCTGATGTTACAACCATTTTGACTATGATTCCGACTACTGCCACATATTTTAGTGTTATTGATTTGAAAAATGCTTTCTTTAGCATTTCTGCACACACAGATAGTTGGTACTTGTTTGCTTCACTCTAGGAGGACGTTCTTTCACATTCACACATGTTCCTCAGGGTTATACCGAAAGCCCGAGCATATGTAGTAGGGCATTGAAAGAACAGCTTGATATGCTTGAGTTGCCGTCAACATGCACGTTGCTGCAGTACATTGACGATCCCCTTATTGCCGCAGATTCTGAGGACGCTTGCAAGGAGGGCACCATTTTACTGCTTATTCATTTAAGTACACATGGACAAAAAGCATTGTTAAAGAAGTTTCAGTATTTTCGACAGGAGGTCGCCTATTTAGGCTTTCTCCTGTCAAAGGAGGGAAGGCGTCTGACACTTGAACGTATACAAAGCATCTCTGACATGTCTGTTCCAAATACACAAAAGGAAGTCGGAGCTTTGATTGGCATGGCTTCTTAATGTAGACAGTGGATCCCAAATGGTTCACTTTTGATCAAACCTATGCTGACATTGACAAAGATGGATGTTCCAATGCCTTTGCCTTGGGACACAGATTGCCAGAATGCTTTTGATCTGCTCAAAGCTGTGTTATGTTCAGCATCAGTATTGGGCACACCAAATTATGAAAAGGATTTTATTTTGTATGTGCATGAATGTGAGGGTTGTGCTTTGGCTACATTGACACACAGGAACATGAGGGAAAGAGCAGACCATGCAGCTATTCTTCCTCCACGTTAGACCCTGTTGCATGTGCGTTGAGAGCAGAGGGTATGGTTTTAGGTCACTCTTTGACTGTGATGGTACCTCACTCTGTTGATGTTCTATTAAACAGAACACAGACTCAGCATTTCTCTTCTGCTCGATTAACGAGATATGGATTGATATTATTTGCACCACACATCCAAATTAAGAGATGCTGTACTTTAAATTGACTGAACTTTTGCTGTCTACACAAGAGGAATACTGCACTGATGCCTTGTCCCATGATTGCTATATGTCACAGAACAAGATACAAAAGGCAGAATTGGCCTGAGCGATACACCGTTGAAATCTCCAGATGGAGAACTATTTTGTGATGGTTCCTGTTTTAAGTTACCTGGTGGTACTTCCACTTCTGCATATGCAATCACCACATTAGACACTGTTGTTGAGAGCAGAAAGATACTGCATAATTCCCCTCAGGCTGCAGAGATTATTGCATTAACCAGAGCATGTAAGATTTCTGAAGGGCTTAGCGTAAACATCTATACTGACAGTCAGTATGTGTTAGGAGTGGTTCACAATTTCTGATGATTATGGGCACAGAGGGGATTCTTGACATCACATGGCACCACAATTCAACATGGTACTCTGATAGTACAATTGTTATTAGCACTTGTGCTTCCTACACAGTTAGCTATAATGAAATGCCCCACATACCAGAAAGTGACAGATGATGTAGCAAAAGAAAACACATTTGCAGACAAAATTGCCAAGCAGACTGCTACTGATCCACACTCAGGAATGTATGTGTTGGATGCGGCTAAATGGGTTACTGACACCAATTTTATGGAAGAAGGGGTCAATAGTATGAAAGAAATTCAAGCTGAAGCTACAGCAGAGGAGATAAACAATGGGGAAATGGTCTGGTGGGATTGGATGTTGAAGGATGTTGGGTAGATAATGAGAAATAAAGGTGGATGCTGCCCAATGCTTATGTCACTGCTGTAGTCACTATGGCTCAATGCCCAGCTCACATATGTGCGAAAAAGATATGCCAGCATTTAGATTGCATGTCGCACAACAACAATATCCTGAAAATTGCTGAACATCTGGTTCAGAACTGTATAATATGTCTGCAACAAAACATTGGGATGGGCACGCCAGCAGCAAGGGGTAGTTTTGGGCCTCCATCCATGCCATTTGAAGTGATTTCTTTTGACTTTATCAAAATGAAACCCTGCCAAAACTACAGACAGGTGTTAGTTGTGATTTGTGCATTTAGCAAATGGGTTGAGGCTTTTCCCCTGAAAGACAACACTGCACTATCGACGGCCAAAGCCATGCTAAAGGAATATTTTCCTAGGTTTGGACTGCCAATAGTCATTTGGTCTGACAATGGACCACACTTTATCGCTGATGTGATCCTGCAAATATATGCGGGACTGCAGATCGATAAATGTTTTTACTCAACGAGACATCCTCACAATGCTGGTTTGGTGGAATGCCACAATAGTATTTTGAAGAATAAATGAGCAAAGGTGTGTGCTCACAGTAATCTAAAATGGCCTGACGCTTTACCAATTGCGTTACTTTCAATGCGAACATCCACACAGTCAAAGACGGGACTTTCCCCATACGGGATTGTTATGGGAAAGATCGAGTATCCATTACTGTCTGACTATTGTGACCAGTTGACTCAAAACTTATGTTTGATTCACCAACAGGTATGAGCAGCACTGCCTGAGAAATATGAAGGCCCAGGCCATCGAATTCGGCCTCGGGAATTCATTATGTTGAAGAACTTTGAGAGGAAAATGTGCCTTGCATCTCACTGGAAGTGGCCGTACCAAGTGCTACTGGCCACGCAGACAGCAATTTGTGTGTGTGGAAAGCATCATTGGAACCACGTGGCACACGTGAAACGAGTACCACTTCCTTTGCCTCTCAATTATTGTGACAAAAAGGAAATTGATCATCATGTGCCTGTCCTGATCGACACCAATAGTGATACGAAACCACTTCCTAGGTCCGTCGGGCCTGGTTAGACAGTTCTTTCTTCTTCCTCTGTATCGACTGGCATTGTTTCTTTGGAGATCAACAATCTTTTGTTCATCGACCATTCAGTACCTAGAACTTTGTGATTCAACTTTCGACCATGACATAGGACTTAGTTTTGGGATTGACATTACGTTTTATAATAGAGTAGGAAAGTGTTGTAGGACTACTGCACCAATGAGATACCACCGTTGTGCAATTCCCTCGTCATTCCCCTCTGGATAAGTTAAGGGGCAGGGAGCAGCAAAGAAGACTGCAAGCAAGATTGGCCACGTGGTCAGGTGCCACCAATTGATGAACTTATAAAGCCTATCAATGAGGCTTCTTAATGGATGCTGAAGGACTATGCCCGCGTTTGGGGCTGCTTGAAAAAATAAGGACATGGTAAATTTTCAGAATGAGGGTCCCCAAGGACAAAATGGATAATACTCACAGTGATAACTTGCATTATGATCATATTGATTCTTGTAGTGTGGTATTTGGAAAGTGCACATCCACTTGATACCCTTTTGCCAACTGTTGGTGTATCCATAATGTCTTCTTTACACGTGTACGCACACACTCTTTGTCCACGTGACCTCAGTCATAGAGGAGGTTATCGTAACAACACCCTCATGATGATGATGAAAGCAATACATGCTATTCTGAATAAAAAACAATTGTTGGGTTTGCTCACACCTGCCACAGCATGGGGAGAAGGGCATAGGTTGGTATATTCATCCTATCCCTCTATCTACTGCATGTTATGCCTCATTTAGGAACTTTTTGGCATTTTGGCAACTTTGATGATACAAATGTTAATGAATTCGATCGACTAGTATTATTGCCTCTAGGATGTTCAGTGTTCGCAAACAAAAACACCATCAATACTGCTACTACCAAACATTGTGACCAATATTCCAGACCTTACCAATCAATGATCTCTTTCGAAATGACTCCAGTAGGAAATAAGGAGGTTGCACCTCCATCATGTACCATCAATAAGGACATTGAAAATGTCCTGTTCTGTTTAGGAAAGGAACGTTCCCGACCTATGGGCTCCTCTGATAAATGCAACAACACAGCTGTTTTAGTAAAAGAGGATAGGCCTCTGTAGATAGGGAGTTCCATCTATTTTGTTTGCGGGAGTGAAGCTTATCCTTGGTTACCTAAAGATTGGCAGGGTACATGTTATCTGGGAATACTTTTACCTAGGTTATATATCACTTCCACCTCTGATATCTTGAAAACTCATCCTAGAAAGCAAATAGAAGGTGACACACCCTTGCAGGTAATGGGGGACATTGCCAAGTCCATTATTCCATTCTGGGGACAGATAATCAACTCTCAAGACATTAGAAAACTGACTAGGATTTTGGAGAGAACTATCAATGAGACTACTGATATCATGTTCAATATGTAGTTGGAACAAAAAGCCATTATACTGGTGGCTCTTCAGAACAGGATGGTGTTAGACATCATCCTGGCTGAGTGCGGTGGTGTATGCTTAATGGTCGAGTCTGCGTGTTGTGTTTATGTACCTGACTCCGTCCCCACCATTTTCCAAGCGATCAAGAGAATACATATTTTGTGTTCAGAAGTACACATTCCCCAAGGGGATTGGGATCTCAGTACATGGTTCGGGAGTTTACTGCGGACCTGGGGTTGGAAGATATTCTCTGTTCTAGTTATAATACTTAGTACTATTTTGTTGTTGCTGCATCCAATGTCTACCTGTCCTGGGTTCCTTGATAGGGGCTTGTTGTGCACGTTCATTGGTCAAACGGAAACCAAGCCCACACGTGCCTGTACACGTCACCAATGCACTGATCATGCAGGACATTGCTATAACAGAGTTTATGGCCATCAGTGTTTATGAAAGCGATGATTTGGGGTGTTCTGGTGATGACACTGCATCATGGTCGTCTGAAGACGCTATGTTTGGGTGATGATCTTGGCTTAGGCCAAAAGGAGGGTTTGTGAAAATGCATTGGGTTCAGTGTCCTATGTACTTTATATATTGGCCTAAGCACATTTGCATTTCGCATCACACTACAAATCTATTGCTGCAATAATGATGGCCACGTTGCCATTTTGTTTTATCAGCCATCTTGGATATAATGTTCAGTGCCCTGCACATTCTTCAGTTTTGCTCTGAACATGGTGGAAGACCGTGGCATGAACTTTCCGATATTTACAAGACAGGAATGCACATTCTGCTGAGCTTGATGTTTATCTTACACTGTAGAACCGTCAAGCCTTCGCAGGAGCATAGCTAATCTACAAGGAGGTGCCCGTCTGTCTCAACCATGTTTTCCCCGCTGGACCATTTATTGTAATAATGTGCATTTAAACTGTGCTCCTCTAGTGAAAACCCTTTTGCCAGGCTTTAGAGCAGACTGGCCTTAGGCTCTAAAACCAACACAGATAAGCTGTGCAGCAAATGTTACCTTGCACCAGGGAACACAATATGCCCCCACGCACTGCTTTGCCCTGCTCCCAGACAATACATTGTCAGTAGGAGGACGGGGAAATATGCAAAACTGTTGTGACAGCAATACCATTTCTGTGGAAAGGTCATGAACCCTGTGGACACTATCATACGAGGGGGCTGGACAAGCATTTCATATGTGATTCTGAATATATATATGTGCACGATTTCAGCGACTCAGGGCTCTCTCCCACACAGTGTCTGTATGCATGCATCGTGGGGTGCTGAAACCCCAGTCTTGACTGTAATAAACACTGTTCTTTGACCTTGTGACTGGCTATTTCCATTAATTTGTAGTAAGCCTCATTTTGTGGTCTTTCACCACTTACCTGCTTTACCAGTTGTTTCTGCCTTTTCCAATGGAGGCCTCTAATTATTATTGAACCCTTGTTGCATGGCAACATCTTGTCCTCAAAGCGAGCATGTTGCCCATGTGCCTTCCTGTTTGTATGAAGTGTGTTAAGATACAGAGAGTGTAACTTCTGAGTATGAACAACCCGTTTACCTTTTCAAAATTAAATCCCAGAATAGCAACTGTTAAATCTGGAAACCATGCAGTCAACGCTCTGATGAAGCATTCTACTTGTCAGGTGTTTGTGTTGAATGCCAGATATAATGGCTGCATTCTCATATTAATGAAAAACTTATTAAACAATTAAATGTTGTTTTGCAAAACTTCTTGAGGAACCCCATAAGTCATCTACACATTTAGAGCCCAATTCAAGGAGTATTTGCCCAATGCAAAGTGAATTTCCACTACTGAAAAGTGACTTTGCACTGCCGACTCAAACCCTGATTCATGGAAGTGCGCAAAGTGTATTTTTGCCGTGCAAAGTCAAGGCAAAGTCATTTTGCATTGCAAAAATACACTTTTCACGTTTCCATGAATCATGGTTTGTGTCGGCAGTACAAAGTCACTTTTCAGCAGTGCAAATTCACTTTGAACCAGGCAAATATTCCATGAATCAGGCCCTGCAATTTTCAAGAAAAACAACCTTCACTGTGAATTGTTTACCTGTGTCATTTCCAGACAGCTAGATGATGCATGTGTTCGAAAGCCACTCAGTCATTACTCTCACTGTCTGATGAGTATGTAGGACAGGCAGTTTTCATTGTGCATCTGCCAGGAATACAAGGATGCCCATTACTGTATTAGATCATCACACCCTTCTCCCTGAGGGAAATGATTGACAAGAAGATGTGACTGTCTACGGTATGCACCTTGTTTTACAGAATGTACTAACGCTCATTTCAGGATGAGCAGCCCACGCCAACAATGTTTTCAGAATGAGCATCTCAAGCACTTGTGTTCGATTTCTGATTTTCAGATTTTCTTCCCCTAATGAGCTCCGAATAAGGCACACTCTTTATTGGAGAGTGGCACTCAGGGGTGAGCAGCCCAGTATAAGAAAGATGCTTCCTGCACACATTATCAAAACACATTTTCGTTGAGCCACAAAGCACATTTGCATGCGTAAAAGGCCAGCGTGCGTGATTTACATTGCAGCTCATTTTCGGTGATTAGTATGGTGGAGAGGAGGCAAAGATCGTAAGTTACCATTAAGCCTCGCGCTTCCACTCTGTCATGCAAACACTCCATCATTTGCGCCAGATGGCATTTTCATGCTGGCACAAAAGCCCTAGATGTCTATGTAATCTGCCTGCGGTTTTTACACCAGCAAAAAGCTGGCAGATGCCATAGGAAATGCGTAAATGTCAGGTGGCGTGCACTCATAGTGCATGGATGGGTGCAAAAGCGTGGAGTAAAAGTGAGCCATGCAAAAGTTGGAAAATATGTGGAGGGGACCTGTCTAGGCAAACGGAAAAATGCAACATTATCTGCGTGCAATTTACATGGAACTAAAAAATGAAGTCCCAAGATGTTCATTTTTCAATCTCCTGTAGTAGTAACAACAAGTGTTAAAACTTGCATAAAAGGTAAATGCCTATTGTAAAACCTATGTCACCGCTCTGGGGGATTTTCCTTGTTTTTGCAGGCAGAGTGTGGAGAAGAACACGATTCACATTCAAGATCCACTTATCAAAACCAAATGCTTTTCTGCCATCATCCAATGTTCATTTTGGTGGAAAACCATTGGATGCCAAAGGAATACATTGTAAATCTCTCCGACCATGAGTATACCATGAGTATATAGCAAGAGTGTGAGCATGAGTACACCATGACATATAGCAGGAGGGATTTACAATTCTTGCACTACGAAGGGCAAAAAATGCATGTTAACCTGGAACCACCAAGGTTATCAGACATGCTTTGTACTTCTGGGACCAAATGAGGAACACTGCGCAGAGAGGCCCAAAGTGTCTAGAAGAGCAAACAAATGCAGAACAAAATGGTATATTAAAAGAAAGAGAAATGGCAATGTTTCACCATGTGAGATGTTGTTTTTAGAAATGTTGAGTTCCGGGGGGTCTTGTGCTCTAATTATCTCAATTTAGCACTAAATTCGTAAATTATATAAATGACGTAAAGTACGGCACTGGTGTGCGTGCTAATTGTGGAAAGGGAAGGAAACTTTGAAAACATAATCTCCTAACTTCTCTCGGCGATCAGTTTCCTACTTTTAAATCAATCTCCTCTACATCCAATCTCTCTGTGAGGGATTCAGGAAATGATGCCAAGGATTGTTTCTGCGCCCATGAGACCTCAAGACGAGTGTTCCATTTTCAAAGTGCAGCTTATTAATCCTACTGAACATTAATAATTGGTGCTAATTGGGTTAAGTGACGGGGTGTATTTGTATTTGTATTTTATTGATTTATAAAGCGCCTTACGCCAAAGCGCTGTACAAAGAACAACCTGATACATAAAACATGAATGATAAACTGTTGAAGCATAACAATATGAATCAATCAAACAACAAAACAATGGAAAGAGCAATTAACTGAAAGGGGAGGGGGGGGAGAAGGGACAGGTTGGGGGTGGAGTGAAGGAGGAGGAGGGCAAGAGGGGGAAAGGGAGGGAGGAAAAGGGGAGGAGGGGAGGGAGAGAGTCAGGGAAAGAGAGAAGAAGGGGGGAAGTAGAAGGGGGCAGGGGATTCAAGGAGGAGGATGGAGAAGAAGAGATTTCAGGGAAGAGCGGAATGAAGGGAAGGTGGGGGAAGAACAGATGGCAAGAGGAAGGGAGTTCCAGTGTAAAGGAGCTAAGAGCTGGAAGGAGCGAAAACGGGAGGAGGCACAGGGAGGAGGAGGTGAAGTGAGAAGGAAATGGTCCGCTGATCGGGGGGAACGGGAGGGAGAGTAGAAGGAGAGAAGGGAGGAGAGATAGTGGGGGGGAGGCAAGACCATGAAGAGATTTGAAGACAAGACAGAGAAATTGAAATTTAAGTTGTGAGTGAAAAGGAAGCCAGCCAAGGTAGGAGAGAGAGGAAGAGATGGAATCACGGGAGCGAAGGAGACAAAGGGTGCGTACAGCAGAGTGGTAGGTAGATTTAAGAGGGGCAAGGTGAGAATTAGGGAGTCCAAAGAGTAAGGAAGAGCAGTAGAAGAGGCGGGAGAAGACAAGGGAGGAGATTAAGAGTTTAGTAGCGTGGAAAGTGAGAGAGGGGCGGATTTTGTGAATATTGAAGAGGTGGAAGCGGCAGGAGCGAGAAGTGAGGGAGATGTGTTGGGAGAAGGAGAGAGAGGAGTCAAAGAGAACGCCTAGGTTGCGAGCCTGAGAAGAGATAGGGAGATTGAAGGGAGGGAAGTGAATGAAAGGGGGAGTAGATAGAGGGGGAAGAGAGTTAGTGGGAAAAAATAAGACTTCTGTTTTGTCGGTGTTAAGAGAGAGAAATCGGGAAGACATCCAGTTCTTGATGGCAGTGAGGCAGGAAGAGAGCTGTAGGTGGAGGTTAGTTGAGAAGGAGGAGAAGGAGAGGAAGAGTTGAGTGTCGTCGGCATAGAAGTGGTGAGAGATGCCAAACGAGGAGATAACAGAGGCAATGAGGGAGGTGTATAAAGAGAAGAGAAAAGGGCCAAGGACAGAGCCTTGGGGTACGCCATAATCAAGAGGATAGTTAGGAGAGGACCGACCATCCCAGGAGACTTTAAAGGAGCGGGAGGAGAGGTAAGAGGATAACCATTTGAGCACGGAGCCGTTGAAGCCAAAGGAGGAGAGAGTGTGAAGTAGGAGGGGGTGATCAACAGTGTCAAAGGCTGCAGAGAGATCAAGGAGAATAAGGATAGAGGATTGTTTAGCATGACGGGCAGTAAGAAGGGAGTTCAGAATAGAGGTGAGAGCAGTTTCAGTGGAGTGTTTAGGACGAAAGCCTGATTGGGAGGGTGGTAGGATAGAGAAATTAGTGGTGAAGGATGAAATTTGAGAGTATGCAAGGCGTTCGAGAAGCTTGGAAAGGAAAGGGAGAAGAGAGATAGGTCTGAAATTCGAGGTGAGGCATGGCTCAGCAGAATGTTTCTTTAGTATGGGGATGACTGTGGCATGTTTAAAGGCAGAGGGAAAGGTAGCGGAGGAGAGACAAATGTTGAAGAAGGAAGTGAGGTAGGGGATAAGAAGAGGGTAGATTTTGAATATTGCATATCAGGGGCTCAAAAATAAGGCAAGTCAGAAGGGCCGTAGCAGTAGGTACTAGTGAAGGCGAGGATAGGAAGCAGTGTGGAAGTATCGAGATGGGCCAGAACCGGGGACTGGGTAGAGGAATCAGGGGCAGTGTAGGGGCCACAGAGGAGGGACTAGGGTAGTAAATGGGGGGAGTGGGCAGGTACTGAGATCTTGACCAGTTGCTCTTTCTACTCAGAGGGAAAGATGTAAGGAGGTGAAGGCAGAAGTGGTGTGTAGGCACCAGTAGGATACATACAGTACAAGTTGTAGTTCGGACCTTGACCCCTACGTAGGTGCAGCCCTACGGCAAGACAGAGGAGGAGACGGGTAGACTCAGGCGGGCGATGTCAGCTGGGGGTGACTGAAGGCAGCTGATTCCAGGGTGGTAGACCCTCACGTAGGTGCGGCACACGGCAAAATAGGTGCCAAGGAGATGTTCAGGTGCCAGGACAATCCCAACAGGTCAATGGAGCACAATAGGGATCAGGCAGGTGCCAGCGGGTGGAAGCAGCACAGTCCCCCACTGGTTCGCAGAGTGTCGGAGGGACCAGACAGGTATCGACGGATGGAAGCAGGACAGACAACAGAGGTCCAAAGAGTGCTGGAGGGACAAGGCAAGTGCTGGCGGGGGAAGCAGCACAATCACTTACAAGTAGATGAAAACAGAAAGTTGCCAGCGGGAGGGAACAGCACAAATCCCACAGGACCACAGAGCGCCAGAGGGACTAGACAGGCGTCGGCGGGCAGAGGCAGGACAGTCCACCAAAGGACTGTGTGGCGTCGGCAGGCGGAGGCAGGACAGTCCACCAAAGGACTGTGGCATTTAGATCAGTGCGAGCAGAGATTATATCACTGCTAATGGAATGGGGTATCTATTATACGCTAGAAAGTAAGCCTGTATCCCTCAGTTGGGTGGAAAATAGCAGCCTTCATGGAGGAGCGTAAGTGTGAGATGTGCACGTACAAAAGAATTGTGCAAACAAAGAGCACTGATGCGCTGAGTTGGAGGAGGGAGGGTGACCATGAATCAGGAAAAGCAGTTGAAAAGCATTTCAAGCAGTTGCTGGCTATTCAGACCCCCCATACATATTAAAAACTCATGCCTAGATTTAAAAGAAGACCACGGAATAGTTCATATTAACAAAAAGTTCAAGTTGAATAGTTGATTTGCTCCTGGAGTTGTCAATCAGCACTTGATCCAAAGCAGAGCCAGAACAAGTTGGCTAAAAAAAAAAAAGAGCATTACAATTGAACTGAAAAATGCAGGTTGGTGCTTCTTTGAATCGAGATGTGGCTCACAATATGAAAGGTTACCTGCAACCATATTTCCTCCTAGTATGAAGAATCAAGTGGACACTGCCTTATGATGCTAAGGGCAAGATAAGAATTGTACACTGTGATGGGTTTTGACCCATGCTGAATCAATAGACTGGGCAGATGTGGGGTGAGCTGCCGCCGCCCATCATTCCATCCCAGAGTCCAGGAGAACTGCGCAGTTGGCACAAGACCACTCCAAAGATACAACCTTCTTGTGGGGGGTTCCGCATCACCACTCTAATGTAAGGATGCCTATCAAAATAATAGCAAAAATCTCCTGTCAAATTCAAGACAACTCAAAAATGGATGCAGTACCGCCAAATTCCCCAAGGCGGCGCTAGCGGTCTAAACTCTGACAGGGAAACTGTATTTAGGAGTTGCAAGAGGGGTAGGGACTTCAAAGCTTGTTGGTTAATTGAAAATCTTAGCCACCTGATGTTCCCAGAGGCCAAGAGGCTGAGAACTCTTAACACCCCAGAGACTCACAACAGGAGGCAGGATATCACATGGCCGTTCTGAGTGAGAGGGAGGGGCTTTCCCCTTCAGCCTGGAGGAGAGAGACAATAGCCCCTTTCAGTTGAATGGGGGGATGTTAATTTTGAGTGTTTCCTGTCAACAGCCCTCTGCCAGCAAGGAGAGACAAGACATGTGATCACTGACCCACCCAGACTTCTGGAGGCAGACCCAAACACTTTGGGGTGTTGAATTGCAACAAATATATATTTTATAGAAACTGTGATAACTTATTGTAACCAAATGACAGGAATGTACAACTTTGAGAGTCTTAGTATGGAAAATGCCCTCACGATTTGAGTCCAAACTCAAATTTGTACCATGTTCTGGGGCAAAACCCCGCTAATTATGAATATTGTAGACACTGTATTTAAGCTAGAGACATGGAAAGTTACTGGGATATATGTGGAAGGGAAATGTACCTTTGTATAATTTTCGATGAAAAAACAATGTTGCAAAACCCACTAAAATCGAAAATAAGTTGCCATTTTTGAATGCAAGCTCCTAGAAACGCCAGAGTCGGGACAGGGACTATCTTTAGTTATATATGATGTGTGTATGTGATGTCAAACAACTATGTACCTGGGAAATATGTATTTGGATCAGGAATAGATTTGTGTGCACATTAACCAGCGGAGTGTCATTTCTGCAGGTCATAAAAATGACATCACTCTGACACACTATCCCTTCCCTAATCAGGGACCAAAGAATCTATTGACCTATCAAATCAAGAGAGGGGCAGGCTTAGTGATGCTAGCCTCTCCACCCACTTTTTAAAACACACAAAGAGAGACTGCTGGGACAGGTAGAGACATTCAATTCCATTTGCTGCGGAGCCTGCTGACAGCTGCAGAGATCCAACACTTAGACTTCCAAGCTAAACAGAGACTACAGAACTTTGAACCAAGAAGGCCCACTGCAAGCAAAAGTATTTGTCAGCAGGCTTCAAAATCTTTTGCAAACTATTCCACAGCCGGGCGAGCTGTCTGAATTATTTGCCAAGAACTTTTGCCAGTACCCAGAAAGCAGTGTTGCATCCAGAATCCACTTGATTCGGACCGGAAAGCAGAGCAGTATCCAGAACCAGAGGCCGCTGTATCCAGAGAGGCTAGACCAGCAGAGCAGAGCTGACCCAGATCGCTGTGAGCAGAACCGCCAGAAGTCCCGTCCAACCTGACCAGACCTTGATGGCTTATTTCAAAAATATAGTGTGAGTACTCACTGTGCCAAAACCAATCTCTTAGTTAAAATAATCTAATCCAAACTATCTTAGAACTGCCTCCTAGAAATCCTGTCATCTGTTATTTAAAGCTGCGAGCTGTCATCTGTCATTATAAAGCTGCAAGCTGTCACCTGCCATTTGAGTTTCACTTTAAATCCGAAAATCTACCTTTATTAAATTGTCTGTATCTCTGGACTGTCTGTCCTAGGAACAAGATTTAACTTTCCTCTGAAAGCTTAGAATCTAAGCTTTCCAACAAGCCTAGAACCTACTCCTTATACTTTTATACGATCTACGCACTCGCAAAATTTACCGCGATTTGCGATTTGGCCTGATTTCGTCATCTGTAAAAAGATAGCCACTTTTGCCTGAACTGCTAAAATTCGTTTGCAACCTAATAACCATCCCTGAACCATTGTTAGGGCTGACCTGAACTGATTTAAAGTGTCTACCACTCACCCTGAACCTCCTATAGGGAATTAAAAGCAATTTTAGCATTTTTCACTTCCTTGCCACCACATTACAAAGCACTCTTGCCCGTGTTTTAAAAAGCATACCTGTTGTCTAAGCTTGCTGGGGGGGGAACCGAATTCCGTAGTGTATTTGATTGTATTCCTGAAGACTGTGTGTGTTACTTCCATCTCCTTGCATTGCATGTAGGGGGGGTGAATTGCCACCAGGGGAAAGGTGAACATATTATCTCTTGTGAAACCATATCAGTTTATTTTCTGTACTGCATTTATTCCACCTTGCATTTCCTTGAAACCATAAAGCAGTTCAGCTACCTCATCCTCTATACTACTTCTAAGTAACCAAATCAGTTTACCAGTAGAACATTATTGATCACTGCCATATTTTAAGTGTGATATCCAATATTAATTTATTATAAAAGTGTGATAGATATATATTGTTATATTTCTCAAATACACCTTTTAAATTTGCAAAACAGACCTACTTCTTGGCTCAGTGGGGTCAGGGGGATTCTAAGAGAGGGGTGTTATATAAGGGTTGTCATCCAGAGTACATGAACTGGACCTAAAAATATATCAATAAGGGTTTCCCTCAGCATCCCAGACTAGGCATTGACTTAGCTGTAGTGTTGAAGTGAAGCCGCTTAACAAAGTGGGGGCTCGTAGCCGGAGATTCTGGGTTAGATCTATCACTTGTGCAGATTAATACAGTGTGCTAACTGACAGGAGACATACATCCGGTCGGATCACCAAGCTGTGTTACGCTGTAAAGCACTCCTCAAAGGAACACTCTAAGGAAACGGTCTGTTTTGCAAAAATAAAATACAAACTTCTGTAAGTCAGGAAGGAACTCAAATTCCAGAATGACGACACTGGTAGACATCAAAAAAGCCAGAGAGCACTTCTTACATAAGCTATTTTTGAGAGGTGAGTGGACTCATCAGAACCAAACGGTCTGGTTGCAGGCAATCGCGCAACAGGTCACTGAAACATGGTCAGATATATGGAGAGATCAGGGTCCCCTACATGTGGCCCTGAGTGAACTATATATGGCCCCTAAAGCCAAAGATGAACATAATAAGATTGACAGGATAGCGGCATATTTGTACCTATATATGGGAGCCATGCAGGACAAATGTGCTGAAGGCCAAGATCTGGCAAATAGGCAACAGATGGCGTTAGAGAAGGCCCACTCTGTTCTGGACTCTTCTGAGCAGAGGCTGCTCAGGAGCCAGGAGTCAGAAAAGGACAGCAGACAGTACATCACTAAAATAAAGGAGGATATGGATGTGCTGCAACAGGAAAAGGCTGACCAGGATACCAGATTTCTGGCCTTGCAGAAGGAGTACCAAGAAGGTTTGGACTCCCTACTGCAGAGCCAGAAAAAGCTGGAGCAACAGTTAGACTTCAGTAGGGCATATGCTGAGCAGGTAGTCACCCTGCAAAGCCACCTAGATAGGGAGAAGGCAGAGAGCAATGAACTGATTTTGAAAGACCTGGATACCCAGGCAGAGTTTGACCAGGAGCGCCAGAAAGCTGGTGCCTTCCAAAGGCAAAGGGACGACCTGGCGGCACAGATGCAGGCTCTTAGTCAGGAAAGGGATACCATAGGCCAGGAAGTCTGCCACTTAAAAAGGAAAATGGAAGAAAATCACCTGGCCCTCCAGGGACTGGGTGACCTCCAAAAATAACACCAGAACTTGTTAGAGCACACCAGGAGGGGGGAGGATGCTCTGGCAAGAAAGGAGCAGGCCAATAGGGACACAGCTCAGGAGGTAACCCTCCCCTCCTGCAGCAAAGACTGGCCCAGTACTCCAGGACAAATCAGGTGGCACAGAGAGAGAATGAGGCTCTCTGCCAGCACAATGATAGGCTCCAGCAACAGGTAGTGATGCAGGAGAGACTGATAGAGTCTAGTAAGGCCTTAACTGAGGAACTGAAAGCGCAGTCTCTTGCATTGCAACAGGAAGCAGGGGCGGATAGAGATGAGGATCGCTGGGAAAGAGAAACTCCTGAGCATAACCTCAGGAGCCCTAGTACCAGAGGCCTTCATCTCTCCCAGTCCCTGGACTCTGCCACCCCCAAGTCCCCTTGCGCACATGAGCCCAGGGCCAGGGGGATGGCAGATTACTATCCAGCTAGAAGTATGGGGCTCATAGGCCAGTACCTCCCAGGAATGGATGGGCGGGCATCCTGGTATGGGCACCCAAGCACAGTGCAATTTAGTGGGGAACCCCAGGAGAGTAGGCCCATTAAGGGCATCCTGAAAACCTCTGCCCAGTTAGGTCAGTGGGGGGTTACCCATCAAATCCTGGCAACAAGGAGGGATCTGAAGACTCCTCTGAGCATTACAGGACACAGAAGACCAGGTCCCCACATTCTGCCAGCCATTCCCAGGCTCGCAGAATCCGGGAAAACCTGGAAGATCAGACGGGCACCTCTGGGAGCAGTGCTTCTGAGTCAGAGGATGAATGGACCAGGGTTACCCGAACCAAAAAGGCCAATAAGGCAAAAAGGACCTTGCTTAAGGACCCATTGAAACAAATAAAGGCAATAAGGAGTGTCATCACGCCTTATCATAAGAACGCCAAGTATTCTGTTTGGGAACACTTGGAGCTCTATGAGCAAATGGTGGAGACTTTCCATTTGAAGGACATCAGTAGCTGCATCCAGTACGTCAAATGGACCTTCTCACCAGAATACTCCAGTTTCTTTGCAGGGCTGTAGGACCAAAACCATTCAAGATGGTCCACATATAGGGCGGCCATCCTGAAACATTTTTCTGTGCACAGAAATCCTCAAGAGGCTCGCAAGGCAGCCTACAATTTGCAATGTGGGGAGGATCAGGCCCCACAAGAATGTGTACAAGAATTGAAGCGTGCTTTTGCGCAGACCACCAGAAGGGTGCGCACGGATAGCAGAGAATTTATCAATACGTTTTTCCATGCCTTACCCAAATACATAATGACCCAGCTCGTAAGAGATTTTCATTAGAAAAGATCCTTAGACTGGGTCATTGAACAGGCTACCCGGATCTATGAGGTGCAGAAGCCCATCGAAAATAAAAATAATGCGCAGACCAACAGCACCCCTGCTGCTGCCAAGGTGCCAGAGGTAAAGGTCACCCCCGTTTTGGATTTGGAGATGGGGGGCCTAAAAACCTACCTGCACCTAATAATGCCAAGCCCAGAAGGCCCTCGGGCAGTCACAGACAGGGAGTCGAGGAGGTAGTCCCACAAATGGGGTCCCCCGCTCCCCTGATTATGTAAGTCCCCGCTACAAGGGAAACCGACCCATCCTGGGTTATGTGTGGACTCCTCCAGCCCAAAGGGGGGGATCCAGCCAAGCACCTGACCCAGGGAACTTCCCTCCTAACGTCCCCCAGGAGTGCAGAAATTCACCAAATCCTGGGCAGAACTTTTTCCCCAGGTATCCACCCAATTTCCAGCCCCAAAATTATCCATCCTTCTTTCTCCAATTCCCTAAGCCCAGACAACCTAATCCGGGAGAGGGGAGGCCAAGGGTGGAGGGGTACCCAAATCTTCCCAATCTGGGGTATTACCAGAGAAGGGATAGCTACCCTTCCCGGGATCAGCCCAGGGGAGAAAATAGAGCCCCGTATCAGCCTAAGCGGGTTTCACAACTTGAGCGCCAGGTCCAAAATATGGCACGAGATCTGGGTCACATACTGAGGGCCCAACAGAACCCTCAGATGAGCATGCCACCGCAGAATGCCCCAAACTCTGGACCTGGTGCTCCAGAACAATGATGGGGGCAGCACCCCGATAGCCCACCGGTTCCCAGGGAGGAGGCACAAAGGGAAGGGGGGTGAAAAGCCATGGAGGAAGCTTCCTTCCCAACTTGTAAACAGCCCCTGGAAAACCAGGAACCGGAAACAAAATCTCCTGCCCCTGAAAGCCTGCCTCCCAAGGAGCAGAGGGGGGGTAGGAGAAACAAAGGACCCAAACAGACCGACTTTGTGGAGGAGGTACAGGTCTTCCAATTTGAGGGAGAGGGATCCTCAGAAGATCCTGGGAAAAATGGGTCCCAAGGGATGCCAATTCAGACTGGGGAGTTGTGGAAACTGAGCTACCGCCGCCCATCATCTCATCCCAGAACCGACAATACCAAAATCCCCTGGTTCAAACCCATCCTGATGACTGCCTCCAAAAAGGGGGGGGGGCGGCCCAAAACCGGAACCAGGGGAACCCACAATGGCTTTGATCTCCAGTTGCCAAGTTTTTCTTTCAGATTCCCCAGGCTCTCCACAGAATTCTGCCCAAATCTCTTCGCTAGCAATGTCCAAAACCCGAAAGCTGGCCCACCAGTTGTCCAAAAATGTGCATTATCTGTGCCCCCTTGAGGAGAAGGAGGGAAGATATTATGCCCTGGTACAAGTACAGGGGCAGGGTACAATTTTGGCACTGGTGGACACTGGATCCCAAGCTACCCTTCTGTCCAAAAGGGCCTTTGATGAACTAAATGCAGGAAGGGGGGAGAATTACCGTATTCCTCTCACCTCTCTTCCTGGACAACTGCAGAACTTTGACAGGAAGGAAATTCCTGTCGAGGGGACTGCATATTTGGACATTAAAATTGGGCATTACAGGTTGAAACACCCGGTCATAGTAGTGACTCCAGAGGGCACCCCTTGTTTACTAGGGAACGACCTCCTGAGAAGGTTGTCACTCCTAATAGATTGTGTAAACAAGGTCCTCTGGACCCAGACTAGCCGACCAATAAAATTAAAACAGAGTGTCAAACATGTTAGTTTAAATGGCACCTGCCACATGGTTGAACAAAAATCTGACCAAGTAGAATTTCACTTCCAGAACAACCAAATTCCAGACGTGACAGTAATAGTAGTAGGACAACAAACTGGTGGTGGGGAGTCCTCTCTATTTCTGAAAATCAACCTTCCTTCCAGTTTAAAGTGGTATTCCACACTGGAAGGAAACACTCTGAAATTCTTTACCAATCCAAAATCAGACACTCCCACTCCTATAGTCCAGAAAGATGTGAAATCAGCTCAGAGCCTGGCTGATATTCAGCAAATTGGAGATGAGTTGTTCATCCCTGTTCAGTTAAATGATGGGAAGGACTCTGTTCTCGCTCGAGTGTGTGTGAATAACGGTAAGCGCTTCATCAGCGAAGCCATGTTCCGCCAACTCCCAAAAGATCCAGCCATTCCCACATTCAAACTGATAGACAAATGGGAAATGGATCTGGAAACACCCAATTCCAAACATCTCCTGCCAAGCAGGTGTATGCTCAAAATCTCCATTGGCAACAAGAGCATAGTCCATAATTGTTGGGTCGTGCGAGACGTCACTGCCGCCTTTTACTTAGGCAGTGACATTCTCAATGGCTTTGCCATTAGTTTGGACCTAATAAACTTCAAAGCTTGGTCCCGATTAGCGGATAATCCCATGGGCTTTGATGATCCGGAAAAAGCATTTAGATCAGCTCAATTGCTACCTTATGCAGTTGAAATTCAGCTCAAAGAGGAAGTCAGCATCCCAGAAAGGACCCGACAATTCTCCCTGGAAGTGAAGGTTAAAAGAGGACAAAAATTGAAAAACCCTGATGCTTATATACATCTAAATGCTGCTCTCCAACAGCAAGGGTTGGGGGTAAACCCAACTCCATTAGTCAACATAGAACATGACACCATTCCAATATAGGTGGATAACAGCGACTTACAGAGTATTACTCTAGCCGCAGGCACCATCATTGGAATGACGGTTGATGACCGACATTTCTCCATTGATTTAGGAAATGAACTGTTAGGACCAATCCCCAAGGACTGTTTTGACAGTGACAGTGAAGACAATACAACACCAGACAGGATTTTCACCAGGCATGGGGGGAACTTCCTGGTGTACACTTCTTGCCCTTATGGTAAGGAAGATGTGACTTGTGACTTCAGAGGGGATGAGGTGATTTTCCAGGTAAATGAGGGCTGTCTTTCCCACCTGAAGCCTCCGGTCCAAATCAGCACTCTGACCAGGGACTTCTCCACCCAGCTGGAGGAGGCCGCTGAGATAGCCAAACCAGAAGTCTTTCCAGGCTTCAGACAGATGGCGGAAGAGGGAGTCAACCTAGCTGATGCCTGTGTGACTCTGGAACAGAAGCAAAAGTTGAAACAAGTTTTCTTGGATTTCCGAGATCTCTTTGCGGTAGACTCATATGACTGTGGTCGCACCGACATCCACACGACAACAATTCCCACAGACCCTGGCATGACTCCAGTGTTTGTGAAGCAATATCGCTTGCCTCTCGCATCCATGGAGTCCCTTACTGAAATAATTAAGAACCTTGAGTCCCGGGGAATAATACGTCTAGTACACAGCACCTTCAATAATCCGGTGCTGGGGATATTGAAGCCAAACGGCCAGTGGAGACTCTGTGCCGACCTTAGGGAGCTCAACAAACGGGTCCATACTTCCCGATGGCCTCTGCCCTACATTCAAGGGCTGGCCCAGATTCAGGGGTCACAGGTATTCACAGCAATAGACCTGACCAATGGATACTGGACCGCGCCTGTCAGTAGGGAGGACCAATACAAACTGGCTTTTACCTTTGGGGGCCAGCAGTACACATGGACTCGGACTCCCTTCGGATACCTCAACTCCGGCAATGAATTCAACATTTTCCTACATAAGGCCATGCCCGACCTGGGTGCGAGGGGTAACCTGGCCTATGTAGATGATGTCCTCATCAAAAGTTCATCTGTGGAAGAACACGTAGCGGAGATCCGTTATGTTCTGACGCAGTTGAGGGCCGCCAGAGCAAAACTTTCCTTTCAGAAAGCACAGTGGTGTAGAACCCGTGTTAATTTCTTGGGGCATGAGATTACTCCTCAGGGTCTCTGTCCCCAAGAAAAGAAAGTGGAAGCACTTCAGAAACTGAAAGACCCCACAACCCTGCGGGAACTAAGGAGCCTCCTTGGACTGACTAATTACAGCAGAAAGTTCATTGAAGGCTACGCAGAGATCACTAGACCCCTGATTCATCTATTGAAGGGGGGGGTCAAGTGGGAATGGGGTCCAGAACAATCCAAGGCAGTAGACAACTCAAAAGAAGCCTCTCACAAGCGCCTTGCCTAGCTTACCCTGTCAGAAACAAGGAGTTCTTCCTGGAGACAGGGTTCTCGAATACATGCTAGACGGCAGTATTATACCAAAAGCATGACAAGGTCAATAAAGTAATCTCCTATGCGAGCAAAACTTTATCCTCTGTGGAGGAAAAATTCAACGATTGTGAGAAGGCACTCCTGGCAACGGTGTGGGCATTGAAGAATTACCTCCCGTTTATCCAGGGGGAACACATCATAGTGGAGACTCCACACCAGCCTCTGCAATATCTCCAAAGTGACAGAATCCGGGCCGGAAATGTGAGTAATTCCCCTGGATTCTGTCAATGCAAGGCTTTCCTGTGGAGGTCAGATATGGCCAAAACAAGAAGAGTCCCCTCGCGCAAGGTCTGGCTGACTTGCATGATTGTGCCAGAGGAAACTGCCTCAAGGACGAAAGTCTAACAATCAAGGACAACATGGAGGCATACCTTAATTCCCCACACAAAGTCTTTGAAGAAGACAAGTGTGAGGGAATGCCCACTGTCTATGTGGATGGATGCTCTTACCATGTTGACAACAACGGGGAGAAAGAACTGGTGGCCGGCGTAGGGAATGCATGGGTGAAGGAGTTTCCAGAACCGTCCGCTGGATACAAAATTGGTCCCCGAAGTAGTCAGGTGGCAGAATTGATGGCTGTGCATCAAGCCATCCTGACTGCTGTCCAAAATCAACTCCACGAACTGGTCATAATCACAGATTCGGATTATGTACGGAACGGGTTCGTGGAGGACCTGGTTAATTGGAAAACCAGAGGCATGTTATGTGCTAATAACAAACCCCTGAAACATGGGAAGTTAATCCAAAATATTGATGATCTGGTCACATCGAATGGGATGACCATCTATTGGAAAAAGATCAAGGGTCATTCCAAAGTAGAGGGACCAGACAAAACTGGAAATGACTTAGCTGATCAGCTGGCCAAAACCGGGGCCATCCAAGGGGATCTAATAGAGATGGAGTCCCTGTTGGGGGAAATCCAGGTCACTGCTATCACTAGGTCCCAGACAAATGCTCACAATGATCGTTCAACTGCACAATGGAGTAAGGAGACCCCTGATGCTGATTTGATTATGGCTCAAAAGGTTGATCCAATAATTGGTAAGTTTTACCAACACATTGAGGACCCTGAGAACTTTCCCCTGACGGATACCGATTACATTGGGAAAGAGGACCTAAGAGTGTTGATGAAATGTCCAAAGATGTTCCGGATCCAAGACGGGTTGTTGGTAAGGAAATCCCAAGCTGGCCATGATCAGTGGGTGGTCCCTACCTCATTCCGAAGCCTGATGTTAAGTCACGCCCATAATGCGGCCACCGCCGGTCATAGGGGGTTTCACACAACACTGGAAATCTTAAGAGAGGTTGCATACTGGCCACACATGGGGCAGGACCTCGACCAATACTTGAAGGGTTGTCTTGTGTGCGCACAATTTCAGCCATCATCCCTCACACACCGTGCGCCTCTCCAAAAGAGGGGGATGACACTGCCATGGTCAGATTTGCAAATCAACTTTGTAGGCCCTGTGATTTGCTCGTCTAGAGGAAACAAGTACTTGTTGACCGTCACATGCTTGTTTACCAAGTGGGTGGAATGTCTCCCAGCCCCAAATTACAAGGCAGAAACAGCACCTGCCCTGATGATTAACCACATCTTTTCCCGTTTTGGTCTACCTCAAAGGATTGAGTCAGTCAGAGGTAGCCACTTCACCAGTGAAGTAATGACAAAGATGTGGGAGATACTGGGGGTCAAAAGAAAGCTACATATTGCTTACCGGCCAGCTTCTTCTAGAGCAGTAGAGAGATACAACCGAACCATTGTGAGCATATTAAAAAAGTTTGTGGCAGATTCTGGGCCAAGTTGGGATATCCGACTACCTCTGGTCCTAATGGCCATCAGATTTACCCCTTCATCTGCAACTAAAATGTCACCATTTGAGTTGATGACCGGATGCAAGATGGTGCTTCCTCAGCATTTGCTCTACAGGACCCAAGAGCAGACACTGATAAATGCCTCCACAACTCATGAGTATGTGGAGAATTTAAGGAAACATCTTCAGCATGCTTTTGCCTATGCTCAGCGGAATCTAGAAAGATCAGCTGATAGCATGAAAACCCACTACGACCTGAAGACCACCAGGAAGGAATATACTGTGGGGGACCGGGTCTATCTATACAATTTCCAAAGGAACCAGGCCAAACAGCGAAAATGTTTGCCTAGATGGAAGGGACCGTTTGAAATTATAGACAAGATCTCCCCTGTAGCGTACAAGATCCGCATCCCCAAAGGTAGTCTGGCAGAAGGGGAAGACAAGTGGGTACATATAAATCAGCTATAGTGTTGCCATCCCAGGCACACGCTGCAGCACCTGGAGGAGTCCTCTCCATTACCAGAGGGGACCGCTCCAGATTAATTCAGTTCCAACCCTAAAATATCCCACATATAGTCTCTAAAATATTATGACGCTTGTAAGCCACTGTCTCTGAATTATATCTTGTTTTTCAAAGTTGGAATGCTATGTCTATTAAAGTATAAAATGTATATGTCGCCCCACTATATCAATAGTGGGGGAGAAATGTCTATGAATAGGTATTCCCGCTTTCCTTTGTCGTCCTAGGAGAAAGAAAACCTGGAGACTGGCCAAGGAGGACGACCGGGGACCGGGAGCAGAGACCCGAGGGGCCCGGGGTACCCCCCAATATTCCCATCAGGACCGGCGAGGAGGACCGATCGATCGAACAGGGTGGAGGAAAAGATGCTGAACTGTGCCATCTACAGAATTGGAAGAAGATAATGTGGCCATACCAGCGCAAGGGCTCAAATCCTCCTTTGCACCCGACTTCCCCTCGACTTGAATCAAAGCGTAGTCAGGCGGGGGGGTTTGTGATGGGTTTTGACCCATGCTGAATCAATAGACTGGGTAGATGTGGGGATGAGCTCCTGCCGCCCATCATTTCATCCCAGAGTCCAGGAGAACTGCGCAGTTGGCACAAGACCACTCCAAAGATACAACCTTCTGGGGGGGGATTCCACATCACCACTCTAATGTAAGGATGCCTATCAAAATAATAGAAAAAATCTCCTGTCAAATTCAAGACAACTCAAAAATGGATGCAGTACCGCCAAATTCCCCAAGGCGGCGCTAGCGGTCTAAACTCTGACAGGGAAACTGTATTTAGGAGTTGCAAGAGGGGCAGGGACTTCAAAACGTGTTGGTTAATTGAAAATCTTAGCCACCTGCTGTTCCCAGAGGCCAAGAGGCTGAGAGCTCTTAACACCCCAGAGACTCACAACAGGAGGCAGGATTTCACATGGCCCTTCTGAGTGAGAGGGAGGGGGTTTACCCTTCAGCCTGGAGGAGAGAGATAATAGCCCCTTTCAGTTGAATGGGGTATGTTAATTTTGAGTGTTTCCTGTCAACAGCCCTCTGCCAGCAAGGAGAGACATGTGATCACTGACCCACCCAGACTTCTGGAGGCGGACCCAAACACTTTGGGGAGTTGAATTGCAACAAATATATATTTTATAGAAACAGTGATAACTTATTTTAACCAAATGACAGGAATGTACAACTTTGAGAGTCTTAGTATGGAAAATGCCCTCACGATTTGAGTCCAAACTCCGATTTGTACCATGTTCTGGGGCAAAACCCCACTAATTATGAATATTGTAGACACTGTATTTAAGCTAGAGACATGGAAAGTTACTGGGATATATGTGGAAGGGAAATGTACCTTTGTATAATTTTTGATGAAAAACCAATGTTGCAAAACCCACTAAAATTGAAAATAAGTTGCCATTTTTTAATGCAAGCTCCTAGAAATGCCAGAGTCGAGACAGGGACTATCTTTAGTAATATATGATGTGTGTATGTGATGTCAAACAACTGTGTACCTGGGAAATATGTATTTGGATCAGGAATAGATTTGTGTGCACATTGACCAGCGGAGTGTCATTTCTGCAGGTCATAAAAATGACATCACTCTGACACACTATCCCTTCCCAAATCAGCGACCAAAGAATCTATTGACCTATCAAATCAAGAGAGGGGCAGGCTTAGTGATGCTAGCCTCTCCACCCACTTTTTAAAACACATAAAAAGAGACTGCTGGGACAGGTAGAGACATTCAATTCCATTTGCTGCGGAGCGTGCTGACCGACGACTTCACATCCAGAGATCCAACACTTAGACTTCCAAGCTAAACAGAGACTACAGAACTTTGAACCACGAAGGCCCATTGCAAGCAAAAGTATTTGTCAGCAGGCCTCAAAATCTTTTGCAAACTATTCCACAGCCGGCAGAGCTGTCTGAATGCTTTGCCAAAAACTTTTGCCAGTACCCAGAAAGCAGTGTTACATCCAGAATCCACTTGATCCGGACCGGAAATCAGAGCAGTAACCAGAACCAGAGGCCGCTGTATCCAGAGAGGCTAGACCAGCAGAGCAGAGCTGACCCAGATCGCTGTGAGCAGAACCGCCAGAAGTCCCGTTCAACCTGACCAGACCTTGACGGCTTATTTCAAAAATATAGTGTGAGCACTCACTGTGCCAAAACCAATCTCTTAGTTAAAATAATCTAATCCAAACTATTTTAACCTAAGTAGAACTGCCTCCTAGAAATCCTGGCATCTGTCATTTTAAGCTGCGAGCTGTCATCTGTCATTCTAAAGCTGTAAGTTGTCACCTGTCATTTGAGTTTTACTTTATATCCGAATATCTACCTTTATTAAATCGTCTGTATCTCTGGAACCGTCTGTCCTAGGAACGAGATTTAACTTTCCCCTGAAAGCTTAGAATCTAAGCTTTCCAACAAGCCGAAAAGCGACTTCCTACACCTTATACTTTACCGCAATCACGATTTACGCACTCGCAAAATTTACTGCGATTTGCGATTTGGCCTGATTTCTTCATCTGTAAAAATATAGCCGCTTTGGCCTGAACTGCTAAAATTCGTTTTCAACCTAATAACCATCCCTGAACCATTGTTAGGGCTGACCTGAACTGATTTAAAGTGTCTACCACTCACCCTGAACCTCCTATAGAGAATTAAAAGCAATTTTAGCATTTTTCACTTCCTTGCCACCACATTACAAAGCACTCTTGCCCGTGTTTTAAAAAGCATACCGATTGTCTAAGCTTGCTGGGGGGGAACCGAATTCCGTAGTGTATTTGATTGTATTCCTGAAGACTGTGTGTGTTACTTCCATCTCCTTGCATTGCATATAGGGGGGGGTGAATTGCCACCAGGGGAAAGGTGAACATATTATCTCTTGTGAAACCATATCAGTTTATTTTCTGTACTGCATTTATCCCACCTTGCATTTCCTTGAAACCATAAAGCAGTTCAGCTACCTCATCCTCTATACTACTTCTAAGTAACCAAATCAGTTTACCAGTAGAACATTATCCATTGTTGATCACTGTCATATTTTAAGTGTGATATCCAATATTAATTTATTATAAAAGTGTGATAGATATATATTGTTATATTTCTCAAATAAACCTTTTAAATTTGCAAAACAGACCTACTTCTTGGCTCAGTGGGGTCAGGGGGATTCTAAGAGAGGGGTGTTATATAGGGGTTGTCATCCAGAGTACATGAACTGGACCTAAAAATATATCAATAAGGGTTTCCCTCAGCATCTCAGCATTCCATTGACTTAGCTGTAGTGTTGAAGTGAAGCCGCTTAACAACACGTTGAGAATGTCATCCTTGGGGCTTCTGATTATAATGTCACCATGAGGTTCCCACCCTCTACTGCTTGAAAAACTTGAAAGGCTGGCAGAGTGGAGGGAATGCTGCCTGAATCTACCATGAGTTTACTTGTCATACCACCCAAAGTGTAGCTGGTAGCTGCCATACCTTTCTTGAGTTTGGATCCTCTCACAAGACTAGTGGCATCATTTCACTGTATCATAGTCCAAAGCTTTGCAACAGGACTTCAATGTTATTGAGTCATCTTCCACCCAATGCATCTCCTTGACCCATGATGCACCTGTAAGCAATAGAATAGTGTAGTGGTTTTATGATATCTTTTGATGACTTTGAGTGCATCCAAGTGGCACTCAAACCACCACAACCACCACTGATCAGAGAAGAAATGCATTGGACTAGAAGACATTAGTAACTGATAATAGACTAGGTGGTGTGAGATGCGAATAGTTACATCATTAATGTAAAAAGAAAACTCTCTATGATTTATGAATGATTTGTATTGTAAGCTAACAATTTCTCGCCAATTTACCTGTACCTACAATGTGAGACTAGTTTGCCTGGCAAGTAAAGCTTACATTTAACAAAACAAAAGAGATACTGTACCTTTACTCACAACTGACCTGCAGCCTCTGAACCCACCAGGTGACACTGGATACACCCTGAGGAAAAAGTGGGCTTGCCACTTAAAGAAACCCATTCAGGAGGACCAGCACTAGTATAAATGATCCCAAATGTAGAGAGGAAGTACAATGGGATGATAATCTCTGACCTCTAGATGTAAAGGTAAACAATGGTAGTGTTTACCTAACGGTGTGCGCAGTGTGTTGGGAGAAGCAGCACTGGCAAGACCGTTTTACTGGGAGAGTCTGTCTAAAGTGTTTATCCTGTGAAGGTGGAGCTTACAGTTAAATACTGCTTTCCAGCGTGGAGCGCACACGGTGTGCGCAGTCTGTTGGGAGAAGAAGGAGATTACAGTTAAATACTGCTTTCCAGTGCGGAGCGTGTGCAGTGTACCCAGTGTGTTATGATATGATAAGTTATTTAAAACACGCTTAATACCCAGAGGGATTGAACCTGTGTTGCTCTGTGCCCTCTTGCACGTTGCCCCTGAGCTATCCTCCCAGGTGTTTGGAGTGGAGGCATAACCGGTTGGACAACTGCAGCACTTTTTCCTCAGATATCTCAGCAGACACCAGGACTTAGGCGGTGAGTGTTGAAGTTATTCCCTATTGCTGTATTTGTCCGGATATTCGGGACTTAATATGTACAATCTCCAGAGTGGGGGCTCTATGCCAACCACGTCCTCAACACAACTAACTGATGCAGAACTGTTGGCTGCAGCAAGTCTTCTGTTTCTACCGTCCCCCACCGAGCAGGCTGCTGCACAGGTTCTGCCTTGCCATCTCTCCCGCCACACAAACCTGAAAATCACAGCCCTGAAGCCGGTATCCAGTCTGATTGCTTCCTTTATTACACTGGTCCGGGAGATGGAGACCTACTCTATGGAAACAAATGAATCCTTGGCCGGGGCCAGGAGCCCAGGGAGTGGGGAAAAACTCAAGCAGTCACTCGACTGTGGGTGCACGTTTGCCACCCCAAATGTCTCAGGACAATGGCTCCATGGACATGAGAATGGATGAAAGACCTCCCGACTTGAGCCTTTCACCTAAAATACCAACACACTGCCATCACTATCTGTCAGGAACAGATATTTTTACATTCTCACTGTGCCCCTCACCTACCCCTCTTCCGTCTAGACGACTATTGGCACTAATGCGTAAGATTGACGATGTCACAAAATTTAACAGGGAGCGATGTCTCAATGAAATAAATCAAGTAGTACATATATTGGTTTCCCTGTATGAGGGTCTGCAATGAGAAACGAAGTCTAACACGGTACTACTGAAGTCATTACTATTTAAATTTGCAAATGTAAAACCGCACATAGCGGCTAAAGAATTCTTGTTTGGTCAAAGTCTTGCACACATGGGATGGGTTAAGACTGGGGCCAAGGAAAAAGATCGGGAGGTGTTAGCACAAAATACTACATGTCCGAACCCCCATATGGCAACTTGTTTATTTGAGAGTCAAGCGCCAACAGCCCCGGCGAATACCTTTGTTCTAGCAGAGCAGCCAACAGCGTTAAAGAAGGGAAACCCTGGTGTGCGGGGCTCACACTTGGTCACTTGTCGCCCATCGGAGAGAGGTGTGACCTTCAACGAAAACCAGCCCTACTCTCGAGCAGCACAGACTGAAGTCCCTGCTCGACGAGAAAAAGCGGAACTTCTTCTGCCAATTGTCCTCTTGAGGGAAGAAGACTCAATCATATCAATTGTTATTTTATCAGCTGCCCAATTGAGGGTGGCTAAGAACAAATTTGAGGGGCGTAACCAAAAACCAGGCCCCACAATGAAAAAAGGCAAAAGATAGGGTACAGAAGCCACTAAAAAACCAAACCATACACCAATTCATACACACATTACTCTCGTAACCCACAGTGCAGGAAGCGTTGCTACAAACGAATGAAGCTGCAGTTCGCTCCAAGAAAACAAACATCGCCTCGGGTGTGACAGGAACTGCAAGTAAGTCTGTACAGATTCCACTGGAGTCAAATCCCTCAATGAGGAACGTAAGGCTGCATGACACGGCAGTAGAGAGTACACCTCCTCAGAATAACATGGATCAGGCTCTGCGGCAAACAATGCAAGTCCCCTGCTCGCTGACGCATGTTGAAGAGAGAGTGTTGGCTTCTTCCACAACCATCACCCATGCATTTAGCCAAATATACCCATTTGCTGTGCAGACGCCAATGCTTGACACTTCTAAATCATCATCTGGGCAACTTCCGATAAATCTGCCCCTTTGGAGACCAGTGCTGCAACAACTGGCAACCCTGCGGGGCACCTTAAACAATGTAAGTGAAAAAGAAAGATCACAAGAACGGTATCCCATGGGGCCAACTCTAATGGCCTTCAAATCTGCAGCAACCGCAAGAAGCAAACGAGAACGAGTATCTTTATGACATCTTATGACATCTTAATCGAAAGTATGTTGTCTGAAATGCAAAAGACAACCATGAACAGGGTTCGCATATACTATGGGAGAGCCTGGCTCTGATCAGTATTACTTCTAGTGATCTAGCAAGGGTTTTTGAGCAGTGATTTCCCTGGAATCCAAGATAGTGAGGGAAATTCTACTAAAGGTAAAAGTTTCACTTCACTGCATGGGTTTTCACTTAACTCCCTGTGCAGAGCAGAACACAGGGGGTGGATTCCATGCCCATACTACGAGGTTAACTCCACAAGGTGATCAGCTCTTTAGTCCAAGAATGGGAGAATCCAAGGAGAAACAGGTCTTGGCCCTGAAGAGGAAGATCCTCACCTCTGAAGAAAGCAGAGACTGGTTGTGGCTTCAGGGTTTGGCCCAAAACTAGATCGATGGGTTGAGGCCATCAGTATCTCCCACCAAAAACCACAAATTCCTGTCGCAAATGTCTTTAAACACCAGGGGCAACACCCACTTGTTCAACAACAGTGATCTTTCTCGAACCTTCAGGCAGCACACATTTATCATTCTTCAGGAAAGCTGGCTAAAAACTCCATGCTCCTTTGTTGGCTACTTGACCAGACTCCAAGCAGCACACCAAGGTGAAAGTGGGTGTCCCTATGGTGGACTACTAACTTTAATTAAACCAGGCCCAAACTTACAGGTGGTATGTAAATCAACCATCATTTTTGGAACAATGGCCACCCACATCAGAATTGGTCGGAAGGCCGAAGTTAATATCCTCATTGTGAAAATCTACTGGCACCAGGGCATGTGTTAACAGAGGCTTTGGAACTTATTACCTCCTTTGTACTAGACTGGTATGACTGAGAGCCCAAGGGCCATGTTCTTGTAGGAGGGACCTAAACTTGGATTGTCTGAATGGCCAGGGACGACTCAGCTCAGGGCCTTCTGTTACCTCCTCTAAGCCTAAATTAAAGTATGGCCAGATGTGGGACAGCGCCCTTTCTAGCCTTATGTTTATGGTCATGAATGGTACAGTCAGATGGACAACCCCCCACGCCCCACCTGGTCTAACTGAGCCACTAGCGCAATAATAGATTACGTCTATGCAGACAAGGGGCTGCACAATCTCTGTAGTCAGTTTGTAGTGGAAGGAAAGAGCCTTAGCGACCACGCTCTACTATCAGCAGACTTTGACACAGTGATGTGAATCAGAAACCCGATGGGAAGCAGCATAGCAAGGGAGTCCTCATTCCTGAACACACAGGGAAATCATATTGCATGGTCCAGCTACCGGGCAAGGGTGGTGAGCATGTTGATCGCAAACCACCTTGCTATAAAATTGATCATGGGCAGGTCAGAGATTCTTGCTTCAGACAGTTTTGAATGCTTCGTAGGTGAGGCCATCAGGGCTGCCTTTCCAATTTCGGGAAAGCTGAACACAGCCCCTAAAATCCATAGACACACTTACAAAACAGAGTTTGTGTCATGGAGGAAGAAATTCAGAAATCTAGTCTGGGCTATAAAGGGCGATCTTGACACCACACACCTCGAGAAGGTGGCCCTAAAAAGAAAAAGCCGGATAGAGTACAAAAATTGGTAGCAACCATCAAAAGCTGATATTTTACAACTAGATGCGGAATCAATGGTGTCAGCGCTTACCAATAAAAACTCAAAATTGTTCTGGGCCTTAATTAATGGGCAGACAGGCCTGCAATCGGGGAGACTAGTTAACGCAGTAGGAGATGTGGACTGGGTCTCCCATTTTGGGGATCTGTATGCCGGGTGGAATTCTCCCAGGCAAAGTTTAGTTTGGGTAAATCCCCCTTAATTGAGCCAGGGGAGATAGAAATTTACTTCAAAGTCATCGAGAAGGTTATTCAGGGTTTGAGTTCCCTAAAGGCCACTGGGCCCAACAAGCTGTCGAACTTCCTCTTTAAATACAACCCATCTGTCAGAGCACTCTGGTACTAGGCGCAGGAGCGACGCAGTACCAACCACCCCCACTATGGTCGTGGAGCCTGCAAGTCGAAGCTTACGCAGGCTACCCGGACCAGAGCAGGGAAGGAGGGTTAGGGTCTCGTTGATTGGATAGGTTGGGGGATTTTAGGGAAACCGGATTGAGGGTTGGGTAGAGGTTGTGGATAGGACGGGGAATTGAAGGGTTGATTGTTGCACACTTTAGATTGTACTTGGTACCAAGTAGCTATTTGCACACCACCTCCACATAGTCCGACTTAGGCCCCCTCACTGTTCAATCTAACGTACAAGTCTAAGCCATGCACCTAATTCTGTCCACAACTAATTAGCATTTTTCAGCATGCAAACTTAGCTCTGGGTGTCAGTGTCCTGTCCATGATGAAGCCGTCAAGTCTTGTGGCAGGTCCGTAATGTTCAGTGCTGGTCCAAGAAGCTAAAAGAAATAACACAAGTTAGGGTGTTGCCTCCGCATTCCCATAACCTTCTCATTCATTCCTCACACACACACACACACAACATTCCAGCTGCCACCCGGGCTCAAATCACGCGTTTCTGAGTGTGCCAAAGTTCGCCACTCTTCGGGGCTTTTCCACTTGTTCCTGATGTGGAAAAAATGCCAGTGTTAACTCCCACAGGGGTCTTCCTTCAGACCGCCGCGGTAACTTTTGCCCATGTGTTTTTGCCTCCCGTGCGCCGAGTTTTCCCTGGTTCCAGGAGGCGGGAACACACGTACTAGTGTTTCGTACGGTTCACTTCCCCACTACAAATGCAAGCGCGGATTAGCGACGCGCCTTGGACACGCCCACTTATCTTTCCTGTAGGCGCAGGGGCTAGGAATGGGCGGGCTAATGCCCCCTGCGCTTCTCCCCCGATCCCTCTGATCCCCAAGATGAGTTTAAAGACTTATCTTGTGGGAGCGAGGGGCCGAACTGCTTCTCCGGCGGGGCGGGGCCCCTCGCGAATGATTCTGGAGGAGCTGGGCTTTGCACGTCCTCTCCTTCCGAAGTCTCAAGCGCAAGCCCCGTGCCTCGGGGCTTGCGCATGTGCGTTGATGTGCCACACCCTGCTGGACTCCTGATTGGCCCGTGGCGCCCCCGAGCATGCTGGGAGTTGTAGGCAGGAGACTGCTTCTGCTGGGAGCTGTAGTTTTTGAAGGCTGCTTTTCTGCAAAAGGGGCACAGCAGCCTTTTAAATGGATACAGCTTTCTGGACCCAACTTGTACGTTCATCACAGCCCCCACCATGCCCCTCTGCACCCCTTGTCTTGGCTTGGTCTTGGCTTTGGCCCTGACAGCACTCCCCCTCCCACGGAAGGTAGGCCCTCCGGGTTTATCTGGATAATTCTTGTGGAAAGTGCGCAACAATCTCGGAGCATGAACGTGATGTGAGGGCTCCCACGAGCGCTCTTCAGGTCCATACCCCACCCAGTCCACTAAATAATACAATTGGCCGTTAGTGCTCTTTTTGGAGTTCAAAATTGCACGTATCTCATATTCAGGTTCCCCGTGAACAATTATCGGGGGGGTTTTTTTAACGGGAGTTCCATGCGGGGCAGGTTTTAGCAGGGACGTGTGGAACGTGGGATGAATTTTCATTTGGGAGGGTAATTCCAATCGAATTGCAACTGGATTCACGATCCGTACAATTGGGAATGGTCCTAAGTAACGGGGCTGTAATTTCCTGGGACCATCTAATCGAATATTGCGGGTGGAAAGCCACACCTTGTCCCCCACATGATAGGGAGGACTGGCACGGCGATTTTTGTCTGCATAATACTTATAAGAGTTTTTTGCTCTAACGAGATTACCTTGTACCTCCTTCCAAACTTGCTCAATTTCAATCCGCTGTCCCGCTAGTGTGGGCAATTCCACTTCTAAGGACGGGACAGCTACGGGAAGAATACGTGGATGTCGTCCATAAAGACAGTAAAAGGGAGTCTTTTTGGTGGACGTGTGTAAGGCATTATTGTAGGCCAGTTCAGCTAACCAAGTATGCTGGACCCAAGTGGTTTCCCTGCTTGTAGCAAAGCAACGCAAGTATTGCTCGAGCCCTTGATTTACACGCTCGGTTTGGCCGTCAGTCTCGGGATGATACCCGGATGACAAATGGACTTCCATCCCAACGATCCTACAAAATTCACGCCAAAATCGTGAAATGAATTGTGGGCCTCTGTCGGTGATAACATGGTGTGGAAGCCCGTGTAGGCGAATGACGTTTTGCAGGAAGAGTTCTGCAATTGCACTAGCGGTTGGGACTCCCTTGCAAGGAATAAAATGGGCCATTTTTGAAAAGGTATCTACTACAACCAATATTGACGTGTAACCCTGTATAGGCGGGAGATCCACAATGAGGTCCATGGTTACAGTATGCCATGGTACGTCCGGAGTTGGTAAAGGACGCAGAAGGCCTGCAGGCCTTTGGTGACTGGCCTTATTGCGGGCACAGGTGTCACACTTCAATATGTGTTGCTGAACATCTTGTCGCCACTTTGGCCACCAGAAGTATCTAGCCACCAGCTCTTGTGTTTTTGACCTTCCCGGATGACCTACAAGGGATGAATCATGACACCACGACATGGCCTTTTCCCGGAGTGCCGCAGTAGGCAAATACAGAGCATGAGCGTGGTAGGGAAGCCCTGCAAGAACTACGTTCCGAGGGTCCTGTTTGCACCAATGGTGCAGTTCTTGCATAGAGATTTCTTTCTGAATTCCTTCAAAGAAATCAGAGGTCGCTCCAATAATATGAGCGGGGGGGATTATTGATTGGGGCGTGGGGTTCGCCTCTCGAATTGTCGGCTCGGGATAGCGTGACAAGATGTCAGCTTTCTGGTTGCTGTTTCCGGGCCTATATGTGATGATAAAGTCGAACTCCGCGAAGTACATGGCCCAACGCAGCTGACGCGGGCTCAGGGTCTTGGCGGTTTTGATAAATTGTAGGTTTCGATGGTCCGTGATTACTGTTATCGTATTACGTGCTCCCATTAGATAGTGCCGCCATTCACTAAATGCTGCCTTTATTGCCAGCAGTTCTCGATCTGCGATGATATAATTCACCTCGGCTGGCAGCAGCTTCCTAGAATAATAGGCCACCGGATGTAATAAACCCGTCATGGGATCCCTTTGGGACAGAACGGCCCCCAAAGCATAACTGGAGGCGTCCGTTTCAACCACAAATGGTCTGGACAAGTCTGGGTGTTTTAGTACCGGAGCGTCGGTGAAGGCCTTTTTGAGCTGATTAAAACCCTGTTCGGCTGAGGCATCCCAAACAAACGGGCAACTCTTACGAAGAAGCCTGGTGATTGGAGAAACCAATGCTGAAAAATTCTTAACAAAGCGTCTGTAAAAGTTTGCAAATCCTAGAAAGGATTGTATATCCTTCACATTAGCAGGGGGTGCCCAATCTAAAATTGCCTGCACCTTTTTGGTATCCATTTGTACGCCGGTTGGGGTTAGGAAATAACCTAAGAACTCCACAGTGGTACGATGAAACTCGCACTTTTCTAACTTTGCGTAGAGATGATGTTCTCGCAATTTTTGCAACACCGCACGAACATGTTGGACATGTTCCTGGAGACTACTGGAATAGATGAGGATGTCGTCAATGTACACAACGGCACATACATCTAAATATTCTCGAAGTACCTCATCCAGGAAGTGTTGAAAGGCGGCGGGGGCGTTACAGAGGCCGAATGGCATGACCTGATATTCATACAATCCGAACTTGGTTCGGAAGGCGGTCTTCCACTCGTCTCCTTCACGTACCCGTACCAAGTGGTATGCGCCTCGAAGGTCCAACTTGGTATAGATGACCGCATCCCTAACTTGGTCAAGAAGTACTGGGATTAAAGGGAGCGGATAACGGTTTTTAATGGTTATCCGGTTCACTCCGCGGTAATCAATACAAGTCTGGAGCTCCCCAGACTTCTTCGGTACGAAGAACAGAGGTGACGAAACCGGAGAATTGGAGTGCCGAATAAAACCACTCTTGAGGTTTGATGCTATGTATTCCCGGAGGTGGTCATTTTCAGCCTCGGTCAAAGCGTAGATGCGGCTGCATGGCAATACCGCTCCTGGCTCCAGGTCTATCCGGCAATCAAAGGGCCGGTGTGGAGGTAAAGACTCAGCAGCCTGTTTATTAAACACATCCACAAAGTCGGCATACTCTTGGGGCAGATCTTCAGGACGTACCTCTGGTTCACTGTTGGCAATGCAGATGGAGCGTATGTCCGGCAAAGCCTTTTTTAAGCAATGTTCTTTGCAATATGGAGAATTCAGGTCTATCGACCCTGAGGTCCATTGAATGTGAGGGTCATGTTTCTTTAACCATGGCAAACCCAGGATAAGCCCAAATTGCGGGGCGGCAATAATGTCAAAGGCAATCTTTTCTGTATGCCCATCTCCACACCGAAGGATCATAACACAGGTACTATGGGTAACGGGACCTGAACTAAGGGGGGTACCGTCAACTGCATGTACCAGTTCTGACGTAGGTTTACATTGCACCGGAATTCCTAAAGTACCCACGAACTGGGCATCGATGAAATTTCCAGTCGCACCTGAGTCGATTAGCAGTGTAACCTGTTTCCTCTTTGTCAAGAACTCTAAGCAACCCTTCTGAGTGATATAGGGGCCATGATTCGAATAGCCTGCAATTGGGGCCCTGCTGACTAGGCTCGGCCGGGTGACCCCCACTACCGACGAGCCAAGGCGTTTCCCTGGGTTTTTGGTTTGGCGGGGCATTCGCGAACGAAATGCCCAGCCTTACCGCAATACATACAGACCCCGTCTTTTCTTCTCTGCTCTTTCTCTTCTTTTGTTAGGGGGCCCCGGATGGAGCCGATTTGCATCGGCTCACCCCCCTCAGATTTGTCCACCTTCCCACGAGATCCTTTAAACTGGTCTAACCGTGGTACAGGACGAGATTCTCCTCTTCTCTTGTCGCCTCGCCTTTCCGCCAAGCGGTGGTCAAGACGCAAGGCTAAGTTTATCATATCCGAACACTCTCTTGGCTGTGGATCAACCTGAGCTATAAGATCTTTTAACTCATCTTTTAACCCCTGATAAAATAGGGACATCCTCTTTTCTCTGGGCCATTCGGCTTCTGCTACTAGCCGGTTGAACTGCGTGACATAAGTCACCAGTTCCTTATTGCCCTGCCTTAAACTCAGCAATTCCCGATCCTTACAGAGGGTAGCTGCCTGTCGATTAAAGATCTTCTCAAATTCCCCTAGGAACTCATCCCAGTCATACAGGACGGCATCGTCCTTTTGAACCAAAGGATTCGCCCAAGAGGCGGCGTCCCCTGTAAGGTACGATATCACGAAGGCAGTACGTGCTTGAGCAGACCGAAAGGCTGATGCCTTGGTGAGAAAGTGGAGACGACATTGGGTCAAAAATGTAGAGAATTTTTGCGGATCCCCTGCATATCGCTCTGGAGGTGCAAGGGGAACTATGGCTTCCGGGGTTACATGTACCTGTACCGGGGTAGACGGTTGACCAGGTAAGGGCGATGCTTGGGCAGCTAGATTCCGCACCTGCGCGGACAAAGTTGCATATTCTTGCCTGGATGCGGCTAACTCCCCTTGCAAATCCTGCAAGGCTTTAGCAATTTCTTCCATGACTTGTTGTGAGGGTTGGCTGTGCCGCTCAGGCGCCTGGAAAATACGTGGGCTTGCGCTTCTGTCAGAGCACTCTGGTCCTAGGCGCAGGAGCGACGCAGTACCAACCACCCCCACTATGGTCGTGGAGCCTGCAAGTCGAAGCTTACGCAGGCTACCCGGACCAGAGCAGGGAAGGAGGGTTAGGGTCTCGTTGATTGGATAGGTTGGGGGATTTTAGGGAAACCGGATTGAGGGTTGGGTAGAGGTTGTGGATAGGACGGGGAATTGAAGGGTTGATTGTTGCACACTTTAGATTGTACTTGGTACCAAGTAGCTATTTGCACACCACCTCCACATAGTCCGACTTAGGCCCCCTCACTGTTCAATCTAACGTACAAGTCTAAGCCATGCACCTAATTCTGTCCACAACTAATTAGCATTTTTCAGCATGTAAACTTAGCTCTGGGTTTCAGTGTCCTGTCCATGATGAAGCCGTCAAGTCTTGTGGCAGGTCCGTAATGTTCAGTGCTGGTCCAAGAAGCTAAAAGAAATAACACAAGTTAGGGTGTTGCCTCCGCATTCCCATAACCTTCTCATTCATTCCTCACACACACACACACACACACACAACATTCCAGCTGCCACCCGGGCTCAAATCACGGGTTTCTGAGTGTGCCAAAGTTCGCCACTCTTCGGGGCTTTTCCACTTGTTCCTGATGTGGAAAAAATGCCAGTGTTAACTCCCACAGGGGTCTTCCTTCAGACCGCCGCGGTAACTTTTGCCCATGTGTTTTTCGCCTCCCGTGCGCCGAGTTTTCCCTGGTTCCAGGAGGCGGGAACACACGTACTAGTGTTTCGTACGGTTCACTTCCCCACTACAAATGCAAGCGCGGATTAGCGACGCGCCTTGGACACGCCCACTTATCTTTCCTGTAGGTGCAGGGGCTAGGAATGGGCGGGCTAAAGTCCCCTGCGCTTCTCCCCCTATCCCTCTGATCCCCAAGATGGGTTTAAAGACTTATCTTGCGGGAGCGAGGGGCCGAACTGCTTCTCCGGCGGGGCGGGGCCCCCACGCAAATGATTCTGGAGGAGCTGGGCTTTGCACGTCCTCTCCTTCCAAAGTGTCAAGCGCAAGCACTGTGCCTCGGGGCTTGCGCATGCGCGTTGATGTGCCACACCCTGCTGGACTCCTGATTGGCCCGTGGCGCCCCCGAGCATGCTGGGAGTTGTAGGCAGGAGACTGCTTCTGCTGGGAGCTGTAGTTTTTGAAGGCTGCTTTTCTGCAAAAGGGGCACAGCAGCCTTTTAAATGGATACAGCTTTCTGGACCCAACTTGTACGTTCATCACAGCCCCCACCATGCCCCTCTGCACCCCTTGTCTTGGCTTGGTCTTGGCTTTGGCCCTGACAACCCAAGGCCTGAGGTCAGAGGTACTCACAGCTTTGTTTTTGGATATAATAAAGATGGAACGATTTCCACCGACCTGGAGCCAGGCTCATGTCATCACAATATATAAAAAGGGTGCAAGATCATCTCCCTGTAATTATCGGCCACTAGTGCTGATGGTCGCTGACTCCAAATTATTATTTTTTCTGTCCTGCTTGGGCACCTGGAGCAGTGGGCCACAAATACAGGCATCCTTAGTAGGAAGCAACAAGATTTCACTGGGGGATGGGAACTGCCCTCAATGGTATAATCCTGAAATGCATTCAACACTCAGCATGGTCAAAAGATTGCAACCCTCTTTATGTAGCCTCGGTCGTCCCAACGGATGCCTTTGACACAGTTGATCGCCTCCTGCTTTGGCAAAAACTCCGATAATGCAGTATTCCTGAGGGCCTGCTGAGGCTACTGGTAGGTCTGCATGAAAACTCTACAATATAGGTGTGTTGAGAGTGGCAAGGTAAACTGTCCAGATCCTTATAAGAGATAGGGGCATCCAGCAAGGATGTGTACTGGCCCCATGTCTTTACAATTTATACATGGTGGACATTAATTTGTATCTGCAACCCAGGGCTAAGCCTATCCCCAAATTACATAATCTACGCCCCTTATGGTTGTTATATGAAGATGATTTCTTAATATTCAACAGAACACCTATAGGTTTGCAACACCTACTGAGTGGCTTTCTTGACTTTGTGGAGGCCCATCAATATATCCAAGACCAAAACGATTCAGTTCTACAACACAAGGAAAAGCTCTAGCTTGTATTGGCATGTCTGAGGGGAGAGGGTGCAGAGGGTGGACGCCCTTCCACATCTGGGCTTCCTGATGAATTAAATAAAGTTGGGCTCAACCACCAATAAATGGCTTCAAACTAAAGCTTCAGTTTTGGCTAATCAATTACATAAAATAGACTTTAAATTCAGGAAATTCTCCATTGTACCATGTACGTGTGTTTATGAGTCAACAATTGTCCTGAAAATACTGTATGGGATTGAAGTCTATGAACAATCGGTTCTCAGACACTTGCCAGTCCTGGAGGGCCAGATGTGGAGTTGCGTTTTCCGACTGATGCCCGCTTTTCCCCTAGCCACGGTCCGGAATGAATTGGGCATGATCTCACGATTGGCAAGAGCCCAATGGAAGTACCTAACACTATATGGGAAGATCTTGGTCATGAAAGGTGCCTCACTGTATCCAGATTTTAAACTGGCCATTCAGGCTAAGGGCGCAAAGACTTTGACAGAATGGGCATACTATTGCAGTAAGCTCCTATCAGATATGGGTAGTTCCCTCCAAGAGCTGGTTGGAAACCCCTGCAGGATTAAGAGATCACTGTTCAATTGGTATTGGACTCAAACAATCAAGTCCTTCCATGGTTATCCCTCGTTGGTGCATCTATGTGCAGACCATAAGAGACAGGGCACTTTGGGCCCATTTCTAGGGATGTATCCCTGCAGGGGCTTGCAGAACCGGTTCTTAAGATTCCACTGGAATGCCTTGCACACGACAAAGAAATTTTACTACGCTATAGCCTTGAGAACACTGAGCACCTATACTGTAGATTCTGTCAAATAAGGACGCAGAGAGAAACATAAAAGCACCTGCTGACGGAATGTGCATCGCTGACAGGAAACGGCACAGGCCATCAGGAACCAAATGGACTGCTTCTATGGTGCTAGCACTGAGCATTTGTGGGAATCATGCCTGGCTGGCTGTATCACTTCCATTGTGTTAGCGGTAGTGAATTTCGTACACTCTTTGAATCTTTGAGATTGTGTAGGCTAATGGGCCATTGCTCTAATAGCTGGAGGACATCAGGGGTTTTACCCACCTAAGGTGCTTTGAATTTTCTGAATTTCCTTCTTTTATTTCCTTTTAATTCTTCTTTTCTTTTTCTCTCTTCTTTTTTTTCTCCCCCTTGCTGTGTTATTATAACATTGTTTCAATGGGTTGTTAAAAGTTATTGTTATTTAACCAATAAAACAGAAGAAAAATAAAAAATGACCTTGATGTTCTCAAATGTTGGTGATATGTAGAAACGGGTGAGAAACCTCTGGCTTGAAAAGGGCAAATGGCTTAGGATCCATTATATGTACTAAATGTAATAGTGAAATCTAAAATATCCAACTCTGAGGGTATCTAATGATAACTATGTTCCTTATTGACTTTATTATCTGTTTTCTCCCTCTTTAAAGGCAAAGGATGCTCTTTCACAGTAAGGTGACAAAGGACATATTTTTATACAAAGTGCCCTGAACAGAGTTCCTTACTGCAATTTTATGAAAGGGTCATAGAATGCATCGCAGTCCACTACTGATTTGCCAGCTGTTGTGTTGGGAGAATCAGACAGCATGGTAGTGTGAGCACTGAAAGGAACATCAGAATTCAAGAAGTGGGAATTCAGTCTAACATGTAGAGCCTAACCTTGAAGATATATCAAACTCCTAGAGAGGTTAGAACTGCAATCAACTGATTGGCCATGTAAAGCAGTTTAGCAGGACAATAGGTAGTTTATAAAACACATGGGCTCATTTTGAAAGTCTCTGGAGAATGAATAAAGGGGCAAAAGACAGACATGACATGTCTTAACATCTCCAGTCACACTCCAGGGCATTTTCATTGTTTTTGAAGGCAGGGGGTGCTGGCGGAATGGGAGTTGCATTTCCGCCTCCCTTTTATCCTCCACTTCAAAAACAATTTGATTTTATGACAGCATGAGATGTTCATGCTGGCGCAAAATGAATGATTTTACCCCTTCTCTCTCCCCCCTCCGCCTCTGGCTGACTCACATCCTGACACAGCCCTTTACATGCTCTAGTCTTCTATTTCTGATACTCTTGATGCTCTTGCCCCTGTCATGAGGATCTATATTAAGCCCAAAGCCAAGTGCAATTCTTGGTACGACTCTGACCTAGCTACCCTTAAACTTAAGTGCAGGGTGGCTGAGAGGAAATGGAGGGCTTCTTGCTCATCCTCTGACAAACTGGTCCGCTCCAAAAGGAATACCGCCTCTCTGTCCATGCTAAGAAGAGAGCCCACATCCAAGGCCATGTCGCTGCAGAATCTAACAACTTGACAGAACTCTTCAAAATCTGCAAGGAGCTGGCCAACCCTGCTGCAGTCTCTACCCCTCCTGTCGTCTCCCATGCCCTTTGCACAGCCTTTTCCTCTCACTTCATCTCAAAAACCCAGGACATCCTGTCGACCCTCTTGTCCCCTCCCCCTCTTCTCCCTTCTACTTCTGCAAACTCTGGCCTTCCTGCAGCCGGACCCCCCATCCGCTTTCTCTTCCTTTCCTCTTTTCTCCCCTGACAAGGTTTCTAGACAAGTACGATCTATGAACGTCTTGTCAAAACAGGTACTTCCCCGTTCCTACAAAACCATTAAGGACCATATTGACACCCTTGCTCCTGCCATGGCCAATTTCTGAAACCTCCCCTTTGACTCATGAGCCTTCCCCTCAACTCTGAAGCAAGCTTCTGTGCACCCTCTTCTCAAGAAACCTACAGCTGACCCTTCTTGTCCTGCAAACTATTGCCCAGCTTACATCACTCCTGGCCAAACTCTTGGAAAACCTGGCCATCTTGCAACTTAACCTTCACTATGATTCTGTTGGTTGCCTCCATGACCATCAGTCTAGCTTTAAAGCTGCCAGAGCACTGAAACTGCTCTCCAGAACATCTGTGAAGACCTGCTTTCCAACCTTGACTCTAACATCCCTTCTGTCCTCATCCTACTCAACCTCTCTTCTGCCGTCGACATGGTCAACCATACCATCCTGCTCAACCATCTCTGTGACAACCTGGGTATCACTGATCAGGCTCTGTCCTGGCTGACTTCTTTCCTCTCTGATCGACCCTCCCAGGTCCAACTTGTGTCCTTCCTTTCCTCTATCATCCTCTCTAACTGTGTTGTTTCCCAGCGGTCTAACCTCTCTCCCTGGCTTTTCAACTAATACCTGGCAACTCTCACCCATCGGATTGCCTCTCTCTGCTCTAATTTTTAGTGCCATGCGGATGACACTCAACTCATTTTCCAGGTTCCCTCGGCCACCTCTTCTCCTTCTCTCATCTCTGATTGCCTGCCTGCTATTCAGGTATGGTGTGGCTCCAACGATCTCTGCCTCAATGCCGGTAAGACAGAGATCCTGTTCATTGGCACACTTCAACCTCCTTTCCTGTCACTCTCTGGCCAGCCTCCCTTGGCCCTCCTCTTACCCCCACCTGGGAGACCAAGAACCTCAGGGCCATCTGTGACTCCACGCTTTCCTTTTTTGCCTACATCTCTGATGTGTCTAAAAAGTCTAACTTCCAACTGCACCATCTCAGAGGTATTCTGCCTTTCCTCTCCTTCCTGCAGAAGCTCACTGTCTCTAGAGCCCTGGTTCTGTCTAGGTTGGATTATGCAAAAGCCTCTTTCTAAATATACCTGCTTCTACTCTCTGCCCTCTGCAACTCATCCAGAACAGGACTACAAAATGGGTCCTTGGCCTCAAGCCCTGGGATTGTATCTCTCCAGCCCTGAAATCTCTTCATTGGCTCCCAGTGGCTGCAAGCATTAAATTCAAGACCCTTTGCATTGTCCACAAGACTTTCGGGGGCCTGGGTCCAAAATACCTTCAAATCGCCGTCTGTAAATACCTTACTTCTCGAGCTCTTTGCTCCTCCACCTCTAGCTCCCTTAGGGTCAGTTTTTTCTCAAAGAAACACGCTGGGGGCAGATCTCTGTTTTTGGCTATGGTCTCCCTCTGGAACAGCCTCCCTGCCACTCTGAAACTTGAGGAGAACCATCTCCGGTTCCAGAAGCACCTCAATACCTTCCTCTTTGCTTCTGCCTTCTCTCTTCCTCTCCCCTGCTGATCTGTTCTGCTTCATCATTGTGATGATGCTTCATCATCTGATTCTGGGCCCAGGTACTTTCCTATCCTGCCATGCACCCGCACTGCCACCTGGCAACCCTTGCACTTGGGTCTGTATCTGTAACACTACAGCCCCCCACTTTTTTCTGCACTTATCTGACACCTCCTGTCTGTGCCTTAAACCTAGCACTTGCCACTTGCTTGCTAAACTACCACTTGTTGTTGTTTTAGTTTGTTCAGCACAATCCATTACTCCCCTCCCCCCTGCACTTTCCCCCTTCCCTCTCCCCTGCACGTTCGCATTCTCAATGTCACTGGGCCTAGTAAGATTGTTGTTTCTGTTCTCCCTTGTTCTCCTCCATTGCCCTCACTTGTCTATGAGCGCAATACAAATAAAATATCAATGTAATCTGACTGCTTTTTACACCAGAAATAAAACAGGCAGGTCACATGGAAAATCATTGTAAACACTGCCTGCCATACATACATGGCAGGCAGTGTTTACTCATTTTGCCCTGCCGAGTGCAAAAGAGAAGTGTAAAGACACTTCCACAGTCTCTTTACAGTTCTCTTTTGCACTTTGCAGTGCAAATGATAAAAATTTCCCAGAGGCAACCTACCTGCATGAAAGTGCAAAGGCAAGCAGTCGCCTCTGAGCAACTTGCGTTTATTTGAAAATTGTACTACATAGTCTTTAGCTGTGTCATTGGTTTCAGATGTGTTGCAATTGTGGTATTTTATTCTCCCACATGTACATTTTAAAATCCCCAACAGTAATTCAAGGCTTGCAAGATGTGGAGTGGTCCAGGATAGGCTTTATGAAAGGAGAATGTAGTTAGAGAACAAAAGGGTAGAACAGGCTGCTATGGACGTATGGACTCAACCTCAGATATGTTGGTAAACCTGTCACTCAGAAAGAGGGGGCATAATTTCCTATTTTGATCACATATTGTCTGGCAGTGCAGTCCTTACACATCTCAAGGTTCCTGTGCAGGGAGTTGCATGTGTTACATGACTGTTCCCTTAAGACTATGAGATACCTTGTTACTTGTACAGCACTCTATGCCACAATAAGTCCTCGTCACATTCACAGGCCGGATGAAAAGGCTGGTAATCTCTTAAGCATGAACACCAGTGTGCTCAAATATCAGCATTGAAGAGCATTGTAGCCACCGAGCTTGCCAGTCTGCCAAACTGGAGAGAATGAAAAGGAAACAGAAGTGAATGTGCTCCAAAACGAACTGCAAGGAAAATTGTGTATACACATTCAAAACATCTTAATAATAACATGTGGGACTATTGTATGTCATACATGCAAATCTGCTATTTCCATTGCTCTCTGTAAACTTAGCAATGCTTTTACTTTTGAAAGCAGCAACATTCAGGCTCCTGTAGTGGCTGTGTAAGCGATATTCAATCAACACTACAGCTAAGTCAATGCCTAATCTGGGATGCTGAGGAAAACCCTTATTGATGTATTTTTGATATCCAGTTCAGTACTCTGGATGACAACCCTTGTATAACACCCCCCTCTTAGAATCCCCCTGACCTCACTGAGCCAAGAAGTAGGTTTGTTTTGCAAATTAAAAGGTTTATTTGAAAATGTAAACAATATATATATATATATCACACTTCTATAAATAAATTGATAATGGATATTACACTTGTGACTATGAGCAGTAGTCAGCAAGAGGTCTCTTATGAATAGGAACAGAAGAATAAGGTGGGAAAGAATGCTTTATATGGTTCAAGGAAACGCAAGGTGGAATAAAATGCAGTACAGAAATAACTTGTTATGATTTTAGCAAAAGGTAATATGATCACTTTTTCTTTTGACAATTCACTCCCCCCCTATGCAATACAAGAAATGGAAGGAGAGCACACAGTCTTCAATAATCCCAGCAAATCACACTTTATAATGCAATACACAGTTCCAGTTCCCCCAGCAAGCTTAGAGAAAACAGGGATGAGTTTTAAACACAGGCAAATTACTTTAATGTGGTTTGCAAGGAAGTGAAAAGGTGCTAAAATTGCTTGGCTACTGTGATGGCTACTTTATATTAGTTCAGGCTCACTTTAACAATACTCTATGAATGATTAGCAGATTGCAAACAAATTTTAGCAAAGAGAAGCAAAAAGCTGCTGATTTCTACAGATGAAGAAATCGGGCCAAATCGCAAATCGCGGTAAATTTCGCGAGTGCGTGTCTCTTGCGAAAAAGTATAGGGAGTAGGTTACGGAGATACGGATGATTTAATAAAGGTAGATTTTCGGATTTAAAGTAAAACTCAAAATGACAGGTGACAGCTTGCAGCTGCAGAATTGACAGGTGACAGTTGTGCAGCTTTAAAATGACAGATGACACGATTTCTAGGAGGCTGTTCTAATTAGGTTAACATAGTTTGAATTAGATTATTTTAACTAAGAGATTTGGTTCTGCACAGTTCTGGCAGATACTCACTCCTAATTTTGAAATGAATGGGCCTCGTCACGGATCTGGTCAACTGGACTGGACTTCGGTTCTCTCTGCTCGGCGGGTCAATCAGGCACCGGTTCTGCTCACAGCGGTCTGGGTCTCTCTGGATCTCTGGTCTGGTCTCTGGCAATTGTTCTTGGCAAAGAATTCAAACAGCTCGCCCGGCTGTGGAATAGTTTGCAACTGATTTTAAGGATGCTGAGGCCTGCTGAGAAGAGTTCTCAGTTTGTGGGTTTAGGCCCTTGCTTTAAGGTCTGAAGTAGAATTCTGGTCTTTGGAGATTGATGGATGTGAAGTCTGGAGTCTCCCGGCAGAGCGACCCGCAGAACATGGAATTCAATGTCTCTACCTGTCCCAGCAGTCTCTTTTTATGTGTTTTGGAAGTGGGTGTGTGCATGGCATAACTGAGCCTGCCCCTCTCTACTTGTCATTGGCCAGTTCCTCGTCTCTCCTTGGATTGGGGGAAAGAAATGGAGTGTCAGAGTGATGCTGTAGGTTTTATGGTCAAAGGAACCTCCCCTTGTCAAATTGCACACAAATCTATTTCTGTTCCAAATACATATTTATCTATGTACCATTTTTCTCATATTATAGGTCCAGTTAACATATTTTCTGTAGCACCAAACCATCCGATCCCTTTCTTTGTACGATGTTGTGTCCACTGATGACAGAATTCTCCCCTTTTCATCCAGATAATGACCTCTAAACCTTTCCAGATTTTACACAAATGTGCACCAGGGATGTGGGTTTCAGATGATAAAGTGTCAGATTTTGAACATGCAGAAATTTGGAGTAAGACCCTATTTTCCACTAGCAACCCCCAGAATACACCACAGGGTCCTAACGCCTCTTAAAACGTGCACAGAAAAATCACAAGACTAATGATATTACTTATATAATTTTGACCAGTCCGCACTATGAGTTATCTATCTTTTTAACTTATGCCCTCGTCAAAAAAGGGGTGTGGCTTCCCACATCACATGGTGGAATAACTGGTTTATCCACTTCCCCCAAGCTCAGCTGCTAGCAGGGGCACAGCCCCTCCCAGTTTCCCCCAAGAGGAAGTCACTTTACGGCCCCCCCAATATAACATTTGCCTGAGCCAAAGAAGGCCCATTGTCCAGTTTCCTGCAGTCCACAGCTGCCACTCCCCTTTCAATCAACAGGGCCATGTGACCTCCTTTTTGTGGGGCAGCAGAATGCAGCCAGGCCTGGGAACACAGCTGTTGATCCAGTTTCAACTCCTGTCGGGGGTAGTTGTCAGGCAGAATCCAGTTTCATTAAGCCAGGTTTCAGCTAAATGTCACTTTTTGTTCCCAGTTTTCTACATTCAAATCAAACTGACAATTTTTACACATGCAGCTAGAATGCTGATTCTAAGTTCAAAACTATGACATTTCAACAGTTACAAACTATGTGACACTCAAACGTGGGTCCCTCATTTAATTTAAACATTTCGATTTTAGTGGTTTTCAGTTCAGTTTAACTTAAGCAGCTGACCTCCACAGCTCAGAAAGTTTTGTTATGAACATTGTTTTGGGCTCTTTTTATTTCCAGATTTTGTATGCACACAAAACTTCATTCTGCCAAATGTCTGCTGGTGTTCGGTGAGATTTTTGAATATCCTCCAATGTTTGACATAGGAATTTTTACCTTGCATTCAGAGAAACCAAGGTGATTTCAAAGGGCTTTTTAAGCTAACGGGCACTGCTGTTTTTCCTTTAGCACACATTCCACTCATGACACACCTGGCCCATCACGCTCGCACTGGTTGGTGGAAGGTTAGGCGATCATTTTGGTGTGCGCACAAACTGCGCGGTTCTCCTGGATTCTGACGCACATGGGGGCTTTTTGGCCATCTTGGATTTTCTAAGCCCACAGCACCAAATGTTGCAGCTTAATGACTCAAACGTGGGTCAATACACCTGACAAAGCCCCCCCACCTGACTGCACTTTGAATTTGAGTCAAGGGGGAGTCGGGTGCGAAGAATGTTTTGACCCACGCACTGGTATGTCCGCATCATCTTCTTCCAATTCCGCAAATGGCACAGTTCAGCATCTTTTCCTCCCTCCTGTCAATCAATCAGTTCTCCTTGCTGGTCCTGATGGGAGGATTGGGCGGTACCCCGAGCCCCTCGGATCTTCACTCCCGGTCCCCAGGTCGCCTTCCGTGGTCAGTCTCCATGTTTTCTTTCTCCTAGGACGACAAAGGAAAGCGGAAATACCTATTCATAGACATTTCTCCCCCACTATTGATATAGTGGGGCGACATATACATTTTATACTTTAATAGACATAGCATTCCAATTTTTAAAAACAAGATATAATTCAGAGACAGTGGCTTACAAGCGTCATAATATTTTAGAGACTATATATGGGATATTTTAGGGTTGGAACTGAATTACTCTGGAGCGGCCCCCTCTGGTATTGCAGAGGACTCCTCCAGTTGCTGCAGAGTGTGCCTGGGATGGCAACACTTCAGCTGATTAAAATGGACCCACTTATCTTCCCCTTCCACCAAATTACCTTTGGGGATGCGGATTTTGTAGGCAATAGGGGAGATCTTGTCTATAATTTCAAAGGGTCCCTTCCATGTAGGCAAACATTTTCGCTGTTTGGCCTGGTTCCTTTGGAAATTGTATAGATAGACCCTATCACCCACCTTATATTCCTTTCGGGTAGTTTTCAAATCATAGTGGGTCTCTTGGCTGATCTTTCTAGATTCCGCTGAGCATAGGCAAAAGCATGTTGAAGGTGTTTCCTCAAATTCTCCACATACCCATGAGTTGTGGAGGCATTTATCAATGTCTGCTCTTGGGTCCTGTAGAGCAAATGTTGAGGAAGCACCATCTTGCGTCCAGTCATCAACTCAAATGGTGACATTTTGGTTGCAGATGAAGGGGTAGATCTGATGGCCATTAGGACCAGAGGTAATCGGATATCCCAACTTGGCTCAGAATCTGCCACAAACTTTTTTAAGATGCTCACAATGGTTCGGTTGTATCTCTCTACTGCTCCAGAAGAAGCTGGCCTGTAAGCAATGTGTAGCTTCCTTTTAACCCCCAGTATCTCCCACATCTTTGTCATTACTTCACTGGTGAAGTGGCTACCTCTGTCTTACTCAATCCTTTGAGGTAGACCAAAACGGGAAAAGATGTGGTTAATCATCAGGGCAGCTGCTGTTTCTGCCTTGCAGTTTGGGGCTGGGAGACATTCCACCCACATGGTAAACAAGCATGTAACGGTCAACATGTACTTGTTTCTCTAGACGAGCGGATTACAGGGCCTACAAAGTCGATTTGCAAATCTGACCATGGCAGTGTCATCCCCCTCTTTTGGAGAGGCGCACGATGTGTGAGGGATGATGGCTGAAACTGTGCACACTCAAGGCACCCCTTCAAGTATTGGTCGAGGTCCTGCCCCATGTGTGGCCAGTGTGCAACCTCTTAAGATTTCCAGTGTTGTGTGAAACCCCCTATGACCGGCGGTGGCCGCATCATGGGCGTGACTTAACATCAGGCTTCAGAATGAGGTAGGAACCACCCACTGATTGTGGCCATCTTTGGATTTCCTTACCAGCAAACCGTCTTGGATTCGGAACATTTTTGGACATTTCATCAACACTCTTAGGTCCTCTTTCCCAATGTAATCGGTATCCGTCAGGGGAAAGTTCTCAGGGTCCTCAAGGTGTTGGTAAAACTTACCAATAATTAGATCCCCCTTCTGAGCTGTAATTAAATCAGCATCAGGGGTCTCCTTAATCCATTGGGCAGTTGAAAGATCATTGTGAGCATTTGTCTGGGACCTAGTGATAGCAGTGACCTGGATTTCCCCCAACAGGGACTCTATTTCTATTAGATCCCCGTGGATGGCCCCGGTTTTGGCCAGCTGATCAGCTAAGTCATTTCCAGTTTTGTCTGGTCCCTCTACTTTGGAATGACCCTTGATCTTTTTCCAGTAGATGGTCATCCCATTCAATGTGACCAGATCATCGATATTTTGGATTAACTTCCCATGTTTCAGGGGTTTGTTATTAGCACATAACATGCCTCTGGTTTTCCAATTAACCAGGTGCTCCACGAACCCGTTCTGTACATAATCTGAATCTGTGATTATGACCATGTTCGTGGAGTTGATGTTGGACAGCAGTGAGGATGGCCTGATACACAGCCATCAATTCTGCCACCTGACTACTTCGAGGACCAATTTTGTATCCAGCGGAGGGTTCTGGTGACTCATTCACCCATGCATTCCCAACGCCGGTCACCAGTTCTTTCTCCCCGTTGTCGTCAACATGGTACGAGTATCCATCCACATAGACAGTGGGCATTCCCTCACACTTGTCTTCTTCAAAGACTTTGTGTGGGGAATTAAGGTATGCCTCCATGTTGTCCTTGATTTTTAGACTTTCGTCCTCGAGACAGTTTTCTCTGGGACAATCATGAAAGTCAGCCAGACCTTGCGCAAGGGGACTCTTCTTGTTTTGGCCATATCTGACCTCCACAGGAAAGCCTTGCATTGACAGAATCCAGGAAGTAATTCGGGAATTACTCACATTTCCAGCCCGGATTCTGTCACTTTGGAGATTTTGCAGAGGCCGGTGTGGAGTCTCCACTATGATGTGTTCCCCCTGGATAAACGGGCGGTAATTCTTCGATGCCCACACCCTTGCCAGGAGAGCCTTCTCACAATCATTGAATTTTTCCTCCACAGAGGATAAAGCTTTGCTCGCATAGGAGATTACTTTATTGACCTTGTCATGCTTTTGGTATAATACTGCCGTCAAGCACGTATTAGAGAACCCTTTCTCCAGGAAGAACTCCTTGTTTCTGACAGGGTAAGCTAGGCAAGGCGCTTGTGAGAGGCTTCTTTTGAGTTGTCTTACTGCCTCAGATTGTTCTGGACCCCATTCCCACTTGACCCCCCCCTTCAAGAGATGAATCAGGGGTCTGGTGATCTCTGCGTAGCCCTCAATGAACTTTCTGCTGTAATTAGTCAGTCCAAGGAGGCTCCTTAGTTCCCGCAGAGTTGTGGGGTCTTTCAGTTTCTGAAGTGCTTCCACTTTCTTTTCCTGGGGACAGAGACCCTGAGGAGTAATCTCATGCCCCAAGAAATTAACACGGGTTCTACACCACTGTGCTTTCTGAAAGGAAAGTTTTGCTCCGGCGGCCCTCAACTGTCAGAACATAACGGATCTCCGCTATGTGTTCCTCCACAGATGAACTTTTGATGAGGACATCATCTACATAAGCCAGGTTACCCCTCGCACCCAGGTCGGGCATGGCCTTATGTAGGAAAATGTTGAATTCATTGCTGGAGTTGAGGTATCCGAAGAGAGTCCGGGTCCAGGTGTACTGCTGGCCCCCAAAGGTAAAAGCCAGTTTGTATTGGTCCTCCCTACTGACAGGCACGGTCCACTATCCATTGGTCAGGTCTATTGCAGTGAATACTTGTGACCCTTGAATCTGGGCCAGCCCTTGGTCAATGTAGGGCAGAGGCCATCGGGAAGTATGGTCCCATTTGTTGAGCTCCCTAATGGTTGGCGCAGAGTCTCCACTGGCCGTTTGGCTTCAATATTCCCAGCACCGGATTATTGAAGGTGCTGTGGACTGGACGGATTATTCCCCGGGGCTCAAGGTTCTTAATTATTTCAGTAAGGGACTCCATGGATGCGAGAGGCAAGCGATATTGCTTCACAAACACTGGAGTCATGCCAGGGTCCGTGGGAATTGTTGTCGTGTGGATGTCGGTGCGACCACAGTCATGTGAGTCTGCCGCAAAGAGATCTTGGAAATCCAAGAAAACTTGTTTCAACTTTTGCTTCTGTTCCAGAGTCACACAGGCATCAGCTAGGTTGACTCTGTCTTCCACCATCTGCCTGAAGCCTGGAAAGACTTCTGGTTTGTCTATCTCCGCGGCCTCCTCCAGCTGGGTGGAGAAGTCCCTGGTCAGAGTGCTGGTTTGGACTGGAGGCCTCAGGTGGGAAAGGCAGCCTTCATGGACCTGGAAAATCACCTCATCCCTCCTGAAGTCACAAGTCACATCTTCCTTACCATAAGGGCAGGAAGTGTACACCAGGAAGTTCCCCCCATGCCGGGTGAAAATCCTGTCCGGTGTTGTATTGTCATCACTGTCACTGTCAAAACAGTCCTTGGGGATTGGTCCTAACAGTTCATTTCCTAGATCAATGGAAAAATGTTGGTCATCAACCGCCATTCCAATAATGGTGCCTGCGGCTAGAGTATACTCTTTAAGCCGCTGTTATCCACCTCTATTGGAATGGTGTCATGTTCTATTTCGACTAATGGTGTTGGGTTTACCCCTAAACCTTGCTGTTGGAGAGAAGCATTTAGATGAATATAAGCATCAGGGTTTTTCAATTTTTGTCCTCTTTTAACTTTCACTTCCAGGGAGAATTGTCGGGTCCTTTCTGGGATGGTGACTTCCTCTTTAATCTAAATTTCAACTGCATAAGGTAGCAATTGAGCGGATCTAAATGCTTTTTCTGGATCATCAAAGCCCATGGGATTATCCGCTAATCAGGACCAAGCTTTGAAGTTTATTAGGTCCAAACTAATGGCAAAGCAATTGAGAATGTCACTGCCTAAGTAATGGACTATGCTCTTGTTGCCAGTGGAGATTTTGAGCATACACCTGCCCGGCAGGAGATGATTGGAATTAGGTGCTTCCAGGTCCATTTCCCATTTGTCTATCAGTTTGAATGTGGGAATGGCTGGATCTTTTGGGAGTTGGCGAAACATGGCTTCGCTGATGAAGCTCTTACCGTTGTTCACACACACTCGGGCGAGAACAGAGTCCTTCCCATCATTTAACTGAACAGGGATGAACAACTGCTCTCCAATTTGCTGAATATCAGCCAGGCTCTGAGCTGATTTCACCTCTGTCTGGACTATAGGAGTGGGAGTGTCTGATTGTGGATTGGTAAAGAATTTCAGAGTGTTTCCTTCCAGTGTGGAATACCACCTTAAACTGGAAGGAAGGTTGATTTTCAGAAATAGAGAGGACCCCCCATCACCAGTCTGTTGTCCTACTGCTATTATTGTCACGTCTGGAATTTGGTTGTTCTTGAAGTGAAATTCTACTTGGTCAGATTTTTGTTCAACCATGTGGCAGGTGCCGTTTAAATTAACATGGTTGACACTCTGTTTTAATTTTATTGGTCGGCTAGTCTGAGTCCAGAGGACCTTGTTTACACAATCTATTAGGGGTGACAACCTTCTCAGGAGGTCATTCCCTAGTAAACAAGGGGTGCCCTCTGGAGTCACTACTATGACCGGGTGTTTCACCTTGTGTCGCCCAATTTTGATGTCCAAATCTGCAGTCCCCTCGACAGGAATTTCCTTCCCGTCAAAGTTCTGCAGTTGTCCAGGAAGAGAGGTGAGAGGAATACGGTAATTCTCCCCCTTTTCCTGCATTTAGTTCATCAAAGGCCCTTTTGGACAGAAGGGTAGCTTGGGATCTAGTGTCCACCAGTGCCGAAATTGTACCCTGCCCCTGTACTTGTACCGGGGCATAATATCTTCCCTCCTTCTCCTCAAGGGGGCACAGATAATGCACATTTTTGGACAACTGGTGGGCTAACTTTCTGGTTTTGGACATTGCTAGCGAAGAGATTTGGGCAGAATTCTGTGAAGAGCCTGGGGAATCTGAAAGAAAAATTTGGCAACTGGAGATCAGAGCCATTGTGGGTTCCCCTGGTTCCGGTTCTGGGCCGCCCCCCCTTTTTGGAGGCAGACACCAGGATGGGTTTGAACCAGGGGATTTCAGTATTGTGGGTTCCCGGATGAGATGATGGGCGGCGGCAGCTCAGTCTCCACATCTCCCCAGTCTGAATTGCCATCCCTTGGGACCCATTTTTCCTTGGGAGGAGTTCCCCCATCTCTCAAGGAGAAGATCCTTTCCCAGGATATTCTGAGGATCCCTCTCCCTCAAACTGAAAGACCAGTACCTCCTCCACAAAGTGGGTCTGTTTGGGTCCTTTGTTTCTCCTACCCCCCCCCCTCTTCTCCTTGGAAGGCAGGCTTTCAGGGGTAGGAGATTTTGTTTCCAGTTCCTGGTTTTCCAGGGGCTATTTACAAGTTGGGAAGGAAGCTTCCTCCAAGGCTTTACACCCATTTCCCCTTGTGCCTCCTCTCTGGGAACCGGTGGATTATAGGGGTGCTGCCCCCGTCATTGTTCTGGAGCACCAGGTCCAGAGTTTGGGGCATTCTGCGGTGGCATGCTCATCTGAGGGTTCTGTTGAGCCCTCAGTATGTGACCCAGATCCCGTGCCATATTTTGGACCTGGCACTCAAGTTGTAATAACCCGCTCAGGCTGATACCGGGCTCTATTTTCTCCCCAGTACTTGTCATGATCTCTGCTTCCAAAAGGTCAGGGTTTTCCCAACTCCCTTGGAAGCAGATCCATAACCCAGGTTCCGAGTGCCAACCAGTCCCAATTGGGACCTTTTGGACCCAGTCCTGGCGCCAGTGGCACCAGGCTCATAAATATGCCCAGTCCCAGCGCTGGAAGCGCCGGGCTCATAATGCTTGGGTGGACTTACCTTCAGCAGACCATGCTGCTTACTTGCCTGCCAGTTGAGCCTCTGATCCTCTTCTGTTTGGAACTACTTTTCCTGTTGGGTGGGGCTGGAGCCACTCCCTAGATTCAGAACACTGGAACTCTTCTGGAAGGCAGGAACTCTTTTCTTACCAGGAACTCTTTTCTTACTTAGGCGTGGCTGTGGAAGGAGACACCTAAGCACTACAGGAGGCTATTTAAACCACACCCGGTGGATGAATCTTGCTTTGCGTTATTCTGCAACCTCTGCAGCAGAACGCTCATCGTGTCTTCTGCATCCGGTCCTGGGCCTAAGGAAAAAGGCTTACCATCCTGAATCCAGTCTTCAGCAACACCTATAAAGACAAGAAAGAACAGGTTAGCATTCCGGCATCTGAAAGGCAAAGGCTTACCATCCTGAATCCAGTCTTCAGCAACACCTATAAAGACAAGAAAGAACAGGTTAGCATTCCGGCATCTGAAAGGCAAAGGCTTACCTACTCTTCGTGCGCTCCGGAGGTCTTCACACTGCATTCCGGCATCTGAAAGACAAAAGTTTAACAACTCTTCACACGCTCCGGAGGCCTTCGGCGCTGCATCCCGCATCTGAAAGACAAAACAAGGTGCGTTTAAAGACATTGGGGAACTTTAATACTCACGTGCCATTACTCCTTTCCACATCTAATCCAGTGGGTATTCCGGCACCCTGCAGCCGCTCCGAACTCGTACCTGCAAAATAAAAAGACAGTTAGAGCGCATAGTGAAGCAGGCAACAAGCGCTTACTTACGTGCTTCCAGGCGCTTCTATTCATCACACAGGCTCCATCTTCAACTCACTTCAGCCCGTCATCCGCCATCGCCGGAACCCTGCAAAACAAGAGACATCATTACTAAAGACTTTAAAGACATTTGAATGACTCGAAACTTACCGTTCGTGCAGTAAACGACGGACAGCAGTCCTCTGAAGTCAAGAGGCCTGCGCTACCTATCCAGTGAAGAAACTGGTTACAGCACCCTGCCCCGAGGCAGATGGAGAGCTCGGCATTCACTTACCTAAGGTGAGAGCGTTAACCTTTGGGGGTCTACAGGAGAGGAGAAGAGGAAAGAGATAGGGACACCCCAATAACCCCAGTTCATTAACCCCATATTTTCTATCTGCAGACATCTTACTCTACACGTCAGGCATACAGTGCACAGAGGTCCAGCCCAAAGAGCCAACCGGGTGCTACACATCACCTTTGAAGATACGGTAGTCGCCCAGTCAAGACCGGCGCCTCTGCGAGAATCAGGTGAGCGTTACAGAACGCAAAGCCTACCGCAAAACTCTCGCCCAGGCGCTATGGAAACCTCGGATACTGACCCCCTAGCCCGGTTACTTGGGGAACTAAGGGCAGAAGTGCATGCAGCTCGTCAGGAAACGAATGCTCTAAGAAGGGAACTAATTATTTCCAAGGAGAGAACAGACAATCTTGCTAGACAAGTGCTACAGTCACAAGCCGGACAGACCCCGTTACCCGCATCAGGGGCAAATCTTCCTTCAACATCCTCTATGAATCCAGTGCAGATCAACCTACCTGGGAATGTACCTCTGGCTCCGCCCGAACGATTTTCTGGTGACCCAAAGAGGTTTGCAGTATTTATCAATCAGTGCCGGTTGCACTTCTTATGCCGGCCAGCAGCCTTTCCAACTGATCAAGCAAAAGTAGCTTTTGTACTTTCGTACCTTAGTGGCAATGCGGCAGACTGGTCGATCCCTCTAGTTAATCAAGATGATCCGGTTCTCCATGATTTTCAAGCCTTTCAGCTTAGTATGGAAAAACTGTTCGCAAGACATTCACAGGGGCAGGCCTTGGACAATGAGCTTCTTTCGTTGCGACAGGGTAATCAAGACCTTTTGGCTTATATTGCATCTTTCAATAGACTAATAGTGGAAACTCAATGGCCTGAGGACAAAAGGATTACGCTGTTTTATAGAGGTCTACGTGGAGAGCTCAAAGACGTTTTAGCCCAAGTAGTGAATCCCCCACAATACTGTTCGGATTATATAGACTTGGTCGTTCAAATAGATCACAGGCTGCAGAACAGGAAGGCCGATCGTTCCAAGTTTGATGCTCGAGTATTTTCCAAACCGCCAACTCCTTCCAAAGGAGTAGACTCCGGGGAACCCATGCAAATAGGGGGTCTGAAAGGTCCTCGAAAGATTGCGTCAACACAAACTTTTCGCTAAGTTGGAAAAATGTGTTTTCAACGTGACTGAAGTTGAATTCGTGGGATTCATATTATCACCTGGCGGAGTGCGTATGGATTCAAAGAAGGTCGATGCAGTTCTCAAATGGCCATCACTATCCTCCGTAAAAGGTGTGCAAAGCATGTTAGGCTTCGCTAACTTTTACCGCAGGTTTATCCCCGAATTCTCTCGAATAGTCCAGCCCATCACTGCCTTGTTAAAGAAAAACAAACGTTTTGAATGGTCTACCGAGGCGGAACAAGCTTTCCAGGATTTGAAGACTAAATTTATCTCTGCACCAATCTTAAAACACCCTCGCCCCGAACTCCCCTACATCGTGGAAACTGATGCTTCAAGCCTTGCCATGGGGGCAGTTCTATCACAAAAGGACCCGGTAACCAATCAGTTGCATCTCGTGGCATTTTGGTCCTGCAAATTCTCGCCTCCTGAAATCAATTACACGATTACTGACAAGGAACTTCTGGCTATCAAGTCTGCCTTTAAGGCTTGGCGGCATTATCTGCTGGGGGCCCGACACACCGTTACTGTGATTACGGATCACCGAAACCTGCAATATTTGAAGACCGCAAAAGCCCAATCCTCTAGACAACTCCGTTGGGCATTATTCTTTGCCGAGTTTGACTTCATAATTACCTATCGACCTGGTACAAAGAACGGTAAAGCCGATGCCCTTTCTCGGATGGGAGTGGAAGAACACTTGGTCAACCCTAAACCTGTACCAATCATTCCCGAACAAAGAATTCTGGGTGTAATAGCCACAGAATCCATAGAGGAAGTTAAGGATAAAGCCAGGCAACTTGTAACTCCAGCAGACATACAGAATTGGCATCTGCAGGGAAAGGACTTTGCAGTAAAGGACAACTTATTGTATTTCCAAGAACGATTATACCTACCCAGCACAGATTTACAGAAAAAAGTAATCTCTTGTTATCACGACTCTTTAATGGAAGGTCATCCCGGTATAGCCAAGACCTCAGAAAAGATCAAGCGCTACTTCTGGTGGCCGTCTTGGAAAAAAGATATCAGAGACTTTATAATGTCCTGTGGAGTATGCGCCCAAAACAAGAGTCAAAAGGAAAGACCAGCAGGCCTCTTACGCCCTATTGACATCCCACCTCGCCCTTGGCATACGCTTTCTATGGACTTCATCACCGATCTACCTCCATGCTCCGGATACAATACGATTCTAGTAATCGTGGACTTATTCTCCAAGATGGCGCATTTCATTCCGCTCAAAGGCTTGCCAACAGCAGCAACTCTGGCCCGAGAATTTCTCGAAAACATCGTCCGACTGCACGGTTTTCCTTCGGTTCTAATTTCGGATCGAGGTAGTCAATTTATTTCTCATTTTTGGCGAAGTTGCTGTCGGTCGGCTCAAATTGATGTGAGACTATCGACCAGTCACCACCCTCAGACCGACGGACAAACCGAGAGGACCAATCAAACTCTGGAACAGTATTTACGCTGCATGCTGCAACAAACTGAAAAAACTTGGAAAGATATCCTTTGGATAGCCGAGTATGCCTACAATAACTCTGTCCATTCGGGAACTGGGAAAACCCCGTTTTTTCTTTTGTACGGCAGTCACCCTCGAACCTCGGAGTTGGATCCCCTCCAAGATCTTGAAACACCAGCAGTAGACTACCTGCATTCTACAATCACCCAAGCCTTTAAGGAAGCTGTTTCTCACCTTCAAAGGGCTAAAGAACAATACAAGAAAGGAGCAGATCAACATCGGAAGGAAGCCCCTCACTATCAAGTAGGGGATCAAGTCTGGTTATCCACCAAATATCTATCTCTAAAAGGGCCACGCACATTCAACCCAAGATACCTTGGTCCCTATTCCATCACTACCATAGTAAACCCAGTAGCGGTCAAGTTGGACTTGCCCCCGCACATGAAGATACATCCGGTCTTCCACGTCTCTCTATTAAAACCCGTGCAACCTCAAACCCGACTAACCAAATCTCCAAAACCTATCCTAGTGGATGGAGAACTCGAGTTTGAAGTCAAAAGCATTCTGGACTCCAAGATCTCCAAATCTAAACTATTCTACCTAATTGACTGGAAAGGCTACGGCCCCCAAGAGAGATCCTGGGAACCTGCTGAATATGTCCACGCTCCTCGCCTAATCAAAAGATTTTGCCGAACATTTCCTGACAAGCCAAAACCCCCGGAGAAGCCCGGTTTGGGAGGGGCCTTGAGGGGGGGTACTGTCATGATCTCTGCTTCCAAAAGGTCAGGGTTTTCCCAACTCCCCTGGAAGCAGATCCATAACCCAGGTTCCGAGTGCCAACCAGTCCCAATTGGGACCTTTTGGACCCAGTCCTGGCGCCAGTGGCACCAGGCTCATAAATATGCCCAGTCCCAGCGCTGGAAGCGCCGGGCTCATAATGCTTGGGTGGACTTACCTTCAGCAGACCATGCTGCTTACTTGCCTGCCAGTTGAGCCTCTGATCCTCTTCTGTTTGGAACTACTTTTCCTGTTGGGTGGGGCTGGAGCCACCCCTAGATTCAGAACACTGGAACTCTTCTGGAAGGCAGGAACTCTTTTCTTACCAGGAACTCTTTTCTTACTTAGGCGTGGCTGTGGAAGGAGACACCTAAGCACTACAGGAGGCTATTTAAACCACACCCGGTGGATGAATCTTGCTTTGCGTTATTCTGCAACCTCTGCAGCAGAACGCTCATCGTGTCTTCTGCATCCGGTCCTGGGCCTAAGGAAAAAGGCTTACCATCCTGAATCCAGTCTTCAGCAACACCTATAAAGACAAGAAAGAACAGGTTAGCATTCCGGCATCTGAAAGGCAAAGGCTTACCATCCTGAATCCAGTCTTCAGCAACACCTATAAAGACAAGAAAGAACAGGTTAGCATTCCGGCATCTGAAAGGCAAAGGCTTACCTACTCTTCGTGCGCTCCGGAGGTCTTCACACTGCATTCGGCATCAAAAAGACAAAAGTTTAACAACTCTACGCACGCTCCGGAGGCCTTCGGCGCTGCATCCCGCATCTGAAAGACAAAACAAGGTGCGTTTAAAGACATTGGGGAACTTTAATACTCACGTGCCATTACTCCTTTCCACATCTAATCCAGTGGGTATTCCGGCACCCTGCAGCCGCTCCGAACTCGTACCTGCAAAATAAAAAGACAGTTAGAGCGCATAGTGAAGCAGGCAACAAGCGCTTACTTACGTGCTTCCAGGCGCTTCTATTCATCACACAGGCTCCATCTTCAACTCACTTCAGCCCGTCATCCGCCATCGCCGGAACCCTGCAAAACAAGAGACATCATTACTAAAGACTTTAAAGACATTTGAATGACTCGAAACTTACCGTTCGTGCAGTAAACGACGGACAGCAGTCCTCTGAAGTCAAGAGGCCTGCGCTACCTATCCAGTGAAGAAACTGGTTACAGCACCCTGCCCCGAGGCAGATGGAGAGCTCGGCATTCACTTACCTAAGGTGAGAGCGTTAACCTTTGGGGGTCTACAGGAGAGGAGAAGAGGAAAGAGATAGGGACACCCCAATAACCCCAGTTCATTAACCCCATATTTTCTATCTGCAGACATCTTACTCTACACGTCAGGCATACAGTGCACAGAGGTCCAGCCCAAAGAGCCAACCGGGTGCTACACATCACCTTTGAAGATACGGTAGTCACCCAGTCAAGACCGGCGCCTCTGCGAGAATCAGGTGAGCGTTACAGGGCTGTTCCCGGGAAGGGTAGCAATCCCTTCTCTGTTAGTACCCCTGGTTGGGAAGATTTTGGTACCCCTCCACCCTTGGCCTCCCCTCTCCCGGATTAGGTTTTCTGGGCTCAGGGAATTGGGGAAAGAAGGATGGATGATTTTGGGGCTGGAAATTGGGTGGATACCTGGGGAAAAAGTTCTGCCCAGGATTTGGTGAATTTCTGCCCTCCTGGGGGAAGTTAGGAGGGAAGTTCCCCTGGTCAGGTGCTTGGCTGGATCCCCCCCCTTGGGCTGGAGGAGTCCACACATAACCCAGGATTGGTCGGTTTCCCTTGTAGCGGGGACTTACATAGTCAGGGGAGCGGGGGACCCCATTTGTGGGACTACCTCCTCGACTCCCTGACTGTGACTGGCCCGAGGGCCTTCTGGGCTGTGAATTATTTGGTGCAGGCATGTTTTTAGGCCCCCCATCTCCAAATCTAAAACGGGGGCAACTTTTACCTCTGCCACCTTGGCAGCAGCAGGGGTGCTGTTGGTTTTGGGGTTTTTCGGCGCATTATTTTTATTTTCGATGGGCTTCTGTACCTCATAGATCCGGGTAGCCTGTTCAATGACCCAGTTTAAAGATCTTTTCTCATGAAAATCTCTCACGAGCTGGGTCATTATGTATTTGGGTAAGGCATGGAAAAACGTATTGATAAATTCTCTGCTATCCGTGCGCACCCTTCTGGTGGTCTGCGCAAAAGCACGCTTTAATTCTTGCACAAACTCTTGTGGGGCCTGATCCTCCCCACATTGCAAATTGTAGGCTGCCTTGCGAGCCTCTTGAGGATTTCTGTGCACAGAAAAATGTTTCAAGATGGCCGCCCTGTATGTGGACCACCTTGAATGGTTTTGATCCTCCAGCCCCGCAAAGAAACTGGAGTATTCTGGTGAGAAGGTCCACCTGTCATGATCTCTGCTTCCAAAAGGTCAGGGTTTTCCCAACTCCCTTGGAAGCAGATCCATAACCCAGGTTCCGAGTGCCAACCAGTCCCAATTGGGACCTTTTGGACCCAGTCCTGGCGCCAGTGGCACCAGGCTCATAAATATGCCCAGTCCCAGCGCTGGAAGCGCCGGGCTCATAATGCTTGGGTGGACTTACCTGCAGCAGACCATGCTGCGTACTTGCCTGCCAGTTGAGCCTCTGATCCTCTTCTGTTTGGAACTACTTTTCCTGTTGGGTGGGGCAGGAGCCACTCCCTAGATTCAGAACACTGGAACTCTTCTGGAAAGCAGGAACTCTTTTCTTAACTAGGCGTGGCTGTGGAAGGAGACACCTAAGCACTACAGGAGGCTATTTAAACCACACCCGATGGATGAATCTTGCTTTGCGTTATTCTGCATCCTCTGGAGCAGAACGCTCATCGTGTCTTCTGCATCTGATCCTGGGCCTAAGGAAAAAGGCTTACCATCCTGAATCCAGTCTTCAGCAACACCTATAAAGACAAGAAAGAACAGGTTAGCATTACGGTCTTCAGTGACAGCTCTTCACTTACCTGGTCCATCGGCTGTCACCAATGCCTCGCGCTGCATTCCGGCATCTGAAAGACAAAGGCTTACCTACTCTTCGTGCGCTCCAGAGGTCTTCACACTGCATTCCGGCATCTGAAAGACAAAAGCTTACCAACTCTTCGCACGCTCCGGAGGCCTTCGGCGCTGCATCCCGCATCTGAAAGACAAAACAAGGTGCGTTTAAAGACATTGGGGAACTTTAATACTCACGTGCCATTACTCCTTTCCACATCTAACCCAGTGGGTATTCCGGCACCCTGCAGCCGCTCCGAACTTGTACCTGCAAAATAAAAAGACAGTTAGAGCGCATCGTGAAGCAGGCAACAAGCACTTACTTACGTGCTTCCAGGCGCTTCTATTCATCACACGGGCTCCATCTTCAACTCACTTCAGCCCGTCATCCGCCATCGCCGGAACCCTGCAAAACAAGAAAGATCATTACTAAAGACTTTAAAGACATTAGAATTACTCGAAACTTAACGTTCGTGCAGTAAACGACGGACAGCAGTCCTCTGAAGTCAAGAGGCCTGCTCCCCTTATCCAGTGAAGAAATTGGTTACAGCACCCTGCCCCGAGGCAGATGGAGAGCACGGCATTCACTTACCTAAGGTGAGAGCGTTAACCTTTGGGGTTCTACAGGAGAAGAGAAAGGGGAAGAAGAGAGAGACATTCAATAACCCAGTTCCTTAATCCCATATTTTCTATCTGCAGACATCTTACCCTTCAAGTCAGACATACAGTGCACAGAGGTCCAGCCCAAAGAGCCAGCCGTGTGTTACACATCACCTTTGCAGATACGGTATACGCCCAGTCAAGACCGGCACCTCTACGGGAATCAGGTGAGCGTTACAGAACGCAAAGCCTACCACAAAACTCCCGTCCAGGCGTTATGGAAACCTCGGATACCGACCAGCTAGCCCAGTTACTTGGGGAACTAAGGGCAGAAGTGCATGCAGCCCGTCAGGAAACGAACGCTCTAAGAAGGGAACTGATTATTTCCAAGGAGCGAACAGATGATCTCGCTAGACAATTGCTACAGTCACAAGCCGGACAGACCCCGTTACCCGCATCTGGGGGAAATCTTCCTTCTACATCCTCTATGAATCCAGTGCAGATCAACCTACCTGGGAATGTACCTCTGGCTCCGCCCGAACGATTTTCTGGTGACCCAAAGAGGTTTGCAGTATTTATCAATCAGTGCCGGTTGCATTTCTTATGCCGGCCAGCAGCCTTTCCAACTGATCAAGCTAAAGTAGCTTTCGTGCTTTTGTACCTTAGTGGCAATGCGGCAGACTGGTCGATCCCTCTAGTAAATCAAGATGATCCGGTCCTCCATGATTTTCAAGCTTTTCAGCTCAGTATGGAAAAACTGTTCGCAAGACATTCACAGGGGCAGGCCTTGGACAATGAGCTTCTTTCGTTGCGACAAGGTAATCAAGACCTTTTGGCTTATATTGCGTCTTTCAACAGACTGATAGTGGAAACTCAATGGCCTGAGGACAAAAGGATTACGCTGTTTTATAGAGGTCTACGTGGAGAGCTCAAAGATGTGTTAGCCCAAGTAGTGAATCCCCCACAAGATTGTTCGGACTATATAGACTTAGTCGTTCAAATAGATCACAGACTGCAGAACAGGAAGGCCGATCGTTCCAAGTTTGATGCTCGAGTATTTTCCAAACCGCCAACTCCTTCCAAAGGAGTAGACTCCGGGGAACCCATGCAAATAGGGGGTCTGAAAGGTCCTCTAACACAAAAGGAGCGGGAAAGGAGAAAACAGTTGCAATTATGCCTCTATTGCGGAAACTCAGGGCACTTTCTTCGAGACTGTCCGGTGAAACCTGCCAAGAAGGCAGTAGGAGCTGCAGTTAACAAAGTTACAAACTCTGAGCAGGGAAACGACCTCGCCCGACAAGAATAGAGGTCCTCTTGCCGAGCGTGAAAACCAGTTCCGTGACCTCGCATTTCGTGATACCTATGGTCCTCATTAGCCCTGATAATCCGGATCGATTACATGCAATTGAAGCTTACGTCGACAGCGGTGCCATCGGCAATTATGTGGATCATGAAATGGTTTTGAGGATGAATCTAACTCTTTGTCCCAAGGCTGTAAAGGACGTCATTACTATGCTGGATGGTACGGAGATAGCCTCCGGGCCAGTAACGCATACCACTCAAGAGGTGACGCTAGTAAGTCAAGATGGACACCATGAGAAGATCGTGTTCGATGTGATCAAGGCCCCTCAGTTTCAGATTATTCTAGGAATACCTTGGTTAGAGAAACACAATACTCTGATCGATTGGCGAGCAAGAACGTTCCAGTTTCCAGAATGTGTCTCTACTTGTCACCCTCCACCTGGTGTTGCACTGGCAGCAATTTCTTCAGAGACTCCCCAGTTACCTCCCGACTACCTAGAATACCAAGATGTTTTCCGGAAGGATCAGGCTAACTCTTTACCTCCTCATAGGTCTTATGACTGCCAGATAGACCTGATACCTGGATCTACTCCTCCTTGTAGTAGAATGTATGCCCTCACCGAGCCTGAGAACCTTCACCTTCGACAATACCTGGATCAATACCTGGCAAATGGGTTTATTCGTCCTTCCAAGTCCCCTGCTTCTTCAGCTTTGTTCTTCGTTCCAAAAAAGGAAGGAGACCTTAGAACTTGTATAGATTATCGCTCCCTGAACCAGATCACCGTTAAGAATAGATATCCGTTACCTTTGATCACTGAACTCCTGGACCAAGTCAGAAAAGCATGCATATATACAAAGCTGGATCTTAGAGGAGCTTACCACTTGGTACGAGTAAAAGAGGGCGATGAATGGAAGACAGCCTTCCGCACCAAGTATGGACTATTTGAATATCAGGTCATGCCCTTCGGACTTTGCAATGCCCTGGCGGCCTTTTAATATTTTATGAGCGATGTCCTCAGAGAGCTCATAGATGTGTGTGTTGTTGTTTACATTGACGACATCCTCGTTTATTCTTCATCAGAATCTGAACATCGGAAACACGTGAAAATGGTCCTCGAAAGATTGCGTCAACACAAACTTTTCGCTAAGTTGGAAAAATGTGTTTTCAACGTGACTGAAGTTGAATTCTTGGGATTCATATTATCACCTGGCGGAGTGCGTATGGATTCAAAGAAGGTCGATGCAGTTCTCAAATGGCCATCACCATCCTCCGTAAAAGGTGTGCAAAGCATGTTAGGCTTCGCTAACTTTTACCGCAGGTTTATCCCCGAATTCTCTCGAATAGTCCAGCCCATCACTGCCTTGTTAAAGAAAAACAAACGTTTTGAATGGTCTACCGAGGCGGAACAAGCTTTCCAGGATTTGAAGACTAAATTTATCTCTGCACCAATCTTAAAACACCCTCGCCCCAAACTCCCCTACATCGTCGAAACTGATGCTTCAAGCCTTGCCATGGGGGCAGTTCTATCACAAAAGGACCCGGTAACCAATCAGTTGCATCCCGTGGCATTTTGGTCCCGCAAATTCTCGCCTCCTGAAATCAATTACACGATTACTGACAAGGAACTTCTGGCTATCAAGTCTGCCTTTAAGGCTTGGCGGCATTATCTGCTGGGGGCCCGACACACCGTTACTGTGATTACGGATCACCGAAACCTGCAATATTTGAAAACCGCAAAAGCCCAATCCTCTAGACAACTCCGTTGGGCATTATTCTTTGCCGAGTTTGACTTCATAATTACCTATCGACCTGGTACAAAGAACGGTAAAGCTGATGCCCTTTCTCGGATGGGAGTGGAAGAACACTTGATCAACCCTAAACCTGTACCAATCATTCCCGAACAAAGAATTCTGGGTGTAATCGCCACAGAATCAATAGAGGAAGTTAAGGATAAGGCCAGGCAACTTGTAACTCCAGCAGACATACAGAATTGGCATCTGCAGGGAAAGGACTTTGCAGTAAAGGACAACTTATTGTATTTCCAAGAACGATTATACCTACCCAGCACAGATTTACAGAAAAAAGTAATCTCTTGTTATCACGATTCTTTAATGGAAGGACATCCCGGTATGGCCAAGACCTCAGAAAAGATCAAGCGCTACTTCTGGTGGCCGTCTTGGAAAAAATATATCAGAGACTTTATAATGTCCTGTGGAGTATGCGCCCAAAACAAGAGTCAAAAGGAAAGACCAGCAGGCCTCTTACGCCCTATTGACATCCCACCTCGCCCTTGGTATACGCTTTCTATGGACTTCATCACCGATCTACCTCCATGCTCCAGATACAATACGATTCTAGTAATCGTGGACTTATTCTCCAAGATGGCGCATTTCATTCCGCTCAAAGGCTTGCCAACAGCAGCAACTCTGGCCTGAGAATTTCTCGAAAACATCGTCCGACTGCACGGTTTTCCTTCGGTTCTAATTTCGGATCGAGGTAGTCAATTTATTTCTCATTTTTGGCGAAGTTGCTGTCGGTCGGCTCAAATTGATGTGAGACTATCGACCAGTCACCACCCTCAGACTGACGGACAAACCGAGAAGACCAATCTGGAACAGTATTTACGCTGCATGCTGCAACAAACTGAAAAAACTTGGAAAGACATCCTTTGGATAGCCGAATATGCCTACAATAACTCTGTCCATTGGGGAACTGGGAAAACCCCGTTTTTTCTTTTGCACGGCAGTCACCCTCGAACCTCGGAGTTGGATCCCCTCCAAGATCTTGAAACACCAGCAGTAGACTACCTGCATTCTACAATCACCCAAGCCTTTAAGGAAGCTGTTTCTCACCTTCAAAGGGCTAAAGAACAATACAAGAAAGGAGCAGATCAACATCGGAAGGAAGCCCCTCAATATCAAGTAGGGGATCAAGTCTGGTTATCCACCAAATATCTACCTCTAAAAGGGCCACGCACATTCAACCCAAGATACCTTGGTCCCTATTCCATCACTACCATAGTAAACCCAGTAGCGGTCAAGTTGGACTTGCCCCCGCACATGAAGATACATCCGGTCTTCCACGTCTCTCTATTAAAACCCGTGCAACCTCAAACCTGACTAACTAAATCTCCAAAACCTATCCTAGTTGATGGAGAACTCGAGTTTGAAGTCAAAAGCATTCTGGACTCCAAGATCTCCAAATCTAAACTATTTTACCTAATTGACTGGAAAGGCTACGGCCCCCAAGAGAGATCCTGGGAACCTGCTGAATATGTCCACGCTCCTCGCCTAATCAAAAGATTTCACCGAACATTTCCTGACAAGCCAAAACCCCCGGAGAAGCCCGGTTTGGGAGGGGCCTTGAGGGGGGGTACTGTCATGTTCTCTGCTTCCAAAAGGTCAGGGTTTTCCCAACTCCCTTGGAAGCAGATCCATAACCCAGGTTCCGAGTGCCAACCAGTCCCAATTGGGACCTTTTGGACCCAGTCCTGGCGCCAGTGGCACCAGGCTCATAAATATGCCCAGTCCCAGCGCTGGAAGCGCTGGGCTCATAATGCTTGGGTGGACTTACCTGCAGCAGACCATGCTGCTTACTTGCCTGCCAGTTGAGCCTCTGATCCTCTTCTGTTTGGAACTACTTTTCCTGTTGGGTGGGGCAGGAGCCACTCCCTAGATTCAGAACACTGGAACTCTTCTGGAAAGCAGGAACTCTTTTCTTACCTAGGCGTGGCTGTGGAAGGAGACACCTAAGCACTACAGGAGGCTATTTAAACCACACCCGATGGATGAATCTTGCTTTGCGTTATTCTGCATCCTCTGCAGCAGAACGCTCATCGTGTCTTCTGCATCTGATCCTGGGCCTAAGGAAAAAGGCTTACCATCCTGAATCCAGTCTTCAGCAACACCTATAAAGACAAGAAAGAACAGGTTAGCATTACGGTCTTCAGTGACAGCTCTTCACTTACCTGGTCCATCGGCTGTCACCAACGCCTCGCGCTGCATTCCGCCATCTGAAAGACAAAGGCTTACCTACTCTTCGTGCGCTCCGGAGGTCTTCACACTGCATTCCGGCATCTGAAAGACAAAAGCTTACCAACTCTTCGCACGCTCCGGAGGCCTTCGGCGCTGCATCCCGCATCTGAAAGACAAAACAAGGTGCGATTAAAGACATTGGGGAACTTTAATACTCACATGCCATTACTCCTTTCCACATCTAACCCAGTGGGTAGTCCGGCACCCTGCAGCCGCTCCGAACTTGTACCTGCAAAATAAAAAGACAGTTAGAGCGCATCGTGAAGCAGGCAACAAGCGCTTACTTACGTGCTTCCAGGCGCTTCTATTCATCACACGGGCTCCATCTTCAGCTCACTTCAGCCCGTCATCCGCCATCGCCGGAACCCTGCAAAACGAGAAACCTCATTACTAAAGACTTTAAAGACATTAGAATTACTCGAAACTTACCGTTTGTGCAGTAAACGACGGACAGCAGTCCTCTGAAGTCAAGAGGCCTGCTCCCCTTATCCAGTGAAGAAACTGGTTACAGCACCCTACCCCGAGGCAGATGGAGAGCACGGCGTTCACTTACCTAAGGTGAGAGCGTTAACCTTTGGGGTTCTACAGGAGAAGAGAAAGGGGAAGAAGAGAGAGACATTCAATAACCCAGTTCCTTAATCCCATATTTTCTATCTGCAGACATCTTACCCTTCAAGTCAGACATACAGTGCACAGAGGTCCAGCCCAAAGAGCCAGCCGTGTGTTACACATCACCTTTGCAGATACGGTATACGCCCAGTCAAGACCGGCGCCTCTACGGGAATCAGGTGAGCGTTACACCACCTTACGTACTGGATGCAGCTTCTGCTGTCCTTCAAATGGAAAGTCTCCATCATTTGCTCATAGAGCTCCAAGTGTTCCCAAACAGAATACTTGGCGTTCTTATGATAAGGCGTGATGACACTACTTATTGCCTTTATTTGTTTCAATGGGTCCTTAAGCAAGGCCCTTTTTGCCTTATTGGCCTTTTTGGTTCGGGTAACCCTGGTCCATTCATCCTCCGACTCAGAAGCGCTGCTCCAAGAGGTGCCCGTCTGATCTTCCAGGTTTTCCCGGATTCTGCAAGCCTGGGAATGGCTGGCAGAATGTGGGGACCTGGTCTCCTGTGTCCTGTGATGCTCAGAGGAGTCTTCAGATCCCTCCTTGCTAGCAGGATTTGCTGGGTATCCCCCCCACTAAACCTAACTGGGCAGGGGTTTTCAGGATGCCCTTAATGGGCCTACTCTCCTGGGATTCCCCACTAAATTGCACTGTGCTTGGGTCCCCATACTCGGATGCCCGCCCATCCATTCCTGGGAGGTACAGGCCTATGAGCCCCATACTTCTAGCTGAATAGTAATCTGCCATCCCCGTGGCCCTGGCTCATGTGCGCAAGGGGACATGGGGGTGGCAGAGTCCAGGGACTGGGAGAGATGAAGGCCTCTGCTACTTGGGCTCCAGAGGTTATGCTCAGGAGTTTCTCTTTCCCAGCGAACCTCATCTCTATCCGCCCCTGCTTCCTGTTGCAAAGCAAGAGCCTGCGCTTTCAGTTCCTCAGTTAAGGCCTTACTAGACTCTATCAGTCTCTCCTGCATGGCTACCTGCTGCTGGAGCCTATCCTTGTGCTGGCAGAGAGCGTCATTCTCTCTCTGTGCCTCCTGATTGGTCCTGGAGTACTGGGCCAGTCTCTCCTGCAGGAGGGTTACCTCCTCAGTCCCATCCCTACTGGCCTTCTCCTTTCTTGCCAGAGCCTCCTCCACCCTCCTGGTGTGATCTAGCAAGCCCTGATGCTCTTTTTGGAGGTCACCCAGCACCTGGAGGGCCAAGTGATTTTCTTCAATTTATCTTTTTAAATGGCAGACTTCCTGGCCTAAGGTATCCCTTTCCTGACCAAGAGCCTGCATTTGTGACGCCAGGTCGTCCCTCTGCCTTTGAAAGGTACCAGCTTTCTGGTGTTCTTCATCAAACTCTGCCTGGGTATCCAGGTCTTTCAAAATCAATTTATTGCTTACCTCTTTCTCTCTGTCTAGTTGAATTTGCAGGGTGGCTACCTGCTCTGTGCATGCCCTGTTGAAATTGATCTGTTGCTCCAGCTTTTTCTGGCTCTGCAGTAAGGAGTCCAAACTGTCTTGGTGCTCCTTCTGCAAAGCCAGAATTCTGGTATCCTGGTCTGTCTTTTCCTGTTGCAGTATATCCATGTCCACTTTTATTTTAATGATATACTGCCTACTATCATTTTCTGACTCCTGGCTCCTCTGCAGCCACTGCTCAGAAGAGACCAGGTCAGATTGGGCCTTTTCTAACGCCATATGTTGCCTATTTGCCAGATCTTGGCCTTCAGCACATTTGTCCTGCATGGCTCCCATACATAGATACAAATATGCCGCTATCCTGGCAATCTTATTGTGTTCATCTTTGGCCTTAGAAGCCATATATAATTCACTCAGGGCCACATGTAATGGACCCTGATCTCTCCATGTATCTGACCCTGTTTCAGTGACCTGTTGCGCGATTGCCTGCAACCAGACCGTTTGGTCCTGATGAGTCCACTCACCTCTCACAAACAGCTTATGTAAGAAGTGCTCTCTGGCTATTTTCATATCTACCAAGGTCGTCATTCTGGAATTTGAGTTCCTTCCTGACTTACAGAAGTTTGTATTTTATTTTGCAAAACAGACCGTTTCCTTAGAGCGTTCCTTTGAGGGATGCTTTCACAGTGTAAAACAGCATGGTGATCTAACCAGATATGTGTATCTGGTCAGTTGGCACACTGTATTAATTTGCACAAGTGGTAAATCTAACCCAGAATTTCCCGGCTCCGAGCCCCCACTTCTGTAAGCGATATTCAATCAACACTACAGCTAAGTCAATGCCTAGTCTGGGATGCTGAGGAAACCCCTTATTGATGTATTTTTATATCCAGTTCAGTACTCTGGATGACAACCCTTGTATAACACCCCCCTCTTAGAATCCCCCTGACCCCACTGAGCCAAGAAGTAGGTTTGTTTTGCAAATTAAAAGGTTTATTTGAAAATTTAAACAATATATATATATATATATATATCACTTCTATAAATAAATTGATAATGGCTATTACACTTGTGAATATGAGCAGTAGTCAGCAAGAGGTAACTTATGAATAGGAACAGAAGAATAAGGTGGGAAAGAATGCTTTATATGGTTCAAGGAAACGCAAGGTGGAATAAAATGCAGTACAGAAATAACTTGTTATGATTTTAGCAAAAGGTAATATGATCACTTTTTCTTTTGACAATTCACTCCCCCCTATGCAATACAAGAAATGGAAGAAGAGCACACAGTCTTCAAGAATCCCAACAAATCACACTTTATAATGCAATACACAGTTCCAGTTCCCCCAGCAAGCTTAGAGAAAACAGGGATGAGTTTTAAACACAGGTAAATTACTTTAATGTGGTTTGCAAGGAAGTGAAAAGGTGCTAAAATTAGTTGGCTACTGTGATGGCTACTTTATATTAGTTCAGGCTCACTTTAACAATACTCTATGAATGATTAGCAGATTGCAAACGAATTTTAGCAAAGAGAAGCAAAAAGCTGCTGATTTCTACAGATGAAGAAATCGGGCCAAATCGCAAATCGCGGTAAATTTCGCAAGTGCGTGTCTCCTGCGAAAAAGTATAGGGAGTAGGAAGTTGATTCTAGGTTCGTTCGAAAGCCTAGATTCCAAGCTTTCAGATGAAAGTTAAATCTCGTTCCTAGCACAAACGGTTACGGAGATACGGATGATTTAATAAAGGTAGATTTTCGGATTTAAAGTAAAACTCAAAATGACAGGTGACAGCTTGCAGCTGCAGAATTGACAGGTGACAGTTGTGCAGCTTTAAAATGACAGATGACACGATTACTAGGAGGCTGTTCTAATTAGGTTAAAATAGTTTGAATTAGATTATTTTAACTAAGAGATTGGGTTCTGCACAGTTCTGGCGGATACTCACTCCTAATTTTGAAATTAATGGGCCTCGTCACGGATCTGGTCAACTGGACTGGACTTCGGTTCTCTCTGCTCGGTGGGTCAATCAGGCACCGGTTCTGCTCACAGCGGTCTGGGTCTCTCTGGATCTCTGGTCTCTGGCAATTGTTCTTGGCAAAGAATTCAAACAGCTTGCCCGGCTGTGGAATAGTTTGCAACTGATTTTAAGGATGCTGAGGCCTGCTGAGAGGAGTTCTCAGTTTGTGGGTTTAGGCCCTTGCTTTAAGTTCTGAAGTAAAGTTCTGGTCTTTGGAGATTGGTGGATGTGAAGTCTGGAGTCTCCCAGCAGAGCGTCCCGCAAAAAATGGAATTCAATGTCTCTACCTGTCCCAGCAGTCTCTTTTTATGTGTTTTGGAAGTGGGTGTGTGCGTGGCATAACTGAGCCTGCCCCTCTCTACTTGTCATTGGCCAGTTCCTCCTCTCTCCTTTGATTGGGGGAAAGAAATGGAGTGTCAGAGTGATGCTGTAGGTTTTATGGTCGGAGGAACCTCCCCTTGTCAAATTGCACACAAATCTATTTCTGATCCAAATACATCTTTATCTATGTACCATTTTTCTCATATTATAGGTCCAGTTAACATATTTTCTGTAGCACCAAACCATCCGATCCCTGTCTTTGTACGATGTCGTGTCCACTGATGACAGAATTTTCCCCTTTTCATCCAGATAACGACCTCTAAACCTTTCCAGATTTTACACAAATGTGCACCAGAGATATGGGTTTCAAATGATAAAGTGTCAGATTTTTAACCTGCAGACATTTGGAGTAAGACCCTATTTTCCGCTAGCAACCCCCCAGAATACACCACAGGGTCCTGACGCCTCTTAAAATGTGCACAGAATAATCACAAGAATAATGATATTACTTATATAATTTTGACCAGTCCGCACTATGAGTTATCTATCTTTTTAACTTATGCCCTGGTCAAAAAAGGGGTGTGGCTTCCCACATCACATGGTGGAATAACTGGTTTATCCACTTCCCCCAAGCTCAGCTGCTAGCAGAGGCACTGGACCTCCCAGTTTCCTCCAAGACGAAGCCACTTTACGGCCCCCCTCAATATAACATTTGCCTGAGCCAAAGAAGGCCCATTGTCCAGTTTCCTGCAGTCCCCAGCTGCCACTCCCCTTTCAATCAACAGGGCCATGTGACCTCCTTTTTTTGAGGCAGCGGAATGCAGCCAGGCCTGGGAACACAGCTGTTGATCCAGTTTCCACTCCTGTCGGGGGTAGTTGTCAGGCAGAATCCAGTTTCATTAAGCCAGGTTTCAGCTAAATGTCACTTTTTGTTCCCAGTTTTCTACATTCAAATCAAACTGACAATTTTTACACATGCAGCTAGAGTGCTGATTCTAAGTTCAAAACTATGACATTTCAACAGTTACAAACTATGTGACACTCAAAAGTAGGTCCCTCATTTAATTTAAACATTTCGATTTTAGTGGTTTTCAGTTCAGTTTAACTTAAGCTGCTGACCTCCACAGCTCAGCCAGTTTTGTTATGAATATTGTTTTGGGCTCTTTTTATTTCCAGATTTTGTATGCACACAAAACTTCATTCTGCCAAATGTCTGCTGGTGTTCAGTGAGATTTTTGAATATCCTGCAATGTTTGACATAGGCATTTTTATTTGTTTGTTTGTTTGTTTTATTTGGTATAGCGCTCCAGACCCAGGGGTAAATGGGCGCTTAAGGATAGGTTACATAATTACAGTAAATAATCAGTTATACAATTGTGGCGTTAAGATGCCAAATATAGAATGTACAGGCAGGTAGTAAGAACATTTCAAAGTATGTACAATATATACAGTTGGTACTGATCTTAGTCAATCTATTCAAAGTATGTACAGTAAATGCAGTTGGGACTAAGCTTAGTTTATCTGAGGATTTCCTTCTTCAGAAGCCAACTAATGACTGATCTCCTGAACAGTTGGAAGGATTTGGTCAATTTAATATTCAGTGGCAAGGTGTTCCAGAGTTGAGGGGCAAGGACACTAAAGCTTGAGCCCCCCGCTCTTTTGGCGGAGAATCTGGGCACGGTGAGGCAGAGAGTATTGGATGATCTGGTGAGTCTTGAGTTAGGCTTGAAGGAGAGTTTATTGGTGAGGTACGGGGGGGCAAGGTGATTTAAGGCTTTATAGGTGAGGCAGAGGGTTTTCAGGTCGATTTTTTGTTGGATAGATAACCATTTACAAGATATTCTTATGTGGGAGATGTGTTCTCTCCTGGGGATATTTAGTGCTGCTCTCAGCGCATTATTCTGGAGGATCTGAAGTTTCTTGATTATAGCTTGGTTGGCACCAAGGTAGAGGCTGTTGCAATAATCAAGCTTAGCTTGCATTCAGAGAAACCAAGGTGATTTCAAAGGGCTTTTTAAGCTAACGGGCACTGCTTTTTTTCCTTTGGCACACATTCCACTCATGACACCCCTGGCCCATCACGCTCGCACTGGTTGGTGGAAGGTTAGGCAATCATTTTGGTGTGCGCACAAACTGCGCGGTTCTCCTGGATTCTGGCGCACATGGGGGCTTTTTGGCCATCTTGGATTTTCTAAGCCCACAGCACCAAATGTTGCAGCTTAATGACTCAAACGTGGGTCAATACACCTGACAGCTGACATACCTGGATTCAGCAACATAGGTCCAGGCACTTCCTCAGTAAAGCCCGGATTATGCTTCTATACAAAGGGACTACCCCATATGTGCAAGGAATGCCTCAGTACTGAAGGATTTCCTCATATATCCAAGACCGTCCTTAATTCCCAGGTGTAGCATCATGGGGTGTTTAACCCTGCCGTCCTGCAATATCCTGTACATGACTTGCGCTAATGAACTCCTACTTGTTGTATTTTGTTATTCGTTCTCCTCTTTGTTTTGTATCATACTGGTACAAACACTGTGATACCCTTGGGTTTGGGCGTTACCAAAATGTTATACAAAAATAATTAAATATGCTGGTTTCAGCTGTACACTCCCAATGTCTGCCCCACATGCCAAGTTGCATTCTTTTCACCATATTACAAATACTGTATACACCCCTATAGTACCTATAATAACTATAAACATGTTACTATGTTGTATGTGGCCAGATTCTTGGGAGCACGGGCAATGGTCATGCTCCCAATAATCTGGCCACTGGCCACACCCACCACAATAGAATTAAACCATATAACAAGTATGTACAATACACCTTCAAATAACAAGACTCACCCAGACACCCACTCCCAATCCCAATAATCTCTGGCAGACATGGCAGACGGCAGCACCTGCCCAGCTTTTTTCACCTATAAAAATAGCTCTATATCAACTTGTTTCCATTCTCCCACCCTTTCCAAGCCCTCTTTCATCCACATAATAACCCCAAATATATTTTCCATACGTCTTTTCCTCACCATGTTGTCTGTGGACAAAGGCTTTTATCCGCCCATCCAATATGGTGACCATTTCTAAAATCATGACGCACCTCATATGTTCAAACATCCGATCAGCATGCGACTCCCTGCAAAGATTGGTGACCACTAGTCGAACGGCGCCAAACTTATAAGCTTCCCAAAAAGTACATATTTTTTTTAAAGTTAAGCAACTTAAACAATAATGTTATTACCATCAAAACTTTCCTGAAGAAGAAATGAGTGAAGATGAAATCTCTAATGGTAAACCATAAATCTTTCACTATAAACAAATAATGTATGTTATGGAGAGCTCATTGAAATAATATTTTCTTTTGTTATAGTACATAGTTTACATTAAGAAACTACACCACAGATTAATTTGCAGAATCAGAACAATCAGAAATACAATCCCAAACCCCAACGATACAGAACGAAATAATGATCTTGTCTTCAAAATTGGGTGAACTTAGCAAATACTATAAAGAACTTTTACATTATATTAATCATGTTATTAGAAAAGTTGATTTTCACTGTCCTTCTTGTACCTGTCCCCCTTATTCCAGCAATCACCCCAATAAAATTCACAAAACATAAATCAAAGACACTTAGATTAAACTTCTCTCCCTCCCTCCCCAGATGATGACTTTATTGAAATTCCAAACCGTCCCATTTATGTTTTCCATTCTAATACCCCATCCCTTTCATGCATACATTGATTTTTTCTACTATAAATATCCGGTATACTATTCTGTACTAACATCTTATTTTTTTCTTTAAATCACCAATAAATAGTCTGCGGACATTGCAACTATTGGAAGGGTCCATTTACGCAATGGGGCGTCCACAGACATTGCGCCCTGTCTGGGCATGTCCGGCCTCATATGACACACTTTTAGTTAATCTGTGGACATCCATGCACAAGTGCCCTGTGTCTTTTACTCGACGTGGTCCACAGAGACCTGCTTCTGCTGCAGATGCCCCCGGACATCATCATGTGACCCCATCCGTGCAGCGTGACGGTGTGTCCGCGGACAGGTTGAAATTGCATTTTCAACCAATTTAGTTGTTTCAAGTTGTAATTTTACCCTTCCAGAGCTCCTAGACCCATTCTTTGTTGATCTGTCAACTTTACAAGACCTATTGTTGGCATGGTAGTCCACAGACAGTTGCGAGGTTCACAGACAGTTCTTCTGAAAGGACCCACCCATTACATCTTTTGACAGCCACTTACAGGAGACATCCAGGAGTTTAAGAATGGCATCTGTCATGGCCATCCCACTTTCCCAGGGGCCACCACCATCATCACCATGTGGAGTGCCTGGACAGGGGAACAGGCGCGATGATGTGGAGGAGGATACTAAGAAACAGGAGGATGAGGTAGAGGAAGTTCCTACCTCCAGCACCCAGATAGGGTCATTGGTGTGGCTGTTCTTTAAAACCATTAGGGGTGTGCCAAAAGGTTGGGCTGCCAAGGTTGAATGCATTGAGTGCAGGGTCGTACTCAGTCACTGACAACCTGGGCAGTACTCTTTTGGGACCACCTCCATGAAACGCCACACTTGCTCGAACCACCCGAGTGCTGTGAGAAAGGCTGTTCCTTTCGCAGGGAAAAGGTAGGTTATCTTCCTCTCCCCGATCTTCCTCAACCTATCCTGCCACCACACAGGCTACTCCTGTGGGGCAGAGGATCACACCGGCAGCCTCGCAGGACATACATAATACTGTTGACCCTTACCTTTTGAGGATCACAATACTCTGTACTGAGACACACCGCTCTGTAGGGCGGAGCAGTTTCAAAGTGCCTTCGAGGCTGTGGTCAAGGAGCATGGGAAACACTGCCACCAACCTTAGATTTAAGATTTGCCCTGCCCCTGTCCACAGGCCCCTCGATATCTGTGGTTGGGGCCCTTTCCCTCCTTCCCTCCCCCACCTTACCTCCTCACCTATACAAAAAATAAATTCCCCCAAAAATATAAAAAGCCAGAAAGGCAAAAAAGGCTCCTTCATGACCCACCTTTCACAGTTAAAAAAACAGAACGAAAAATAAAAATCACAGGAGCTTTTGCAGTCTGCATAGTATGCACACTGTGAGAAAGTCCGCAGACACATGGAAAATTCCAGGCATGGGGTGGGGGAATTAAAATCAATTAACTTGTTTTTCATTCAAAAATGGTGGCTCTTTAAAGAACCGTTGTTTATGTTTTGGGGGTTTTATATACTGAATTAACAAACGTTCTACTGAACTTACATTTTTTTGGAACTTTCACAAAAACTGGCTCTATTTTTTTAGTTTTTGCTTTTTATTAACTACTAAAATAACACTTCACAACATATTTCACAAGTTCACAAACATTGTGCATTTTGGATATTCAAAAGAATAATCTGATTTCCGACATCAGTCAAATGCACTCCATCTCCTCGAAAAATATTTACTCCATCCAACTTGATATTTTCATTGTCAAAAGATGCCATTCCTAAAGCATATAAAAAAAGCACATACACCTTTATTGACATGCTGTCTAGCTTCTTCCATTTGAGGACAAAAAAATGTCGGCGTCTCCAAATTTGTCTTTCATTGATTTTAGAAACAATGATCTTTACAGCTGGAAATAGTTCCATTAGTCTTCTGAATATATCCTTCACGTCAAACTGCAAAGATCCTGCAGTCACAAAGCCCAAACTTCTGCCTCCACAATGCACAATAGTAATAACTGGATGTTTAAGGTGAGCCATACTCTCACAGAATGGTAATAAAGCTACCCAGTTTAAGCCACATACGGCATACATTGAAACTTCCACTTTACCCAATCCAATAGTAGCAGAGATACCACAAGATTCAGTATATACCTTTAATGAATGGATCCAAGAATCTCCCACCATCAATACTCTGCTTCTTCATAATCATAGCCATAGCCATCTTCACTACACACAACAAAGAAAAGACATTCTACCCTGTACTCCTGTACACTTCAACTCCACCTCTAGACCCACAAAACCTGATTGACTAGTCCCCCAATGTCCTCTTTCTATGCCCGACATCCTTAAAAGACCCAGATGACACATGCACGTCTTTGAACTACCGCAGTGTCCACAGACACCTTTGCACAGGGCAGACAGACCTTCTACCACCAAAACCACCACAATACAATTAAACCATTAACAAATACGTAAAATACATCTTCATATAACAAGACTCACCCTGAATTGCCCAAATCCCATTATAGTCCACAGACAGTAAAAATTATCACAGACTCAGCGTCAGCAGACTATGGACTCTGTCCACGGACCCAACATGGCGACCACTCAAAAATCCTATGCAGCTCACGCTTTTCAACATCCAATCAGGATGTATTTTTGATGTCTGCGGATAACAAGCAACCCTCTGATTTTTTTTACCTACTTTTTGACAATTTTTTAAAAAGCAAATGGATGGATTTAGATCGAATTTATTTGCAAGGGCACACATTCAGGACAAAGTTGTCGTTCCTCACGCATGTTTGGAGAAAATCCATCCAGCGGTTTGAGCTGTAGGTGCATTATATCAACATTTTGGGACCCCCTGTAACTCCTCCCCCGGACTAAACCACACAAAACGTCACACAATCACCCCGAGGCGGCCATATACTTTTTTTGCAAAGTGCTCTTTCTATGCGTTGAGCAACTTAACCATAACTGCACAGCCGCTACCGCAGGCCATGTAATATACATATGCACACACACACACACACACTGGGCTTTTTCACCTATTTTGATATTATGTTCCATGATTCATAAGGATGATGTAATTATTATGAAATACAAGCCTGTTCTGCCCTTCACCAATGTTTATTATTTGTAAATTCTGGGATATGTACACTGTCTTAGTGAAACAGGGGCTGCAATGATATGATATAATATGATATGGGGTGTGTAATGCACCTATACACAAGTGTTTCATGAATGGAGAGGGTTCCATTTCCTGTAGTCACACTTAAAGTTGATTAGAATCCAGTCCCTCGCCCAGTTCACAGTAGTTTTCCTTGTGTGTGTGTGTGAAATTCTGCACCATTTGTAGAGTGCTGTCTCTCAGGGGAGCGGATAAATACCTGCAGCCCAAAGGTTTCCATTTTTGTGGTAGCTGGTGGGAGTACAATTCAAGAATGAAGCAACACATTATTCTGGTGCCCCTCACTTTAAATTAAGGCAGTTTTCATGTCTCTTCATTTGTTTTATACAGAACAGGTTTGGTCTGATTTGTGAGAGAAACACACACACAGAATATCTTAAAAGGCCTCAGAAGGGAGGTTTAGGAGTAAGAGGGTGTTTAGTGAGCCTGCATGGGGGGTTTAGCAAGTGTAAATCAATGATTGTTATCTAAGTAAGAGAGCACATCAATCTCTGAAGTAGCACATCTCAATAAATTACATACATGCAATCTATGTGAAGCCTGCAGGTCCCAGTTTTGAAACTGGTTGAGAACAACTCTTCCTCCTTTTGCATTTGATCAAATCAGTAAAGTTGAAATGGACAATCAATTGTAAGATTGCATGTCTGACCAACAGAATCATGTACATGTTAAGCATTCATGGGTTGGCTTTTCGTCATTCAGAGTTTGAAACATATTCAAATACAGTGAATTCATAGTAAACATGGACCTCTGAAAAGCCTTTAAGTCATGCATTTTGTTTGCATTGTTAAATTTCCTGAGTTTGTGCTTACAAGGATCTCTGAGGTGTGTATTTTATTAAATGTAGAGGCTATGATTGTAGGTTAATTACATCAGAAAGGACAATAGGGCTGAGCAAGAGTCATTCATGATATAAATGCTGACATTCCTTAAAAGGAATTGTAATTGTATGTAATCTACACATAGGATAAACATCCAAGAGGCCTATGATTTCAGAAAGAGCCATGCATGGTCCAGATACTCCTGTATGGAACGGGGCTGGCCAGTGCATTATTTGTACTGCTCACTGCCCCATGGAAATGTGGAGATGACCTTTGTGAATAAGGTAATGTTGGTAGTACTATTCTATACATAGCTTAATCAACCCAAGACAGACATTTGGCAAAGCTGTCAGGACAACTACATACCTGATTTCACTGATTTCACCCTTATAAGGAATCATAAGTGCAGTGCAGTCCTTGTAATTGGAGTATTTGGCCATGTTTTCACAACACCAAGAAAGTTATGGTGGGTTTAAAAAGGTTTGGAAAAAACCCTTTCACCTGAAATGTAAAAGTTGGAAAGTCCATTTGAGCCAAGTCATACATTTCACAAACGCCACCTAGTAACCACCGCTGTAAGTTCACCTCCAGTTTTGAACCACAACAGCACGGCATTGTAGGTATGCAAATTGGCCCACATGGAAACCATTTTTCCAGGAAATTGTCTTTGTCTAAGAGGGCAGTTCTACTTAATACATAGATTAATCCCCCCAAGACAGACATTTTGCAAGGCAGTCAGGAAAACTAAATGCCAGGTTTCACCCGTATTAGTGATCATCAGTGCAGTACAGTCCTGACAGCCTTGTTGTTGGAGCATTTGGCCATGTTTTCATAACACCATGAAAGTTATTGTGGGTTTATATATATATATATATATATATATATATATATATATTTCAAAAACAAACAGCTTCGGGCGGAAACTATTCAAGCGAGCAGCACTCCACGAACAAAAAAGTGTTCCAATGATCCAAATAATCACGAAAGTCCAACAGCAAATACTGCATCATAGGTTGTGTGAAATATAGCAGCCTTTATTTTACATATGCAGCAGATAAAAAGTGATCTCCCAGTGCTAATTTAGCTTAGCCAGACGGCAGCCTGACGCGTTTCACCACTAACCAGTGGCTTGTTCACAGTCACTCATCACCCATAGAGTGCTTGTTTATATTACAGACACTCCCCCCACAGTGAAAGACATAAAGAAGGTGACTTATAATCTCAAAAATTGGCAATTAGTCATCTTGGCTTGGGCACACATATTTCATGAAAAGTACATACACATGTGATGTCATCAGTGATGTCATCAATGACATTTGTGATGTCATCTTTGATGTCCTGGGTGTTAGTCTTAGCAGTGCACGGTGGTGGCGCGAGTTAAGGTTGCTTAGCTTACCATAACTAGCGAATTTCAAGGTTTTTTCGGTTTTACTTGGAACCATAACGTTCCTTTGACAAAGTTTTTTCACTGAATTTCATAGGTTTTTAGTAGCGCAACTTTACCATAACGTCCCTTTAACAAAGTTTTTTCACTGAATTTCATAGGTTTTTATTAGTGCAACTTAACCATAACGTCCCTGTATTTTTTTTTTTTACTAAATTTTAAAGGTTTTTATTAGTACAACGTGACCATAACATCCTTTTCAATAGATGACGAACACTAACATCTTATGTCCTCAAAGTGGGAATGCCGGGTGGTAAAAAAACCAAAAAGATTTTCCTTCCTACGCCGGGACGCCTGCAGCGTCTCGGTGTAGGAAGGAAAATCTTTTACCAAGATGGCCACCATGGAAAGGGAAGGCGGGGTGTATAAAGAACACAACGGCGCATGAGCGGGGGTGGTGGGGGCACACGGGAGACACATGGGCATGAGCGGGGGGTGAGAGGGAACAGGGTACAAACGGGGCATGAGCAGGGGGTGGGGGGAAAAGGAAGGAATCACAGGGCATGAGCGGTGGTGGGGGGAACACGAGAGAGACACGGGGCATGAGCAGCGGGTGGGGAGGAACATGAGGGAGACACGGGGTATGAGCAGGGGGTGGGGAGGAACACGAGGGAGACACAGGGCATGAGCGGGGGGGTACAGGGCACATACGGGACATGAGCGGGGGTGGGGAGGAAAGGAGAGAGACAAGGGGCATGAGCGGGGGTTGGGGGGAACACGAGGGAGACACGGAGCATGGGCGGGGGTAACACGAGGGAAACACGGGGCATGAGCGGGGGGTGGGGGGAACACGAGGGAGACACGGGGCATGAGCGGGGGGTGGGGGGCAACAGGAGACAGACACGGGGCATGAGCAGGGGGTGGGGCCAACAGGAGAGAGACACGGGGCATGAGCGGGTTGGGGAGATCAGGAGACAGACACGGGGCATGAGCGGGGGGTGGGGAGAACAGGAGACAGACACAGGGCATGAGCGGGGGATGGGGGGAACAGGAGACAGATACAGAGCATGAGCGGGGTTGGGGAGAACAGGAGACAGACACGGGGCATGAGCGGGGGGTGGGGGGAACAGAAGACAGACACGGGGCATGAGCGGGGGAGTCGGGGGCAACAGGAAAGAGACACGGGGCATGAGCGGGGGGTGGGGGGAACAGAAGACAGACACGGGGCATGAGCGGGGGAGTTGAGGGCAACAGGAAAGAGACACGGGGCATTAGCGTGGGGTGGGGGGTACAGGATACAGACATGGCGCATGAGAGGGGGTGGGGGGCAACATGAGAGAGACACGGGACATGAGTGGGTGGGGGGAACAGGAGACAGACATGGGGCATGAGTGGGGGGGCAACAGGAGACAGACACGGGGCATGAGCGGGGGGTGGAGGGTACAGGAGACAGACACGGGGCATGAGCATGGGGTGGGGGGCAACCGGAGAGAGACACGGGGCATGAGCAGGGGGTGGGGGGAACAGGAGACAGACACGGGGCATGAGCAGGGGTGGGGGAACAACAGAGACAGACACGGGACATGAGCAGGGGGTGGGGGGCAACAAGAGACAGACACAGGGCATGAGCGGGGGGTGGGTGCAACAGGAGACAGACACGGGGCATGAGCGGGGGGTGGGGGGCAACAGGAGACAGACACGGGGCATGAGCGGGGGGTGGGGGGCAACAGGAGACAGACACAGGGCATGAGCGGGGGGTGGGGGGAACAGGAGACAAACACAGAGCATGAGCGGGGGGTGGGGAGAAATGGAGACAGACACGGGGCATGAGTGGGGGGCAACAGGAGACAGACACAGGGCATGAGCGGGGGTGGGAGGAACAGGAGACAGACACAGGGCATGAGCGGGGGGTGGGGAGAACAGGAGACAGACACGGGGCATGAGCGAGGGGGTGGGGGGCAACAGGAGACAGACACGGGGCATGAGCGGGGGTGTGGGGGGCAACAGGAGAGAGACACGGGCATGAGCGCGGAGTGGGGGGTACAGGAGACAGACACGGGGCATGGGTGGGAGCAAGAGGAGACAGACATGGGGCATGAGCGGGGGGTGGGGGGAACAGGAGACAGACACAGGGCATGAGCGGGGGGTGGGGGGTACAGAAGACAGACACGGGGCATGAGCGGAGTAGTGGGGGGCAACAGGAGAGAGACATGGGGCATGAGCAGGGGGTGGAGGGGTACAGGAGACGGGGCATGATCAGGGTGTGGGGGGCAACAGGAGAGAGACACAGGGCATGAGCGGGGGGTGGGGGTGTACACGAGACAGACACGGGGCATGAGCGGGGGGTGGGGGGCAACAGGAGAGAGACACGGGACATGAGTGGGTGGGGGGAACAGGAGACAGACACGGGGCATGAGCAGGGGGGGCAACAGGAGACAGACATGGGGCATGAGCGGGGGGTGGGGGGTACAGGAGACAGACACGAGCATGAGCGGGGGGTGGGAGGGTACAGGAGACAGACACGGGGCATGAGCAGGGGGTGGGGGGCAACAGGAGAGAGACATGGGGCAAGAGCGGGGGGTGGGGGGAACAGGAGACAGACACAGGGCATGAGTGGGGGGTGGGGGAACAAAAGAGACAGACACGGGGCATGAGCGGGGGTGGGGGGCAACAGGAGAGAGACACAGGGCAGGAGCGGGGGGTGGGGGGCAACAGGAGACAGACACCAGGCATGAACGGGGGGTGAGGGCAACAGGAGAAAGACACGGGGCATGAGCAGGGGGTGGGTGGGAACAGGAGACAGACACGGAGCATGAGCGGGCAGTGGGGAGAACAGGAGACAGACACGGGGCATGAGAGGGGGGTAGGGGGCAACAGGAGACAGACACGGGGCATGAGCGGGGGTGGGGGGGCAACAGGAGAGAGACACGGGACATGAGCGGGTGGGGGGAACCGGAGACCAGACACGGGGCATGAGCGGGGGGGCAACAGGAGACAGACACGGGGCATGAGCGGGCGGTGGGGGGTACAGGAGTCAGACATGGGGCATGAGCGGGGGGTGGGGGGCAACAGGAGAGAGACACGGGCATGAGCGGGGGGTGGGGGGAACAGGAGACAGACATGGGGCATGATTGGGGGGTGGGGGGAACAACAGAGACAGACACGGGGCATGAGCGGGGGGTGGAGGGCAACAGGAGACAGACACGGAGCATGAGCGGGGGGTGGGGGGCAACAGGAGACAGACACGGGGCATGAGCGGGGGGTGAGGGGCAACAGGAGACAGACACGGGGCATGAGCCGGGGGTGGGGGGCAACAGGAGACAGACACGGGGCATGAGCAGGGGGTGGGGGGCAACAGGAGAGACACGGGGCATGAGCGGGGGTGGAGGGCAACAGGAGAGACACGGGACATGAGCGGGGGTGGCGGGAACAGGAGACAGACACGGGGCATGAGCGAGGGGTGGGGGAACAGGAGACAGACACGGGGCATGAGCGGCGGGTGAGGGGAACAACAGACACGGGCTTGAGTGGGGGGTGGGGAGAACAGACACGGGGCATGAGCGGGGCGGTGGGGGCAACAGGAGACAGACACGGGGCATGAGCGGGGGGTGGGAGGAACAGGAAAAAGACACGGGGCATGAGCAGGGGGTGGGGAGAACAGGAGACAAACACGGGGCATGAGCAGGGGGGTGGGGGGCAACAAGAGAGAGACACGGGGCATGAGCGTGTGGGGGGAACAGGAGACAGACACGGGGCATGAGCGGGTGGGGGAACAGGAGACAGACACGGGGCATGAGCGGGAGGGGTGGGGGGCAACATGAGATAGACACGGGGCATGAGCGGGGGTGGGGGGAACAGGACACAGACATGGGGCATGAGTGGGGTGTGGAGAGAACAGGAACAGACACGGGGCATGAGCGGGGGGAACAGAAGACAGACATGGGGCATGAGCGGGGGGTGGGGGAAGGGGAGAGAGACACACGGGGCATGAGCGGGGGTGGGGGGAGGGAGAGAGATACACGGGGCATGAGCGGGGGGTGGGGGGAACAACAGAGACAGACACGGGGCATGAGCGGGGGGTGGAGGGCAACAGGAGACAGACACGGGGTATGAGCGGGTGGTGGGGGGCAACAGGAGACAGACACGGGGCATGAGCGGGGGGTGAGGGGCAACAGGAGACAGACACGGGGCATGAGCAGTGGGTGGGGGGCAACAAGAGACAGACACAGGGCATGAGCGGGGGTGGGGGGCAACAGGAGAGACACGGGACATGAGCGGGGGTGGGGGGAACAGGAGACAGACACGGGGCATGAGCGAGGGGTGGGGGGAACAGGAGACAGAAACGGGGCATGAGCAGGGGGTGGGGAGAACAGGAGACAAACACGGGGCATGAGCGTGGGGGTGGGGGGCAACAAGAGTGAGACACGGGGCATGAGCGTGTGGGGGGAACAGGAGACAGACACGGGGCATGAGCGGGTGGGGGGAACAGGAGACAGACACGGGGCAAGAGCGGGGGTGGGCGGGAGGGGGAAAGAGACACGGGGCAAGAGCGGGGGTGGGCGGGAGGGGGAAAGAGACACGGGCCAAGAGCGGGGGTGGGCGGGAGGGGGAAAGAGACACGGGCCAAGATCGGGGGTGGGTGGGAGGGGGAAAGAGACACGGGGCAAGAGCGGGGGTGGGTGGGAGGGGGAAAGACACACGGGGCAAGAGAGGGGGTGGGCGGGAGGGGGAAAGACACACGGGGCAAGAGCGGGGGTGGGCGGGAGGGGGAAAGACACACGGGGCAAGAGCGGGGGTGGGGAGAACAGGAGACAAACACAGGGCATGAGCGTGGGGGTGGGGGGCAACAAGAGTGAGACACGAGGCATGAGCGTGTGGGGGGAACAGGAGACAGACACGGGGCATGAGCGGGTGGGGGGAACAGGAGACAGACACGGGGCAAGAGCGGGGGTTGGCGGGAGGGGGAAAGAGACACGGGGCAAGAGCGGGGGTGGGCGGGAGGGGGAAAGAGACACGGGCCAAGAGCGGGGGTGGGCGGGAGGGGGAAAGAGACACGGGCCAAGATCAGGGGTGGGTGGGAGGGGGAAAGAGACACGGGGCAAGAGCGGGGGTGGGTGGGAGGGGGAAAGACACACGGGGCAAGAGAGGGGGTGGGCGGGAGGGGGAAAGACACACGGGGCAAGAGCGGGGGTGGGTGGGAGGGGGAAAGACACATGGGGCAAGAGCGGGGGTGGAGGGGAGGGAGACAGACACACGAGGCATGAGCGGGGGGTGGGGGAAGGGGAGAGACACGCGGGGCATGAGCGGGGGGTGGGTGGGAGGGGGAGAGACACACGGGCATGAGCGGGGGGTGGGCGGGAGGGGGAGAGACACACAGGACATGGGTGGGGGGAGGGAGAGAGACACACGGGGCATGAGTGGGGGGTGGGGAGAAGGAGAGAGAAACATGTGGGGCATGAGCGGGGGGTGGGCGGGAGGGGGAGAGACACACGGGGCACGAGCGGGGGCAGGGGGGAGGGAGAGAGACACACGGGACATGAGTGGGGGGTTGAGAGACACACGGACATGAGCGGGGGTGGGCGGGAGGGGGAGAGACACATGGGGCATGAGTGGGGGGAGAGCGGCGGTTGGGGAGAGACACTCGGACATGAGCGGGGGTGGGGAGAGACACACGGACATGAGCGGAGGTGGGCGGCAGGTGGTGAGAGACATACGGACATGAGCGGGGGGTGAGCGGGGGGTGGGCGGCGGGTGGGGAGAGACACACGGACATGAGTGGGCGGCGGGTGGGGAGAAACACACAGACATGAGCAGCGGGTGGGAGAGCCACACGGGGGTGGGAGAGACACACGGGGCAAGAGCGGGGGGTGGGCGGTTGGGAGAGACGAGCGGGGCACGAGCGGGGCATGAGCGGGGCATGAGCGGGGGGTGGGCGGGAGGGAGAAAGACACACGGACATGAGCGGGGGGTGGGCGGGAGGGAGAAAGACACACAGACATGAGCAGGGGGTGGGCGGGAGGTAGGGAGAAAGACACACGGACATGAGCCGGCGGTGGGCGGGAGGGAGAAAGACACACGGACATGAGCGGGGGGTGGGAGGAACAGGAGACAGACACGGGCATGAGCGGGGGTGGGGGACTTACTGTGCAGGCGGGATACAAAGCCTCTCATACGAGGAACAAAGATGGCGGGCGTCTCTGAAGCCAGACGCACTGCACGCTTTCACGCATCCAATGAGAGAGCACGTCAGATGTCCGCGGACATCACGCAAGCTGCTTGCCCAATCACCGTCCTGTCCGCGGAGCGAACAGGGAAGTGTGTCTGCGAAGCGAACACAGATATCACTAATTTTTTTCACTTACATTTTTGTCATTTTTTTAAAAACTACTGGACTGATTTACACCAAATAAAGCAGAGCACGCTTTTGGGACCAAGCCGCCGCTCCTGCCGCTAATTTGGTGTAAATCCGTCCAGCGGTTTGGGCTGTAGGCGTGAGCAAAGTTTTTTCCCATTATGTCTATGGGAAAAAAAAACGTTTTAGGACCCCCCCTATAACTTTTCCCCCCCTGGACGAATACTCACCAAACTTTGCAAAAAAATTCAGAGTGACCCAAATACTTTTTGTTGCAAAGTTTGGTGAGGATCCGTCCAGGGAGAGCGAAGTTATAAGCTGCCCAAAAAGTGCTCTTCCTATGGAAACAGCAACTTAACCATAACTACATGGCCACGACCGTGGCCATGTAATATATATATACCTTTGATTAAACACACCATCTGCAATAGAGATATATAGAAAACACTGTACAAAAATCCACCCCTGTCGAAGAACAGAGGAGGTACAACAGACAGAAGAAAGTGGCACTCTGAGCTTGAATACACGGATGATAGTCAAAATTCCAACCACAAAAAGGTTAAGTCTTTGGGTGAAAGAAGGTGCAATATTGACAAAGCTAGACTCTAGAACCCAATTGGACATGGGGGAAGTTTGTAGTTAACAGTACCTTGTTGTGGATTTTTGGTTGGTAGACAGTGTCAAGCCCAGTGTCGAACATTTGTGCGAACATATCAAGCTCAGTTCGAGTATGGAGGATCATGTGGTCCCAAGCAGCAAGCAGGTGTTGAGCAGCAATGAACGCAGGCGCTTTGTGTTGTTTGGTGAAGGCTTGGAGAGATGCAGGTCAGTGTGGTCACCAGGATCTCCTTGAAGTTGTGGTGGGCGAGTCAGGGTGTAATCGCTGGGATGGAATGATATGTGATTCTAGAGCGGTTCAAGCGAGCGGGCAATGGTCATAGAATTGGTGATCTGATTGCTCTAAAATAGGATTGTCGATGTAGTCGTTTGAGGGCTTCTTGGATCGAGTCATAATTTTTACCTCTGGGAAGAGTTGGCATGTGACTTTTCATTGGTTCATTGGTTTGAGTCTGGTCCTAGCATCCAGCAGTTGATTCAAACCTAGCAGTTGACAGGCCCAGGTAAGGGCACAATGCAAGGGCACAATGCACACAATGCAGCATTGAGTTGGTTTGAGATTCTGATGATTCAGTTTGCATGGATTTAGGATCACAAATGACACTGCCAGTGGATTTTCACTGGTTTCTGTGTTACCTATGTGTAACGAATATGGTGCAACCGGTTCGGTGAGATAGAACAGGGAGTTTCAGTTGGTCTGGTCCTCTAGAAACTTTGAGACCCACTCAGGGGTGGAAGTCCCCTTCTATTGAACAAAGCCAACCTTTATACTCTAATCCCACCCCCTTTTCTTCTCACTAAGAACACAAGTCTGTTAGAGAGCAGCACCCTTGTGTGAGGCAACTCCTTCTGAATGGGTGTGCTACTTTGATGCCTGGAACCAGGACAGCTGCCTGTGGTGCGGTTATCTCTGACATTGGGTGTTACCAGCGCTCACAAAGAAATTAGAAAGGGGGCTTGTGAATTCAGACTTGACTCAAACCTTCTGACTAGAATACATATCAACTTCCACAGCAGTGCTGACTCAAAGGCACTGACACATGTGTGATATCCATTTGAATGGGGCGGACATGATCATAAGTAGCATCATGCACTATGCCTAAACTCAGGCACAGCTTTATTTAGAGTTTACTATACCACCATCATGAGTTAATTATGATCATTGTATTGTTGGTACAAGGGGGAACATGGGTGGCATATTTCAAATGCCGCCACTGCGCTGCAGAGACTTGGCTGCCTGTGACCTTTGAACTCACTCTGTGCCACTGGTAGAGCGGATGTTGCAGATCCAGATACTGATGAAGTGGGACACAAGTACACTATGCTTTTGTTAAGGATCCTATGAAAGGGGAATCTGATCAGTAGATTACCCTTTTGGAGATGGAATTACATGCATCATTTTATTTATAAATACAAATAAAATGCAAGACTATTGTAGGGATATATCCATGAATGACATATTTGTACAAACAACAACATATGTGTGCAGAGTAAAATGGGAGCAAAAGTGGGGGTTTCATTGGTTAGTATATAAATAAAGTTAGTTTGAAATGGGTGCTAGGGGCAGCTTCTTAGCAACAAGCCAGTACGCATACATTTTTGGAAAATCATTATTTTACAAGGAGTTAGTTAAACGTTTTTCTTTTAGCAACACGCCAGTAAGCATTTATTTTTGGAAAAGCATTTCAGAAACATTTAGCACAGTGTGCTGTCATTTTAAAATGCAGAAAGAGTGCATAGGTGCAAATTTAGTGATTTCATATCTGTGTGGAACTGCATTGGAAATATATAATGAACTAATCCTATACTAATTTGTCCCGCTAACCCATTAACTGTTCATCTAACATATAATGCAGTTCATTAAACACAGTGAGATTCAGTCCATGTAGTGTTTTTCCATGGAGAGGAGAAATATGCACCAGCAGGAACTAGATGAAACAATTTTACGCTGAAGCCTTCTTTGTTCTAACAGGCAGGGAGCTAGTGCAGGACATCCTTGTAATTTAATTGATAAATGAAGGGGTGGAAGAGTTCACGTCATGCAAAGGCTGACCTAAGAGTGACAGACAGGGAGAGTTTTTTAATCAGCTGAACTGGGGAAAGTAGGCAGAGCTGTTTGGGATCTGAATGCGAAGAGTCCTTCCAGGAATTCAGGAGCTGCGACTGTCTCCATGGATGAGTAATCGGTGAATGCAGCTTTGAAAACAGCTGGCAGCCCATAAAAAACAAAAGGGACGGGTTCCTGGCATTGAAAATGGAGGAGTTCTGAACTCTGTGCCTGTGAGCTTTGAGGCTGCGCTGATAAGGTCCTGGCAGAAAGAAATTCAGACTTTGCATGTCTGGGTGAGTTAGTTTTCAAGTGAGGGGTGTGGAGAAATATGAATGAGAAATAATGTATTTTTGCCAGACAGTGTAGCGAGTCTGGGATAAAAATAAAATGTGTCAGATTTCTCTCTGCATAGTTGCATTTGCGAGGTGTTTGTTTCTGTTGTTTTTTTTTTTCTATAATATTTTGTAGGCTCGATGCTGTGACCAATGTGGTAAGAGCAAATGATTGTAACATCACCTAATGTACCTTGTTATTATGATTGTGTAATACATTGTGTAATGAATGTAGATTGGGTGTTTCCTTTGTGCTTCATTTCATGCGTCTGTTGGTCATTTTTCAAGGGAAGGGGAAATCATAAGGCTTTGATGTTTACAACAGAGCGGTAAAGTATTTGTCATTTTACCACCAAAGATGAAGTAGTAAACAAGGAAGAGCATATATATATATATATATATATATATATATATATATATATATATATATATATATATATATATCTGAAAGGTAGGAAGGTCTGTGTATGTGTTTTGAATGTGCTTTTCTCTGCATGCTGTGACGAGAAGGCAGTGCCTCAGAACACATAGGTTACTGAATGTAAAAAAGTCAGTAGCATGAGTTAGATGCAATAAGTGCATTCTGAATAAACTCACCGGGTTCCCTAAAGGTTCTAAATCCACGGAGTACCTGCAGTCAGCCAAAATTGGGTCACAATTTTAATGAGGGAAAGTTTGTTCTATGATGGGGTGATAGTATAAAAAAGACATTCTCACTACTATGCCACAAAAATAAGGTTATTCACTATACCACAAAAACAAGGCACATATACGGGTGTAAGGAATTGCCATCTGACAAGGGTGCATAGTGTTGGAGGTTTTGTCTTTTGGGGAAATTCTGGATTTGGCGTTATTTTCTTACCATAGTAATTTGGCAGTAAACTGGTGGTAACCTGGCCTTATCATTAGAGATAATACAGTATTACCCTATTTTGGTGATAATATAGTGTTAGCTTATATTGGCGGTAATTTTAGTGGTACGGAGCAGTAAAGTGAAATTGACTTTACTTAGCATTGTACTTGCTAGACCCAGCACACTCTACAACTACCTAAATCTCCAAATATCTGGGTCTACCAACACAACATCCTGACAAGACCAGACGATTTAGGTCTGTGGCTCATTAGACTAATGCATCAACTATAGGTGTCTCATATACCTCATGATCACAGGATCAAAAACTGGCAGGTCCATGCAGCTCTTCATCCTTCTAAGGTCAATAAAATGAGTACCAGTAAGTTGAGTAACAATAAACGCCAGAGTCCCTCTGGGGGTGAATGTGCGCTCTACAAATACACCATTTATGTTAAGACCAATCAAGCATGATCTTACAAGTTACCAAGAAAGACGTGTGGGCACTTAACATATTCCAGAGACTGTGTGTACCTGTTCATGGCCAGGATGGCTTACTTTTTTCAGGGAAGTAGTAAGTACCACTGCACTGAAAATAAGCTCTGTCAGTTATGCTTGCTCCCAAATCATACCCATTGGCTAATTGAGAAACAGTCCCTGACCTTTTTGTGGCATCCAATAGGATAAATGGATCCGAGATCTAGGCTTCAAGTCATCTTTTGATTCCTTGGGATTGACATTACACAGAAATGATGGATTTGTCCAGCAAGGCCAGCACTGATACTTTAATAAACCACTTGCCTGATATTTGAAAATTAATTCAAGTACTGTCCTTGTAGGCATACATGCATGTTGGCTATGCCAAAAATGGCCATTTGTGTGACTGTAAGTACACACCCATGATGGATGTGCCCAATAATGCCAGTACTGCTACCTTTAGTACATACTCATGATGCCTTTACCAAGTACTTCCCTACTGCTACATTAAGTTCACACTAATAATGGCCCTGTCCAATAAAGCCAATAGTGTCACTGTAAGAAGACAATGTCATTGTGTCTGATCCTGTTTATGCCAACATTGTACCATAACATTTGTCTTGTCAATCTCTGTTGACATCTGGATGAATGCTGTCCTTCCCCTGCTAGACTCCTGGCACCACTATAATATTGGGTCTGCTTACCCAGCCTGCATACACATTACACATAAACACTACATATACATATACACACACAAACATACATATATCATGTGCTCTCTCTCATACACACACATGCAAAACCACACTTGCACATGTATACACCCAGTTTCATATGCAATGTGAAATGTCAGAATCGGGTGATGACCAACGTGGTGATTAGGTTCAAGTCATTCCATTATTTGTACACAAAAACCTATGTTATCCCTATATTTCCAAGCACTACTCTTAAACCAATAAGAAGTCAATAGAGTCCTCATCAGGATGGCCCACCTAAGAATAATTCAAGTCCGCCATCCAAGAAAACCTAGCCTATCTGATTCCTGTCCCTACCACTTTGAAAGTAAATAGAAACCTAACTTAAAAAATATTATCATATGGGTCTTCTACCCAAATAATGGCATGGTGGCTGATTTGTGACCCCACTGTAATGGGAAAAAAGGATTCTCACCTGTTAGGGAGAATTCTCAAACATGTGCTAATTCCCTCCACCTTAGAGACACCCAGCAACTTTGTTGGATTTTGAGTACTTGATCTTTTTAGCTGGAGAGAGTGAGACCCTTTTACCCACTCTCTCATGTATTGTAATGTGATTTTATACACTGTGTTTCTTTTGGTTATGGAGTCAACCAACTCCATATGCATCATCCTTTACAATTGTGTCACAAAGCACCTTCAGTGCAGTGCCACAGGGAGGTCTTCCAAATTTCCCAAGGTTTAAATACCTTCTCTGGGATCAACTACTGTTTCCCAGAGCAGTAAAGTGAAATTGACTTTACTTAGCATTGTACTTGCTAGACCCAGCACACTATCTTACAATAGAGTGCTGGAGAGATTACTTAGTATCCCCTGTGTCTAAATGCTCATGTAAACATTTTTATGTTACCCTTTCCTTAATTGACGGACTGGTGGCAGTGGTTTTGTTTTGATCTACCTTGGTTTGCATTTACCGCGACCATTCTCGGCTCGGGTAAAGTAACCACGGGAGCCATCTTTTTCAAAATGGCATCCAGCTATCTTTGCTAAAATGGTGCCCTGTCTTCTTTTTTCGCCAGGTCTTTGTGGAAAGGTCCTTCTAGAGAGTTTCTCTACGCACCAAACCAGGTTTGGTCTCTTTGTTTATTTCGCCTTTTGGCTGGGTTTCTAAGAGACACCCGCCTCTGGTGCCCGAGTGTATGGGGTTGGCAGGAAGTGAGGGAGGGGCCCATATCTCCCTGTACTTAGTCTCCTAGGAGACCCAAATGCACTCTGTGGTGATTGGCTGGCTGACTGTCCGGCAAGGACAGCCACCCTGCTGGGTGAGTGACAGCTAGGCTGCAACAAATGGGAGAGAACAGAATACAAGGCGAGTCTTCTGGCTTGGAAGGCAGAGTCGACTACTGGACGAAGGAACCGAAGAAGAGCTTGAAGAGGATGCCTGCTGCAACTCCTGGTCCATTGGTTTGCCCGGTGAAGCCTTGCTGCAGTGACTACTTGCCAAGTTTGCATCAACAGAGAAACCCCTGAAAGGATGACTTCTCCCCTTGAGTTGGTGGGACCAATCAACTCCAAAGTAAGCCACGTGGACACCCATCTCGGAGCTGGTTGAATTTCCTCAGAGTTGCTGCAGGAACCGTCTAGCCAGGGAGAGGGACACCAGATTGTGTGCATTACTTTTAAGCTGGCCTAAAGCTTGTGGAAGATCCTCCGGACTCCCACAAAGCAGGACTGACCAAGCCTGAGCCCCCTCAGCAGAGCACGGAACCCCAGGAGTAAGGACAGTCCACCTTGACCGCCAGGACCCACGCTTATTGCTATTTGATGTACCGCAAGGAGCTGAAACGCGAAACAGCCACTGAAAGTAAACTTTGCCAGTTGCCAGTTTTTGACAGTGCAGGTGCAGTGCAGGATTCCCCCGACATCCTCCCTCTTATCCCCACAACTGAGGCACAGGAACAGTGAGATCTGCAGAGCTGCACAGGAACAGAAATCATCAGCTGCATCTTTTCTTCTTTACTAAGATACTGTAAAACAAGTCTAAGAGAACTTACCTCTTACTGTAGAAGTGCTTGTAACTTCCACAACTTACAAGTCTAAACAGCGTATAGCCCTACATTTGATTCTTTTCTTCAAAGACACCTAAAAACTTGTGCAAAGACATTTCCATTACTTACCAGAAGTGCTTTATCCTATCCAAGACTTTTGCCCATTAACTTTGGCTTAGCCTATTGAATTGAATGACTCTTCCAGTGAACTCTAAAAGTATCTGCACTGCTTAAGAATATTTTTGGTCTCTTGTGTTGTAATAACCTTTGCCTTTTACCAACTTTTAAAGAGTATTCTGAATGGCAACAGTAAGGTATTAATGTTCCAGCACCCCTGTTACTGAAGTCACCTGTGGGTGTAGGTTGTGTCTGTGGGCCATCCCAAAAGGGCCTTGTCTGATTCAGAAACTCAAAGTGTACAGTATTGAAGTATATGTGTGTGTTACTATTCTCTATTATTAATTGTTAATGCAAGAAACCTTGAGACTAAGGGCCTCATTACACGGAAGGCGGTGAGCCATGGCGCTATTAGCGCCATGGCTCATGCCGGTAAAATACCGGCACCGCCTTGGCGGAAAGGGGATTTACCGCCCCATTCCAAGGTTGGTGGGGCGGTAAATCCCCCTTCCGCCATTGCCCTTCCCCCTTCCCATTTCTGCCCCATAGGGCTCTATGGGAATGGGGAAGGCGCTAATTACGGCACCGCAATTTTGCGGTGCCGTAATTAGCTCCGAGGTCCCTTAGCGGGTTGGTTTTTAACGCCTGCAAAAAGCAGGCGTTAAAGCACCAACCCGCTAAGGGACCTCGTAGTAAGGCGGTAATGGTTAACGGTCACCGTTACCATTAACGGTGGCCGTTAACCATTACCGCCTTCCGTGTAATGAGGCTCTAAGAGTGTATTGGAATACCTGTAACTGTGAATCTTTGTGTAACTCCACTACAGCTCACACTTCCCCTCTTGAGATAAGCCTGGCTGCTCAACACACTACCAAAACTGTGTAGTACAAGCTTATACCAAAGGTTGGGTTGACTATACCTGTAGTCATAGTTGTTTGTAGTGTTCCCTGTGGATAATGCATTCAAACTTTGCCTAACATCACCCAAGGTACAGTTCCACTGTAATGCACCCGTAAATGTCTCTCTCTGCTTCCCCTTCTGGGCCTAATGCTCACTGAGGTCGTAGCTACCCCTCTCTTTCTTTTCCATGGAAGGCTAGAAACATAGGCCTTTTCTCGTGCTTTCTCTCACTTTGGACAGTTCTTTGCTTGCAGGGCCAGATTAGTCTTTCTTCACGGGTGCCCCTTCAGGAAACTTTGCTTGCTTTCCAGACCTCACTGTTTCCTGTGTTGTTTCCCTCCCTGCTGTCTCAGATCGCAGAGTCCTCCTTATTATTTGGTTTACTTCAACCCACATTGGAGTACTCTCTCTTGAATTCCGCTTTCAAATCTATTGACTTTCAGCCCTGCTTGGGATATTGTATCTTGCATCCCTGCTTGGGGTCAATTTGTTTTCACCCTGGGTTGGGGGTCTGTTTCTTCTCACCCCTGTCCTGAGTCATTTCGTTCTTTCCCCTTCTTTGGGCCTAGCGATTCACAACCCCACTTGGGTCAATTTGGGGTCTGTTTGCTTTTTCACCCCTCTTTGGTCATGTTGGGTTTCCCTGCCCTCTGTCGGTTTCCTAGAATGTCAGTGTACCTTTTCTTTCCTCACAGTGTTCCTCCAGTCTGTGTTCTGGTTGGGTCATGCAGTTTCCCCACTCCAGCATCTTGTTGCGGTTTGACTTGTTTCTGGGTTTATGATCAACTCCTGCTTCCTTCGGGGAGTCGGTTCATCAGTGTGCCATTCTATCTGGGCGTTCCTTGCTCCTGGAGGCCCTGCAGGACAGAGCTGCTTCCATCCGCCTTCCGGCAGGGGAACCGGTTGTTGTGCTGGCTTGCCTCCCAATGATGCCATGCCCAACGTGTGCTTGTCTCTCTCCTCAGCACCTTCAAGGAGGAGGTTTCTCTGCATGCGCCACTCCGCCAGTAATCTCCATGTCTGTAACGTAACTGACCACTCTTCCATCTTTCTGTACTTTTGGTTGTCCTCTTATTTGCTGACAATGAGGGGGTGGACTCTGTCCATTTTCCATCTCTTTTATAAGACAGTTGGCTTCATTATGAGGTTGGTGGTAACTAACCCCATAACACTGATTCCGCCACATGATATGTAAGTGCCACTGGGATAGCACAAGTGGTGGTGGAACAGTAAATTCCCATTCCCATAGAGTGCCATAGGACTCAGTGGGAATGGGGACACTGAAGCCCCGGTACTGTTGCTAACAGTGCTGGTGCTTCCATGCCAGTAGGGGTCTAATTTCCTGGCAGGTCAGTCATGTCGGGTGATCCGTGCCCCTACCAGCATTCTCGAAGTATGGTGGTCTGGAAAGGGTGCCAGTACGTTGCTACCGGCACCCTTATTTCCAGACTGTCATACTAGTAATGAGGCCCAGTGTCTGAGAGGGGTCATAAACCACCCAAGCCATTAATGAGTGAAAGGGTAAGTCAGCGTGCAAGATAACCCTCATGTACGTCATAAAGGAAGGGTTTCTTGGAATAAGGGTGGATTCGATACATACCTATTCTGAGTTTGCCTATCCACAGAAGGGACTCCACTTGTCCTGTCCCTTGTGGGGTGTGAGGATTATAATGCTCACCTCCCTAGTCCCAAAGGGGCTGGCTCATCCTTGGAAAGATGGGACAAATTCCCTGGATTCGGCACGACACATACACGCAAACACAGTCACGTGCATGCACACACCGGTAAGGAGAACTGTTAACATGCAGGCATGTACACAAACACCAAACTCATCTTCATATTTGCATAGAGACGTAATGTAAATTGAATGCGGAAAAATTATGCATACGTCTTTCACATGTTGAATCACGTTAAATCTCATTTTCATTTATTTGGTATGGCAGAAAGGAGTCTTTTGTTTTTCTGTTCCTCTCCAACAAACAAATACATCAGATTTTGCGCAGCAGGCATTTTCATGCAAGTGTAAATGCTGCAGATTCCTCTGGAATCTGTCTGAATTTTACATCAGCAAGAAGTAGGCTGATTAAATAGTAATGCATTGTAAACACTGCCTTCCGTGCATAATTGTCCAGCAGCATTTACTCAGTTTGCATGGCAGAGTTTCAAAGGGGAAGTAAAGACAAGTATGCCACCATTTTACACTGCCCTTTTGCACCCGAATGTGTATATCTTGAAAATGTAAAATATTATGTGTCAGGGACCAATGTGTTTACATTAATGTGTAAATGTAATAGGGCCACTTAGAGTGATTTACGTGAACTTTGAAAATGAGCTTGGCAATATTATATTCCACTTACTTGCTCTGTCAGCACCTCTGTTCTGAATTAGCGCTCCCTAATGGCCCGTCGCATGCACTCTGCAGGCAGGAAGAAGGTGCTGGTGTCAATCAAACCCCTCCCTTAGTCATGATCCCTGGCATGCCAGATTACCGTATTTTCAATGCCACAGGCCGGCCCTAGGTTGGGCCTACGGTATCCCTGCCAGAATCCCCAATGGGCCATGGAAGAGTGGCAACACAAAGTGACAATGGGCCTGTCTGTCCCATTGGGCATGTGCAGCTGAGGTAATCCAACCCAAGGAGAACCTACACGTTCCCACAACACTCACGTGAGCTGAGGCAGGGCCCATGTTTTTATACTGGACCTGCGATGGCTTCTCAGTAACAGGCAGCAAGTCCATGCCCCCTCACACATTATGCGCACAATAAAAGGTGAAACGCTGTAAAAACCACCTGACTGTAGTCCCTGCCCTTTCCAATGGACGCCTCTATTTATTAGGGTGATGTTTACCTTGCTTAAGGCACACCCTTCTCCCTGAGGGAAAGAACTGACACGAAAAAGTGACTGTCTCTACGGTATACACTTGGTTTTACAGCGTGTGCTAACAACCATTTCAGGGTGAGCAGCTCAACCACGTGTGCTCCATTTCTTATTTTCAGAACTTCCTCACTAACTAGTAAGGCACGCTCTGTATTCGAGAGTGCAACTCACGTACGAGTAGCCAGCCCTGTGAAAGGAAGGTTGTCAAAACGCAGAGGGGATTATGTTCGTTTTGCAAATTCATAAACCTGTAGTGTAAGACTTTTATGATTGTAATTTACGCTAAGGGTCATTTTTAGTTTGCGCTGTTGGGTGGAACGCCACCTATAAGCAGAAAATATTGCATTAGAGTACAGGTAGGGAGAACGTGCATATGAGGAGGGACACAAAGCTTGTAGCCGTTGTTTTGTTGTTTGCTGACGCTGCAAATGACCATGCTAATCCCTATGGCCATTCCCACTCAGTTCCTGCCCCCTCTGCCCAAAACACCTCCTCATGGGAACTCTTTAAGATAGGTTTAATCAAGTCTTGCCATTAAACTTTGCACTGAAAGTGCCTTCCAGTTTTTTCAAAGCAGTCTCCTGAACGTTAATAACTTAATTGGGGTTGTAAACACGCAACTGGTGTAATACAAATGGCTTAACGAGATCTACTCAATTTATAAGCACTGTGTGCCATTCACTGAAGAAAAACAAACATTGGCAAAACCAACAGTATTAGGCATTTACCAGGCACTGCTATTAGATTCACAGGTACTCGCATCATTTTGCAGCCAACAATGACCAGTTAATGCCACTAAGGCAGTGCCTGGAAAGTTCCTTTCCCATGCCCACACACAAGCCAAATGGTTGTTGTTGCCAATGCTTGTTGGTTATTTGTATGTTTGAGAGAAGGAGCAGATGTAAGTTATGATTAAGCCTGTCTCTTCCTCTTCAGCAGGCAAATACACCAGCATGTGCATCAGCATCTATTATCATGTTTACACAAATGCTGTGGATTCCTATGGAATCTGCCTGAATTTCACACCAGCAAAATGTAGATGGAATCTATAGGAATCCATTGTAAATGCTACCTGCCATGCGTAAATAGCACGCATTTCTTACTCGTTTTGCACAATGTCATGTAAAAGGGTGGTGTAAAAGTGAGCATGCCTCATTCTTACACTACACTTTTGTACTCTGTCACACAAAAGTTGACAATTCTGTGAAGGTGACCTGACTATGCAAAAGTGTAAAGGTAACGGGTCCGTCTGGGTAATTTTCATGGAACTCAACATGATCTACAGAATTGTGCATTTTTCAAATCTCCTGTGGAAACAAACCAGTTGTTAAAAACATGCATAAAAGGGCTATGCCTATTTTTACACCTGCTTTGAAACTCTGGGGGATTTCCTTAGTTTTGGTAGGTGGATTGTGAAGAAGAACAGGATTCCCGTTACATGTCTTGCACTATGAAGTGCAAAAACGCCTGTTAACCTGGATCCACCATGGACCAAATGATGAAAACTGTAAGGAGAGGGCAGAAGTGCATGGAAGTGCACATGAAAGCAGTCCCCTGCACGGAATGTACTGCTTCTTGAAAAATTAGCCCAAGGAATGTCACCAATGAAATTACACAAACATGTAAACAAAAGGGCATACTTTAGCTGTGTGGGTATAATAGAAGAAAAAGAAAATTGCAATGCTTACCAATATGTGATGGTGTTTTTGAAAATGTTCAGTTCCGGAGGTCTTGTGTTCTAATTATCTCAATTTAGAACTGCATTTGTATATTAATTAATTGGTTATGTATTAAATTGTGATTATAATGTGTTTTTATTCATAAATGGTTTTGAAAGGTTAATTTCATTTAGCCAACCAAATAAATAATAATAACTACATTTTTTAAAACATGTGTATATTATAAAATGAGGACACATACAGGACTGGTGGGCTTGTTAATGTGAAAAAGGAAAGTAAAGGAAGCTTTCAAAAAAAATAATCTTTGAACTTCTCTCGGCGATCAGTTTCCTACTTTTAAATCAATCTACTCTACATCCAATCTCTCTGTGAGGGATTCAGGAAATGATGCCAAGGACACTTTGAGCCCTCCTGAGGTCTTAACACGAGTGTTCTATTCTCAAATCGCGGCTCATTAATCCTACTGAACATGAATAATTGGTGTTAAGAGTGGAAAGTGGCGTTGGGGCACTTAGAGCAGAGATTATAGCACTCGCAATGGAACGAGATTCTATCCTTTTACCCGCGACCCAGTGATGCCTACGCTAGAAAGGAAGTATGCACCTCTCAGTTGAGTGGAAAATTGATGTGTAGTATCTACAGAGGGACTAATGTGTGATGTGCACACACAAGGGCATTTCATAATCAAAGAACAAACATGACGTGAGCTGGGAGAGGAAGGAAACAATGTAAAGCAGCAGACAAACGTACGCAAGCAGGGAGTGTTAATTCAAATGTCCTGTAATGCAGATGCAAATGCAGTGCCATTTTGCAGGAACTTAGGGATGTAAAGAGGCTACTCATGGTTCTCATTGAGGCCCAGGGGAGAGGGGGAATATTGGGGGGATACCCAAAGTGATTGGCGGGTGTCACCAGGGCCAACCAACCATCTAAGGTCTTACCTCTCTGCAATCCGGATACCCGCATAAGTATCACAAACCCGAGTATAATGGGGACTGGACCCACTCGTGAAAGCAGCGATATCAACAGCTCTGAGAGCAACATGAGCATCCAGTTGTATGTGATCCAAACTGACTGTACAGTCCTGACCCTAAACTCACTGAATCCAGATGTGCAATTGCCTAAGCAGCCCATATACAGGGGCGAAGGTCAGGGATCCAGAGTCAAAACGTTAAACGAGAAGACAGCTTGTGGGGCCAAGCACATAGTTCACAAACAAGCCACATATCCTGCCCTCCCCAGAGCCCGCAGAGCACAGCCTGGCCAGGGCCCAAAATGAGGTGCAGTATATTTGCACCAAGTCCCCAAATTATCCTCAAACCTGCAAGAACCTAGGGAGGCACTGATAGATAAAATGTTGCATTGGCTTCGTACTGTACGGGTTTGCCTTTTCGTATCCAGGGAGGTCGTCTCAAATGTTACTAGACTGCATTACCCAAGGGAGAGGGCGCACATGACAATATTCGGGTAGAACTCAGAGACCAGCGAATAGCTAATGGTATCCTGGACAATAACAGGAATAGCTCCCCTACCCAATAGTACTATTTTAATCACTCCCTATTTGGTTGCAATAAAGTCCTATGAACCTGTGCTATTAGGGGCGAATGCTTTACCAATGGGGACTCACCCCAGGGGGAACTGTAATAGGACAAGGGCATATGAATTGCACCAGACTGGTTATGTTTTGTTTTTTCTTTTTTTCCTTTTTTCATTCTGGATTTGTTCATGAAGTATGTACTTTCATGACCTTATGGCCTAATAAAGTTGATGATGATGATGATGATGATAGGTTGAACAACCCATTCCGTGCATGGATTTAATTGTGATGATGTAGGGGACCTTGTGCTAGAGAAACCAGTATAGATAGTGTGTGTCCAATCAGCACAGGGACTATGGGGGGCATTAGCATGTTCTTTAGGCGGTAGCCAATGAGGGTAGGGAATAACTTTCTAACCTATGTAACCACATTTTGCAGTTTCCGACTATAAAAGATGTAGCATTGTGGGGTGTGATGAGCTCTGTGTCAGTACGGGACTGTCTGAGCCTTTTGCATGTAATAAAACCTGTTTTCCTGGCAAAAAGGTGTAGTGATTATTTGGCCTTTTGGATTAGTTTTACAGTTTGGTTTTTGGGTAACTCTTTACAGTTCTCTGAATCCTTAGTTATTTGAATTATTATTTTCTGTTGATAAAATAAAATGTTCAAAATGGAACACCTTTAATGAGAAACCAACATGAATGCCCACTGGCTTAAGGGGCTGATAATACTTTGTGTCCCTCACACTGATAGGGTGCTACTAGAAGTTGAGATGATAATCCAGGGGCATGTCTAATTGTATTACCTTAGCAAAATTTGTGATAACGGCCCAAGAACCTAATTCTAAGGGACACACTTTTAATGAAGACCCTCACAGAATGTCCGATTGGCTTTGGGTCTGATGCTAGACCCCCGCTTCCCGACCCTACAGGGTATAATTTTGTGTTGGATTGGGATGGGAGTAAAAGCACTTATCTCTTTACTTCCCTTGCACGTATAGATGTTGTAATCCAAAACCCGAATTTAACGTAAACCTTTAAAAGATACCAACAGGGAACACATGACTGGCTCTATTGGCTGATGCAAGTCTCTCTACCAAACCCTTGTAATGTATCTTTGTACAAGGATAAGGATGACAATGGAGAATCCTGTCTTTTTCTTTTAGAAAAACAGAAAAGAATCTGACTTCTAATAGGTCCTATTTTCCACAGTTTGCTAACTCTCTGTGGGTGTATTGATGCAAAATGCACCTACTCTGGATAGACATTCTCCTTTCATTATTATTGATCACCATTTAAAAAAAAAAATACCTAATCAGGAATATAACTAAAACTGCAAGGAAGATTACAAGAAAGTGGGCACTATTATTTATTACATTCCCACTTGTCCAAGAAAAAGAATGCAAATCATGAGACAGTGGAAACTGGACAAGTCAAGATGTTATATTTCACCAAATAAACCCTACAGTTTGGAAAGAGAGAGCCTGACCGCTTTTCTCTTTTCAATACTATTAACATTAATGTGTGGATTTAATTAAACTCCTATCTCTGATCTTCATCATGCAGAATTCGTTTATGTCAATTGTTTTCAAGATTTCAATAAGGTGTGATAGCCACAGACACTGGTGACACCCCCTCTGCACTTTACTGCACTTTGCTAAACTTGAGGTATATATCAATGGCTTCAGTGTGCTAAGCGAGTAGCATGCTTAGGGCACATCACCATCACCCAGCAAACAAATGAGTGTTCTTCCTGTTAAAGCAATCATTACTCAGCAAGCTTCAGTAGACCATTAGTCTTCTTCATGTGCTAACTCTCACTGAAATGATTGTTCATTGCAAAAAAAGGAAAATTGATCCAGTGCTGTTTCCAAAGCAACTTGCCACCAACAATGCTGAAACCTTTGCACTCTTGGAATGCTGTGTATCAGATTATTAGGATGGATGCTATATGCATCCAAAACAGAATTGACACTAGTAGTTGTTCTATGTAAACAACGGAAATAGCACTATGCTCTTTGGTGAACTATATTTTTATAATGTTTCAGTGTATCTGTGTCACAAATGTCAACCATGCTTTCTGAGTGCCCTTCTACATGATAAATACTTCCACAATATAACATGGCTATACGATGATATTGTTTGTTTCATATTCAACCATTTAATTCAAAATGTATTCTCTTTACCATAATCCTAGGGCAAGATGGGCTTTGGGAAGGCAAATGTTGTCCCTATTGCCATCCCGTATTTCTTTAAAAAGGATGATGTTATTTGAGAGATAGAAGGTTAGCATCTCCACCTCCATCTTAATATTTTCTTGCTTATTTCATGATGTGCATTACAAGACATACTCACAGAGTTTGATACCAATTTGAAGGTCAATTCTGGTATATACAAATATGACATGACGTGTCAACAGAAAAAGCTATGCATTACACACATGTCTTATTTCCAGTAGGAGATAAGTGTATGTATCAATATAAAGGAAGACTGAAAATGAAGGGAAAAAGGAACTTGTCCACGAATGTTGATGCATTTTCCAAATAAAAGGTGCAATTCTATGCCACGATGCATCATTGCCGAATCTTAGCCAGCAATGTGTGGATGTTGGGAAAAAGTGTATTGCCAGTATTATGGGATTTTCCACACCTAAACATTTCATTTTTTTCTTAAGGCCGTTTTATTCAATTTGTATAGCATATTGTCAAATATGTCTTTTTATTTCTGGTGTGGGATCCTCATTCAGACTGTTTTATCAATCTTTAGTTTGCAATTTTCTTCTTGCCTCATGCCAATAATCATACAGATCCAAGACCATCAAATACCCCCTTAGTTTAAGGGTTTAACAATGATTGAATATCCTCTCTGTAACCCTTCATGGGTCCCCTTCTGCTTTGGTGATGTTGTTAAGTCCTGCATGTTCCCTTGAGGTAAGCAAACATTTCAGATCTTCAGTGACCAAGTCCTGGAAGACCTAGATGAGGTGATGTGGTGAATGTTAAGGGATGAAAGTAGACCTCTTTCTAAATCTGCTTCCTCAGATTCTTGCTACTCGTCTGTATTCCTACTGAAATGGGTGCACTTATTTTAAAATATGAGTACACAGAAGTTGATGCTGTTTCACACTCTCTCTATATAATATATGGACACAGTGTGCACTCCACTCTATATCTATACTGTCTATGGAAACAAAATGACTGTTCAGCAAACACTAACTCTTCCAAACTTGAAAGCTATAATCCATACTGCTTAGTCCCTCATGGGCCCAATGCATTTTTACTGTGTCTATGTCTATGAGTTGGGGGTAGATCTATCTCCTCGCCGGGGTCCTCCCTCTGGAGCAGCTTCCCTGCCTCTCTCAAACTTGAGCAGAACTACCTTCGGTTCCGGAAGCAACTGAAGACCTTCCTTTTTGCTTCCGCCTTCTCTCTTCCTCTCCCCTGCTGATGCACCTGACTGCTCTGCGCACTGGTTACCTGATCACCCTCTGAACTCATGCCTAGGCTCCTGCATTTCCAGTTGCCCTTGCACTGCCCCCGGGATCCCCAGCACTTAAGGGTCTGCATCCGCAACCCTACTCTCCCTTTTCTCTGCACTTATGAGCCGCCCGCTAGCTGCACTTGTGAGTTAACTGCACTTCCCCCTTCCCACTTCCCTGCATTTGTGAGATCTGAATGACACCAGGCCTAGTAAGATCGTTATTTTGTCCTCCCTTTGTTTTCCCCTCCATGTCTTGTCACACCTAGAACACTTGTGTACAGGCGTGTTATACATGCCACATCATATCATATGAGATAAAGGGTAATTTCTAGGTATTGTTTCTAGCCAATTTCTTAAAATCCCTAAAGAATACAACACTAAATGAAAAATTATGTTTATTGTTGCTGACAAACAATGGAAAACAGAGCAAACCTGCCAAGTTTCTGCAATAATGCAAGGACAGTATCTTCATGGCTAAGTGCATTTTGACTGGTGTGCTCAAGTTGTGCACTGTCTTTCAGATGAGGTGGGGGTCATTACAACCTATAATTTACTTTGAATGCAAACGTGAGTTTCTGCATGCATGGAAGACGCAGCAGAAGATAGGATACTAAAGAGGGATGCCATACTGTTTATCACATTTCTTAAAGCAGTTTTGGAGAAAAATACTACTTTGCAACAGAGGACTAGTGTTTTGTAAAAGAAATGCTAAGCACTCTTGCCAAATAATCAATATTGCTTGAAATGTTTGCTATCAATAGTTATTGCCTTTGCGTTGTGGTACCTGGAGTCAGACCTTTGTACATGTGTCATTATGCATTTCTGTCATGGCCTTACATTGTCATGGAGAGATTGGTCAGTTGGTGTGTCAGAGGACAGGTCCTTCACGCACAGGACTGTGGCAGATAACGCATTACCTTTGCTTTAGATAGGTGAATACTGCTCTCAGTCATTCCGATTTTTCACACTTGTGACCCTTGTATGAGTTACCCTGTTATCCGTTTCTAACTATCCACCCATTTTTTCTATTTCTGTGGTTCCAGTATGGTCCGCTTTTGCATATCCCTGCTCTACCCTACAATGCGAACGATGTCATGGTCGCCTGAGGGCTTTAAAAAAGAAAGGATGTATGTCACAGTTCTGACCTTTCATTTCACTGTGTTTGGATTCTGAAATTATAGCCTTGGTTTATGTCACTCAAATAGATTTCACTAAAGTCCGATGATGGAGCATGACCACAGTATAACATCTGTCCTCACTAAGGGTGACATCCCAGCTTTGCTCAAGCTAAGGGGCTATTGTGACCATGAATACTGTGTTGTTAAAATATCAGATCACATAGTATGTTAAACGCTATCCTACTGATATTATTCCTTTCTTTTTTTCTGGATATCCATATAATAATAATAATAATAATATATTCATGAAAATAATTTTGAATATATACAGTAACACCTACAGTATATGACCTGGCTTCAAATCAACTTGACATTTTCACATCTCCAATATGAAGCGCTTTATATACAGCACAGTAGATATAAAGGCTGAGGGGCAGATTCAGATACGTCTTTGAAATATACATGTTAACGTGTCTGCTCTGGCAATGACCTACTCTGCCTACTTCCAATGTTGATGTGGCTGAAGCATGGCTTAATGCAGCTTTTCTACCTCTCCCCCAATAGCATCCCCACGGTACAGACCTCGTACTGAAAATTACAGTTTGAGCATGTAGGTATCAATCCTAAGAAGGAAGCACTTATCACCACACAGTGCTCGTGCGGTAGGCACGGACAGACATAGTTTTCATCAAGAACAGATAGAGATGTATTTAAGGGCCTTGGATTACACTAATTTCACATGTTTGTACATAGTCACATAGTACATTTTTCACTCAGAGATGACTGTTCTTTTCTTTTTTCATGATCAGATGTGACTTTATTTTCCAATACCACAACATCCTTGTCCTTCCTCCACCCTAAAAAACACACTTTGGACTCCCACCACCATGATGTACTCAATGCACCATTTATGCTACTCAATGTTGTTCAGTTCTCTCCAGATTCCCCCATGGGTGTAATGGGGAACACTGTTAGGCTGTGGATAGGGCTGGGAGTGTTGCACGTGTGTATGTCCCTCCGCCCACCTGTTCACCTGCATCCACAGATGCAATGAGATCATCATTAACATCATCAGTCCCTGTGTCAGAGTTCTGATGCTGGTTCCAATGCATGGGTAAAGAGGCAAGGATATGTCAAGATGGGCGTTCAGACTACTGTTCACAACATCAGCTGGGCTGGTGGTTCACATGTAACACCATTGATGGCTGTTGGAGTAGCTGACGGCTGACTGGTCTCAACAGGGGGCCTACAGGGTGGATGTGTCATTGGTGGCAGGTGGAAAAGTTGCATCCAGAGCACTATTGGTGGTTGTGTCAGTATCAAATACTGCCAGGGTGGTGGCTACCTTGCTGGTGGGTGCACTACCTTAATTGTGCTCGTGACAGGTGTTTTTCCAGGGTTCTTTTGCTGTGTTGCATGACTGTGAGGAGCAGTGCTGGTGGTTGATAGGGGTGTCCCAGTGGTGGCAGTGGAAGGTGGAGTTGACCCAGTAGTGCTAGGACCTTATTCCTCTTCGTAAGTCGCATGTGAACCTGATTGGGGATGAATGACATGCATTCAGTCATCATGATGACTGCTTAATCACTATATCATGACTCTTATGCATTCTTGGGGAAGCTGACCAAAAGCCAGTTAGAAAGGGGTGGGTTGCTATGGAGGGTGAACACTATTTAAACATTCATACATGTTACTTCTGACATGCACATACCATGATTGGTGTCAAAGGGGTCTTTGGGATCTATGCATTTTAGTTGATGTGTACATTCTGATTAGCTTTGTTGAATCAGCCTGCTAGTGTACCATGCTGGACAGAGTATGTTTTCATGGGTTCATAGAGCAATGGCGTGTTTGGAATAGGGCATGGAGACATGATTACTTGGCCTACCATTTGTGTTGCAACATAATAGCAGATTCCTGTCTCATGTGTTGCTTACATATATCTTGGTAGATATTAGCTAGTCTGTTTTCATTCTGGGTTTCATGGAGCTGGACCCTGAATGTTGCCACAGGGGGTGTTGGTTGTGAATGTGGCAATGGGCTGCGCTGATAAATGCATCTGCATATTCCATGAGGAAACACTTGACATGATGCTGTGGCACATTTCTATCTATCATCACAGGCACCTTGATGTGGTGCCCCTCCTTATATGTCACATGCATTCAGTTCCCTCACTCCATAGCACATTGCTTTGGGAGGGGAGGTGGGTTATGTATTTACATCAGCGATTACATTTCTCCATTGTTTACTCACCAGGCTCAGGTTGACTGCCTGCTCCAACATCTGCTCCAATGATAACCCAGGCCAGCCATGTGGGGGATACTGCTCAACTTGTCCTCCTAGGGCTTGAGAATAGGTGGCACAACTCTGCAATCTCCTATGTCAGCTGTCTCTCCTGGATGGATAATGTCAGGTGTATTGACCCACATTCGAGTTATTATGCTGCAACAGTTGGTGCGGTGGGCTTAGAAAATCCGAGATAGCCGATAAGCCCACATTTGTGCCAGAATCCAGGAAAACCGCGCAGTTTTCGCGCACACCGAAATGGTCGCCTGACCTGCCACCCACCAGTGCGAGCGTGATGGGCCAGAAGGGCCATGAGTGAAACGTGTTGCCAAAGGAAAAACAGCAGTGCCTGTTAGCTCAAAAAGCACTTTGAAATCACTTTTGTTTCTCTGAATGCAAGCTCAAAATGCATATTTCAAACATTGCAAGATAGCTAATACAGGAGACCACTGCCAGACCCTATCCTTTGGCTGCACACAGAGCGAAATCAGTGCAAAGGAATATGGTGGTGTTCAAAATGCGTTTTAATTGATGTCAAAAATTCCTAAAATCATGGGCACAAAACCACCAAACAAAAATCCAACTTCTGGTTGGGTGTTCTACAGTACTCTACTGCAGAATCTAAATCAATACAATGTTAGCAAGAATCATATGCCATCAAGTAAAATCCCCTTTTTGAAATGCATTAATTCAAGAGAGCTGCCAAAAAAATGGGTGCAGTACTGGTGTTTGACACTGACCAGCGCTAGCGATCTCAACTCTGACAGGAGACCTGTATTTCAGGAGCTGAAAAGGAACCCGAGTCAGCTGGGACTTCAAAGCGTTGCTGGTCAATGAGAATTCTTCACACCTACTGTTCCCAGACCCTATACCAGAAGGCAGTCTGATTTAATTAAAAGTTCAAGAGGCGAGGCCACCAGGGGGCGCAGGCAGGATGGACGCCTGAGCTTCGAGCTCCGCACCCAGCCCCGGGTAAACTGCGGTCCACCGGCGGAACGAGGATCCCATGACCCAAGCGACCCCCACCAAGAGAAGTGGGAACCTGCAGCCCCCACCTGGACCCAACTCTGGTCCCGATCCGACGCTCCTGCGCGGAGCTTTCGGACCGAGGAGTTACCGGCGACCCCTCCCCCACGGCCTGGTGCGAAGCAACGCAGGAGACAACGAGGAAAGACGCGGCGGCCGCACGCACACGGGCTGTGCCGTACACGAGTGAGCCTGGGGCTACGGGCCCGTGGCGCCCCCCCCTGGACACTTAACGCTCACGACCCAGGGGCCCGACCCGAGGAGGGCCATCCACCCGCCCAAGGAGCAACGACATCGCAGGGGGGCCGACGCGGGAGCGCGCCCTCCACTCCCATCGCAGCACACACCAGAGAGGCCCGCGGCGCCCTGGGGCTCCACGCTTGGCGCTCCTGACGGCCGAGGCGGGGCTGCCGGGACACCGCCGACGCGGCCTGTCCGGACCCCCCGGCCCATCCCACGGCCCCGGGGCCCGGCCCGGAGAGGGCCATCTTCCCGCCCTTGGAGCAACTACACTGCGGGGGGGCCGACACGGGGGCGCGCCCCCCCTCCCGTCGCAGCACACACCACAGCAGCCCACGGCACTCTGGGGCTCCACGCCTGGCGCTCCAGACAATCTGGACGGGACAGCCAATGTGCCGCCGGCGCGCTCTGTCATAGGGAGGCCCGGGCCCACCTGCCCATCCCACGGCCCCGGGGCCCGATCCGAAGAGGACCATCCTTCTGCCCACGGAGCAACGACATCGCCTGGGGGCCGATGCGGGAGCGCGCCCCCCCAACACACTCCCCCCCTCCCGCTCTTACCTGAGGAAAGTGCCAGGGGATACCTATAGCCTCGCGACGAGGACCTTCCCCACTGCGGCGAGGCTGGGGGTACAAAGAGAGGCAAGCATAGAGGGTAAGGACACCTGATCAGCACCCCTACCACCCCCCTCCACTGGAAGGGCACTTGGAGTGGACGGGGCACCAAAGGGAACGTTATCCACACTTGAAACATTGCTTGAGTTGGGTCCTCAGATACCCATACCTACAACAACTCGGGAACCCCCCAGCTGAGATACCGGGAGATCGTCACCACAGGGCTAACTAACGGAGCCAAACAGGGCAGACACACACCGAGTTGTACACCCCCGGGGGACGCGCCCCCTCTCCGCCCTGCACCCCGACTGGCCCAGACACGGCTGACGTCCAGGCGGTGCCCGCTAACAAGTAAGCGACACGATCCTTTCATGAGCTGGAAAGAAAACCTCCTGAAATACCAATTTGTTGCCAACAAAAGTGTCATGGCGACCGGCGGCCCCGCTGCCCCACCCCCAGACCTGGGGGCCATCCAGAACAATATCCAAACGATTCTGGAGGAGATACGCGGGATGAGGACTGACATGGGTGCGAAATTGGCTGACCTCACGACCAAAGTCACCACACTAGAGGACCGAATGGAGGGGGTCGAAAGCAATCAACTCTCTGTAACACTCCTTGAAACCCAAATGGACATTAGACTCAAAGACATGGAAAGACGAGAGGAAGAACTCCAGCTTAAGCTCGTCGAATCCACACAAGGACTCGAGGGCAAAGTGCACGACATTGTGAGGATCGCCCTGGGAACAGAGGATGCAGGCACGATTAACTTTGACAGGGTGCACCGGGCGGGGGGGGGCAGGGGCCCGCGCTCGGTCTTGGTCCGGCTACATTATTATAAAGACAAGGCCAAAATTCTAGAGAAAGCAAGAAACCTCGGCAACATACAATATGGCGACTCAAGGGTGTCCATCTTCCAAGATCTGTCGGCCCTCACCCTGTCAATGAGGAGGAAATGTGGCAGCCTCACAAGATGGCTTCAGGGAAAAGGGGTTCGATACCGCTGGGGACATCCCTTCTACTTGGAATTTGAATGGCTAGGGGAGAAACACCACCTGGTGTCGGAGGAGGACATTCGGAGGGCCACAGACGAACTGGTTGGTGACCAGGCGGGCCACTCAGGCGCCCAGGATGGAAGAGCCCGAGACCCCCCCAGGGGTCCTGACAGATTGGTGAACCATAGCGGCAAATCCAAGGTCAGGGGGGCCCGGAAGTTCCGGAAGACTAGACACCCGTCGACAAACTCTGAAGACCACTCAAAGTCATGATAACACCGTTCGATCGGAGGTGGAGGAAATCACAAGGTGAGCATTGACTCGGGGTCCAGGCACTGGAGGTCCTGGGTCCACGAGGTGCCATAACTGGACGCCACGTTGGCGATACGGCTGGCCCGCCGGACTACAGGGTGGGCGAAAGTTTGCCGAAAAGTTAAACTGTTTGGTTGAGTTACCCCACACACGAGGCCCAAGTTAATGGTTTGCGGGCTGGAGTGGGGGCTCATTGTTCCTAAATTTTATCTCGGACGCCTGTACCGAGGTTCTGACGGGGCAGATCTATACTGATTCTGAGAATTGGGATTCCCCAACACATGATAATCCCGGGGCTGGGGTTAGAGTCCTTGGTGGTTCGTTGACCAAACCCAACGTATGTTGGGGAAAGTGGACGAACGCCTTATATTTCAGGGGAAGGGTGGGAGGGGGGAGGAAACAGGGAGGGGGGCTTGGAATAGGGGCGAGGGGGCAGAATGGCCAACAGGGCAGACAGAGGGTTAAAGGGGGAAAGTCAGTTCAAATCACAGAAACTTGCTTGGCAGCGGGCTCTGAAATTCAGATACTATGAGGGATTCAAAGTGCTCAACCGAAAAGACGATAATGATTGAAGGGAAGATAGGCACGTTGAATGTCAAGGGCCTTAACTCTCAAAATAAGAGGTCCCTTACGAGCAATATGTTCCGCAAACAACATCTAACAGTCCTATTCCTACAGGAAACACATTATAAACGAGGGAGAGAGTCCAGAATCAAAGGGAAGGATATTGGCTGTAACTACTGGGCATCACACGCGACCTCAAAGAAAGAAGGGGTGGGCATTCTCCTGGGAAGGGCACTCCAACTCACAGGGGTAGAAACCAAGAGAGGATTTGGAGGTCGATTTTTAGGCGTCAAAGGGTTTTGCGAGGGACAGCGCGTTACTCTCGCCACCGTATACGCACCCAACTCGGGTCAGGTGGAGTTCCTCACGCGGATCTTCAGTGTCATGGATGAGTGGGCAGAGGGGGCCATGATACTTGGCGGGGACTTCAATCTCATAGCTGACCCCCAACTGGACTGGTGGTCCGCAGGGGGAAGGACACCCAGGGGGATCACTAAGGACAACCTGGCCTTGCAAGCCCTCCTGAGGGATCACTACTGGGTAGACACCTGGCGCAAAGCATACCCAGGCCAAGGCGGTTACACCTTCTTCTCTCCCCCACACTGCATCTACACTAGAATCGACCTCCTGCTGACCTCAGAGGAGGGGGACGGGGTGGTAACCCAACCAAGGGTTGAGGCCATAACGTGGTCGGACCACGAATTGCTCGTGGCTAACTGGACACTGCCCATTGCCCTGAGATCATCCCGATGGCGGTGCAATGACACGCTCCTTAGGGACCCCGTATTCCACGACTTTATGAAACAAGAAATGCTGGCCTACTTTGAGACAAACGACACCGGGGAGACTGACATGTCCATGGTATGGGAAGCGGGGAAAGCCACCTTTAGAGGTCTCCTCATAGCAGAGGGCTCGAGGCGTAAGAGGGAGAGGGGCCTGGTTGAGAGCAAGCTCCGTGCGGAGCTGAAGATCTTGCGGGCCAAACTGGGCGCCCCGGGGGTTGACCGGGATGCACTCCTGGACGAGATGCAGGGCAAAAGACAGGAGCTCCACACGGTTCTCATAGGGGAGGTTATCAAAAAAATGCGTTACACCAAACAAAGATATTATGAACGGGGCGATAGGGTAGGCACTCTATTGGCACAGAGGTCACGGGGGTGCAGAGTGGAAAGAGGGATTGCCCAGCTTGGTGATGAGGGAGGCAGAAGGCATGGGGACCGGCAGAAAATTACGGAATGCTTTGCTGACTATTATAGCAAACTTTATTCCATGCAAGTGGGCGAATCACAGGAGGATATTTCCTCCTACCTGGCAGAACATCCCCTCCCCAAGCTGACCGACGAAGACTTGGAGGCCCTCGAGGGGGAAATCTCAGAAGAGGAGGTGGAGGGAGCCATCAAAAGATTGAAGGCCGGAAAGGCACCTGGCCGAGATGGCTATACAGCAGATTTTTACAAACAGACCCAATCGATCCTAGTGAAACCCCTGGCTAAACTGTTCAACCAGATTAGGAGTCGGGACACAATCCCACCGACATTCCTGCAGGCCCTCATCACCGTCATACCTAAACCCGGCAAGGACCGGACGGACTGTGGGTCTTACAGACCCATCTCACTTCTCAATTTGGACGCCAAGATTTTTGCTAGAATCTTGGCCTCCAGACTGGAAAACTCCCTCCCACGTCTGATACACCCAGACCAGGCAGGATTCATCCTTAACAGACAGGGTTCCGATAATTTAAGGAAAACACTTCATATACTTGCCACAACTGAGGCCAGAAACGAGGGCACACTCTTATTGGCTCTCGACGCGGAGAAGGCCTTTGACAGGGTCAGTTGGGCCTTCATGAGGGAGGTTCTCACATCTATGGGGATGGGCCCAAGGTGGTTGGGATGGATATCTGCGCTTTACTCCTCCCCCTCGGCCAGAGTGGTGGCAAACGGAACGGAATCAAGAGAATTCCCCCTTGAACGTGGTACGAGGCAGGGATGCCCCTTATCCCCGTTAATCTATGCATTAGTAATGGAACCATGGGCAATCTCGGTCCGCAACGATATGGCCATCAGGGGAATACAGATGGGGGACACGCATTGCAAAATTTCCCTCTTCGCAGATGACGCCCTGCTTTATATCACCAGACCGTCCCAAACAATCCCCCGGTTGCTACAGGGCCTCACACGATATGGAGAGCTATCGGGGTATAAAGTCAACCTGGACAAATCGGTGGCATTCACAGGTGGGAATCTGTCAGACCCAGAGATGACCTTTGTGGAGGGACTCCCCTTTAAACGGAGTGAGGAGGGGTTCCGGTATCTGGGAGTCCAAATCACGCGCGACCTTGAAGACCTGTATGCGGCCAACTTCCCCCCCCTCTGGTCAGCAATCAGGAGAGACATAGAAAGGTGGGCGGGAGTGGGTCTCTCGTGGATGGCACGCCTCAATCTCACAAAAATGGTGATTCTCCCAAAATTCCTGTTTCTCTTCCAGATGCTCCCGGTGCTGGTCCCTAAGGCCTTCTTTGAAGAAACAAAACGAGTCCTTCTTAATTTCCTCTGGCAGGGCAAAAAACACAGAATCTCATATGAGGTATTGACTAGGGCTAAGGAGGACGGGGGGTGGGGTACCCCGACCTGGGGACATACTACAGGGCATCCCAGTTGAGGATTCTGGTTGATCATTTCTCACCGGGAACGAAAAAACAGTGGGTAGCCATGGATAATAGGCCCCTGGCACCTGTCACAATAGAGGAATGGCTCTGGGTTCCAAGGAATAAGATCCCCAGAACCGTCTTGAACCATCCGATTCTGAAAGTACTGTGGTCCCTATGGAGGGAGGGAGGCTACTACAGATGGCTCACAACATGGCCCTCCCCCTTAAGCTGCATTTGGGCCCCTCCTTTCCTGGCCAAAATAGCAGAACCAGCAGCATACCAGACATGGTTCGAGGCAGGCCTTAGCAGGACTGGCCATATGTGGGTGGGGGGCTCTTTCCTACCCCTGAGTGACCTTGAGGAGGTCCTGGGAATAGGCACGCTTTCCCCTTTTCGTTATCTCCAGCTCAAAGGTGTCCTCACTGAGCCATCTTGGGGCGATACCCTCAGGAGGGATCTCACAGACTTTGAAAAGCTTCTCCTAACCGCGAGGGGCTCCAAGGGGACAATATCCCGCCTCTATAAGCTCTTTCTGTTCTCTGTCCCCAGAGATCCGCCGCCAGCACGCACACAATGGGGTAGGGACCTAGGTGGGGAAATCGATGACGAAAGATGGACGGAGATGTGCAGACGGGCTAATCGATCCACGGCCTCCCTCCAGTATCGCCATCAGGCCCTCAAGATATTACACCGATGGCACTATCCCCCACAGAGGATAGCTAGGATGAGGCCAGGATATGACCCACACTGCTGGAAATGCAAGACAGAAAGAGGAGACTATATCCACATGTGGTGGGGATGCCCAGTGGTCCAAGATTATTGGGACAAGGTACGGGCCTGGATTAAGGGGGTGGATGGGGTTGAGCGATCTTCCTGCCCTTGGCTCCTCCTTTTTGGAATTGACGATGGGGAAGGCCAAGAGGGCACTCAAGACCATATGCTTCAGATAATGCTGGTAGCAGCCAGATGTTGCCTGGCACAGAAATGGAAACATCCGGGAATGCCAGGGGAAAAAACCTGGGTAACCAAGTTACGGGCCATCTACGACATGGAGTTTCTCACACACCTGCTTGATGAGTCCAAATCCAGCATCGAGGAAATCTGGCTCCCCTTTTTTGACAAATACGGCCGAGCGGTCTAAGGTTTAATGGTGGTGCCGAGGGACCCCCCTCCACCCAAGGACATGGGGCCATGGCCCGCGGACCCGATTGCGAACTTCACCCAGTTGGTCCACATGACTTCAACGTGCCAAGCGCATAGTGCATTGTCACTTCTGTTTTTTAAAGAGTCCGTTAAGCAAGCTATTATCCAACCTATGAACATTTGAACTGAAGGGGGGTGGAGGGAGGGAAAGGGAGGGAGGGAGAAAGGGTGTGTTGCGATTGGTTTTTTCTTGTTAACTCACATCAGCAAATGCAATGTAATTTCGTAATGCACAAATGAAACTTAATAAAATTGATTTTCAAAAAAAAAAGTTCAAGAGGCCTCTGTCCATGGGAAGCTGTCACACCTCAGAACTCCACACAGAAGGCAGAAAATCACAAGTTTCTGTTAATCAAATAGAGAGTGGCACCCTGGATTGATGCCCTGCTAGCAGGAAAAACCAGACAAAGGATGCCTTCGGCTCAATGGGGTATGCTGATTTTGGGTGTGAACTGTCAACAACAACTGCTTTGGGAGAGACAGGCCATGTGACATCTGACTCAGCCAGCTAGGGGCGGAGACAAACCATTGTGGATTCAGAGAGCCCAGCAAATATATGTTTTATTAAATTGCTTATAAAATATTGTATCAAGCTGACAGAAATGTACGATATGGAGATTCTTAATATGAAAAATGTTCCCACAATTTGAGACTAAGCTCAACTCTGTGTGATGTTCTGAGAACGAACCCTGCGATTATTAATATTACAGACACTATGGTTATCTCAGAAAATTGAAAACATATTGTAATGTGCCCAGAGACGGGGTGTACCTCCGGGGAAGATTTGATGCCGAACCGACCAGGGCAAAACCCACTAAAAGTACAAAATGTTGTCGTTTCTGAACCCAAGCTCACAGGAACATGGGGCTTGAACAAAGACCTGTCTTAATTCATCTGTGATGTGTATATGTATTATGAACCACGTGTGTATCTGGGAAACCGGTTTGTTATGAAAAATTCATTTTCAAAGTAACAGCAAAGGGGCGTTTTTTCAATGGAACAGAGAATCCTCTAGCCTATCAGGATCCTTAGAGGGTTGGGCATAGAAAGTTAGCCTTCCCACCTATTTGCAAAAGACATAAAAAGAGATACTGAGTCCCGGATAAGGACATTCACTTTCCACTTCAAACTGATTTCTTGCGAAGCACTTTGACGGATGACTTCAAATCCAGGTAATACCCAGAGACCAGAACTTAGAATACAGACTCCAGAACTTAATGCAGAGGGGCCTGAACCACAAGCTGAACCCTTTTTCAGCAGGGCTAAAAATCTTTTGCAACCTGACTCTCAACAGCCGGGTGAGCTGTTCTGCTTCTGGCTAGAACTCTGTGCCAGAACCAGACCACTGTGCAGCGCCGATAGCAGACAAGACCAGACCGCTGTGCAGTGCCGATAGCAGACCAGACCAGACCGCTGTGCAGTGCCAAGAACTTTTGCCAGAACCAGAGATCCAGACCAGCAGAGCAGAGCTGAACCAGATAGCTGTGACTTCAGAACCACCCGCCAGAAGTCCAGTCTAAACGTGTTGACCAGATCTTGACGGCCTATTTCACATTTATAGTGTGAGTATTCAGCCAGAACTGTGCAGAACCAATCTTTAAGTCTAAAATAATCTCATCCCATCCATTTCAACCTATTTAAAACTGCATAGAAATCGTGTGTCCATTCTGTGATTTCAAACCTGTGAAAGTATCATTTGTCATTTGAATCTTTCTTTATTTCTGAGAATCTACCACCAATAAATCGTCCGTATCTTTTGAACCACATGTCCTAGAAGCGAGATTTAACTTTCATTCTAAAGCTAAGAACCTAAGCTTTCCAACAAGCACAACACTTTCTATTCCTTACAGTTTTTCCGTAATCGCGATCGACGCACTCGGAAAAAGTGCCGCGAATTGCAATTTGACTCAATTTCTCCACATGTCAAAAATAGTTGTCCTTTTGCCTGCAACTGCTGAACTCCGTTTTCAACCTGATAATCATTCATGAATCACTGATAGTGTTGACCTGAACCAATCTTAAGTAGCTATCACCTACCCTGAATCTCCTATAGGGAATTAAAATCATTTTTAGCATATTTTTTACTTCATTGCAAATCACATTTAAAAGTATTTCTGTCTGTTTTAAAGCATACCGGTTGCTCTAAGCTTGCTAGGGGGGAACTGGAATTTGTATTGCATTTTGTTTGCATCCCTGAAAACTGTGTGCTCTCTTTTCCATCTCTTTATATTGCATAGTGGGGAGTGAATTGTCACAAGGAAAAGTGATCATATTATCTCTTGTTGAAACCATATCAGTTTATTTCTGTGCTGCATTCTTTCCATCATTGCTTTTCCTTGAAACCATAAAAGTATTCTCTGCTACCTTATGCTTTCTATACTAACTCCTCACTGATTGAAAAGAGTGTGCAATTGTAACATTACCCATTGTTGATCAACATTATATTCATAAGTGTGCTATTAAATATTAATTTATTCATAAAATTGTGATATATATATATATATATATATATATATATATATATATATATATATATATATATATATATAGTTTAATTTTTTCAAATAAATCTTTTAATTTGCAAAACAAACCTACTTCTTGGCTCAGTGAGGTCAGGGGGATTCAAAGAGAGGGGCGTTAGACAAGGGTTTATCATCCAGATTTATGAACTTGTCATAAAAATATATAAATAAGGGCTTCCCTTGGCCATCCCAGACTAGGCATTGACTTAGTTGGAGTGCTGAATTGAAGTCACTAACAATAAATCACTCTGCACCCTGCCCTTTTGGTCATTCCACTTCTTGAGGATGTCTCCATTGCCCCAGGACACCGCACCCAGTGCTACTGCTTTGTCTCTTATTTCTGTCCTGATGTTTTTCTTCTCCTGTACGGTGCTTCTCCTGTGCTTCTTTCCTTACAGTTCCCGAGTGACAGCCTCATCAGCAAGGACCTGGATCGCTACCTCACTGAATTTCTATACCTTCAGCCACATTTCAGGTACCTTGCCTTTGCCTTCTTCCCTTGGCTTGTTTGCCAGAATTTATGGGCTTGGATAGCGACGGGAAATGGGTGATTTTGAATAGATTGTGTTTTCAGAGAGGGCTGGCGGTGAGCTTCCTCTTTGAGAACGGGCACCGTTTCTGCTCTGTACTAATTGTTCCAGTAGAATTACAGATCAGTAATTCCTCCAGTTTTCATTTGGTAACGCTATTCCCACTTAAAAGTTGGGGAATGACCATTCAGTGTTGGTTCCAATTAATTGGTTTGGAATTACCACTACTTCCAATGTTCAGGTCACACACCCATGAACTTGTAATATGGCTCATATTCTGCTGGATAAAATGGCAGTAAGTGTTGTATAGCCCCACGGAATTAGCGTTGTTTACTGGCATACTCATACTGAGGCCCACTGTGTTGTGGTAATCTGACGGTGCGTGATTAACCTTGATCGACTGGCATCTGTGCTGTTATGTTCTCGAGGTCCATAGTGAACTTGTTCACCAGAGGATTTATGTTTACAGAGGGGAGACCTCAAGTGTCTGACTTATCAACATGCTTTGATTTGATTAAGTAGACTGTGTAGAAATGATTGACTGTGACCTGTATGACTATATTTGCAAATCTTTGAGAGGCTGTGGACTCCCAATAGCATGATAAAACTATGAACCATCCATTTAAGGCAAGAACATAGTAGTATATTCAAATGCCACTTTCAAGTAGGGAACAACGATTGGCAATTGTGTCAATGGGCTAATGGACATGATTTACCTTAATATTGCCAAGGCAACACTTTTGTGCCTACTTTATAGGTATATTCTTTGAATGTTTTTATCCACAGTTGGTCATATAAAATGGGAAAATGTGTCTTTTCTGCATGCCTACACTAGTTCCACTGATGGCCAAAGGTACTGTCGGGGTGCAGTGTATTTTAAACCAGCAGGGTAGCCAATGCTAATGTGGTTGTGTTTTGATACCCAAGAAGTAGATCTGTAGATCTGTGTGCAGAAATACTGCAGATATGGGAACACGTTGAAGATGAAACATCTCCGGGCAATGCTGTAGTCCCCCAGAAATGTGCCATTGTCCCATTTCTCCACCAGATAAAGTGAGGGTGTTTTTATTATTATTATATTAACAATATTATTGTTATACAGCGCAAACCTAGCTTAGGAACAACACAGCATAGTAAAGCTCATAGATCAAAACATTGATAGCAAGAATTTAACTAATCATCAAGTAAACATTAGATAGGTACAGTACTTTATGTTGGCTACCTGAGCCGTCAAAGCATACAAAGTAATATAACATCATATACCTAGCAAATATAATGTCCTATTCAATGATCCAGAAAGAAATATCAGTGCTATCTAGATTCTGCATAAACATGAATTCCGCCTTATCTCTAAACGTTATTGCAAAAAACAATAACATTTGATGGTTAATATTTTAAAAAACAATACAGAAGAAAAAAGGTCACATATAATTAGTCACAACAACATGTTATCAGCCTGAATTCTTTTGAGGAAATACAGAATGAAATGTATACAATCACATTAGAAATTGATTCCCTGCGTTTCCAAGCTAGCTATAAATGGTTAAGAAGTGTCCAATCCAAAAGGGTAGAATCAACAGAGAGCAAATATAATAACATAGTTCTACATTGGCTAAAGAGCAGACCACGAAATAAAATAATTATTTGTTTGCCTCTAATTGTTTGGTACGCTGGACAAACAAATAAGAAATGTATAAAATCTTCCAGAGCAGCACAGCAAAATGGGCAGTTAGGATCAGTATTTGAAGGGTTTTTTCATCCTGCAGTTATTGCCTTTGAGGGAATTAAATGCAACCTGGCTCTTGAGATTAGTATCCGTTCATTTTTGTGCTTGGTCCAGACAAGATATTTCTGTATTTCACCGCTAACAAACATGACATGTGAGCAGTTGGAAGGTTTCATAATTCCGTTAGACTCTCTTTCGCTTGTGATTTGTTCTAACATGATGGATTTAATAAGAGCCCCATATGCCTTATTACATCTCTTTGGATTGATAAAACATGATTGACTTTCTCTAACAGAGATTTTATGCACAAAAGTGAGATATAACTTGAATAACTTGAGATTGTGTCGGAAGTGGCCTCATTGTATTCTCGAGAGGTGTGGTTTGACACATTTTTCACATTAGTCTTGGGAGGATAGCTCAGGGGCAACATGTTTGCCTTGGAAGCAAGACGACACAGAGCAACACAGGTTCGGTCCGCGGGTCCACACTTAGAAAACTCATATATCATATCATATCATTGAGAGGTTCTTTCCTCTCTGTTTCAGACAGCTGCCGTTCTGCTGCAGAGAGACGCAGTAAGGTGAGTGCCCAGAGTTCAGGCAGAATCAGCTACCAGTGGTGGACAGCTGCAAGAGCAAATTGTGCCTTTTGGGTCTCTCTTGTGACAGCAACTTACTCCCTGGTGAGGTAAGGCGGTAAAGGAGTAAGGAGTTCCTTAACAGCGAGGGTGAGGCATTGGCCTTGCTGGGTCCTCACTGGGTTATTTCTCGCTAGAGCGCTATGTCGGGGGAAGCTGCACCCCAGATTGCGAGCGTGTTCTAACGGAACTGTAATCTGTCAGCGTCATGCTGAAACCAATAGAACGGAAATTGCATCCACGCATAACTCTGCATAATTTCTATTAAGTTTCCCCTGCAAGTCTCATGAACAAGATCTGAGTTGGAGTTGCGAGCAGAGTGCAGTGATCTGGGACGTCATTTCACCAAAATGCCTGGGGTAGCGGAAGTGACATCACATAACCCTTGACCTTTGACCACACCCCAAAGTGGCATCATGGGAAGCAATGGAACACAACCTTTCACCCCTTGACAAAACAGGAAGTGGCATCACATAGAATTCTTCCCAAGAACACTACAAAAAATATAATTACAATATCACTGTAATGTACTGTGTGGTATATGACCAAATTAATGTGACTACAAGCAAACGTCCAAGGTCAAATGATAATGATGTGTTATTAAGCATGTATTATAGAACACATATACATAAAATATCACCCAACATTTGTTGGTGCTCATTTATTGACCTCAGAAGGAAGGATAAAAAGAAGGAAGGATGAAAGGCTGAGTTGGCCTTGCCAGGATTAAAACCTGCACCCTGGATATCACACACACATCGCAGCAGCGAGCACACAACACACTGAGCTATCTTACTGGCTATAGCTATCTTACCGGCTATAATAAAATAAGCAATTATGTGTCTGAATGTTCTCAAAGCCGGAGTGCAAATTACATTCTTTTTTAATGTTTTAATTTTTTTTATTATTTGATTTAATTGTACAAAACAATTTTTACAGAAAAGAGAAAAAATGGGAAAGTTCAATCAAAAGAAAGTTCAATGATCCTTTATGCCCTCCCTTTGTTGTGTTGGATCTTTTTCTTTTGGTCCAGCCAAACCAATGTGTCTAAAGAAGCCCACAACTGCAATCACCCATTGGGTTTTTTCACCACTGGGGTGCCCACCATTCTTGTTCATCATAGACATGCAGGTTCTTCAAGAAATGTCCAATCCAAGTATTTATTTCATTCTTCAGACCTGAACACAATAGAAGTTGATGTTTTATGGCTCCATCTGCATCGGCTTTTCACAAAAGCAACAGTTGCTAGGCCTCTTACTGCACGAATTTCATTTGTGCTCATCAGGTTCAGCCCTATCCTCAGAAAATATTTGCAAGTTCGTTGATCTGGATATTTGAATAGGTAAGGGGGCGCTTCATTGAGTTTTATGTGTCTTGGTGGGAGGTCTTTAGTGAACATGAAACGTGCTGCTTCCTCCTGAGTTTTGATCCAGTCGAACTCCAGTAGTTTTTTGTTGACCTTAAGCGGATTCTGAACCAGCTCATCCTCAGTACTTCCAATTCTATCCAGAAGTGTTCTATTTTTTGCCTCCAATTAGTGAGCATGGGATTATGTTCCCCATCCATTTCTCATTTGATACATTCAAAGAGCGCCTTTGGGGACAGGAGAATCATTTTCCTGTAGAGCATTAGTCCATTCTGTTCTACTTTTGCTTTTACGGAAGTTGTACAAAGTTCACGGCGAATTAAGGCCATCAGCGTTGATTGTGGCAAAGTGAGGACTTGTCTCCAAAATCGACCCTTCAATTTCTTCCAAATTGTGTCTGGTAGCAAAGGCATGGCTTCTACTCCATAAGTTAGACTCGGCACAATTTTAGCTTTGAAGAAATTCAGAATTGGTTTTAAAGAAAAACGACCAAACTTCCTGTTGACCATTTTTGTTTGTGCAACCAAGGAGGTAATTTTGTCATCCAGATGTTCTTGCATAGGGAGTTCAACACTGCTGTTGTTTAGGATAATGCCAAGATATTTAAAGCATTTAACCTTCTCTAGTTGACTCCCATCTGCATACAGTTTTGGACTTTCTTGTTTGTCCCAGACTTACCAAACAACATAGTTTTTGTTTTTGCTTTGTTGAGCTCCAAATTGTTCTCTTTCAAATAGGCAATCTGATTGTTTAGCTTTCCATAAAGTCCACTGTGTAAGAATTATACAGGCCTGGAGCTAATGGACACCTCTGCTTGACTCCTCACACCGTGGGTATCTCTTTAGATAGAAGACCAGCTCTGTTTAATCTCACTCTCATTGATGTTGAAGAGTAAAGTGACTTAATGGGGGCAAGAATGGAGTCTAGGCACTTGCGCTGTTCAAGCTTGTTCCAGAGCGTTTCCCTGTTGACCCGGTCGAATGCTTGAACCAGATCAACAAATACCAGATGGACAGCTGGTTTTCCAGCTGATGATTTTGCCTTCAGAGCGCTCAGCAGTAGGATGTTACCCATGGTGCCAATGCCTTTGACAAACCCCGTCTGTAGAGTATCATAGCATTTTACAAGCATTGTCCATTCATATAGATTCTCTAGAGCAAAGGATCCAAACAGTTTGCCGATGGTGTCCAATAAATCTATGCGCCGGTAATGACAGGCATCGTCCTTAGTGCCTTTCTTGAAAATCCAGTCTGCATGAGCTTTCCTCCATGATGGCGGGATCTCTCTTGTTGCAATGAAGTTTTGGAAGACAGTGCTGACAAACGCAGCCCAGGCTTCTGGGTATTTCTTCAGTTCACAATTGGTTATCTCATCTGGCCCTGCCGCACTTGAGTTATTGAGCTTTGTGATCTTATTAGTGATTTGATCCATGTTGGTTGTGTAAGAAGATTCAATTCAACACTACAGCTAAGTCAATGCCTAGTCTGGGATACTGAATGGAAACCCTTATTGATATATCTTTATGTCCAGTTCATGAGTTCTGGATGACTACCCCTATATAACACCCCTCTCTTAGAATCCCACTGACCCCACTGAGCCAAGAGGTAGTTCTGTTTTGCAAGTTTAAAAGGTTTATTTGAGAAATATAACGGTATATCTATCACACTCTTATAATAAATTAATATTTAATATCACACTTAAGAATATGAGCAGTAATCAACAATGAATAATGTTCTACCAGTAAACTGATTTGGTTACTCAGGAGTAGTATAGAGGATGAGGTAGCACACTTGTGAATAGGAACAGAAGAATAAAGGGGTAGAGAATGCTTTATATGGTTGAAGGAAATGCAAGGTGGAATAAATGCAGTACAGAAATAACTTGATATGACTTCAACAAAACAAGCAATCACTTTTCTTTGACAATTCACCCCCCCTTTATGAAATGTAAGGAGATGAAGAGGAGAGCACACAGTTCTTACAAATGCAATCAAATATAATTCAGTTCAATTCCCCCCGAGCAACTTAGAGAAATCAGGTATGAGTTTTAAAACACCGGCCCAAGTGCTTTGAATGTGGTGGCAAGGAAGTGAAAAATATGCCGAAAATGGTTTTAATTCCCTTTAGGAGGTTCAGGGTGAGTGAGAGATACTTGGGATGAGTTCAGGCTCACATTAGCAATGATTCAGAGATGGTGATTAAGAGGCAAACAAATTTTTAGCAAGGAAAGAAATGACTGCTGATGGTTACACGTGGCTGGATTTTTTAACCAAATCGCAAATTGCGGTGAAATTCGCGAGTGCGTGAATTGGGATTATGGCAAAAGTATAAGGAGTGGGATCGTTGGAAAGCTGAGATCCTAAGCTTTCAGAGAAAGTTAAACCAAGTTCCTAGGACGAACGGTTCCAGAGATATAAATTTCGGATTTAAAGTAACTCAAATTGACAAGTGACAGCTATGCAGCTGCAGAATTGACAAGTGACAGTGGTGCAGCTTTACAAAATGACAAGTGACAACTTCTAGGAGGCAGTTCTGGTTAGATTAAAATAGTTTGGATTAGATTATTTTAAACTAAGAGCTTATTTCTGTCACAATCTGACCTAAGTACTCACAATATATTTTGGAAGGACTGGACCTCGTCACGGATCTGATCAATCAGGCTAGCTGCACTTCACAGCGATCTGGTCTCTGGGTCTGCGGTTCTGCACGGTCTGGTCTGGTCTGGTACTGGTCTGGTCTGTCCGGATACAGTGGTCTCTGCACGGCTCCTGGATCTCTGCACTGGTCCTGGCAAAAGTTCTTGGCAAGGGATTCAAGCAGCTCGCCCGGCTGTGAGTAGCTTGCAATGATTTGAGGCCTGCTGCAGAGAACTCAGTTTTTGGTTTTAGGCCTCTGATTTAGGTTCTAAAGTATAGGTTCTAGGTTCTGGAGTATGTAGCTGGAGTCAGTCTGGAACTGGTATCTTCTGGATGTTGTGTGGTCCGGCAAAACGCTCTGCAGCAACTGGATTTGAATGTCCTCTCTAGCTTCCAGTGGCTCTTTTTATGTCTTTTGAAAGTGGGTGTGTGCGCAGCATCACTAAGCCAGCCCCTCCCTCAACTGATCATTGGTCAAGCTTTTCTCTCTTCCTTGATAGGGGAAAGGAAATGTGAGTCATGCTGATGCTGTTTTATGGCCTGCAGAAAGGACACTCCCCTGTCAAATTGCACACAAATTTATATTTGACCCAAATACATATTCCACAGATACACAGTTGTTTGTCATTGCATACACACATCATGCATTACTGATGGGAGGCACTGTTCCGACCCTGGCGTTTCTAGGAGCTTGGGTAAAGAAATGGCAGCTTTTTGCGCTTTTTAGTAGCTTTCCCATTATCGGATTTTTCTCCAAATTTATACAATTGTGTGCAAGGCATGTGGGCATTTAGATAAGGAAGTGTCAGATTTTTAACATGCATACATTTAGAGTAACAGCCTCTTTTCCGCTCGTAAACCCCCTGATCATACCACCGGGTCCTAAAACCTCTTAAAATGTGGCCAGAAAAATCACAAAATTTATGGTATCATTTAGATAATTTTGACAAGTCCGCACCATGAGTTATACATCTTTCTTAAAATCATATTCTGGCCAACAGGGGTGTGTCTTCCCAGGTCACATGGTGGAGAAACCAGTCTATCCACTTTCTTTAAGCTCAGCCTGTCCTCAGAGGGGGCTGCCCCTCCCCGTTTCTGCCAAGAGGAAGCCACTTTACGACCCCCCCCCAATAAACCATCTGCCTGAGTCAAGGAAGGGCTTTGTTCAAAAGGAAGCCATTTAGGACCCCCCCAATAAACCATCTGCCTGGGCCCTTTGTTTAGTTTCCTGCAGTCCCCAGGTAATTCAATCAGAGAGTGTGTGACCTCCTTTTGGCAGGGGCAACATAATGCATCCAGGCCTGGGAACCTGCTGATCAAGTTTCAACTCCTGTGGGGGTAGATGTCAGGCAGAATTGGAATCTCTTTAAGCCTGTTTTTAGCTACATGTCATTTTGGGTTCCCAGTTTAAATCAAACGTACAATTTTTACACATGCAGCTAGAATGCTGATTCTAAGTTCAAAAATATGACATTTCAACAGTGACAAACTATGTGACACTCAAAAGTAGGTCATTCATTTATTCTAAACATTTCGATTTTAGTGTCTTTCAGTTCAGTTTAGCACTCAGCCAGTCTTGTTATCAACATTATTCTGGGCTCTTCATCTTCCCAGATTTTGCAGGCACACAAAACTTCATTCTGCCAGATGTCTGCTGGTCTTCAGTGAGATTTTTGGATGTGTTGCAATGTTTGAAAATAGGCATTTTGAGCTGGCATTCAGAGCACCCAAAGGTAATTTTAAAGCGTTTTTTTTTTTCCGAACAGGCGCTGCTTTTTTACCTTTGGCACCCATTCCACTTATGGCAGCCTGGCCCATCATGCTCGCACTGGTGGGTGGCAAGTTAGGCAACCATTTTGGTGTGCGCACAAACTTCATGGTTCTCCTGGATTCTGGCGCACATGTGGGCTTTTTGGCCATCTTGGATTTTCTAAGCCCACAGCACCAAATGTTGCAGCCAGATAGCTCAAACGTGGGTCAGGACACCCAACAAGGCCCCCCCATGTGACTGCACTTTGAATTTGAGTCGATGGGGAGTCGGGGGCACAGAAGGTTTTGACCCACGCACTGGTATGTCTGCATAATCTTCTTCCAATTCTGCAAATGGCACAGTTCAGCATCTTTTCCTCCATCCGGTACTGATCGATCGGTTCTCCTTGCCGGTCCTTATGGGAATATTGGACGGTACCCCGGGCCCCTCGGATCTTTGCTCCCGGTCTCCATTTCGTCCTCCTTGGCCAGTCTCCAGGTTTTCTTTCTCCTAGGACGACAAAGGAAGAGCGGCAATACCTATTCATGGACATTTCTCCCCCACCATTGATATAGTGGGGTGGCATATATATTTTAGAACTCAACAGATATGAACATGCACATTTTTTTAAATTAAGAGACAGGAACACATAACCTTGAGAAACACATAATTTGATAGGCTATATGTAGGATATTTTAGGGTTGGAATTGAATTACTCTGGAGCGGTACCCTCTGGGATTGCAGAGGACTCCTCCAGTTGCTGCAAAGTGTGCCTGGGATGGCAACTCTTCAACTGGTTTATGTGGACCCACTTGTCTTCCCCCTCTGCCAAACCGCCTTTGGGGATGCGGATCTTGTAGGCCACAGGGGAGATCTTGTCTATAATCTCAAAGGGCGACTTCCATGTAGGCAACAATTTGCGCTGTCTTGCCTGGTTTCTTTGGAAGTTGTATAAATAGACCCGGTCCCCCACCTGATATTCCTTCCCGGAAGTTTTCAGGTCATAGTGGGTCTTCATACTCTCGGCTGATCTTTCTAGATTCCGCTGAGCATAGGCAAAAGCATGTTGAAGGTGTTTCCTTAAATTCTCCACATACTCATGAGTTGCGGAGGCATTTATCAGTGTCTGCTCTTGGGTCCTGTAGAGCAAATGCTGGGGAAGCACCATCTTGCGCCCAGTCATCAACTCAAATGGTGACATTTTGGTTGCAGATGAAGGGGTAGATCTGATGGCCATTAGGACCAGAGGTAATCGGATATCCCAACTTGGCCCAGAATCTGCCACAAACTTTTTTAAGATGCTCACAATTGTCCGGTTGTAACGTTCCACTACTCCAGAAGAAGCTGGCCTGTAAGCAATATGTAGCTTTCTTTTGACCCCCCAGTATCTCCCACATCTTTGTCATTACTTCACTGGTGAAGTGGCTACCTCTGTCTGACTCAATCCTTTGAGGTAGACCAAAACGGGAAAAGATGTGGTGAATCATCAGGGCAGCTGCAGTTTCTGCCTTGCAATTTGGGGCTGGGAGACATTCCACCCACTTGGTAAACAAGCATGTCACCGTCAACATGTACTTATTCCCCCTAGCAGAGCGAATCACAGGGCCTACAAAGTCAATTTGCAAATCTGACAATGGGAGTGTCATTCCCCTCTTTTGGAGAGGTGCCCGGTGTGTGATGGATGTTGGATGAAATTGTGCACACACAAGACAACCCTTCAAATATTGGTTGAGGTCCTGGCCCATGTGTGGCCAGTATGCAACCTCTCTTAAGATTTCCAGTGTTGTGTGAAACCCCCTATGAACGGCGGTGGCCGCATCATGGGCGTGACTTAACATCAGGCTTCGGAATGAGGTAGGAACCACCCACTGATCGTGGCCAGCTTTGGATTTCCTTACCAGCAAACCGTCTTGGATTCGGAATATTTTTGGACATTTCATCAACACTCTTAGGTCCTCTTTCCCACTGTAATCGGTATCCGTCAGGGGAAAGTTCTCAGGGTCCTCAAGGTGTTGGTAAAACTTAACAATAATTGGATCCCCCTTCTGAGCTGTAATCAAATCAGCATCAGGGGTCTCCTTGCTCCATTGGGCAGTTGAAAGATCATTGTGAGCATTTGTCTGGGACCTAGTGATAGCAGTGACCTGGTTTTCCCCCAACAGGGACTCTATTTCGATTAGATCCCCTTGGATGGCCCCGGTTTTGGCCAGCTGATCAGCTAAGTCATTTCTAGTTTTGTCTGGTCCCTCTACTTTGGAATGACCCTTGATCTTTTTCCAGTAGATGGTCATCCCATTCGATGTGACCAGATCATCAATGTTTTGGATTAACTTCCCATGTTTCAAGGGTTTGTAATTAGCACATAACATGCCTCTGGTTTTCCAATTAACCAGGTGCTCCACGAACCCGTTCCGTACATAATCTGAATCTGTGATTATGACCAGTTCTTGGAGTTGATGTTGGACAGCAGTGAGGATGGCCTGATGCACAGCCATCAATTCTGCCACCTGACTACTTCGGGGACCAATTTTGTATCCAGCGGAGGGTTCTGGGAACTCCTTCACCCATGCATTCCCTACGCCAGCCACCAGTTCTTTCTCCCCGTCGTTGTCAACATGGTAAGAGCATCCATCCACATTGACAATGGGCATTCCCTCACACTTGTCTTCTTCAAAGACTTTGTGTGGGGAATTAAGGTATGCCTCCATGTTGTCCTTGATTTTTAGACTTTCGTCCTCGAGACAGTTTTCTCTGGCACAATCATGAAAGTCAGCCAGACCTTGCGCGAGGGGACTCTTCTTTTTTTGGCCATATCTGACCTCCACAGGAAAGCCTTGCATTGACAGAATCCAGGAAGTAATTTGTGAATTACTCACATTTCCACCCCGGATTCTGTCACTTTGGAGATATTGCAGAGGCTGGTGTGGAGTCTCCACTATGATGTGTTCCCCCTGGATAAACGTGCGGTAATTCTTCAATGCCCACACCGTTGCCAGGAGTGCCTTCTCACAATCGTTGAATTTTTCCTCCACAGAGGATAAAGTTTTGCTCGCATAGGAGATTACTTTATTGACCTTGTCATGCTTTTGGTATAATACTGCCGTCAAGCACGTATTAGAGAACCCTGTCTCCAGGAAGAACTCCTTGTTTCTGACAGGGTAAGCTAGGCAGGGCGCTTGTGAGAGGCTTCTTTTGAGTTGTCTTACTGCCTCGGCTTGTTCTGGACTCCATTCCCACTTGACCCCCCCTTCAGGAGATGAATCAGGGGTCTGGTGATCTCTGCGTAGGCCTCAATGAACTTTCTGCTGTAATTAGTCAGTCCAAGGAGGCTCCTTAGTTCCCGCAGAGTTGTGGGGTCTTTCAGTTTCTGAAGTGCTTCCACTTTCTTTTCCTGGGGACAGAGACCATGAGGAGTAATCTCATGCCCCAAGAAATTAACACGGGTTCTACACCACTGTGCTTTCTGAAAGGAAAGTTTTGCTCCGGCGGCCCTCAACTGGGACAAAACATAACGGATCTCCGCTATGTGTTCCTCCACAGATAAACTTTTGATGAGGACATCATCTACATAAGCCAGGTTACCCCTTGCACCCAGGTCGGGCATGGCCTTGTGTAGGAAAATGTTGAATTCATTGCCGGAGTTGAGGTATCCGAAGGGAGTCCGGGTCCATGTGTACTGCTGGCCCCCAAAGGTAAAAGCCAGCTTGTATTGGTCCTCCCTACTGACAGGCACAGTCCAGTATCCATTGGTCAGGTCTATTGCAGTGAATACCTGTGACCCCTGGATCTGGGCCAGCCCTTGGTCAATGTAGGGCAGAGGCCATCGGGAAGTATGGACCCGTTTGTTGAGCTCCCTGAGGTCGGCGCAGAGTCTCCACTAGCCGTTTGGCTTCAATATTCCCAGCACCGGGTTATTGAAGGTGCTGTGAACTGGACGGATTATTCCCCGGGACTCCAGGTTCTTAATTATTTCAGTAAGGGACTCCATTGATGCGAGAGGCAAGCGATATTGCTTCACAAACACTGGAGTCATGCCAGGGTCCGTGGGGATTGTTGTTGTGTGGATGTCGGTGCGGCCACAGTCATATGAGTCTACCGCAAAGAGATCTTGGAAATCCAAGAAAACTTGTTTCAACTTTTGCTTTTGTTCCAGAGTCACACAGGCATCAGCTAGGTTGACTCTCTCTTCCACCATCTGCCTGAAGCCTGGAAAGACTTCATGTTTGGCTATCTCAGCGGCCTCCTCCAGCTGGGTGGAGAAGTCCCTGGTCAGAGGGCTGATTTGGACTGGAGGCTTCAGGTGGGAAAGGCAGCCCTCATGGACCTGGAAAATCACCTCATCCTTCCTGAAGTCACAAGTCACATCTTCCTTACCGTAAGGGCAAGAAGTGTACACGAGGAAGTTCCCCCCATGCCGGGTGAAAATCCTGTCTGGTGTTGCATTGTCCTCACTGTCACTGTCAAAACAGTCCTTGTGGATTGGTCCTAACAGTTCATTTCCTAAATCAATGGAGAAATGTCAGTCATTAATCGCCATTCCAATAATGGTGCCTGCGGCTAGAGTAATACTCTTTAAGTCGCTGTTATCCACCTCTATTGGAATGGTGTCATGTTCTATGTTGACTAATGGAGTTGGGTTTACCCCCAACCCTTGCTGTTGGAGAGACGCATTTAGATGTATATAAGCATCAGGGTTTTGCAATTTTTGTCCTCTTTTAACTTTCACTACCAGAGAGAATTGTCGGGTCCTTTCTGGGATGGTGACTTCCTCTTTGATCTGAATTTCAACTGCATAAGGTAGCAATTGAGCTGACCTAAATGCTTTTTCTGGATCATCAAAGCCCATGGGATTATCCGCTAATTGGGACCAAGCTTTGAAGTTTATTAGGTCCAAACTAATGGCAAAGCGATTGAGAATGTCACTGTCTAAGTAAAAGGCGGCAGTGACGTCTCGCACGACCCAACAATTATGGACTATGCTCTTGTTGCCAATGGAGATTTTGAGCATACACCTGCTTGGCAGGAGATGTTTGGAATTAGGTGCTTCCAGGTCCATTTCCCATTTGTCTATCAGTTTGAATGTGGGAATGGCTGGATCTTTTGGGAGTTGGCGGAACATGGCTTCGCTGATGAAGCTCTTACCGTTGTTCACTCACACTCGAGCGAGAACAGAGTCCTTCCCATCATTTAACTGGACAGGGATGAACAACTGCTCTCCAATTTGCTGAATATCAGCCAGGCTCTGAGCTGATTTCACATCTTTCTGGACTATAGGAGTGGGAGTTTCTGATTGTGGATTAGTAAAGAATTTCAGGGTGTTTCCTTCCAGTGTGGAATACCACCTTAAACTGGAAGGAAGGTTGATTTTCAGAAATAGAGAGGACCCCCTATCACTAGTCTGTTGTCTTACTGCTATTACTGTCACGTCTGGAATTTGGTTGTTCTGGAAGTGAAATTCAACTTGGTCAGATTTTTGTTCAACCATGTGGCAAGTGCCATTTAAACTAACATGGTTGACAATCTGTTTTAATTTTATTGATCGGCTAGTCTGGGTCCAGAGGACCTTGTTTACACAATCTATTAGGGGTGACAACCTTCTCAGGAGGTCATTCCCTAGTAAACAAGGAGTGCCCTCTGGAGTCACTACTATGACCGGGTGTTTCACTTTGTGTCGCCCAATTTTGATGTCCAAATCTGCAGTCCCCTCGACAGGAATTTCCTTCCTGTCAAAGTTCTGCAGTTGTCCAGGAAGAAAGGTGAGAGGAATACGGTAATTCTCCCCCCTTCCGGCATTTAGTTCCTCAAAGGCCCTTTTGGACAGAAGGGTAGCTTGGGATCCAGTGTCCACCAGTGCCAAAATTGTACCCTGCCCCTGTACTTGTACCGGGGCATAGTATCTTCCCTCCTTCTCCTCAAGGGGGCACAAATAATGCACATTTTTGGACAACTGGTGGGCTACCTTTCTGGTTTTGGACATTGCTAGCAAAGAGATTTGGGCAGAATTCTGTGGAGAGCCTGGGGAATCTGAAAGAAAATGTTGGCAACTGGAGATCAGAGCCATTGTGGGTTCCCCTGGTTCCGTTTCTGGGCCGCCCCTCGCTTTTTGGAGGCAGTCACCAGGATGGGTTTGAACCAGGGGATTTTGGTATTGTTGGTTCTGGGATGAGATGATGGGCGGTGGTAGCTCAGTCTCCACTCTCCCCAGTCTGAATTGGCATCCCTTGGGACCCATTTTTCCTTGGGAGGAGTTCCCCATCTCTGAAGGAGAAGATCCTTTTCCCAGGATCTTCTGAGGATCCCTCTCCCTCAAATTGGAAGACCTGTACCTCCTCCACAAAGTGGGTCTGTTTGGGTCCTTTGTTTCTCCTACCTCCTCTCTGCTCCTTGGGTGGCAGACTTTCAGGGGTAGGAGATTTTGTTTCCGGTTCCTGGTTTTCCACGGGCTGTTTACAGGTTGGGAAGGAAGCTTCCTCCAAGGCTTTATACCCTCCTTCCCCTTGTGCCTCCTCCCTGGGAGCCGCTGGGTTATCGGGGTGCTGCCCCCGTCATTGTTCTGGAGCACCAGGTCCAGAGTTTGGGGCATTCTGCGGTGGCATGCTCATCTGAGGGTTCTGTTGAGCCCTCAGTATGTGACCCAGATCCCGTGCCATATTTTGGACTTTGCACTCAAGTTGTGAAACCCGTTCAGGCTGATAAGGGTGCTCTATTTTCTCCCCTGGGCTGATCCCGGGAAGGGTAGCTATCCCTTCTCTGGTAGTACCCCTGGTTGGGAAGATTTTGGTACCCCTCCACCCTTGGCCTACCCTCTCCCGGATTAGGTTGTCTGGGCTCAGGGAATAGGGGAAAGAAGGATGGATGATTTTGGGGCTGGAAATTGGGTGGATACCTGGGGAAAAAGTTCTGCCCAGGATTTGGAGAATTTCTGCCCTCCTGTGGGAAGTTGGGAGGGAAGTTCCCTGGGTTAGGTGCTTGGCCGGTTCCCCCCCCTTGGGCTGGAGGAGTCCACACATAACCCAGGATTGGTCAGTTTCCCTTGTAGCGGGGACTTACATAGTCAGGGGAGCGGGGGACCCCATTTGTGGGACTACCTCCTCGACTCCCTGTCTGTGACTGGCCCGAGGGCCTTCTGGGCTGTGAATTATTTGGTGCAGGCAGGATTTTAGGCCCTCCATCTCCAAATCTAAAAAGGGGGCAACCTTTACCTCTGCCACCTTGGCAGCAGCAGGGGTGCTGTTGGTTTTGGGGTTTTTCGGCGCGTTATTTTGATTTTCGATAGGCTTCTGCACCTCATAGATCCGGGTAGCCTGTTCAATGACCCAGTCTAAAGATCTTTTCTCATGAAAATCTCTCACGAGCTGGGTCATTATATATTTAGGGAGAGCATGGAAAAATGTATTGACAAACTCTTTGCTGTCTGTGCGCACCCTTCTGATGGTCTGCGCAAAAGCATGCTTTAATTCTTGCACAAACTCTTGTTGGGCCTGATCCTCCCCACATTGCAAATTGTAGGCTGCCTTGCGAGCCTCTTGGGGATTTCTGTGCACAGAAAAATGTTTCAAGATGGCTGCCCTGTATGTGGACCACCTTGAATGATTTTGGTCCTCCAGCCCCGCAAAGAAACTGGAGTACTCTGGTGAGAAGGTCCACTTTACATATTGAATACAGCTTTGGATGTCCTTCAAATGAAAAGTCTCCATCATTTGCTCAAACAGCTCTAAGTGCTCCCAAACAGAATACTTGGCGTTCTTATGATAAGGCTTGATAACACTCCTTATTGCCTTTATTTGCTTCAATGGGTCCTTAAGCAAGGCCCTTTTTGCCTTATTGGCCTTTTTAGTTCGGGTAACCCTGGTCCATTCATCCTCTGACTCAGAGGCACTGCTCCCAGAGGTTCCTGTCTGATCTTCCAGCTTTTCCCAGATTCTGTGAGCCTGGGAATGGCTGGCAGAATGTGGGGACCTGGTCTCCTGTGTCCTGCGCCATTCAGAGGAGTCTTCAGATTCCTCCTTGCTGCCAGGATTTGATGGGTACCCCCCCACTGACCTGACTGGGCAGAAGTTTTCAGGATGCCCTTAATGGGCCTACTCTCCTGGGGTTCCCCACTAAATTGCACTGTGCCTGGGTGCCCATACCCGGATGCCCGCCCCTCCATTCCTGGGAGGTACTGGCCTATGAGCCCCATACTTCTGGTTGGATAGTAATCTGCCATCCCTGTGGCCCGGTGCTCATGTGCGCCAGGGGACATAGGGTTGGCAGAGTCCAGGGACTGAGAGATATGAAGGCCTCTGGTACTAGGGCTCCTGAGGTTATGCTCAGGAATCTCCCTCTCCCCGCGAACCTGGTCTCTATCCACCCCTGCTCCCTGTTGCAATGCAAGAGCCTGCGCTTTCAGTTCCTCAGTTAAGGCCTTACTAGACTCTATCAGTCTCTCCTGCATCGCTACCTGTTGCTGGAGCCTATCATTGTGCTGACAGAGAGCCTCATTTTCTCTCTGTACCTCCTGATTGGTCCTGGAGTACTGGGCCAGTCTGGGCTGCAGGAGGGTTAACTCCTGAGCGGTGTCCCTATTGGCCTGCTCCTTTCTTGCCAGAGCATCCTCCACCCTCCTGGTGTGCTCTAACAAGTTCTGGTGTTCTTTTTGGAGGCCACCCAGTCCCTGGAGGGCCAGGTGATTTTCTTCCATTTTCCTTTTTAAGTGGCAGACTTCCTGGCCTAAGGTATCCCTTTCCTGACTAAGAGTCTGCATCTGTGCCGCCAGGTCGTCCCTTTGCCTTTGGAAGGCACCAGTTTTCTGGTGTTCTTCATCAAACTCTGCCTGGGTATCCAGGTCTTTCAAAATCAATTTATTGCTTTCCTCTTTCTCTCTGTCTAGTTGGATTTGCAGGGTGGCTACCTGCTCTGTGCATGCCCTGTTGAAATTGATCTGTTGCTCCAGCTTTTTCTGGCTCTGCAGTAAGGAGTCCAGACTGTCTTGATGCTCCTTCTGCAAAGCCAGAATTCTGGTATCCTGGTCCGTCTTTTCCAGGTTGCAGTCTATCCATGTCCTCTTTTATTTTAATGATATACTGCCTACTATCATTTTTTGACTCCTGGCTCCTCTGCAGCCTCTGCTCAGAAGAGACCAGGTCAGATTGGGCCTTTTCTAATGCCATCTGTTGCCTACTTACCATATCTTGGCCTTCAGCACATTTGTCCTGCATGGCTCCCATATATAGATACAAATATGCCGCTATCCTAACCATCTTGTCGTGTTCATCTTTAACTTTAGGAGCCATGTAAAATTCACTCAGGGCCACATGTAATGGACCCTGATCTCTCCATATATCTGACTCTGTTTCAGTGACCTGTTGCGCGATTGCCTGCTGCCAGACCGTTTGGTCCTGATGAGTCCACTCACCTCTCACTAATAGCTTATGTAAGAAGTGCTCTCTGGCTATTTTCATATCTACCAAGGTCGTCATTATGGAATTTGAGTTCCTTCCTGACTTACAGAAGTTTGTATTTTATTTTTGCAAAACAGACCTTTCCGTTAGAGCGTCCTTTTGAGGAGTGCTTTACAGCGTAACACAGCGTGGTGATCCGACCAGATGTATGTATCTTGTCAGTTAGCACACTGTATTAATCTGCACAAGTGATAGATCTAATCCGGAATCCCAGACGAGCCCCCAATTTGTAAGAAGATTCAATTCAACACTACAGCTAAGTCAATGCCTTGTCTGGGATACTGAATGGAAACCCTTATTGATATATCTTTATGTCCAGTTCATGAGTTCTGGACGACTACCCCTATATAACACCCCTCTCTTAGAATCCCCCTGACCCCACTGAGCCAAGAAGTAGTTCTGTTTTGCAAGTTTAAAAGGTTTATTTGAGAAATATAACGGTATATCTATCACACTCTTATAATAAATTAATATTTAATATCACACTTAAGAATATGAGCAGTAATCAACAGTGAATAATGTTCTACCAGTAAACTGATTTGGTTACTCAGGAGTAGTATAGAGGATGAGGTAGCACACTTGTCAATAGGAACAGAAGAATAAAGGGGTAGAGAATGCTTTATACGGTTGAAGGAAATACAAATTGGAATAAATGCAGTACAGAAATAACTTGATATGACTTCAACAAAACAAGCAATCACTTTTCTTTGACAATTCACCCCCCCTTTATGCAATGTAAGGAGATGAAGAGGAGAGCACACAGTTCTTAGAAATGCAATCAAATATACTTCAGTTCAAATCCCCCCCAGCAACTTAGAGAAATCAGGTATGAGTTTTAAAACACCGGCCCAAGTGCTTTGAATGTGGTGGCAAGGAAGTGAAAAATATGCCGAAAATGGTTTTAATTCCCTTTAGGAGGTTCAGGGTGAGTGAGAGATACTTGGGATGAGTTCAGGCTCACTTTAGCAATGATTCAGAGATGGTGATTAAGAGGCAAACAAATTTTTAGCAAGGAAAGAAATGACTGCTGATGGTTACACGTGGCTGGATTTTTTAAGCAAATCGCAAATCGCGGTGAAATTCGCGAGTGCGTGAATCCGGATTATGGCAAAAGTATAAGGAGTGGGATCATTGGAAAGCTGAGATCCTAAGCTTTCAGAGGAAAGTTAAACCAAGTTCCTAGGATGAACGGTTCCAGAGATATACATTTTGGATTTAAAGTAACTCAAATTGACAAGTGACAGCTATGCAGCTGCAGAATTGACAAGTGACAGTGGTGCAGCTTTACAAAATGACAAGTGACAACTTCTAGGAGGCAGTTCTGGTTAGATTAAAATAGTTTGGATTAGATTATTTTAAACTAAGAGCTTATTTCTGTCACAATCTGACCTAAGTACTCACAATATATTTTGGAAGGACTGGACCTCGTCACAGATCTGATCAATCAGGCTAGCGGCACTTCACAGCAATCTGGTCTCTGGGTCTGCGGTTCTGCACGGTCTGGTCTGGTCTGGTCTGGCACTGGTCTGGTCTGTCCGGATACAGCGGTCTCTGCACGGCTCCTGGATCTCTGTACTGGTCCTGGCAAAAGTTCTTGGCAAGGGATTCAAGCAGCTCGCCCAGCTGTGAGTAGCTTGCAATGATTTGAGGCCTGCTGCAGAGAACTCAGCTTGTTGTTTTAGGCCTCTGATTTAGGTTCTAAAGTATAGGTTCTAGGTTCTGGAGTATGTAGCTGGAGTCAGTCTGGAACTGGTATCTTCTGGATGTTGTGTGGTCCGGCAAAACGCTCTGCAGCAACTGCATTTGAATGTCCTCTCTAGCTTCCAGTGGCTCTTTTTATGTCTTTTGAAAGTGGGTGTGTGCGCAGCATCACTAAGCCAGCCCGTCTCTCAACTGATCATTGGTCAAGCTTTTCTCTCTTCCTTGATAGGGGAAAGGAAATGTGAGTCATGGTGATGCTGTTTTATGGCCTGCAGAAAGGACACTCCCCTGTCAAATTGCACACAAATCTATATTTGACCCAAATACATATTCCACGGATACACAGTTGTTTGTCATTGCATACACACATCATGCATTACTGATGGGAGGCACTGTTCCGACCCTGGCGTTTCTAGGAGCTTGGGTAAAGAAATGGCAGCTTTTTGCGCTTTTTAGTAGCTTTCCCATTATCAGATTTTTCTCCAAATGTATACAATTGTGTGCAAGGTATGTGGGCATTTAGATAAGAGATAAGGAAGTGTCAGATTTTTAACATGCATACATATAGAGTAACAGCCTCTTTTCCGCTCGTAAACCCCCAGATCATACCACCGGGTCCTAAAACCTCTTAAAATGTGGGCAGAAAAATCACAAAAATTATGGTATCATTTAGATAATTTTGACAAGTCCGCACCATGAGTTATACATCTTTCTTAAAATCATATTCTGGCCAACAGGGGTGTGTCTTCCCAGGTCACATGGTGGAGAAACCAGTCTATCCACTTTCTTTAAGCTCAGCCTGTCCTCAGAGGGGGCTGCCCCTCCCCGTTTCTGCCAAGAGGAAGCCACTTTACGACCCCCCCAATAAACCATCTGCCTGAGTCAAGGAAGGCCTTTGTTCAAAAAGGAAGCCATTTACGACCCCCTCAATAAACCATCTGCCTGGGCCCTTTGTTTAGTTTCCTGCAGTCCCCAGGTAATTCAATCAGAGAGTTTGTGACCTCCTTTTGGCAGGGGCAACAGAATGCAGCCAGGCCTGGGAACCTGCTGATCAAGTTTCAACTCCTGTGGGGGTAGATGTCAGGCAGAATTTGAATCTCTTTAAGCCAGTTTTTAGCTACATGTCATTTTGGGTTCCCAGTTTAAATAAAACTTACAATTTTTACACAAGCAGCTAGAATGCTGATTCTAAGTTCAAAACTATGACATTTCAACAGTGACAAACTCTGTGACACTCAAAAGTAGGTCACTCATTTATTCTAAACATTTCGATTTTAGTGTCTTTCAGTTCAGTTTAGCACTCAGCCAGTCTTGTTATCAACATTATTCTGGGCTCTTCATCTTCCCAGATTTTGTAGGCACACAAAACTTCATTCTGCCAGATGTCTGCTGGTCTTCAGTGAGATTTTTGGATGTGTTGCAATGTTTGAAAATAGGCATTTTGAGCTGGCATTCAGAGAACCCAAAGGTAATTTTAAAGCATTTTTTTTTCCGAACAGGCGCTGCTTTTTTACCTTTGGCACCCATTCCACTCATGGCAGCCTGGCCCATCATGTTCGCACTGGTGGGTGGCAAGTTAGGCAACCATTTTGGTGTGCGCACAAACTGCGTGGTTCTCCTGGATTTTGGCGCACATGTGAGCTTTTTGGCCATCTTGAATTTTCTAAGCCCACAGCACCAAATGCTGCAGCATGATAGCTCAAACGTGGGTCAGGACACCCAACAGATGGAACAGCCCAATCCATTTCCTTTTTTACCGGAGCAGTTGACATCTCTCTTGCAGGTTTTCTGTGCAATTCTTTGAAGTGGGAGACCCAGGTAAGTTCAGCCACACTGTTGCACTCTGTAGTAGATATCATTAAAATGGTAACTGAGATTTAACAGCAAGTGAGTTCATCTACAGGTCTGGAGCAAAGTTGGCCACATGTCAAGCTTGCATGGATCTACTTTTCAGTCTTCAGAGGTTGTCAAAATACATACCAATGAGAGGGTTCTTAACACTGTATTAAAGAAATTATATTAGCCCTGCAGATGCAGCGCACTCACACAGCATTCCATATTCTGGGCACTCTTTACCTGATGCATGCAAACAAACATACTGAATAGCATGCCAGGGATGTAGGAAAGATAGACATATTACAACAAAGCATTAATTGTGGCACAATGAAATCAAGGCCCACTTTATGTGCTATGGTCAAGCATTTCCACACTGTACACAAGCTTTTAGGCACGAGGATTTTGTCAAATGAGCGAGGACACCGAGATGAAATGTCTTGTGATGTTCGTAACAGAGACAGCAGCAGAAAAAAAAACATGCTGTAACTGCAACTTGCAAAAACAATATATTGATACTAGGGTATACCAAACCAAGTGAACTGAGGATAGCACAGGGGCAACGGGCTGGTCTTGGAAGCAAGACCACGCTGAGCAACAGAGGTTCGAATCCTGGATCCATGGTTAGAAACCAAACTCAGGTATGGTATTAGGCCTTGTTATAAAAAAAAAAACAATTCATGAATAATCAGGGAAACTACATAATATGGACAGAGCGGAATAATATGAGATTGACTAGGTATTTAACTAATAATGAGACATCCTTGTTGGAAAGGTTGGATCTCCATATTTGTGATTTTAGGCTGCTAATAAATATCCTGGGAAAATACTTATTTCTGAATGTTACATTTGATAATAGAAATTGTGTTTTTTAAAGCGCATTTGAATATTTTACTCCAGATTAAAAGAAGGCACTATCGTCAGTCCAGAGTCTCTGTTAAGAAGAATGTGATCCTATCCCTAGTGGAAAAATCGAGGCAATTGGGAAATATTTCTACTCGCTATAAAAATTGCCTTAGGGCACCCAAGTCTCTTTTTCCATTATTAACTGGATGCTACTCTTTAAACTTCTACAGAGCAATGACAACAACAGATTCTGGTCCTTCATTAGGAGCTACACTGCTGGTTACTCCTCCCAGGAAGATGATGTAATATCAGAGCCTGAGTGGATTCCTGCAATTAATAACTTATATTATGATACCAAAAGTATTGCTCCTGTTACTGAGGTTTGACTTCCCTCACCTAGTGAGGAGTGTGACTTCGATATTGTTCTCATTCTCAGTTATTATGAACAGACATAAGAACACTAGGGCACGTGGCCCAATGGTGTTGCAAATGCTGTAATTAAGCTCAATCCCAACATTTGGGCTACTACTTTGGAACAACTTTTCTGAAATATTGTGGTTACTGGCTTGATACTCGTCAGTTGGAGAGGATCTATACTCCTCACTGTATTCCAAAAAGGGGACAGGAGTAATCCCGATAATTATAGGCTCATGGCCATGTTAGATAGCAGTCAAAAGATCTTTGCAATAATGCTTTTGAAAATGCTTAAAAATGGGCTGAAAAAAAGGCCTTCTTCATAAGCTTCAGACGGGTTTTCGTAAAAGGCCACTCTACTATACACAATATCTGTGCCCTTCATAGTGTTATGGCTGAGGTTGAAAGTTGTAAGGCTAGGAAATTGTATTTCTGTTTTGTAGACTTCTCAAAGGTGCTTGACTCGGTATCTCGCTCCCGTTTATGGGAAAAATTGCACGCTTGGGGCATTGATGACCGATTATTGTATTTTATTAAGACATTATATACAGATACTTCGGTTGTGGTGCGTGTCAACCAAGAAGGCCAAGTAATGCAATCTATTCCTACCAAGTGTGGAACTAAAGCAGGGGTGCACCCTCGTACGCCTGCTTTTTAATCTGTATATATCTGATTTGGCATCTGTGATTGGTGGTGTACGTAAATTTCCACCTATCTTGGGAGGTGAATCAGTAGCATGGTTTAGTTATGCAGATGAAACCGTGCTGCTGGATTACCCCCCACCCCCAATTGGCCTTCAGCACTCCATAGATGCACTGTTCCTTTATATTAAAATAAATCTATAATCAATATCAGTAATACAAACATTTTCATGATTGGTACTGGTTCTAGGAACAAATGCCCCTTTGGCTGTAAACTTGATGGTAAACCTCTAGAGGCAGTGGAGAGCTCGATGTACCTACTCGTACCAATGAAGTCCTGCCCACAATGTACGTTTTATGGTGATTTTACCATGCCCAAAATGTTTTCAAAATGTTTGGTTTAAAAAAGATTTGGTAGTAGCAAGGGCGGGAATACTTTATGGTATTATTTTATTCCCTGAATATAAAATTAAATGGTTGGAGATTTTAGAGGGTAAAATCCTGCACTCCATACTTGGTGTACTATCTTCGGTGCCAGTTCAAGCTCTAAGGTTAGAACTTGGCCTCTCATCATTGAGGTCGATTTGGTTACTCCACAGTTGCAAATTTACACTATCCCTCTATGCTCCACTCTTGCAGGCTGACCACCTTTTTGGGACTAATGGTTAAACATTATCATCAGTCAATCACCAACGCTTTTTTGTTGGAGCTTCGGGTTATGACTATGCATCATCTGTATAAATGTCAGGGTAACATTGGAGGAGCAGATCAATTCCCCTAATGCATATATGGGATTGAAAAACAAAACCAAAGTTTGGGGCGCTGATGGCGCTGATGTTTATCTTTGAAGATTGCATAATAAGAACAATTATACAACGTATGCCCGCCAGGGCTTTCGTTTGAGACTCCTGTGTACTTATTTAATAAATCATGTAGTAGGCAGTTAAAAAGATTCATTACCTATTTGAGGTTTAACATCCTTCCTACTAGAGAACATACAGGTAGATGGGTTGGGACTCCATATGAGGAGAGACTGTGCCGCCAGTCTAACCTCTCTGTTCAATCTGCTAGACATGTTTTGACAGGCTACCAGACATTACATAATGCCTATATAAAGGGGTATGCATCTTTGGTTCCTTGCATTGAATTCATAGAATCGGATCAATTTTGGAACGACATCTACTTTGCAGAATCTATTGTAAAATGGCCTCTGTTTTTTTTATTTGGAAGGAGGCCCTGTGACTATTAGATTAGTTTGCTAGTGTTATGAATGTTGTATTATTATGATATTGCCTTATGAATGGTTGCACTAAATTTAAGTTTTTACTCTTTTATCAATTTTAGATATGTTTTATCAAGTGTTTATTTTGTATCATACTATGTATGAAGTATGTTCAAGGCACTCCTAATTTTGTAATTTTGTAATATGGTATTGCTGTTGTAATTGCTTGTATATTGTATGTATTTGTATTGAATAATGCTATTTTTCTTCTTTAATTATGCGATAAAGGTTTTTATTAATTAACCAAATGCACAATAAAAACTAAAAATAAAAAAGTCAAGTGATACTTAGCAAGTTGTGTTCTGAAGAGAAAGTGTGCTTTAAGATGTCATGAGTTAGTACTGCTTTGCTATTCGGCCACACTCTTAACCACAGGTTTATAGATTCAATCAATTGCCCATCGATGATAAATGATACTCCCAGCTCATTATGCATTGCAAAATTTGGTGCAGTCAGGGAGCCTAAATATTTTCTTTAGGAATTGTTTTTCTTGATTCCATAACATCAAGATGTCTTTTGTTGCCCAGATTCCAGCTCCAAATCTTGCTACTAGTTTTACATTAGCACAATATATTCTCAGCAAAATATCCATTGGACAGGGCCTAAATTGATTTTCGAACAAAGAAATCCACCAGATTACGTGAGAAATTCTCAGATTGTTTTTACAATGTTGGTTTCCTCACCAACTCTTGAAGTGAATTGAACACCTATATACTCATTTGCTGTAGTAACTTCCATTATTTCTGTGCCAACATATACATTTGGTGCCTTATCAGCCCTACTTTGCTGTGAGCAAACCATGACTGCAGATTTGGAAACATTAATAGGTTATTCATGAATTCCCAATACTTGTTTATGAGGCGTTGAGGAGAATTTGGGGTTCTCACAATCATCACTGTATCATGTGCACAAGCAAGTTCTGTAATTCTTACATCTACAAAAAGTCGAACATATGCCTAGCAATTAAGTAATGTCTCATACAGGTTGTTAACATTTAATGAAGTGGTTCAAGTAACCAGACTTCACTAAGAACCTAGAAGAACAACGACATTGGGGGCCTGAGCGCACACATATCTTAGTGTTCAGGTGGATCAGATCAAGTACTTTCACCATTGATAGTGGCCATTTTAGGTTTTCTAGGCTAGCCCACAGTTTCTCTCTATTAACCTTGTCAAATGCACTACATACGTCCATAAAGGCTAGATATATGTTTACCTCATGTACATGTACTGAATTAGAAAGTATTAGATATATGTTCAATACCTGCTCATTGGTGACTAGCCCTTTGTGGAATCCTAACTGAATGCAGGACAGAACGCCTTTATCTTTTACCCAGGCTTGTAGGTGAGAAAAATCTGAAACCTGGGATTCCGGAGACCAAGTAGCCCTGGCCTAATGTCTCAGACCAACGTTAAGCAATTCCCAAAAGGATTTTAAGTTCAGACTGTTTAGCTGCAACAGCAAATTCCACCCATTCCACCTATGCTATGACTGCCAATTCCTCTTACCAGTTGACAATCATTATTTTATATGCAGCTTGGGCTAGCTTTAATTTAATATGACAGGTGTATTCAAGGAACATAACAGACCTCTTTTTGCAATTCTACAGTTATCATTGAGACAACTGCATTTAGAGTTTACATTTCTGGCTGGACCAGTTCGAAAACAGCTAGAGGAGATCAGACCAGTAAAACAATCAAATGTATTGAGTAGTTTATCATTTTCTAGGTTACATTCCAATAAATCAACGTTTATAGGCAGGTTGTCACCAATTATTTTCTCTAGGATAATCTGTTCTTTCAATGGACCCCACCTGATGTTCCTCCGACACGCTGATTATTTAGCAGTAGCTGTTGCAGGTAGGCTAACAGATGTTGATACCGTGCACATCCAATTTAGTTTTAAGCAGATTTCATGATGGTCACTAAATAAGTCAGCGATATCTTCAAAGTCCCTGATTGGGTTCCATTTATGGACACTTACATACAAATAATCAATTATTGTTCAGCCTTAATGACTTTTAAAAGTATAAGCACCCTGGGTTTATGGATGAAATCTCCCATTTACACTCTGCATACCCCATTCTACTAGCCAAAAATACAATTGTTGTGCATGTGCTAGGGTCCTACATCTCTGTGGATGGAATATCACAGACATAGGGCCTCATTACAAGTTTGCCGGTCTGGTAACTACGGTACCGGTAAGCTTGCCGGTATCGTAGTTACCGGACCGGCACACTACGAGGTCTGCTTGCAGGTGCCTTTTCACCCGCCAGGTCAGACCTGGCGGGCGGACCGGCACCGGCGAGCAGAGCATGTCAGATGCACTGACACCATTCTGAATGGTGCCCCTATGGGGCTCAAATGGGAATGGGGAGTAAAAGTTTCCAGCCCCTGGAAATGGCGAAATGCAGGGTCCGCCAGGGTTGTAATGGCCCTGTATTTCCCCATTGTCAGGGGCCGTACAAATGTGTAAGTTTGGCAGCAGCCTGCCAGTTTTACCGGCAAGGCTACCGCCAAACTTGTAATGAGGCCCATAGTCTTCCTCCATAACAAGATGGCCAGAATGTAGGTTGCACCAAGGTGTTGCTAGAAGAGCCACGTCTTCAGCTCTTTCCTTAACTGAAGGAGACTTGGAGCAGTTTGCATTTTCAGATAACCGGAGCATAGCAGTCCTCTTTTAAGGTAATCTAGTTTCGAGTGTGGTCATGGTCTTACTGCAACATGACCAAGGGATGCTGGATGTTTTTAATTTGGGGCAGTACACGGCACTGGTCGACTTCTAGGGGAGGAATGCAGTTTTTAACTAGATTCTAGCAATGATGATGAACTAGTGTAATTTGCAGACGCTGGAGGTGATGAGGTCAAATGTCTTTAATCTGATATGACCCTGCTGTGTTCTGGCCTCCGGAGATGGTGGGCTTTTCAGCAAAGTGTACGGGTCCACCTTTTTCAGTCCTATATATTTTAGTCAACAGTGTCTTTAGGCTGAAACTTGTAGTTCAGATTTGTTCTGTGATTGTAATACACAGGCATGTCCCAGCAGGGAAAGTGTTGGAAACTGAAAAACCAGCACTCGGCTACGTTGATTATCATGATCTGGAGTCATGCGTGATCTAAATGTATGTACAATACAGTGGGTTGTGTTTATCATATGTCACCGACTCATGCATTCTTCTTGTTCATGTGTCCTGTAAAGAAAAGGGAAATTGCCATGTCACAGCGGAGTATCTTATGATTAGGAAGGTTAATTGTAAAGTGCTCTTCATCCTAGGACCAGTGCCCCCGTAGTGTCTTTTTGGCTTACTGCACAAAACCCAGACTCATTTAAAAGTGGAAAAGGTCGCTTTAATGTGACAGGCCAAAGCTTACAATCAAAACGCTTAACTAGCTCCATGGCCTAACAAGCTAAAGAGATGTTTGAACAATTAATTAAATAACTTAAACATTTTCATTTTCATTTTCCCCCCAACAATTAAATAATTAAATAACTAATTTCCTCCCTAATGATCCCTTGGATCTTACCGTCTCCTTGCCCCTTTTCCAGGTGTCCCGCTTTCTCCCAGGGGCCATGCCCCTCCAGGCTCAATACCTGTTCCCCCGGGGTGACCTGCTTGTGCAAACAGCGCCACCCCCTCCTTTTACGTGTCATTCCCCCATTGTGCTTCCCTCCCCCCACATCAAAAGGGGCCATGCCCCGGCGCCCCGACCCACTTCAACCCCTTTTAAACTCCCCTCTACACCAAACTCCCCCTTCCTATGACCTGCAGCCATCCTGACCTGCCACATCAGCAACATATATTACACACAAACTTTCACAATGCCCTGACCTGTCACACGAAATTACCAACCCTGCCCTCATAACAGACCCCAAAGAACCATAAAAAACTCCCCCTGACATCTAGAACCCCCCCCTATTCCCATGAACAATGCACCCCCCCCTATACCATAGCTGACATTACCCTAAACCAAAAATGAAGGGGTGGGAGGGCGGGACAATTACCATACCAAGTCCTAACCGTCGCCTGCCTCCCGAACCTTCCCTGAGCCCTTAAATACCCCTAGGGAGGCGCTCTGCCCCCCCACGGCCACTCGCTGGCCGTGTGCAGCGCCAAAAAACTCCCGGGGGGAAACGCTTTACGTTCCCCCCGGAACCCCCCTTGCGCGCCACTGTTTTATCCAATGATTAGAAACAGTGGGGTTGCCAGCCGCTGTTCAAATGAGCGGTTCTCTTACAAATAGAAATCAAAAGCATGTTCCCTTCAGAGGCCATGTTGATAACAAGGTCTTGTAATTAGAGAACAGGTGGGCGTGGATGTCTTAACCGTGACCCCGCAGACAAACCTCGCTTTGACACTCCACAGGCAATGATAACCCACATAGGTTACTTGTGGTTCGCAAAAAACCTCTGGGAGTTCTCCTGTAAATACAGCGTAAACCCTGAAATCTACCCGTTCGGTGCCAAATACTTTCATCATAAAGAGAAAAGAGCATTCTAAACAAGCAGTGTGATTACCAGACCACGATGGTAAAGCATCCACCTCTTAACGAGCCTGTGCCCTTCAGAAATGCTGCTTTAAAATGTTAACAGTAACATTAAGCGCCTCTAATTGATGAGAAAACAGAACCCTCTACAGCACAATCAAAACAAGTTGGCATCGATCTTCATGAAAGTTTCAAATCAGCCTCTCCAATTTACCCCATTTGCTGTGCCTAGCCTCGCTGACAGAAGCAGCTGCTTCGTCCTGTGCCAAGGGGGCTGCCTAAAGGACTGGGGCCCAGGGTATAGACGCTAATGCTGATTGATCGTTCCTGCGTGTAAGTCTCTTCCGGGCTGCAGCCGCTGCAGAGGACAGGAGAAATAATGTTCAGTTTCATGTGGTAGATCTCGCCCAAAAACGAAAAGCCAGCCGTTGGTCAATTTATCAAATCCTCTTCAAGTGGTAAAACGTGTCTAGCTGGCTGAGAGGTAGAAATGCAGATTTATTTGGGCCAATGCAGAGTTTCTTCAGAAGAGACGGTGAATAATACATTGAATGGGCAGCATCAAATGTGACTACTTACGCAATATATAATGTAAAATGCACTTACATGGCTCAATGAAACTCTGACAATGGACATCGAAATAGGATTTTCTTCTCATGAATTTAATTTTAAATTGATAGTTTCAGTGATTCAGCAACACAGTAACATAAGTGTTGGTGCTACAAGAGTGCTACTGTATAAGATCTGCCTAAACTCTGCTCTGGGTTGCCTGGGACAGTCAGTGGAGGTCATTACGACCCAGGCGGTAAGTATCTGATATTACCGCCATGGCGTAATGAATGTTTACGCTGTGGATCGATGGCGGAAAGAGCGTCACATTCCGATCCATCGTGCACGAGCATTACGCCATGGCGGTAATGTAAATTACGCCATGGCGGAAACGGCCCCTACCGGCATCGTACGCCGTGCAAGGTGCACTACCGCCACCCATCTTAGCGGCAACCGTAGTGAGCGGACACCGTAGTTAGCGGTGACCGTAATTAGCGGTCACCGTAAATAAGAGGAACCAGAAGTAGCGTCATGGCGGCGCAACAGGAAGCACGGCGGCCATCTTGAAAAACACAATCCATTGCCATCCTCCCCAACCATACCAGATCCAACTCTGAGACCTGTCCCAACCCATCACCCACCCAATTACCTACATAAAAATGCCCAAAGTTGTGAAGAAGGCATGCGATCGGCAGCGCCAGGACCGATTTTCGCGGGAGGATCTGACCATGCTCGCTGAGACTCTTCAGGACAATGATGCCGTAGTATTTTCTACGCAAATGACCAGGCCAGCAATAGCCAAAAAGAAGGCCATATGGTCCCTGGTGGCAGAGCGTGTCAGTGCGGTGGGGACTGTACCCCGCAACCCACAGCAGTGCAGGAAGCGGTGGGATGACCTGAGGCTACGCGTCAGAAGCATCATCTCCGCTAATCGCAACCTGGGCCTGGCTACTGGGGGAGGATCTGACTCCCCTATCAAATTCCAACCATGGGAGGAAATATGTGCCAGCACAATAGGCATGGAAGGCATCAAAGGTGTAGGAGGGATGGAAAGAGGAGCGCCGACATCAGGCAATGAAGGTAGGTGCCTCAAATCAAGACATGTTATAGTCACTGAAGTCCATTCATGTGTAGCACAATGTTGCCCTAGAGTGTAAATGCAACACATCAGCTGGACACAGCCACATGCAACCTCCACCCTGAATACATGTAGCATGCACACCCTAACTGCAGGCACCCACATACCTCCATCCTTATTCCACACAAAAAGGAGACAACCTGCATGCCCCTGCCTCAAATGTGCCTCATCTAGTGACCAAAATCATGTCAATCATTGCCATTCCAATGTCCGCAGACCCATCAATAACGCTCTCCCTTTTTTGCTCCACCACAGGCTCAGAATCCAACCCCGAGGATGAGGACACCCCTGCCACAAAAAAAGCCAAGAGGGCCAAGACCACCGTTCACAGACTCTCCACCTCAGCTGCAGTGAGCCAGACCCCGCAGCAGGCAAAATCCTCTGCCAGCGCACAGGACGGGCCACCGACAGGCACCCCAGCAAGCAGCAGGCCAGCAGCACCACACGTCCACACATTGTCCACCACCGAAGGCACCGCTTCTGCAGGCAGCAGCACCATAGGGGAAACATCTGCCATTGCAGCATGCTCTGACTCCGATACAGAGGAGCCCGATGTTGGACACCCCACTGACCTGCCTCATTCCCCCTGTTTGTCCCATACCAGCCCCCATAAGGATCCCACACAGGGGCACCCAGAGGAAGAGGACTGGCCATCCATCCCATGACCGGCTCAAAGTCCACAGGAGGGGAGCAGCCCCTCCGTGACACCACCTGGAATGGGCATGGCCCAGCAGATGCAACAGTCCCTTGAGGATGTCATTGCACGTCAGCAACAGCTGTCCACGCTCCTCAATGAGCATGCTGCAGAATGTGCGGGGGCTAGGGCAGCCATAGAACAATCTACAGAGACCCTAAGGTCCGAAATTGAGCGGAGCACGGAGACCCTGAGGGCTGCAATGCAGTCCACCTCAAGGGACATTTGTGGGGAACTTGCCGCCGTGTGCTCTCGGAGCTGTCCCACACCCTTCAGGACATGTATGCACGTGAGCAGCCAGGGACATCCTCCGCTGCCAGTTCTGCCCAAAGCAGCCCCGTCCGACGATCAGGACGGAACCTGCGCTCCACAGGCAGGGGTGCCCCGGGGGCCAGGAGAGGGGGCTTACAATAGCGTGTGCCCACTGTTACAGGCATCGTTAGCCACTCACAGGGTGTGTGTTGGGTTGTTCAGGGGGGAGGTGGGAGGGGGTGTGTTGGGGTGTTCAGGGGGGAGGGGGTGTGTTGGGGTGTTCAGGGGGGAGGGGGTGTGTCACAAGAATTTACAATTGAAATACACATTTTGCTTTTTCCCAAATCAAATGTGTGGACACTTTCATTGCGTATGTGTGCTTTATTGGCGTACAGTCCACAGTGTGCATGACCCAGAGACACACAGTGCCCCAAGTGCCGTCTCCATGTGATACACACCAGCCGTGTGTGCTAGAAGCATTGGTCGATGATATTTTGACGCATTTCACGCCCCTCCTGTGCATCGCCTCCTCCATGAGGTGCGGTCCCACCTGCACCCTCCTCATCCTCATCGTCAGGTGGTTGCAGTTCTGCGTCAGGGGGCAGGGGCACATTTCGTCTGACGCACATATTGTGTAGCATGACACATGCCATGACCATCTTTGCTACCTTCTCATGGCGGTACAGGAGTGCCCCGCCAGACCTGCTGAGGCAGCGAAACCGTGCATTCAAGAGGCCGAATGCCTGCTCAATGACCACACGGGTACGTGTATGTGCACGGTTGAAGTCCTCCTCGTGCTGGTTCTGTGGGTTCCGGACTGGTGTAAGGAGCCACCTCTTCAGGGGATAGCCTGCATCACCTGTATGTGGGCGAGAATGTATGTGTCAGTCATGACGTCTAATTCAGAACATGATGTGCCACCATGGCTTGCATCCAACTGTTACGTTGGACCACTTCTAAATGCACTAATTGATTCACACTATGCGACCGGTATATGCTCATGGCTCTCATGGCCTGTTTTGCATGCCATCAACCAATGTATGCAGAGGGGTTGAGTGCCTTGTGAGTGCCCATCCACTGTGTTCGTTCATGCCGTTTGTTTTGGTGGCCTGGCACATGTCCTGTGATGTGAATGCTCACATCATTGCAATATTGCTGTCGGCCTCATCATGACCCCAGTGAGCAATACTTATGTTGATAGGGACATTTTTGGGGCCCTGCTGTGTGTGTAACGGTGTGTTGATGTTTCTGTCCGTCATGTGCCTCCTTCGTGCGCAGTTATGGGGGACAGGCCTTTCGGTTGATGGTGTTTGGTGATGTGCATGTAGGTGCATTTTGTTGTAGTCAATGTGGTCTGAATTGGTACAATGCACTTGCAGATGGTTGTGTCATGGTTGGGACACGACCTCATTCACATGGTAGGGCTGCATACATCATGTATTGGGTTTACTGGTGTTGGGTGAAGTTTGGGTTGCTTTAGGGTATGATCTGGCTCCATTGTCTCTGCTACTCACAGCCAGGTGGAGTATGCATCACCCCCCCCTTTCAGCCAGGTGGAGTATGCATCATTCCCCCCCCTTTCAGCCAGGTGGAGTATGAATCATTCCCCCCCCCCTTTCAGCCAGGTGGAGTATGCATCATCCCCCCCCTTTCAGCCAAGTGGAGTATGCATCACCCCCCCCCCTTTCAGCCAGGTGGAGTATGCATCATCCCCCCCCCCTTTCAGCCAGGTGGAGTATGCATCATCCCCCCCCTTTCAGCCAGCTGGAGTATGCATTGGTACGTCGTTCACCTACCCACTTCACATTTCCATGGTCATGACATTAGACTCACCGAGTAGCCAGGATCTTGGGCCTGCATGTCGCTCCATGTAGCGTGGTATTGTGGAGTTCCTCAGGACCATTGAATCATGGGTTGCTCCGGGGAATCGGGCACTACAATGTGTGATGATCCTGTTGGAGTCACAGACCATTTGCACGTTGATTGAGTGGAATTGTTTTTGTAGCAAATGCATTGCTATCAGGTCCTCCAGCCCCAACATTGCTAGTCCTATTGGTATCATTGTGGAGTGTGACTGGGTGTGGGAAGGGGTGGGGTGTGCTCTTTTTGTACTTCCTGAGTCTGTATTGCCTTCACCTGTGCTGTTTCTGTGCAGCTGGATTCACTTTACATGGCCATTTACTGTTGGTTCGCGATGGCGTAATTAGCACCATGGCGGTAAGGTACTTAACGGGCTGGGTGATGGCGTTAGGTGCATGTCCGCTTGGGTCGGCATTCGCGTACCTTTCCGCCATGCCGGTAATTACGATGTGGGAGGTCGCGTGCGCGCGTCCATGGAGCAGTTAGCGGCAGCGTTAACTACAATGCCGCTAATGGCATCGTAGTTAACGGTCACGGGTCATAATCGGACCTAGCGGAAAACAATGGCGTTAATCATTTACTGACATCATTTTTCACTTAGCGCCAGGGTCGTAATGAGGCCCTGTGTGTATGACAATGAGTCATCAAATTAAATGGAAGGATGTTTGGGGAGCGTGCACGGGCATTAAATGCGTTAGTGGCAGGTTTACTTACCTGTAATCTGCATGAATCATAACCCTACCATTCATCATCTGAGTACTTACTTTTGAGTTACGTTTATGACAGGAGGCTGGCTATGCAGGCCCCCTACCAAGGACCTTGTGCAAGGATGCACCGTGTCAGAGTTTGGGGATCATCCCATGCTCTCCCCTTGTGCCTCCCCTGTCCTCTGGTGCTCATTGCCAATATAGGCTTGCCTGCCACAAAGCGGCTCCAGGATAAGATGGCCGCTGCTGCGGCACCTGAAAAAGAAATGATCAGCAGACCAGAGATTCTGCCTCCTACACATACCGACTGGAAGAAGCATAACATATCGACTGGAGACCTGGGTAGCCGGCAGGCTCTGCCGACCCCCTACCAAGGACCCCCTGCAAGGATGCACCCTGTCTGGCTCGGTCCAGATCCTGGCCACATTCTGCCAGTAAGCCGTGATATTAGCAAAGATATCCATCCTTTGTATGTGCTCTGCCTATGTGTCCCATCTTCCCTACCCTCTATCCACCTATTCCCCAACTTTTTACTTCCTACCCAACGCCACTGCCAGCATTCCAAGGCCAGTACATGCACGCATTGGTGCACGCTCTTTGCTGGAAAAGCACACGGCCTCAAGTGCTATTCCATTCGCCAATGCATTTACTGCCTATTCAGTCGCACACCCTGCTCACCGACTCTCTTTGCATTAGCCATGCCCACCATGGCCAGGCACACCCGTATCTAGTCAAGGACCACCCCCAAAGGCAAACCATGCCTATTATGGCGACCTAGGCCTTCGGAGAGCAATCCCACCATCATCAAACGGTCACTTTCTGATGACCACGACTGAATCGTTAACCGCCTGTAGTCAAAGATCTGGCCCTCCCCCTCTGCCCACAGTCCACAACACAGTACTGTCCTGAAATCAAAGGCCCTGATACACACCAAGGCTGTCCTTCATCGGAACCTTTCCTCTGATCCTAAGCGTCATACCGACTTTACCGACAAACCAAATGTCAGCGCAACCACCATATTGAGCCCGTTCAATGCCCTCATGGCAAATGTTAATATTGTTGATTTTCTATACATGAATGATTGCCCTATGCTGCCCCACTCACTAACCCAATGGCAAATGTTATAATTGTTGATGCTCTAAATTTGAGTGCTTGCCTTATGCTGACCCCCGTCTTTGCCCCCATGGCAAATGTTACTATTGTTGATGTACAACATGTGAATGCTTGCTCCATACTGTCCCCATTCACTGTCCCCATGGCAACTATTGCTATTGTTGACTCTCTAAATGTGAATGCTTGCTCTATACTGCCCCCAGGCACTGCCCCCATGGCAAATTAGACTATTGTTGATGCTCTAAACGTGAATGCTTGCCATATGCTGCCCGCAGTCACTAACCCCATGGAAAATGTCAACACTGTTGATATGCGCAATGTCAGTGCTGCCCCTATGCTGAACGTTGACACAATCCTAAGTCCAATTCCAGTACAGTCACTCTGTATGAGCTGAACCCAGCCCCAAGCCCCTGTCCAAACTTCCTCCCAATAACACAGGACAACACTCTGCTCATGATTAACGACAATACATCTCCTCAGCCCAAAGCTAACTACCTGGCCAAGCAACTCCCCCACACCAGCTCACGACCTAAACCAGCTGTCCACTATAACGCCTGATTCACAGAAGAACTCACCACCCTAAGATCTAAAAAAAGACTGTCCGAGACAAATTGGAAAAACTTCCCTTCCGACTCATCCAAACATGCATTCTCTATCCTCTCTAACAAATACAAAAAAGCCATCATACATGCTAAGGCCGCTTCCCTAAACACAAGAATCACCAACGCCTGCTCAGACTCTAAGGAACTATTTGCCATCCTCAAAGAGCTAGAAACTCCTCTACCCCAAGTCTCATCGATCCTCAAGGAAGATACTTGGTGTAACACAATCCAGAACACCCTGCTATCGGAAATCGACACAATGCAACTCGAAATCCAAGCTAAAAAATCATACATTCTGCAATACTCCATGCCCTGTACATGAGCGCTGTCCCACTGTTCCACTTTAACAATGTCACCATCCAGCAAAAATCCAGCATCCTGCCAGGTTTAAAGCCCTCAAGATGCAAAGGCGACATCTGCCCAGCACCTCTGATCAAAGATTGTGCCTGCAAACTAGCCCCCTTCATTGCAGCCTTTACCAATGCCTCCTTCAACACTGGCATAGTACCCTCCTGCCTGAAAGAAGCTTGGGTCCTCCCCGTATTCAAGAAACCCTCACTCGACCCGTCTATTGCCAATAACTATCAACCGATCACCACAGTCCTGTTCCTTCTCAAAATCCTCAACAGAGCATCATACCTACAAATTCAAGGTCACTTAGAAACCGAGCAAATTCTAGACACCCGCCAATCTGGATTCCATCCAGGCCATGGCACTGAGTGTGCACTCCTAGACCTTACAATTCAAATGGACACTATCAGAGACAAGGGAAAGCTGGCCCTGCTCCTCCTCTTTGACCTGTAAGTGGCCTTCGATCTAGTCAATCATAACACCTTATGCCACCACCTCATCTCCTCTGTCGCCTTCTCGCAAGAAGCTGCCGCCTGGATTGCTTCCTTCCTCAATAAGAGATTGATGAAAGTATTCTCTGATAATATCTGTCCTTTTCCATCCACCTACAACTGCAGGGTCCCCCAAGGATCATGTGGCTTGCCCATCCGCTACAATATCTACATGAAGCCCATCTTTGATCACCTAGATTCCCTCGGCATTGCCTACATAAACTATGCCGATGACACTCAGATTATCCTTCCACTCTCAGGGTCATGCCAGGAAGATGCTGCTTCGATCAGCTCCGACTATGCTACAATCCATGCCTGATGGCAACCAACAGTCTCTGCCTTAACAACAAGAAGACTGAACTTTTCATTGTTGGCCCAGCAGCCGCCCTAAAACTTGACTCCCAATACTCCTCCATTAACATTGATGGATCTGTGATTCCTGTCTCCTCATCAGTAAAGACACTGAGACTACACCTCGATGCCTCTCTCTCACTAACGCAACAAGTAAATGCCATCTCCTCTGCAGCTGCCTACTCTACGAAGCTACTCAACGCTACCAGGCCTTTCCTATCCAGAGACAACTGCCTAATGATGGCCCGAACAGTAAACAGCGCCAGGCTCGACTACTGTAATATCCCTTTTGCTGGGACCTCATCCAGCAATGTAAAGAAACTCTTAAGCATTCAGAATGATGCCCAAAGTGTTGCCCTCAATATCCCTCGATCTGAGCACATCTCGGCAGCTAGGAGAGCTGTCCACTGCTGACTGGTGAAGTAAAGAATTCTGTTCAAGCCTTTATCCCTCACCCACAAGTGCATCTCAAGCACAGCACCACCTTAATGATCTCAGAACATTTCCAAAGTACATTGCAAAAGGCCAACATGTGCCATTTACTCCCAGAGACTACTCCAACCCAAGTTCAAATGAACTAAAGCAGGTAGCTCCAGTTTTCCAGTCTTAGCTGCTAAATATTGGAATGCCCTCCCACATGCCCTCAGAGTGGAAGAATCCTTCTGGGTCTTCTGCAAAACCCTAAAGACATGGCTATTCAACCTGCATGACCCTATGCTTCATCTATAAACCAACGTTGCGTTATGTTGGGTGTCATGACCCACGTTCAAGTTATTATGCTGCAACATTTGGTGCTGTGGGCTTAGAAAATCCAAGATGGCCAAAAAGCCCACATTTGCGCCAGAATCCAGGAAAACTGCGCAGTTTTGCGCACACCAAAATGGTCGCCTGACCTGCCACCCACCAGTGCGAGCGTGATGGGCCAGAAGCGCCATGAGTGAAACGTGGTGCCAAAGGAAAAACAGCAGTGCCTGTTAGCTCAAAAAGCGCTTTGAAATCACCTTTGTTTCTCTGAAATGCAAGCTAAAAATGCCTATTTTAAACATTGCAATATATTGAGAAATCTCACTGAACACCAGCAGACATTTGGCAGTCTTGTGTGCATACAAAATCTGGAAAGATGAAGAGCCTAAATTAATGTTCATAACACAACTGGCTGAGCTGTGGATGTCAGCAGCTTAACTGAAATTGGATTTAAAACCACTAAAATCGAAATGTTTAAAATAAATGAGTGACCTACTTTTGAGTGTCACATAGGTTGCAACTGTTTATAGGTCATAGTTTTGAACTTAGAATCAGCGTTGTAGCTGCATGTGTAAAAATTGTAAGTTTGATTTGAATGAAGAAAACTGGAACAAAAGTGACATTTAGCTGAAGCCTGGCTTAAAGAGATGGAATTCTGCCCGGCAACTACCCCTGACAGGAGTTGAAACTTGCCCAGCAACAGCATTTGCAGGCCTGGCTGCCTTCTGCTGTTCCCACCAAAAGGAGATTACACCTCTCTAATTGAATCAGGGGAGGAGCACCTGGGAGCACGGAAACAGAACAATGCGCTTTCCGTGGCTCAGGTAAATGTTAAATTAGGGGGGGTCGTAAATGGCTTCCTCTTGGAAGAAACTGGGAGGAGCAGTGCCTCTGTGAGCAACCTGAGTTGGAGAAAGTGGACAAACCAGAAATTCCACCATGTGCTTTGGGAAACCACACCCCTCTGGGCCAGAGCATAATTTTTAAAAGATGGATAATTCATAGTACGGACTTGTCAAAATTATATAATTAATATCATTATTCTTGTGATTTTTCTGTGCTCATTTTAAGAGGTGTTAGGACTTTGTGGTATGTCCTGGGGGGTAGTAGCGGAAAATAAGGTATTACTCTGAATGTCTGTATGTTAAAAATCTGACACTTTATCATCTGATGCCCATATTCCTTGTGCATGTTTGTGTAAATTCTGGAAAAGTTTAGAGGTTGTGTTCTTGATGAAAAGGGCAGAATTCTGTCATAAGTGGACACAACATCTTACAAAGACAGGGATCGGATGGTTTGGTGCTACAGAAAATATGTTAACTGGACACATAATGTTAGAAAAATGGTACATAGATAAATATGTATTTGGATCAAAAATAGATTTGTGTGCAAATTGACAAGGGGAGTGTTCTTTCTGTATGCCATAAAATTGATGCCTGATGACACTCCATTCCTTCCCCCAATCAGGGGAGAGAGGAGAGCTTGGCCAATGATAAGTTGTGAGGGGCACGCACACTCCCATTTTCAAAAGACATAAAAGGAACACTGAAACCCAGGTAGAGACACTCACTTTCCATTTTCTTGCGAAGCTTTGCCGGACCAGACAATATCCAGAAGGACCATCTCCAGAACTTAGAATCCAGACTTCAGAACTTTTTCAGCAGGCATCAAAATCTTTTGCAAATTATTCAAACAGCCGGTCTGAGCTGTTAAATTCTGGCTAGAACCCTGTGTCAGTACCCAGAAAGCAGTGCTGTATCCTGAATCCACTTGATCAAGACCAGCAGAACCAGAGATCCAGACCGCCGTGCAGTGCCGAGTGCCAGACCAGACCAGCAGAGCAGAGCTGACCCAAAGAGCTGTAACTTCAGAACCACACACCAGGAGTCCAGTCCAAACCTGACCAGACCTTGACGGCCTATTTCAAATTTATAGTGTGAGTACTCAGCCAGAACTGTGCCAGACCAATCTCTTAGTCTAAAATAATCGTATTCAAACCATTTTAACCTGTCCAGAACTGCATCATAGAATCGTGAGTCCCTTCTCCGATTTTCAACCTGTAAAAGTGTCACTTTACCATTTTGAATCATTGTTTCATTTCTGAAAAAACTACCTTCACAAAATCGTCTGTATCTTTGGAACCGCTTGTACTAGGAATGAGATTTAACTTTCATTTGAAAGCTAAGATTCTAAGCTGTCTAACAAGCCTAAAACCTTATAGATATTCCATAATCGCGCTCGACACACGCGACTTAATTGCCACAAATTGAAAAACTAGCTCCTGTCAAAAATAGCCGTCTTTTGCTCGCAAATGCTGAAATCCGTTTTCCCTCTGATAATCACTCCTGAATCATTGTCAGTGTGACTTGAACTAATCCTAAGTAGCTATCACCTACCCTGAATCTTCTATCGGGAATTAAAATCATTTTTGCATATTTTTCCATTCTTTGCAAATCACATTTAAAGTATTTTGCCTGTGTTTTAAAATCATCCCTGTGATCTAAGCTTGCTAGGGGGGAACTGAACTACATTTGATTTATTCCTAAGAACTATGTGCTCTCCTTTCCATCTTTTTATATTGCTTAAAGGGTGGGGGTGAATTGCCAAAAGGGGAAAAGTGATTACATTGTCTTTTGTTGAAATCATATCAAGGTTATTCCTGTGTTGCCTTCTTTTCCATCATCGAATTTCCTTGAAACCATAAAGCATCCTCAGCTACCTTAGCCTTTCTATACTAACTCCTAAGTAATTAAATAAGTGTACTATTGTAATATTATCCATTGTTGATCACGTTCATATTCATAAGTGTGCAATCAAATATTAGTTTATTTATAAAGGTGTGATATATATATATATATATTGTTTAATTTTCAAATAAATCTTTTAAATTGCAAAACAAACCTACTTCCTAGCTCTGTGAAGTCAGGGGGATTCAAAGAGAGGAGCGTTATACAAGGGTTTATCATCCAGATTATAACTTGTCATAAAAATATATAAATAAGGGCTTCTCTTGGGCCTTCCAGACCAGGCATTGACTTAGTTGGAGTGCTGAATTGAAGTGCCTTAACAGAGTGGGGGCTTGAGCCGGGGCGTCTGGATTAGATCTATCACTTGTGGAGCTTGATACAGTGTGCTAACTGATAGGATACATAAATCCTGTTGGAGCACCACGCTGTATTACACTGTAAAACACTCCTCAAAGGTACGCTCTAAGGAAACTGTCTGTTTTGCAAAATAAAATACCAACTTCTGTAAGTCAGGAAGGAAATCAATTTCCAGAATGACGACACTGGTAGACATCAAAATAGCGAGAGTCACCTCTTACATAAGTTATTTGTGAGAGGTGAGTGGGCTTACCTTGACCAGGCGGTGTGGTTGCAGGCAATCGCACCCCAGATCACTGAAACAGGGTCAGATATATGGAGAGATCAGGGTCCCTTACATGTGGCCCTGAGTGAACTATATATGGCCCCTAAGGCCAAGGATGAGCACAACAAGATTGCCTGGGTATCGGCATATTTATATTTATATATGGGAGCCATACAGGACAAATGTGCTGAAGGCCAAGATCTGGCAAATAGGCAACTGATGGCATTAGAGAAGGCCCAATCTGACCTGGTCTCTTCCGAGCAGAGGCTGCAGAGGAGCCAGGAGTCAGAAAATGATAATAGGCAGTATATCATTAAAATAAAAGAGGATATGGGTATCCTGCAGCAGGAAAAGTCTGACCAGGATACCAGATTTCTTGCCTTGCAGAGGGAGTACCAAGAAGGTTTGGATGTCCTACTGCAGAGCCAGAAAAAGCTGGAGCAACAACTGGACTTCAATAGGGCATGCACAGAGCAGGTAGTCACCCTGCAAAGCCACCTAGATAGGGAGAAGGCAGAGAGCAACAAACTGATTCTGAAAGACCTGGATACCCAGACAGAATTTGAAGAAGAGCGCCAGAAAGCTGGGGCCCTTAAAAGGCAGAGGGACGACCTGGCGGCACAGATGCAGGCTCTTAGTCAGGAAAGGGACACCTTAGGCCAGGAAGTCTGCCAATTAAAAGAAAAAATTGAAGAAAATCACCTGGCCCTCCAGGGGCTGGGCGACCTCCAAAAAGAGCATCAGAACTTGTTAGAGCACACCAGGAGGGTGGAAGATGCTCTGGCAAGAAATGAGCAGGCCAGTAGGGATGGGACTCAGGAGGTAACCCTCCTGCAGCAAAGACTGGCCCAGTTCTCCAGGATCAATCAGGAGGCGCAGAGAGAAAATGAGGCTCTCTGTCAGCACAATGATAGGCTCCAGCAACAGGTATCCATGCAGGAGAGACTGATAGAGTCTAGTAAGGCCTTAACTGAGGAACTGAAAGCACAGGCTCCTGATTGGCAACAGGGAGCAGGGGCTGATAGAGATGAGGTTCGCTGGGAAAGGGAAACACCCGAGCATAACCTCAGGAGCCCTAGTACCAGAGGCCTTCACCTCTCCCAGTCCCTGGAATCTGCCACCCCCATGTCCCCTGGCGCATGAGCACAGGGCCACTGGGATGGCAGATTACCATCCAGCCAAAAGTATGGGGCTCATAGGCCAGTACCACCCTGGAATGGATGGGCGGGCATCCGGGTATGGGCACCTAAGTACAGTGCAATTTAGTGGGGAACCCCGGGAGAGTAGGCCCTCTAAGGGCATTCTGAAAACCTCTGCCCAGTTAGGTCAGTGGGGGGGTACTCATCAAATCCTGGTAGCAAGGAGGAATCTGAAGACTCCTCTGAACGTCACAGGTCAAAGGAGACCAGGTCCCCACATTCTGCCAGCCATTCCCAGGCTCGCAGAATCTGGGAAAACCTGGAAGATCAGACAGGCACCTCTGGGAGCAGTGCTTCTGAGTCAGAGGATGAATGGACCAGGGTTACCCGAACCAAAAAGGCAAAAAAGGCCTTGCTTAAGGACTCCTTAAAACGGATTAAGGCAATAAGGAGTGTCGTCACCCCTGATCACAAGAACGCCAAGTATTCTGTTTGGGAACACTTGGAGCTTTATGAGCAAATGATGGAGGCTTTCCATTTGAAAGACAGCAGTAGCTGCATTCAATATGTAAAGTGGACATTCTCCCCAGAATACTCCAGTTTCTTTGCGGGGCTGGAGGACCAAAACCATTCAAGATGGTCCACATATAGGACGGCCATCTTGAAACATTTTTCTGTTCACCGGAATCCCCAAGAGGCCCGCAAGGCAGCCTACAATTTGCAATGTGGGGAGGATCAGGCCCCACAAGAATTTGTGCAGGAATTGAAGCGTGCCTTTGCGCAGACTACCAGAAGGGTACGCACGGACAGTAAATAGTTTGTAAATACTTTTTTCCATGCCTTGCCCAAATACATCATGACACAGCTAGTGAGAGATTTTCGAGAGAAAAGGTCACTAGACTAGTCATTGAGCACGCCACCCGCATCTATGAGGAGCAGAAACCGGTGGAAAATAAAAATAACACCCAGAAAAGCCCCAAATCAACCAGCACACCTGCGACTGCCAAGGTGGCAGAGGTAAAGGTTGCCCCCATTTTAGATTTGGAGATGGGGGGGCCTAGAAACCTGCCTGCACCGAATAATTCAAAGCCCAGAAGGCCCTCGGGCCAGTCACAGACGGGGAGTCAAGGAGGTAGTCCCACAAATGGGGTCCCTCACTCCCCTGATTATGTAAGTCCCTGTTACAAGGGAAACCAACCCATCCTGGGTTATTTGTGGACTCCTCCAGACCAAGGGGGGGATCCAGCCAAGCGCCTGACCAAGGGAACTTCCCTCCTAACTTCCCAAAGGAGGGCAGAAATTCCCCATCTCCTGGGCAGAACTTGATCCCCAGGTATCCACCCAACTTCCAGCCCCAAAATCATCCATCCTTCCTTCCCCACTTCCCTGATCCCAGACCACCTAATCCGGGAGAGGGGAGGCCAAGGGTGGAGTGGTACCCAAATCTTCCCAACCCGGAGTACTACCAGAGAAGGGATAGCTACCCTTCCCGGGATCAGCCCAGGGGAGAAAACAGAACCCTCTATCAGCCTGAGCGGGTTTCACTGTTAGAGCGCCAGGTCCAAAATATGGCACAGGAGCTGGGTCGCGTGCTAAGGGCTCAGCAGAACCCTCAGATGGGCATGCCGGCACAGAATGCACCAAACTCTGGGCCTGGTGCTCCAGAACAATGACGGGGGCAGCACCCCGAAAACCCACCAGTTCCCAGGGAGGAGGCACAAGGGGAAGGGGGGTGTAAATCCTTGGAGGAAGCTTCCTTCCCCACTTGTAAACAGCCCCTGGAAACCCAGGAACCAGAAACAAAATCTCCTACCCCTGAAAGTCTGCCACCCAAGGAGCAGAGAGGAGGTAGGAGAAACAAAGGACCCAAACAGACCCATTTTGTGGAGGAGGTACAGGTCTTCCAATTTGAGGGAGAGGGATCCTCAGAGGATCCTGGGAAAAGGATCTTCTCCTTCAGAGATGGGGGAACTCCTCCCAAAGAAAAATGGGTCCCGAGGGATTCCAATCCAGACTGGGTAGATGTGGGGATTGAGCTGTCGCCGCCCATCATTCTATCCCAGAACCAACAATACCGAAAACCCCTGGTTCAAAACCATCCTGGTGACTAACTCCAAAAAGGGGGGGCGGCACAGAACCGGAACCAGGGGAACCCAAAACTGCATCAATAGAACAGGGAGAGGTGGGGATTGAGCTGTCGCCGCCCATCATTCTATCCCAGAACCAACAATACCGAAAACCCCTGGTTCAAAACCATCCGGGTGACTGCCTCCAAAAAGGGGGGGCGGCCCAGAATCGAAACCAGGGGAACCCAAACCACATCAATATCCAGTTGCCAACTTTTTCTTGCAGATTCCCATGTCTCTCCACAGAATTCCGCCCCGATCTCTTCTCTCACACTGTCCAAAACCAGAAAATTAGCCCACCAGTTGTCCAAAAATGTGCATTATCTGTGCCCCCTTGAGGAGAGGGAGGGAAGGTACTATGCCCTGGTACAAGTATAGGGGCAGGGTACAATTCTGGCACTGGTGGACACTGGATCCCAAGCTACCCTTCTGTCCAAAAGGGCCTTTGATGAACTAAATGCAGGAAGGGGGGAGAATTACCGAATTCCTCTCACCTCTCTTCCTGGACAACTTCAGAACTTTGACGGGAAGGAAATTCCCATCGAGGGGACTGCAGATTTGGACATCAAAATTGGGTGACACAAAGTGAAACACCCGGTCATAGTAGTGACTCCGGAGGGCACCCCTTGTTTACTAGGGAATGACCTCCTGAGAAGGTTGTCAGCCTAATAGATTGCGTAAACAAGGTCCTCTGGACCCAGACTAGCCGACCAATAAAATTAAAGCAGAGTGTCAACAATGTTAGTTCAAACGGGACGTGCCACATGGTTGAACAAAAATTTGACCAAGTAGAATTTCACTTCCAGAACAACCAAAATCCAGACGTGACAGTAATAGCTGTAGGACAACAGACCCTGATGGGGGGGTCCTCTCTATTTCTGAAAATCAACCTTCCTTCCAGTTTAAAGTGGTATTCCACACTGGAAGGAAACACTCTGAAATTATTCACTAATCCACAATCAGAAACTCCCACTCCTATAGTCCAGAAAGGTGTGAAATCGGCTCAGAGCCTGGCTGATGTTCAGCAAATTGGAGAGCAGTTATTCATCCCTGTTCAGTTAAATGATGGGAAGGACTCTGTTCTCGCCCGAGTGTGTGTGAACAACGGTAAGAGCTTCATCAGCAAAGCCATGTTCTGCCAACTCCAAAAAGATCCAGCCATTCCCACATTCAAATGGGAAATGGACCTGGAAGCACCCAATTCCAAACATCTCCTGCCAAGCAGGTGTATGCTCAAAATCTCCATTGGCAACAAGAGCATAGTCCATAATTGTTGGGTCGTGCGAGACGTCACTGCCACCTTTTACTTAGGCAGTGACATTCTCAATCGCTTTGCCATTAGTTTGGACCTAATGAACTTCAAAGCTTGGTCCTGATTAGCGGATAATCCCATGGGCTTTGATGATCGAGAAAAAGCATTTAGGTCAGATCAATTGCTACTTTATGCAGTTGAAATTCAGATTAAAGAGGAAGTCACCATCCCAGAAAGGACTCGACAATACTCCCTGGAAGTGAAAGTTAAAAGAGGACAAACATTGAAAAACCCTGATGCTTATATTCATCTAAATGCTTCTCTCCAACAGCAAGGGTTCGGGGTAAACCCAACACCATTAGCCAACATAGAACATGACAACATTCCAATAGAGGTGGATAACAGCGACTTAAAGAGTATTACTCTAGCCGTTGACACCATTATTGGAATGGCGGTTGATGACCAACATTTCTCCATTGATTTAGGAAATGAACTGTTAGGACCAATCCCCAAGGACTGTTTTGACAGTGACAGTGATGACAACACAACGCCAGACAGGATCCTTACCCGGCATGGGGGGAACTTCCTGGTGTACACTTCCTGCCCTTATGGTAAGGAGGATGTGACTTGTGACTTCAGGAGGGATGAGGTGATTTTCCAGGTCCATGAGGGCTGCATTTCCCACCTGAAGCCTCCAGTCCAAATCAGCACTCTGACCAGGGACTTCTCCACCCAGCTGGAGGAGGCCGCTGAGATAGCCAAACCTGAAGTCTTTCCAGGCTTCAGGCAGATGGTGGAAGAGAGAGTCAACCTAGCTGATGCCTGCGTGATTCTGGAACAGAAGCAAAAGTCGAAATAAGTTTTCTTGGATTTCCAAGATCTCTTTGCGGTAGACTCATATGACTGTGGTCGCACCGACATCCACACAACAACAATTCCCATGGACCCTGGCATGACTCCAGTGTTTGTGAAGCAATATCATTTGCCTCTCACATCCATGGAGTCCCTTACTGAAATAATTAAGAACCTTGAGTCCCGTGGGATAATTCATCCAGTACACAGCACCTTCAATAATCTGGTTCTGGGACTATTGAAGCCAAACGGCTGGTGGAGACTCTGTGCTGACCTTAGGGAGCTCAACAAACAGGTCCATGCTTCCCGATGGCCTCTGCCCTACATTGACCAAGGGCTGGCCCAGATTCAGGGGTCACAGGTATTCACTGCAATAGACCTGACCAATGGATACTGGACTGTGCCTGTCAGTACGGAGGACCAATACAAACTGGCTTTTACCTTTGGGGGCCAGCAGTACACATGGACCCGGACTCCCTTCGGATACCTCAACTCCGGCAATGAGTTCAACATTTTTCTACACAAGGCCATGCCCGACCTGGGTGCGAGGGGTAACCTGGCTTATGTAGATGATGTCCTCATCAAAAGTTCAACTGTGGAGGAACTTATAGCGTTATGTTCTGACCCAGTTGAGGGCCGCCAGAGCAAAACTTTCCTTTCAGAAAGCACAGTGGTGTAGAACCCGTGTTAATTTCTTGGGGCATGAGATTACTCCTCGGGGTCTCTGTCCCCAAGAAAAGAAAGTGGATGCACTTCAGAAACTGAAAGACCCCACAACTCTGTGGGAACTAAGGAGCCTCCTTGGACTGACTAATTACAGCAGAAAGTTCATTGAAGGCTACGCAGAGATCATCAGACCCCTGATTCATCTCTTGAAGGGGGAGTCAAGTGGGAATGGGGTCCAGAACAATCCGAGGCAGTAAGACAGCTCAAAAGAAGCCTCTCACAAGCACCCTGCCTAGCTTACCCTGTCAGAAACAAGGAGTTTTTCCTGGAGACAGGGTTCTCTGATACGTGCTTGATGGCTGTATTATACCAAAAGCATGACAACGTCAATAAAGTAATCTCCTATGTGAGCAAAACTCTATCCTCTGTGGAGGAAAAATGCAACGATTGTTAGAAGGCACTCCTGGCAACGGTGTGGGCATTGATGAATTACCGCCCGTTCATCCAGGGGGAACACATCATAGTGGAGACTCCACACCAGCCTCTGCAATATCTCCAAAGTGACAGAATCCGGGCCGGAAATGTGAGTAATTCCCGAATTACTTCCTGGATTCTGTCAATGCAAGGCTTTCCTGAGGAGGTGAGATATGGCCAAAACAAGAAGAGTCCCCTCGCGCAAGGTCTGGCTGACTTGTATGATTGTGCCAGAGAAAACTGTCTTGAGGACGAAAATCTAAAAATCAAGGACAACATGGAGGCATACCTTAATTCCCCACACAAAGTCTTTGAAGAAGACAAGTGTGAGGGAATTCCCACTGTCAATGTGGATGGATGCTCTTAACATGTTGACAACAACGGGGAAAAAGAACTTGTGGCCGGCGTAGGGAATGCCTGGGTGAATGAATCCCCAGAACCCTCTGCTGGATACAAAATTGGTCCCTGAAGTAGTCAGGTGGCAGAATTGATGGCTGTGTATCAAGCCATCCTCACTGCTGTCCAACATCAACTCCACGAACTGGTCATAATCACAGATTCAGATTAGTTACGGAACGGGTTTGTGGAGCACCTGGTTAATTGGAAAACCAGAGGCATGTTATGTGCTAATAACAAACCCTTGAAACACGGGGAGTTAATTCAAAACACTGATGATCTGGTCACCGTGAACGGGATGACCATCTACTGGAAAAAGATCAAGGGTCATTCCAAAGTAGAGGGACCAGACAAAACTGGAAATGACTTAGCTGATCAGCTGGCCAAAACCAAGGCCATCCAAGGGGATCTAATAGAGATTGAGTCCCTGTTGGGGGAGATCCAGGTCACTGCTATCACTAGGTCCCACACGAATTCTCACAATGATCTTTCAACTGCACAATGGAGTAAGGAGACCCCAGATGCTGATTTGATTACGGCTCAGAAGGGGATCCAATAATTGGTAAGTTTTACCAACACATAGAGGACCCTGAGAACTTTCCCCTGACAGATACCAATTACATTGGGAAAGAGGACCTTAGAGTGTTGATGAAATGTCCAAAAATGTTCGGAATCCAAGACGGTTTGTTGGTAAGGAAATCCCAAGCTGGCCATGATCAGTGGGTGGTCCCCACCTCATTCCAAAGCCTGATGTTAAGTCAGGCCCATGATGCGGCCACCGCCGGTCATAAGGGGTTTCACACAACACTTGAGATCTTAAGAGAGGTTGCATACTGGCCACACTGGGGCAGGATCTCAACCAATACTTGAAGGGGTGTCTTGTGTGTGCACAATTTCAGCCAACATCCCTCACAAACTGTGCGCCTCTCCAAAAGAGGGGGATGACACTGCCATGGTCAGATTTGCAAGTCGACTTCATAGGCCCCGTGATTCGCTCCTCGAGTGGAAATAAGTACATGTTGACAGTGACATGCTTATTTACTAAATGGGTGGAATGTCTCCCGGCCCCAAACTGCAAGGCAGAAACAGCAGCTGCCCTGATGATCAACCACATCTTTTCGCGTTTTGGTCTACCCCAAAGGATTGAGTCAGACAGAGGTAGCCATTTTACCAGCGAAGTAATGACTAAGATGCGGGAGATACTGGGGGTTAAAAGGAAGCTACATATGGCTTACCGGCCAGCCTCTTCTGGTGCAGTAGAGAGATACAACAGAACCATTGTGAGTATATTAAAAAAAAATGTGGCAGATTCTGGGCCAAGTTGGGATATCCAATTACCTCTTGTCCTAATGGCCATCAGATCTTCCCCTTCATCTGCAACTAAAATGTCACCATTTGAGCTGATGACTGGAAGCAAGATGGTACTTCCCCAGTATTTGCCCTACAGGACCCAAGAGCAGACACTGATTAATGCCTCCCCAACTCATGAGTATGTGGAGAATTTAAAGAAACACCTTCAACATGCTTTTGCCTATGCTCAGCAGAATCTAGAAAGATCAGCTGATGGCATGAAGACCCATTACGATTTGAAAACTACCAGGAAAGAATACAATGTGGGAGACCAGGAAAGAATACAATGTGGGAGACCGGGTCTATCTATACAATTTCCAAAGGAACCAGGCCAAACAGCGAAAACTTTTGCCTACATGGAAGGGACATTGTGAAATTGTAGACAAGATCTCCCCAGTCGCTTACAAGATCTGCATCCTCAAAGGTAGTTTGGCGAAAGGGGAAGACAAGTGGGTCCATATAAATCATTTAAAGTGTTACCATCCCAGGCACACTCTGCAGCAACTGGAGGAGTCCTCTGCAATACCAGAGGGGGCTGCTCCAGAGTAATTCAGTTCCAACCCTAAAATATCCCACACATAGTCTCTAAAATATTATGATTCTTGAATGCAAATGTCTCTTGATTATATCTTGTTTTTTGTAAAATGAGAATGCAAATGTCTCTTGATTTATAAAATGTATATGCCGCCCCACTATATTGATAGTGGGGGAGAAATGTCTATGAATAGGTATTGCCGCTTTGCTTTGTCATCCTAGGAGAGATAAACCATGGAGACTGACCAAGGAGGATGACCCGGGGACCGGGGGCAAAGATCCAAGGGCAAAGAATCAAAATCAAAGTGCAGTCAGGCGGGGGGGCTTGTTGGGTGTCTTGACCCACGTTCAAGTTATTATGCTGCAACATTTGGTGCTGTGGGCTTAGAGAATCCAAGATGGCCGAAAAGCCCACATTTGCGCCAGAATCCAGGAAAACCATGCAGTTTTGCGCACACCAAAATGGTTGCCTGACCTGCCACCCACCAGTTCGAGCGTGATGGGCCAGAAGCCCCATGAGTGAAACGTGGTGCCAAAGGAAAAACAGCAGTGCCTGTTAGCTCAAAAAGCGCTTTGAAATCACCTTTGTTTCTCTGAAATGCAAGCTAAAAATGCCTATTTTAAACATTGCAAGATATTCAAAAATCTCACTCAACACCAGCAGCCATTTGGCAGTCTTGTGTGCATTCAAAATCTGGAAAGATGAAGAGCCTAAATTAATGTTCATAACACAACTGGCTGAGCTGTGGATGTCAGCAGCTTAACTGAAATTGGATTTAAAACCACTAAAATCGAAATTTTTAAAATAAATGAATGACCTACTTTTGAGTGTCACATAGGTTGCAACTGTTTAAAGGTCATAGTTTTGAACTTAGAATCAGCGTTGTAGCTGCATGTGTAAAAAATGTAAGTTTGATTTGAATGAAGAAAACTGGAACAAAAGTGACATTTAGCTGAAGCCTGGCTTGAAGAGATTGAATTCTGCCCGGCAACTACCCCCGACAGGAGTTGAAACTTGCCCAGCAACTTCATTTGCAGGCCTGGCTGCCTTATGCTGTTCCCACCAAAAGGAGATTACACCTCTCTGATTGAATCAGGGGAGGAGCACCTGGGAGCAGGGAAACAGAACAATGAGCTTTTCTTGGCTCAGGCAAATGTTAAATTAGGGGGTGTCGTAAATGGCTTCCTCTTGGAAGAAACTGGGAGGGGCAGTGCCTCTGTGAGCAACCTGAGTTGGAGGAAGTGGACAAACCAGAAATTCCACCATGTGCTTTGGGAAACCACACCCTCTGGGCCAGAGCATAATTTTAAAAAGATGGATAATTCATAGTACGGACTTGTCAAAATTATATAATTAATATCATTATTCTTGTGATTTTCATGTGCTCATTTTAAGAGGTGTTAGGACTCTGTGGTATGTTCTGGGGGGTAGTAGCGGAAAATAAGGTATTACTCCGAATGTCTGTATGTTAAAAATCTGACACTTTATCATCTGATGCCCATATTCCTTGTGCATGTTTGTGTAAATTCTGGAAAAGTTTAGAGGTTGTTTTCTTGATGAAAAGGGCAGAATTCTGTCATAAATGGACACGACATCTTACAAAGACAGGTATCAGATGGTTTGGTGCTACAGAAAATATGTTAACTGGACATATAATATTAGAAAATATGAGATAAATATGTACTAGGACGCATCCACTCACGTAGAGGAGATGTAAGTGGGAAACACATTCTTGTACGGTCCCCTAATCACCACCTAAGATCTTTCAGTAGATAAAATGAGCGGGCACAAGAAGCATCTAACCAGGAACACGTGTCAACCTGAAACTTAGCAAATCTCTGAAATCACCCAGGCTAGAACAATTCCAGAAGGCCAGGTCAATGGAGCTCATGCTATGAAAGCAAAGCTAGCCCAAAATAGGGTGGAGGAACTCAGCCCTTATAGATAGGGAGGCCATTGCTTAATAGTGTATGGAAAACATACAGGATATATAATGCATGTATACCCGATGTGGTCACCTAAGCCAGTACATCCACTATGATTGAAACAGTCCCCATACAATGGGTTTTCCTCCCTTACTTCGATAAAGAACTATTAAATGGATTTTGTAATTATTTGCATCCACTTGTGGAGTCCTCTAGGAAAGAGGTCATATATGCTGGAAAATGGAAACAAAAGAGATCATGCATTGAGAATTCCTTCTAGTGTTAACAGCATATCAACAGTGCAATCAAGCAGGAGCATGTTGAGGGACACAACATTTCCAACAACAGAGCTATCTATGCCAGAAGTAACAACCCCTATCATTCATCATATTCTCCCAAACCACAGTGCATAGATAACCTTCTGCCACTGACCCTGCACAAGGGCCTTAGTTGTTGGAATGGGGGTCCCCAAGCACCTCCCTGATTTGAAATGTTACGGCCAGTCTTTGTGGTGAGTATTGTGCAACAACTCAATGCGCTACTACTGGCCAGCCTGCAAGATTAGTCCCAGCTGACATATTAATCTCAGGCGGCTGAATATCAATAACCAGTGTAACCTATAAAATGCAGGCCCACATTCTGATTAGTCACCAGCTTAAGAGGATCACAAATGCAGTAAATCAAGCACTTATCCAATGTGATTTGGGAGTTCTGTTTCAACACGTTATGAAACAAGATTATTAAAGACATGGATGAGAAAGCGGTTATTGTCTTGCCCTCAGTTCTCTTTTCAGAATGGTTACAAAGCCGTTACTTTGCATACCAATGACTGCTGCGTGCAGACAACAATGATGTACTTATGCATTTAGTAGCTATTTTAAATTGCAAATGAAAACATTTCTCTCATAGCTAATGTCAGTGTGACGGAGTGACTTCTGCCCTGCAGAAGAACAAGAGAGTGTAGTGGCTAAATCTCCAACTCCACCTTCAAACCACTCCAAACCAAGAGTGACCCCAATCATAAAGGTTAAAAATAGCCACACTTATGAGATACACCTCCTTGTATGTAGTAATGTAGGCCAAGGGAATGCTATACTCTCAAGACGAGTGTGAATGTAATTCAGTAGCAATCCAAACAGTAATAGTATAACTGTACAAAACAAAGGGAATGTCCAGTCAAGGATCTATAAAAGTAGATATACTTGAATGAAACACACCATCTGCAAAATTAACGAAATAGGAAAACACTACACAAAACACACCACTGAGGAAAGAACACAGAATATGTAAAGATAGAAAGATGTAGCACTCTGGGTTGTGAATAATGGGTGTAAGGAAAATAAAAAACACAAGGTTTGCCAAAAGGATATGTTCTGGTCAAAGAAGGTATTAAAGGTGATTTATTCAGCCTCTAGGGCCCAAGGTGGATGAAGGGGCATTTACAGTTAATAATACCATCAGTGGTTTTTGACAGCAGCCACTGAACCCCGGTCTAGGCAGCTTGCCAGCCGCATGCATCACTTCTTGAAGAACTATTACCTTGGAGCGGCTTACTGGATTTACTCTACCTTTTCAGGACATCAACAGGAATCAACACCACTTGAGCCCTTTAGAAATATTGACTGTATACGAGACAGCTGAACAATAAGTATATCTCAAGACGCCACCCGACCTTGTGTAGATGATGAATAAGACACATCTGCTTCTATACGTCTCTTGCTAACAGCATCCCACAGTGTCCTGAAGACAGTTCTGAGCATTTTATAATCTGTGCCATTCAGAGAAATTGATGCAAAACTGCTTCCGAACTAGAAACACCTATTTAGTGTTGACAGTAGAAATGTACTGCTAATGTTTCACAGTACATGAAATAACATCCATTGTATTACTAATCACGCTGCGTACAGAATTGTATGTTTTACGTTCAGTTAATGTTTTTAATATGCATCATTATTGTGAATACATTTTGTTTTACCAGCATTATTTTCACTCTGTTTGAGTGATCAACAAATGGTTAGTTTATAACAATTCCTAACCTTCTGTAGGTCGCCCTGCACCCTGTGGGCGTTAAAGAGAGGGGTAGCATCGACTCTCCTTCCCTGTGTTCTGGAAATAAATAATGCAGTCAGACGTTTTTATGTCCATAATGCCTGCCTGTACCATGCCTGCTCGTAGTTCTCACTGGTGGGCATTCCAAACGTAATGGTTGTTTTGCATAATTGTTGCAGGTGTTATGTTCCGATCAGACAAGCAGAGCACTCACTCACTCCTGAATAATTCTCACTTTGTCAATTTCAGACCTTTAATGAAGAGCCCATGCATACCTTGACTTACCACACACACATTCGGATCTCTGCGCTCCACATATGCAGTGGATTAGTACTGTCAATTACATCATTACACCTATAGTTTACACTACATACTTCCTCCTGGGTCGAGGCACGGAGCAAGTTTCGGTCCTGGGCAAGTTGGAAGCCTCCCATTGGCAGTCACTGCATATTTCTTCATGAACCTCAGTTAGGTATTTATTGTTTTTGGTCTCTTCCATCACACCAACTCTTCTCAGAGAATCAGTTTACTGAACATGTGAGGATGGCGTGGAGGTTACCTACCCCAACATTGCAAAACTACAGCCTCTTTGGGGAGGCAGGGGTTATTATGGGCATCTTAAATTGTCATAATTAAAGGACACATGAGAGCCAAGGGTGATCGAATAGTAATGTCACCTGTCTTGCACCGAAACTCAGAATGGCTCATGCATCATTGAGGCTCAATGTAGGAGACATGCCACAAATCCATTTATAACACCAGCTTCTCTCTTGGTGTAGGTGGATCTATATTATGGGCCTCGTCACGAGTTGGCTTAAATGCAGCAGTAATGGTATTACCGCCACATTTAAGGGCTGGACCTATTATGAATCTGGCATGTTTATCCCCAGCTCCGATCTGAGGCTAAACATGCAGAGAAAATACACATTTTCGGCACAATTATAGATGGCGGTATTACGGTGCAGTAATTGTGTCGGAAATTCCCCTTTGGGGAATGGGATTTACAGTTAGTGTCCAACTCGTGATCCGACAGTAATAACGCTGGACCGGTGGCCATTAACGCTATTACAGCCGGGATACCGTCCAACTCGTGATGAAGCCATATGGCAACTCCCCACACTAACATGTGAGATCTTGGCAATCAGAGGAACATACCCCTTTGCAGGTGAATTTCATCAGATTCGGAGGTCACCACACAGCGCTGCATTTGAGTCACCAAAATAAAGTGTGAAAAGATGTGCCAATAACAAGTACACCTTAAAGCGGGTCATCAGTGCAATAATCGGTGAGGACAATCACATCTCCCTTACTATCTGAGATCTGATCCGCTCTTTCCTACCTGATCTTGTGATGCTCTAAGTATTAAAGTTGCCAGTACATAAAGATGTTTGTCTATGCATAATAAACCCACCACTCCTACAAGGAATGCTCTCAGTGATGCATCCTCCATGGAGCCGCACCATGGGAGGTCTAATCCTTTACCATTGCTTAATCTCTCGACATGAGTCCTCTCCCTGCAGGTCCCCAGGTTCCTTGAAACATGGAGGAACAGTGGGTAAAAACTGATATCTAAATAGGTTCCGCCAAAGCCCAGCAGTGGGTAACCTTCTAGGAATATCTGTGTGATACTAGAGGTATTTTACCTTCAAGAAGGGAGTTGGCAACATTAATTGAGCTAAAGGCACCTGTCATGGAAGTTGGTACCTTACAAGTAAGTATTGAAACAAAGAAGAGAGATGTGGAGCTACAACTTTGAGGGTAATGTGCTGAACGACTGTTCAATCAGGTAGCTCCCTATACGTCTAGACTTGACCTAAGACTTGCATCATCGTACATGCAAGTTTTTTTGTTGTTGAAGATTGTGCTTTTGTAAATCTGTGTCACAGTCCCTATGACTGTTTTGGCCTGGCTACTGAACTGCCGCATCTCTGTCGAAGGCCATATGCGGATGAAGCTAGGTTCCACAATGTAGCTACAGTGCATCAGCCCCAGTGCATCAGCCCCGACATCCTTAGGCTTCAGGTTCTACTCCTCGAGTGGCTTAATGCAACCTCTTAAATTGCCTGATGGGCGGCTAGTTCTACTCAGCCCGTCATCAGCAGAGGTTTCTCAGGGACCCTTGTCAGGTTGTGGCCTCAAGTGATTCTGTGCATCCGAAGGGGCTGGGCAATTGTTCGTTAAGAGGCTGGAGAGTTGTCTTGGGCTTGTATATTGAAGCACTGAGGCTATGATAAGTTGCTGGACCCAGGCTAGCAGCATGTGTGCAAAAGAAACACAGACCCAACAAGCCTATAAAGGTTGAACAGGTGGGGCAACATCTACATCCCCTGGATCTTGCGCTTGGCTGGTGCATTTGGATTATGAAGTGCACTGGTGGTTCAAAGACAAAGGACGTGTATGGGGACATTTGCAGAGGAGGACCTTGTGTTGGGGAGCGTAGTCTCACAATAATTTAAGTGATATCTGTTTAGGTCTGGCTGGAGAGAGATTTAAGTCTCTACCACAGATCTTGCATCATTGGTAAAACGGCTCTTGGTGCTGATCTGCTGCTCATAAAACATAAAGAGTGCATCATAGTGAAAGCTCTGATTGTATTGGCCATTTTGCAATCTATTCTAACTGTGCAAGTTGGTGGAACAATTGTGAAATGTTGCTTTTAGCGGTTACTTTTGTTTCTATACTTGACACATGTTTGTATGTACCTTCACGGAGTGGTTAAATAATTTAATAATGAAGTTCTTAATCCATAACAAGCAGCTGCTCTGTAATACAGAGAGTTTTCCTCAATGAGCAATTCAATCTTTACTAATGCTACCTTTTCACAGTGGCCATCAAGAATGCCAACATGTGCTTGGTGCCACTATTGATACTATGTTTGCCAGCTCTGTGATACATTTTCTATCCACTGCATGTCGTCCTTCTCTGTGAAAGCTTTCGGCTGTAGCTTGTAGTGACATATACTAGTGAATGAATCACTGCATCCTACTGTAGGAGAATGTTTCTTTGTTTTTGCGGCATGCAATGTAATATATTAGAGTGAATACATCTTTGAATTAAAGTATAGGAGGACATTTCGACTTGTAGATTATTTTTGCCTGATATTGTAATTCAATGGTGTTCAACATTTGCAGGCCAGATGTAGCTTTTTGCGGTATAGTTTATTCTCCTTAAGGTAACTGATTACAACGAAGCGTTGGCTGCTTCTGATTCTATGAACATTAAATGTTAGTGACCAAGAAAGCACGCAGGGAATTAAGTAGGTTGACATTCCTTCTTTTTGTAAGTTTTATGGTCATGCATGAAAAGCAACACCACCAAATCAAAAGATACAACACATTGCCTGCAAGGCATGCAGTGCTTCAATTGTAATATAGAAAAGTGATAATAGTTCAGAGATGTGGCTTTACGGGACACATGCCTTCCTATATTCTACACTCATTCCAACAGTAGACATTTTTAAAGATGTTGTTATGAAACTGCATTGCTCAAAGTTAATATGCAACATAGTATTGATTGCTAAACTGCAATGCAATACAATTTTGAACCATAACACTTGCCAAAATATAAACAATCAATTACAGTATCAATGGAAATAGACTAGATGATAGTAGTTTTGCAAATTACTTTTGCAACAAAATGTGGCATTTTGTACTGCATTTAAAGCAAAGTATTGTAAGTAGTACAATAAGAAGGTGCCGGTGAAGTTGAGTTATTCTTTATTTTAGCAAGTGGCACCTGTGATCTTGGGCCAATCACCGAATCAAGGGACTTGTATTTATATGTATGAAAGAGAAGCAAACCGTGCATAATGATACAGGGATTACTAGCAGCAAAGCCCTGTGATCCTTGCTAAACATCCACATACATTTGGCTCTTGTGTTCCATGACGATCAAATTTAAAAATCAGTTTGTACTGGAAGATGGAGAGACTCATTGCAGTGTATCCTTGTGATCTTTTGTAAGTTGTTTATATTGTGAGCTCTGTGTTCGGTGGAAAGGGCAAAGAAATCATGAATGTGAGATACAGTACAGCCTTGAGATCATGGAGACACAGTATTACATGAGTTTGTTTTACAGGGAGGAAAGACAAGGAATAAAAGCATAGTGGTGAAGCAATACATTGCTGTTCAGACTTGAAATATTTGGTGAGTAATTTATTCTGCATTCTTGAATTTAAGCAATAGGCAAAAAATAGAGCAGTGGTTACATTTGGGGTTGGAGGGATTAATTACTGTGCAGACTTGTTATCTTCACAAACTATAAAAAATATATCTTGTGATCTTGGCTAAACAGTATGTTCGGTTGTCTTAAGGGCAATTATGAAAAATAATACACTATTCAGGAGCCTTTCTTCCTGTGTGAACATTTCTTATCAACCTCACCCATCATTTTTAACTAGGCGGTACCGAACAGTAGCTTTAAGTATTTGGCTGAATACCGAATAGTTAGACTATTATTCATCCAGAGCCGAATATGGAGCCAAATATTAGCTTTTTTAATAAATACAGTTTTGTAGACAAGAAAAACAAATTGTAAATTTAAAACACACATTAAAATATGTACATCCATTCTTTATTGCATTTCTTTGTTATCTATGGAAGATGGTTGCGTAAACCATTAAAGGAATACGTCATTAGAAAAGAAACTGTTCAATAACAGCACAGTTTGTATTTTTTTGCATTCATTTGTTGGGCAGGGCCCGAGTGACTCAGACTAGCACAAAGGTATAGTATGCAGGTATGCAATCACTATGAGCGGAGACTAGGATGTCTCTACTTGTACTTAATGCCCCTTTTGGTCCTGCCTAAGCTTAGCCTTCTGGCTCCGCCAAGGCACTGAAACACAAAAGGAGTGAGTACATCAATTAGCACCCTGCTGACTAATGAAGTGCTACTGAATACAAACCTTTGGGATGCTAAAGCCATGCTTTCTACCTGTGGTGCTGAAAAGAGCTAAAGCATTTGAATTATTTCTTTTCATTAATGGATAGTATTTTTGTTCTTTTTCGGGTGAGATTTGGTTGTGGTGTTATAGGGGGTGGTAAAAGACCCCAGCCAAAAATATATAGCAAATGCCGAGTCCTCCATGGCTCCCAGTTAATCGTACAGGGAAGGTATAATGCTAATTTTCAAATCTTTAAATGGTGTGTGCATGTTGATTTTACTTATTTTCTTCACTTGTACATCCATTTGGTCCAATTTTTCCAAATTGTAAACTTGTATCTCCTCATCATTATTACACAAAATCCCTCTTTTTCTAACTCTGTAATGTTGGGAGAACTCTTTCTGCTGACACAGATGGGGGCATTCTGGTTAAGAAATGTTTGTAAAACTCTCAATCTACTGGATAGCCACATTCTTTAGTAACATCTGTAACTTTACTCAATTCAAAGGGATTCATTTTGGCAACATGAGAAAGTTGGGAGCAGGAGTTGTAACCTATGTTTCAATATTTATTATATTTTTTATTAAATGCAAATGGTTGAATAACAACGTTTAACACTGACAAACCAAAATAATACAATATAAAAAGCATCACATAAATTATACACTCCATCTTAAAAACATCCATATAACAAAATAATTCAAAAATATGTATGGATGCCCCCGAACATCCAGGATATTAGCGAACATCACGGAACTGCCCCAGACCATTTGTGGACATCAGAGGAGAAACTTGTCCGTTCTCTGGCTTTTTATGGCCATATCCCATCCAATCCTCATCAACCCTCACTTCCCTACAGATTGTTTCATTAGTTTGACAAGTGCAAGGTTGTGTTTTTTAATATGTTTTTAACGCAATTTTCGCGGACAACAGTCAGTGAAGTGAGTCTGCCGACCGAAACAAGATATCACTAATTTCTTTTTTACCTACTTTTTGGTCATTTCAAAAGAAACTACGGGATGGATTTACACCAAATTTACAAAAGCACACTTTTGGGACTAAGCCGCCGCTCCTGATACAAATTTAGTGACATCCGTCCAGCGGTTTGGCTGTAGGCGTGAGCACATTTTTTTTCCATTGAGTCTATGGGAGAAAACACATTTTTGGACCCCCCAATAGCTTTTCCCCCCTGCACAAAACCTCTCCCGAATTATTCTGACAGGGCTATATACCTTTTCCCCAAGGTTTTGTGAGGATTGTCCAGGGGGAGCGAATTTCGAAGCTGGCCAAAAAAAGCTCTCCTATGGGTTAACCAACTTAACCATAACTACAGGGCAGCTACTGCAGTCCCTGTAATATAGATATAATAATAGTGTCTCCGCCCTATAGTTAAGTTGATAGCCTTGAGTCATAGGAAAACAAAACATCATTTTACAAAAAACTTTGGAATTGCATGAAAGTTTTGGATGATATTTTCCAAACTAAATGAGTGTTATGGCCCCCCCCCCCCAGAAAAAAAATAAAAATGAAAAAGGTTTAAAGAATGCCAATAAATGCTGTTTTGGCCTACTCCCATTCATTTTCCCATAGAGAAAAAGTCCAAATTAGGTAAACTGAAGCTCAAAAACTGCACTGCAGATTTGGGCCAAATAAGAACAACTTTGGCACAAAGCACAGACTTAATTTCTGGGACGGGTTTGTGATAAATTCACCTAGCAGTTTTTAAAATATTTGGTGGGGTATGGAGTGCCCCTGCTCCCCAAAAAATAGCTTGATTTCCAATGCTGCAGGCTGAGAGGTTTTTCAGAAAAGAAATCTGCAATTTTTATCCACAATAGTATTTCAAATAAGCTTTTACTTGCCAGATGGGCTTGGATGACATTTTCAAAACAAAAACCACCGAAAGTGGAATTGTAGAAAAATTAAAAAGATATTAAGAAAACAAAAAAGGCATTTTGTTTTCAGCCTGTTCCCATTCATGTTCTCATAGGCAAAACTTGTTTTTTTGAACAGCCGTAGTGTGAAAACCGTTGGGCACTTTTGAACCAAATGAGAAATAACTTGGGCACGAAGCATTGACTTAAATTCATTGACTAGGTTGGGGTAGATCGATGCAGTAGTAATTAAAATTGACAACATAGAAGGGGGAGCCCCCTGCTTCTTTTAACCTTTATATCAGCCTTGGTGCTTTGCAGCAGAGAGCTGAGAGAGGCTTATAACATTTGACTTGCTGGATGTATTTGGATGGAATTTTCAAAGTAAAATGTTTGTCTGGGGCTACACAAATGGGATATTTTGGGAACAATACATTAAAAGTTATTAGGAAAACAAAAAATGCTTTTTGTTTTCAGCTTACTCTTATTAATTTGCCCATAGAGAAAAAGTATGGCATTTGAACAGCTGTAGCGCAAAGAAGGTGGGCAGATCGGATCAAATTAGAAACAACTTGTACACAAAGCATTGACTTAACTTCCTTGATTGGGTTTGGGTAAATCTGTCCAGTAGTTTTTAAAGTATTTCAAATTGAAGGAGGTCCCCCCTGCTCCTTAAATCCTTGTTATTTGCCTTGGTGCTGCTAGGGGAGAGGCAGTCTTTTCCGCCCCCCTCACCACCACCACACTGAACAAATCCTGTGTGTGCTAAAGGGGGAGACACCCACACTCTCCTTTCGATAAATAAATAATAGTACTAAACAAGCAAACAACCAAGCCTTTATTGATGCTTAGAGACTCCATTTTGTGACTCACCAGATGCCATCTTTTACTAGGCCCAGAAATGATCCCTAATACAGCTTCTCCCCTGCCCAGTGCCTTGCACAGTCAGCCCAGACCCCCTCCGTCTTCTGCCAACTCCACAAAGCCCTGTTATCATTAAGTCCAGCCATTCATTGTTGCAATATTTAGTATCATCCAGGTCAGATGAGGTCACTGCACTGCACTGTGTGGGACGGTTCAGGCCCCAGCTCTAGTCTACATCCACATCCATCTCCACTAACCTGCCTGTGTCTCTTCGACTCCCACCCCTCCAGGCCCCAGTTGACTGGACCCTTGCCCCTCTGATCTTATGAAAAAGATACACATCTGACCCCTCGCACTGACCAGGCGAGGACACCCACAATAGCCCGAATCCTGTGCACCAATATATCCTCTGTAGAAATAACACATGTTCATCCGTATGATGAGGCATCAGGTAGATCAAACACCACCTGGTTTTGGGGCACTGTGGTTTATGAGTGCCTGGGTAAAAGGTTTGAAATGACGGTATATCTGCCAGTAGGTTCTGAAAGTACCCCCCCATTAATGGTAGAAGTTTATGTTTGCCATTCATCTCATACCATCAGTTTCTGTTCTGCTAGCTTAGAGAGTTAGATATGTAGCATTCTTCTAACCTGACCTTCACCGCAGAGAAGAGCCCTGCAGACCCAAGTGCCCTCTGATAGACTCGGATACAGCAACCAATTGCAGCCTGACATCACCCATAGAGCATGCTGTGCCATGTGGGCTGACCAATGGAAACTGTTATGTCATTTTGTATGTCGTTATATCACTTGTGACGTTATTTTGGTTCATTATGCGCTGCCCATGTATTTTTTGGCAGAGCGATCTCGGGCAGCAGAGTTCTTTGCTTGCATTTACTTTACATACATTTGTTACACTTGCAATTATTCTCTTGGTCTCATTCCCTAGCGGGGAATGTCCATTTATTTGGTCTCTGGTATACGTGCATTGTTGGACGAGCCTTCAGTGCTTTGCAACATAGAGGTTGAGAGACACTAATAACCTTTGACGTGCTGGATGGATTTGGATGTAATTTTCCATACAAAACATTTGTCAAGGGCCCACCCAAACTACACTTTTTGGGAACAATTGGTTAAACAATGAAAATGGAGGGCATACCTCTGGGTACACCTATACATCTCGCCTCTTTACCTCTGAGACTCAACTTCTCTTACCTCATCAACTGAACATTGCTCTCTGGAATGCTTAGTTTGTATGCATCAAAACATCCTTTATCACTGACTACTGTCACTCCAGTTCGCCTCCCCTAGACCTTCATGCTATCACTGAAACCTAGATTCCTTTCTCTGACATTGACACTCTGGAGGTGGAGGTGGAGGCTTCGGACACCTGCACACTTCTCACTTCAATGCTTCACAAATCTCCAATGCCAAGTCCTCTCCTATCTTTTTTAATTCACCATCTCTACTTTTTCTCTGCCACACTCGGTTCATATCATCTCCGTCTATTGCCCACCTGGGCCCACTGGACCATTCTTTGATGATCTTGGGCAACTGCTTGATTCTCTTTCAACTAAACATCACCTCATTCTCGTAGGTGACTTTAACTTTCCATTTTCAACCACTTCTCAGAAATCTGAACTTCAGTCTTTTCTTAGTGACCACACTCTCCACTTCATTCAAAACCTAGCTACCCACACAGGGGATAAATGTTTGGAACTCTTATTCATCTCAACCACTATTACAATTGTCACATCATCCATATCTGATTACTCAATTGTTTCCACCACCACCTCCTTTCCAGTACCTGACCTATACACACACCTTGCTTCACCTATTATGTGAAATTTAAACCTTCTGGAATTCCCCCTTTCTCTCTGACCTACAATTATCACTCTCCTCCTTCATACCCACTTCTTATTCCTCTAGCACTGCCTGCCCTAGCTTGCAATCCCTATCATGTGACTCATTCTCCTCTCATTTCGCACTGCTTACTTTCACCCCTTAGTCTCAATATCCTCAACCATGGATCACCCATTCATATGGTCTCTCTGCACAGACATGTGATGGCTGCTGCGCAAGTGAAGCCTACCCACTCGCATGAGGACCTGCACCTCTTTGCCCTGAACTCTGTAAAGTACACTATTGATAGAGTGAAAAGGGAATTCTACCTAACCCTCAATGATTCTCACTCCAACCATCCTCACAGGCTACAGGGTACCCTAAACTCGCTCCTCAATCCTCCAAAGTTTATGACTACGAACTCCACTCTCACAGTTAATGACCTCGCTGAATACTTTGCTGTAAACATTTCCAAAATTAGAGACTCTTTCCTGACCATGCTCACACTGTCTCCTCCAACATTTTACACTTTCATACTCTGCCTCTATTTCCCACTTTAATCACACTAATACTGACAAAGTGCTATGTCTACTGATGAAGGCTATCCCCTCCTGTGCCCCATCAGACCTTGTTGCACCTCAGCTAGTCAAGCCTATTACCCCTTTAGTGGCCTCTCACCTCACTGAACCTACACATCATCCCTCTCCTAAAAAACAAGGGGCTCACCCGAACTTACCGGCTAATGGTCACCCTGTGTCTCTCCTTCTGCTCTTCGCTAAAGTGCTTGAACTGTTGAAACAACTGTTTTGTTCAACATTCTTACCAATTTCTTAGACATCCACAACCTTTGAGACCCACTACAAGCAGGTTTCCATTCCTGTCACTCCACGGAAACTGCTCTCATGCATGTGTCTATGTGTCCAAATTCATTGCCTCTGCTAAGCAAACTAACCTATCCTCTATCCTAAATCTCCTTCACCTGTCTGTTGCCTATCTGCTGCCTTTGACAATGTTGTTCACTCTCATCTCCTTAATACTCTCTTTTTTCTTGGGATACTCTCCCCTACTCTTCTTCAGCTAGAGAACTCAGTGACATTTGTGGCCCTTCTCACACCTTCTCTACTTTCATCTCCAAAACTGGAACATCAGCTTGCCTGAACCTCCTAAATATTAGGGAAATCAGGCACCTCCGTCTTTTTAAGCGTTTCTGCTGGTGTTGCTCAGGGGAAATATTGTTTAGGACAGGTGGTCTCGGATAGAGACGTGAGAGTGTTAATATTGTGGAAAAAGGTTTTTAGGGAAGGGGTAGGATAAAGTAGAGACAAAGGTGAGCGAGTGTTGAAGCAGTGTTTATTGACCATTGAAAAGCTGTGTTTGCTATTGTTATAATGTCGGATGACACCCTCATTGTTCATTTGTGTAAGTCACTTCCCAGATACAAAGATAAATAATGAAATACCATGTTCAGTGTGTGAAAAATATGACCGGCAACATGTTTAGGGTGTGGCTTCAAGACGGTACCCATTCGAAAGAGGTCCTGCAACACACGTGCACGTAGTTACAGGCCACACACAAGGGGAAACAGTCACAGAACAGATGAAGTATTCTTGAACTGTGGAAAATGTTTGAGGAAGAGATGGCAGAACCGAGTAAGAAAGAATGGATGCTTAACCAGCATGATGAAGGGCATACATCACCCACGAGTCATCCACCTTCTCTTCTAACCCCGGCCCTCCCTCGACTGTACAGGGATTATATCCATTAAAGGCTGATGCAGGGTATACCAAACCTAAATATTTGCCCACAGCATACAGTGATGATGACAACATAATGAGCATTGTCGCAACAGGTAGATAATGACACACAGCATATTTTGCAAGGAAGATAAACAGAAGCAGTAGAAGAACATCAAGAAGAAAGAAACCTGCAGGGAGACAGAGATGACATGGTAGCTGAGTCAGACAAATTGATAGGAGGGCAAATAATGCTCAAACTTGATGTAACTGGCACAGATGATTTTAAAGAAAAGGCAGCAGTGCCTGGAAACAGGCAGGAGATGGACTAGGAGAAAAGGATGGAAGACAACAGAGTAAGAGAAAGGAAATGTGAGGAAGAGAGAGAAATGGAAAAGACATGTGAAAAAGAGAGAGAAAAGGAAATTAAGTGAGAAGAAGAGAGTGATGGAGAGTTGGTGAAAGATGTTGATGACATAATTAGCAGACATACACTGACTTTACGAGAAAGAATAATGCCAGCTCAAGAAGGAGCAGACAAGATGGCAAGAGCACAAGAGAGAGTTGGGGTAATCCTCTTCTAAGTATGGGAATGGATGTATTGGAGGAGATTGTGAGTGGGACATATGTGAAAGACCCCACGAGAAGGGTTGATTTTGAGGAAGCAGAGCAGGATGAAGATGGGGAGGAAGAAGAAAAACAGTCGGAATTGGAGGATAATAATGAAACCTGAAACAAGGAAGCTGCACAAGCGCCTTATAAAAGCAATCATGGAGGGAGATAGATTTGATAGACTTGGAGGACAGAGCAACAAGAGCCCATTAGGTATTCTTTGCTCCCAGAGAGATATTCGATGTGTCCAAAAACGACCACACCATATGTAAGCAGAGTAAGGGATCTACCGGGTACTAAAAAGGTTTGAATGGCAGCATTGCCAAATAAGATAAAGGGTGTGGGTGAATAAGTGTACATCAAATCAAATTCCCCTTATTGCAAAAAGACATAGGGTTACCTTGGCCACAGACAGATACAAATACATTGGAATATACATTGCTGTCACTCACAAGCAAAGGGAAATGGATTTATAAATAGAAATGGCTGGCATGACTTCACCCAAGAACAGGTAATTGGGCTGTGTTCGTGCTGGTAGAGAGATTCCTAGACCCCTCTTTGTTTTCCATAAAATAACTTTGTGTCTTACACTAAGTTACCAGGGCGATCCAGACGTGGACCCCTTGCCCACTGTTCTTAGAGAGGCACAGCTTCACCTCACAGATGATGCCCAACAAGGTTGAAACACGTGTATGGGGTTGCTGTTGGTACTCTTGTTCAGAGGAGAATTGCCTAGCATTTTGGTGCTGGACTGCCATTGGGCAGGACAAAGACTGATATGCGGGGACATTTCTTCTCTCTGAAAGGGACAGTGAGCTAAAGATTTGGTAGAGTCTCTCCAAGGGGTTATTCACCCAAGAACAGTTCATTGGGCTGTGTTCATGCTGGTAGAGAGATTCCCAGATGCCCATTTATTTTACATACATTATCTTTGGGTCTTACCCTAAGTTACCACGTCTGGATCACCCTGCTAACTTAGGGTGAGACCCAAAGTTAATTTATGCCAGCAAATAGTCTTCCCTTCCCTTCCCTTAGACTTCCCCTGGTAGTTAAAATGTCACTTTATCACAATTCAGGTTTACTCCGAATGGGATGAATATTCCCTTGAGTTTCCTTTTAGCATGCAGTTATTTTGAATGTTCAACTTCACACACTTAATCTCTATTAAATTAACAGGGCTATGGTCCTTCCCTATTCCATTCACGGTTCCTCTTGTTAACCATTGTGTACTCTCCTGCCAGGACATTTTCAATGTTCTTACTGATCCTTTAAATGAGTATGTGTCTTCCTGCTTGCATTTATTTGCACTGTTCAACAGTTTATGGTTTACTTCTTCTTGTCATTCCTGGTCTACTGTCCTGCCAGGATGCTACTACTCTGCTTCTTGGGCGCAGCTCCCAAACTCACAGAGTACATGGTTTCCTCTCCTGCTAGGGCGTTTTTATATCCTTTCAACTTGCACTTGTTTTTGGGTGTGAGTCCCAGACTCACTGTTTGCCTGGTTCACTATCCTGCCTTGGCTTTTCCATTCTCTACTCACTCTTTTGTTCATCTGAAAAATACTGCTTTTCCAATATTGAGTCGCTGACACTTTTTAGCAAGGTTCTTATTTGTATCAACTCATGTTGTCAAATGTTGGGCCACCACCCCTTTCTTAACACTGTTCTTAATTTTATTAACTTCTCTTTCCAGGTATTGGGTCACCGACCACACTGTCCATACTTGTAGCAATCACTTCAATGGTTTAAAAGGAGTTTGTTCGTGCTGTTAAGGCTGCGTGGCATTCACCCTCAACCGCTCTGGTAACTCGTTTGCTCTCCCTCGGCTTACCTGGCTTCTCGCCTTCTTCCCTTTTGGTTCACTGGCTGGGTGTGTGCCTTGTCAGCCGATCTGGTCTTGCTTTGCTTTGCCTCAGGCAGCTCCAGTGGCCTGTGGCCACAAAGCATTGCACTTCTTTTGGCTTGGTCTGCCTGCATGCAGTTTGTGAAGCCTCTGTGCTGCTTCTCACCATCATCTCGACTCCAGCGTTCCAACCAGCATCAGAAAAATGTGCAAACGCCTTCGGTCTCTGCCTCTCACTCAGCAGCCTCTTTTTTAGTGGCTTCTTTCTCAGCTTCTGATCAGCTATGTTTGTTTTAAACTTCCCTGCTTCAATTACCACTTTCCAAAGAATGGAACACAGCATTTGCTTACCTCGTCTGGCCATCCTCATTGTTCTATCCCTCTTTCTTGGCTCAATATTAAACAAGGGAGCCGGGGTAAATAAGGTTGTTGGTCATGAAAACTTGAGGAATTCTTTATCTATGTCACAAAAAGCCATGCAGGCATGTTGTAAAGGCACATAGGTGTCATTAGGAATTACATTTGAAGGGTTATTTTGATTCAGTATTTTCCTGCCTCTCTGGAGTTTGTCCTCCCCATGTGGTCCTCCTGCAGATAGCTTCTGCCTTTCCCTGGCCACATAAGGGAAGCGTTCCTCCAGAGAATCAGTGACAATGTTTCTAGATTTGTCACAGTACCCAACAGAACATCCCATTGGGCCCCCTGGCACAATGTTCACCTGTCCTGTTTACCCCCACAATTACACTGAACACTGGGTGGATTGTGAAGGGAATTGAGGTTGTTGTTTCATGACATGCAGTCCAGAAGAGTATGCAGCACAATAAGAGAACCTGGGGATGGTGGGGGCAGGGGGTGCGGTGGGTCATGAAAAAATGGGTACCAAAGGATGGCTACAATGAAACAGGCAGAAGTGAGTGGGTGGTTGATGATTTGACCAGAGGGAGGAGGTAAAGGGGCATATTAATATGCAGGTAATACCTACTGCCCCTACTCAGATGAGTATGCAAGTACCACTAACTATCCCGGCTCCTCATCAGTACCGTCCATGGAAGAAACGATGCTAGCTGAGACAGCCCTACAGTCTCATAAGTTCATGGGCAAAAGACAAGACAAACTAAGATAGATTACAAAAACAATACCTTATACAATCAATGTATACACTTCTGCCATAAAGAAGTAGTTTAAGTTAAGTGACACTAAGAAGGGATCGTAGTTAAATAAATAATAGAAAGCACGATACGTGTGCCATGAATAACACAGTACGGAGGAGGTTTCAAGGATACCAAGAGATGGACTCACTGCACTAATAGGGAAGATGAATGTATAGGTAGTTGAGATGCTGTATACACAGGCACGAAAACCCAACATATGCCAGACACACAAAACCTGAACACATGTGAATATAGGTCACCAACATGGAGGCGAAAGAAGCGCAAGAGCAGAGCCATTTTACTAGCATAGAGGCCACAGCAGGCAGGGAAGTTAAATACATAAAAACACATTTATTCAGAAGCTCTGAAGTTGCCAAGACAGTAGTTTCAGCACACACCAAGGTCAGGCATGCAGAAGGGAGTAGTTGGCGTGCAGAACGCAGAGAAGAGATAACAGTTCCTAGGAGACTAAGCAGTATCCTTCCGAATTAATTGAATTAATAGGGGCACAGACAGCTATTGAGTTCCAGGTGCACACAAATAGTATTTCAAAGGACTCCAGATGAAGAGTGTCCCAAATGGTCACAGGGAATACAACTTTCACGTTAGAATTTGCTAAATACTTAAGAAATAAGAAGAAAATCATTTTCCAACACGGTCTCCTAACATGTGATCATGACATGAAGAACACTAGCTATTCATTAGGAACTGAGTACAGGTAACACAACTGCTGGACTCCCTAGCACGCACACAGACACAGGACGGTACACAAGGCCAAATAAAAAGGAAGTAGAAAGGGCACATGGCCTGGAAATGACAGGAGTACTTTTTTATTGGAATTATTTCAGACCATGGACTTATCTCCCCACAATATATGTGTTAGGGAGAATTCTCTGTTTATGCTGAATTTCCTAACCTAGTGAGTTCCCCAGGAGCTTTGCTGGATTTCTGGAGTTTATTTTTGTCCATCCTGCCAAGAGTGAGACTCTTTTCTCCCCCTCTTGGACATGAATGTGGTTGATTCCTGTGAATGCCAATGTGTTCTATGGGCTATGGGGTATTTTACTCCATAGGGTCTCATGTGTTTTACTATGTGTGTTACACCACACCGTCCGTGCCATAACACTGGGGCGTCCTAGAGGATCCCCACCATAGACTCCATACCCTGGGACTGACTACTGTCTCCCAGGGCATGTAAAGTCACCATTGGCTTTACTAGACCTAAATTTACTAACAGAACTAGTACAAACCATCCTATTATGGACGTACTAGTAGGGGTAATTCGATTACCCTTGGGTCTGTTATTCGAGGGGGCACTGTCCCGTCCCCCCTCGTCGAGTTTTGACTGGTGGCAGTGGAAACTATTTGTTATATTCAACCCCGAATATAATATGGGATTCTTCCCATTGTTGGAGGCTAATACTTTTTCCCGTTAGTCTCTAACATACCGCCGGTTTATTTTTCTTAAATAAACCTACAGGTCGGTATTTTCTGCCAGAACTCAGTTTTTAAAATTGCATCTGTGTTCAACTATGTAACTCCGAACCAAAGGTTGAGCCCTTTGTTCCACTTTTGGCAGGCTTCTACACAGAAGTCCTCCAGAGTGGTGCCATTCTGTCTGGGTACCACAGGGGGTGTGTGAGGGGGTTTAGGCACCCTGGACTGAATTGCCTTGCCAACTTAAGTCGCACTCTGGTGTGATTGGCCCAAGTGGTGAGCCACCCCGGCCACCACTTAGCGTGTTTTGATTGACAGCTAGGCTGAATGAAGGGGGTTTGCTGCATAAAAGGAGGGATTTTGGGACTGGATCTTCAGAAGTCGCCACAGGACCTAAGAATCCGACGAGGGTAAAGCTGAGCCGACCTGCAACGACGACACCTCCGGTGGAGCCCTGCTTAACTGACTCACCACTTCCCAACGACAGAGGAGATCTCCCTGCTGGAGAGTCTTCTCCCCCTGACTGGTGGGAACAACCAGTCCCTTTGCTTTTTCTTCGCTTCCAGGGCGTAGTGGTCAAATTGCCAGTGCTGAGCACCCCGGCAACCGGATAGCCACTAGCCCATACCCCGACCAAAAGGTGGTGCCTTGTGACGGAGCACTCCGCGGCTGGTCTCTTCCCTGGTGGTGCAACGATCTTCAACTTTCCTTCGACGACGAGATCATCTCATCTCTTGGCAAAGCCCCGACTTGCATCCACCACCAGGAACAACTACCCCCGCCGGAGCTGTCTCTTCACTTACAAGGTACTGTGTCCGCCTGGCTTCCCTTGTGATGGTTAGCGTGAGGTGTCTTAAATCCTTACCTTTCCATTGGGTCGCCTCCAGACCTTCTTAACTTTTTGTTCTAAACTGGTCCAACCTTTCTGTGACAATTTGTTACAAAGACTCGAAGTGCGTTTCCACTGTGATACTTGTTGGGACATATCGCCTTGCCTCTCTCCGAGTGGGCCTGGCCTCTGAACTTTGTGATCCACAGTAGACCCTGCCTTACGGGCCTTGCATTTTCTTCGTAAAAAGTGATGGTACCGAGTTGGTTTCATACCCTGCCTTTTCTCTCCCGTTCTAAAGAAATATAGATTGCCATCTAGGTTAAAGCATTCACCTCTGTCTGCAAATAAGTGGTGCCGTTGAACCTAGACTTGTCGAAATATTGTTAGGGGATTGATACTTATAGTAATTGTAATTGAAGTTGTTTTCCGTATTAGTGACAGTGTGTTTTCATAGATGTGTCCTTAAAATAAATAATTATATATCTTTACACCCAAGCTCTGTTCCGTGTCTGCTTGTTCTACGGTGTAAATTGCCCTATCTTGTATACTCCACATACTGCCTAACTTTTCTTGGGAGAGGTCTGACTGCTCAGCCACAGCTACCAGGTGAATCTGTGTGGTACAGACTGCTACCAAGTGGGTTTACTGCCAAACACCTGTAGGCCTAAATCTTTTGCAGTGGTCCCAGTGGGAACTGCACAGGTTTCTGCTTAACAATATGTCTCCATGATATCTTGATGGCTGGTGAGTAAATGACCAACTAATATAAATCCCTCTTGCCATACCACCCATGGTGATCAGCACCAACCAGTAAACTATCAGTGTGCTGATGTATCTTTAAAGGGTTGGGCCCAGGTGGCGCCATCAGATATGTCTAAACCAATCACAGAACTAACACCTATAGACTGTATATGTAGCTTGGGATATTAAACAATCTGAGATGCTCATACGTTTTGTAATCAATATTTTAGTATGATGTCATTGATGACATATTTTTGATTTATAAACCACCCACACTCATTGTAGGAATGAGAGCTATTTGTAAGCTATCCCTGCTGAGTTGCAATGCTTTGAATAAAGCTGGGTTTTCCTATGCACTTTGAGTACTCCATTACTAGGTGCGGTTTTACATCATATTAGAAGTAAATGCCCTCCTTAACAAAAGCACATGTTGTAAACTAGAGAAAAAAGGGCATTGGAGAAGGTGAATGGGGGAATGGTTGGACAATGTACATGGGCATTTTTGCTATTGTGAAAGATCTGGGTTCAAAGCAATCAAAGGAACATTAGAGGAAGCACTTCCAGCTGATAAGCCGAGATGTGATAATGGCAATGCTCTCCTGATTGGAAACCAGGCGCCATTGAGGACCGAGCAGCGACCAATGTCCTGTGGGTGTGTCCAGTGAGCTCACGGCAATGCACGGTGGCCACGTTTGTAGGGGCAACAAAAGGAAAAGGGGGGCCCACAGCTTCCAAGACAGCTGTCCCTTGCTCAGATTTGCAAATGTACTTGCGTATAGTGAGTCAATAGTATGCTTAAGCAAATAGTTAATATAGGATGGAAGATGAAAGGGAAGCAACAGGCTGGAAAATAGGTAAAGTCAAGCAGGACAGATGCCTGCTGTCACTTAAATCGAGCTGTTAGGTATTACAGCCTCATCAACAACATCGACGGCATCACTCCAGCTGAATGAAGAATCCAGTGAGGATTAGCCCCCTGCCCTGCCTGGGCCACAGCCTGCACCCTTACCTGCACTGAATTCCACCTAATTTCAGCCCAATACCCGCTCAGGACCGCACACGCTGACTAAATCAGTATCCAAAATGGCGGGCGCGATGAGAACGAGGCTGAGCTTCATTTGCATTGCTAAGCAATGTGTGTTTATTTTGATTTAAACACTAACATCCGCCGGCAGGTGGAAGAGCCGGCTCCACGTCCAAGGCCACGTCCAAGGCCACTATAAGGCCTAAGCCCTGTTTGCTCCTGTTCGCCACAGGAGACAGAGAAGGTTCTACTAACTTATAATCACTGTGACATCAATAAGGTAACAACCCACACCTTACCCCGAGAGGTCTGGCTCCTCAACGAGTTAACCACTGCTAATAGTCCGATGTCCTTCCAATACCAATGGCTGCTGAAGGCATAATGTAAGTACAATGCTCTGCCTTACGCCACGCTGTCATTCCGATTCCAAAGTTATCCCACGGGATATTGACTATTGCTGAACTATTTATGATATGATATGATATGGCATTTGTAACGCGCCTATACACAAGTGTTTCAACACTGTTTTAACACTATTCTGTGACGCTAATGCACATTCCGACCTTCCAACAGGAATTCTTCACCGCTATTGGGCTGCACTGACTCACAAGATTTTTTCAAATGTACTTGCTTGTTGGTACATCTCACACAGCCACGCTGCCTGCTCAAAACTTATTTATTTATTTATTTATTCAGATTTGTAAAGCGTGCAACAGCTTGGAAGCATCGTGGCGCTGGTTACATAAGGGGGTGACAACTTTGTTACATAGGTAGCAGTAAAAAGAGGTCACAACTTAGTTACATCGACAGCAGAAGCAAAACTTAGTTACAGTGGTCACAGGCAAAGGAGAGTACTCATTGAGGAACAGACAGTTTGTAGCGAAGCTAGTGGAGAGGTTTAATTAAAGAGAGCAGTTTTGAGCTTTTTGGAAAAAGCAAAAAGTGATGTTTCTGCCCTAAGTGCAGAAGGGAGCGCATTCCATAACTTGGGGGCTAGGTATGGTAACCCTATTCCTCCCACTTTGGCTCTGCAGATATGTGGGATGGTGAGTTGGTTAGTGTATTAGGTTCTAGTGGGCCTGGTTGAGGTGGGACTAGATAGTGTGTCTGAGAGGTAGGATGGTGCAGTGATGTTGATACATTTGTGTGCAGTGGTGAGAATTTTAAATGTGATGCAGTCTTTGACTGGAAGCCAGTGTGCAGATTTTCTTGCTTGAGAAATATGATCTCATTTTGGTATGCTTAGGGCTGCTCTTAGTGTGTTATTTTGAGTAGTTTGGACCCTATATATGTTTTTTGTGGATGAGCCGGCAAGTAGTGCATTGCAGTAATCAAGCTTGGCCCCTATAGTAGCTCTGGCTATAGAGAGACAGTTGACCTTGGTTAGAAAGGGTTTGTTGGCATTAATGAGTTTGGTGCTGAGGACGGAAGCAGAAACAATAGCGCTGACTTGCTTGGTCATGGACAGAGTGGCATCTAGATGGACCCCTAATGTCTTAACAGAACAAAAATTCTGCTAATACTCCACATTTAGCTCATCCTTTCCCAACCCTATCGACGCCCACTGCTAGACGATACCTATCATTGTGTTTGTTTCTGACTTGTTGTTGTTTGATGCTTATTGTACCATCTATTGCTCTCCAATTCTGCCCATATTAATGCCCAGTCCTACTAAGGCTCGCTATGATTAGACTTTCACTGCTGATCACTGTATCTAACATTACCACCGAACATTGCCCCACTTGGATGCCTAGCCATACTAACGTCTAATGTTGTTTGATTGCCATTGCTGACCGTTGTATATGCCACTGTTCTTGATGATGCCGTATTTTGCTATCTAGACCTATTTACGCATACTGTTGCTCTGAATTTATTGTTATACTCTGAACCACCGTTCTCATAGCACCACCTTGCTGGACCAAGTACCACTAGATCACCCTGCTGCTTATAGCACCCAGATTAATGGGGAATTGCTGATATGTCGAATCAGACCATACTCCCTTTAGGCCTCCCACCGACTACAACTAGCTCTTGGCTCTCAATACTACACCCCAGTGATAATCTGTACACCATGGTTAGTATACTGTGCCTCCTCCCATTGTTACTCCACTTCACACGGCTTGACACCTGTTCAGGTAATATTGCCCTGATGGAATAGCCACTGGACATCAACCAAAGTTCATCGCCTACCGTCACCCCTAAGAGTAAGGCTACTCCCTTCCTACCTGCACTGAGAACCTTTAGTCAGAACCTAAGCATTAGGCCCACTCAATTCCTTCCCAACCTCGACATAGCCTCACTGTGGAAGAACAATGTTACTCTGACTACCCTAACTATTAACAATACCACACCTAATGTACTCACTAACTTACGCACTGTCCACCCCAATACTACTGACAGAAACAACAGACTAAGAACCATGCTCTGCACGACCCACAGTCGATCAGATAATCATAATACTAAGGCCTCTGCTAAATCACCTACAGAACGCACTATTCACAAATTGAACCACAAAAGTCATCACTGTAGACCTAAAGAGACCCCAGTCACTAAGAACCCCCATTTCATTCTGAAGCACCCTTGTGGCCCATGCGACCGAGATCGCAGACACTATCCTGTCCAACAATCTTGATTTCCTCCTAGTGACAGAAACCTGGTTGCACGATGCAGCTGGTCCTTCTATTGTCCTAGCAGTCCCTGATAATGACTCCATTCTCAGAGCCAACAGACCCAATTCTAGAGGATGAGGCACAGCCATCATCTTCAGATCTTCACTAAGCATAAGATTAGCCACTGCACCTCCAGTCACGTCATGCAAACTCCTATCAGTAAAATTCCAAACTTCACCTAAAAACACCATTACCTTCCAAATTATATACATGCCCCCTGGCCCATTAGGGTCATTTGAAGAAGACATCTCTGCCGTAGCAGTGGACAACACTAAACTTACAGCGCAAAACATTATTCTAGGTGACTTTAACCTCGGTTATAATGATCCTAATGATTTACCTGCCACATCGGTAGCGAATACCCGATCAGAACACAGCTTCCTACAAAAAAATCACCCAACCCACCCATTTGAAAGGCAGGATTCTCGACTGGGTAGCAGACCTAAACTACAATATCATAATAAAGGAATCTTCACACCCATCATGGACAGACCACCACCTCCTCACCTTTGAGCTCAACGTTAACAACCTAGAGATGATAAAAAGTCCTGATGCATCACGAGAAATAAACGCAACATCACAGCTGAGGCCATCTTACCTCTAGTCATCCCGATACTCAATGCTCTACCTCTGTACAGCGACCCAAACCAGATGGTAGATATTTACAATGAATCTATGATCAAAGCCCTAGATACTATTGCCCCATTAAAAATGAGCAAGGGAAAACCAAGAGCACATCTGAACTCATGGTTCACCCCTGAACTTAAACGACTACGCTCAGAAAAGAGGAAACTAGAAATACACTGGAAGAACACCCCCTCCACTGAAAAAAAAAAACGAATTTAGCAAACATCACTGCTATGTACAAAAATGAGATTATTCGTACAAAAAAAGAAACCTTCAATGACAGGATAAATCAAGATAGTTCTAGTTCCAAAGAACTGTTCAATATTATAAGAGAACTTGAAAATCCTAACCCACCTGCAGACATGTGCCTAAGGGATAAACCTTGGTGCACTAGCATCCAAAATGCACTCACCAATAAGATCACAGGTCTTCAGACCAAAACAGCTAGCAAAAGACGCCTGATAACTTTTGCCAATCCTCGCAGTCCGAACACAACTCCCCTTTTAAACATGGACTCATGCTTTAAATTCACCAATGTAACAGTACCAGAGGTACAAAAAATTATAGTCTCATTGAAACTGTCCAACTGTAAAGGTGACAGTTGCCCAGCACAGATCATAAAAGATGCAGCCAGAAATCTGGCACCTTTCATCACCAAATTAAACAACTCTTCATTCTCTAGTAATGCTGTACCCTGTAACTTAAAGGAATCTTGGGTGCTGCTGTTACTCAAGAAACAAACACTAGACCCATTGATACCCACAAACTACAGACCGATTACTACGGTCCCTTTTCTTTTAAAAATATTAGACAGAGTTGCATATTTGCAGATCCAAGACTACTTGGAATCTAACAAATTACTTGAATCTCAACAATCTGGCTTCAGAATGCAACATGGAACAGAAACTGCCCTTCTTGACCTCAAGAGCCAGATTGACAAACTAAAAGATAAAGGTAGAGTGGCCATCCTACTTATCCTAGACTTGTCGGCGGCCTTTGAGTTGGTCGACCACAAGGTACTCTGTGACCATCTGACATCGGCTGCACACTTTTCAAGCTCAGCTATTATGTGGATTCAACCATTTCTGGACAATAGGACCATGCAGGTCTTCTCACCCTCAGTAGCAGCTGACCCCATTCCCATTACCTGCGGCATACCACAAGGCTCATGTGTCTCGCCCACTTTGTATAATATATTTACAAAGCAATTACTTGATAAACTGGACCATCTGGGTTTCACCTACATTAATTATGCAGATGACACCCAGATACTCCTACCCCTACCGGGCACCTATGACTCTGGCATAGACAGGATTAATTAAATCAATACCATCATTCAGGCATGGATGGCCCTCCATGGCCTATGCCTGAATGATGATAAGACAGAGATTCTTCTGGTTGGCTATCACACTAACCTTCAGAAGCTTAGCCCTGACTACTCTAGTATTTGTATAGACGGGAAAAACATATCAATTGCCAAAGATGTAAAAACACTAGGTTTTTACTTTGCTGCAAACTCAAAATTTACTAAAGATGTAAATATGACAGCCTCAGCCACTGCCTACACAGGTAAGCTGATTATAGCGTGCAGACCTCTAATTATCTCCCAGCAGTTGTCTCATGCTAGCTAGAACACTTATACAATCCAAACTGCACTACTGTAACGGTCTCTACCTAGGTGTCAACAAGTCCATCTTGAACAAATTGCAGATACTGCAAAATGATGCTCTTAGAGCGGCCCTGGACATACCTAGAAGAGAGCACATCTCAGCTACTAGAAAGATATGTGAAGTCTCCATTCAATATAAAATCATTCTGAAAACTCTCTGCCTCATAAACAAAGCATTGAACCACAGAGACTCCCCATACTTGACTGACAAATTCACTATGAGATCCTTCACACGTGCTACTAGAGCATTTAACACGGCCTGCCTCTTAGTACCTATATACAACGTCAAAAGAGCTGGCGGCTCTAGCTTCCCTGTCCTAGCAGCCCAACTGTGGAACAAAGGGAGAACATTGGACTGGATAGCGGACTATAACTGTACAGCCTCCATCACCTCTATCTCTCCTCAATCTTGGACAGATCACTCACTCGTGGCCTTTAACTTATCTACAGTCAGACCCTCTCCTACGGTCTCACTGTTAGCACCACCATGTCTAACTAGAAATAAAAAAAGTATTACAGTGGAAAAAGTCATCCCAGCCATCCTACCTACGCTAAATGCGCTACCTGACAATCTAGACCCTAGTACTCTAGTCCAAGAATATAACAAGATTATGCTCAACACACTGGACAAAATTGCCCCGCTCAAACTTAGAAAAAGTAAACCTAAAGCACACCTTAATAAATGGTTTACGCACCAATTAAGAGACCTGCGACTTCTAAAAAGAAAAAGTGAAAACTCCTGGAGACTATGCCCTTCAATCGAAAATAAAGCAAAACTAACCTCCATTTCCTCACACTTCAAAAAAGAAGTGCACCTTGCCAAAAAGAATTCCTATGATGAACGGATCACTAACTCAAATTCTAGCATGAGAGAACTCTTCTCCATACTGAAAGAATTAGAGTCACCAATAGCCACACCAGACGTAGTTATCAAGGATAAGACCTGGTGTGCATACATCCAAAACGCGATAGCGAACAAAATTAATACACTCCAAACCAAAATTCAACAAAAAAAAGATATGCTCAATCTACAGCATTCCCCTATGACCTCAACATATAGTGACTCACCTGAGGCAAACAATACATTTCAATTCTCCAAAATTTCTCCACTAGAAGTAGAAAACATCATTCTCTCACTCAAACCGTCCAACTGTAAGGGCGACATCTGCCCTGCACAATTAATAAAAGATGCTGCCAGAGACCTCTCACCATTCATTTCAAAATTAATTAATGCCTCCTTCACATCAGGTACCATCCCAGCTAATCTAAAACACTCCTGGGTGCTCTCACTTCTCAAAAAACAGACCTTAGATCCACTCATTCCGACCAACTATCGCCCCAGACAATCTGGCTTCCGTCCATTACATGGAATGGAAACTGCCCTAATCGACTTAAATACGCAATCGATGAGCTGAGAGATGGAGGGGGAACAGCACTCCTGCTCCTACTCGATCTCTCAGGCGCATTCGACCTGGTCGATCACAAGGTCCTATGCAGGCACCTGGACTCTGCTGCCCACTTCTCTCCTGAGGCCATTAAGTGGTTAGAATCTTTCCTTAGCGAAAGAACAATGAGAGTATTTTCCCCATCGGCTGCTGCCGACCCTACCCCCATATTGTGTGGCGTTCCTCAGGGCTCCTGTGTCTCACCAACCCTTTACAATATCTTCACCAAACCCTTGTTCGATGATTTGGACCTTCTGGGTATCACCTACACTAATTATGCAGATGATACACAGATTCTCCTCCCACTTTTTGGGGATCATAGAAAGGACTTGGAGTTGGTGAACAGGGTACATCTCGTTGTTCAAGCATGGATGGCCACACATGGCTTGTGCTTGAACGACGACAAGACAGAGGTGACAATCTCGGGAACACACACAAATACCAAAAAACTAGGCCAGGAATTCTCCTCCTTTAACATCGATGGAAATTCTATTAGGGTCTCCAAGGAAGTAAAAACCCTTGGTTTCTACCTGGATTCCACACTTTCATTTGATAAACAGCTCAAATCCTTGGCTTCCACCACCGCCTATACCTGCAAACTGATAAGAGCAGGCAAGCCTTTCCTTTCTAACAATAGTTGCATGATCCTGGCCAGAGCACTTATTCTCTCCAGGATTGACTACTGCAATGCCCTCTACAGTGGTGCTAATAAATCAACCATCCAGAAACTACAAACGCTCCAAAATAATGCCTTGCGAGCAGCGCTTGGCTTAAATAAAAGAGCACACATTTCCGCCACCAGACGTCAATACAAATGGCTCTCCACAAACCATAAAATGCAACTAAAAATGATCTCTTTAACATACAAAGCTCTCAACAACGCCGCCCCAAGCTACCTCATAAACAAAATACAGAAAAAAACTTCTATCAGACCAACTAGAGCTACCAACACCAACTGTCTAGTAGTACCTAGATTCAAACTAACCATGATCGGCGGTAATAGTTTCCCTGTGAAGGCTGCTAAAACATGGAATCTACTACCAAACAACCTAAGAGCAGATCAACCTTACCCACTTTTTAGAAGGAACGCTATCCAACATTTTATCTCTAATGACCACTAGTCACCGGTCCACGCTATTCTCAGGCACAACACTCGACACTGTTCCCTTTCTCCTGCTGAACCATGATATGTTACCTGGACCACCTTTATGCAAATCACTGACTTTTACGACTCCGGTCTTGTATATTTTGTATATTATTACTGTATCTTGTATAATTTGTATAACATTACCATATCTTGTATAATTTGTAACTTGTAAGTTCTATACCCTGTATATTTTGTAACTCTGTAAGTTTCGCATTATCCTACCTGCTGCGCTGTTCTACCCACGGGTATGGAGCGCATTAGAAATAAATAAACAAATAAACAAACAAACAAACACTCCCTCAGGACATAAAAACTATCCAAGTATTCAATAAATTCAGAAGATGTGCCATCAGCTGGCTACTCAATAAGAACTAATCTTATTGCCTCACTAGCCGCTGCACCTACCTGCCCATACCTGTATGTTTGAATCTAATGCCCTGCATTTTATGGACTATGTACTAACCTGTATGATCTACATTATGTGACCTTCTGTAAATCCTAATGACTGTAACATGCATTAAGTGACTCATGCACCTATCTAAAGTCTTGTAATGTGTAACCTTCTGCTTACTTACCAGCGCCCAGATACCTACGGGTCAGGTTCGCTTGCGCTTTACAAATAAAATAAACAAACAAACCAAAACATAGCAGGCTTCTTTTATCATCACTGCTGCTGCAGGCCTCTCATGGTAACATAAGGCACACAAAAAGTACAGTCAAGAAGCTTGACAACGTTTTTTTCAATTTCCACTGACAAGCATGCATTTGATCTCAGTGGGGTTGTACCATGTTTTATTGGTTTCTTCTAAATCTGAAAGCCTACCTCTATTTAAGAGTGGGGTATGAAACATATGGTACCTGGGTTGGATAATGCACCTTTCGTCTCTCCCTCCACGCACATTGAATATTGCAGAGGTATGTGGTTTGACAGAGATAAAGGACGAGGTTCCTTTTCTGCAGAAGCTTGCATTTCAATAAGTGAGAGAAAGGAACTGTCTCCGTCGGGCTAGAAGCAAAGCAGGCCAACAGAATGGGAAATGAAAGGTAGAACAACAATGCAAAGAGGAGCGAAAGTGTAAGCAATGACATAACAGCATAGAAACAGTCGGGCATCTTCCCATTAAACATTTTCATTCAAGCTAAATCTTGATGGCCTTTTTTCTCTGCAGCCACCCTGAAAGAACCTGACACCACTTTTAAGCAAGGAGTGTCATTTGTACGGCTGAATTGGTGGCGATTGCAATGGCGATTGGAAGGGTATGCGAGTTGAGGTTTGAGAAAGTAGTGGTATTTTCAGATTCATTGAGTGGGTTGCAGGCGATTGTGGCAGGGGATGGAGATAGGAAGGATGTGATTTTGGATATCAGGAGAAAGATTGATGAATGTGTGCGTGGGGGGATGGATCTGGAATTGGCGTGGGTCCCCAGTCATAGCGGCATTCTGGGAAATGAGTTAGTGGATCTGGCGGCGGCTGAGGGTATGAGAAGGGAAGCAGTTGATGTAAGGTTGCCTTTGAGTGTGGATGAGACAAAGGTAGTGATGGTGAGGCGGGTCATGGATGAGTGGCAGGAGAAGTGGGTGAGTGGGGTAAAAGGTAGGTGGATGTTTGGTATTCGTGAGAAAGTGTCAGTAAAGGTGGATCCGGAAAGTCTAGAATGGAGGAGGGGGGAGGAGGTAATGCTGAATCGATTGAGAATAGGGCATGTGGGGCTGAATGAATATCTGTTTAGAGTTGGGAAACGAGAGTCGAGGGAATGTGCGGTGTGTGGAGAGCCTTAGACTGTGGAACATTTTCTGTTTAGGTGTGAGAGATACGCTGTAGAGAGAGAATTGATGAGGGTTCGATTGTCTGCGCAAGGTGTGGCTGAGTTGAGTAGGAAGGCTTTGTTGGGAGGTGACAGGGTGAGTGGCAGGAGGAGGAGTAGTGTGTTGTTGGATTTTGTGAGGCAGACAGGACGGTGGGAGGAATTGTGAGTTTTACGTAGGTTGAATGCTGAATAGTGGATAGGTGCACATCATCCAATTGGATGGGGAAGCGCCTGCGTGGGTCCGCCCACGCGTTCATTAATTAAGAAGAAGAAGAAGTGTCATTTTGCACCCCTACTTCACAAAGGGCTTAAGAAGGCTACCTTGCATTAAAACATTGAAATCATAAACCTACACCAAATAACTAAATAAATGCTGCCGTCTGAGACACAGCTTCTTCAAAAGCTTTGATAGTTTTAACCGGTATAACTGACATAGAATGAAGTGCTTTTTCAGTTAACGCGTCTGCATCCATTAGGTCTAAGCAGTCCAGAATTATCGAATGGGTGCATCCCATCCATTATTTGTCCCACTGAAATAATCCTGTGTACTGGTGGTGATCTGATCGTGTCCCCTTACATAGTCGTTTTTAAATGCTATGGCTGTTTATCAAATTTCTCCTGAAATGTCTGTCATAAAATGCAACATAACCTATTATTTCCAAAGAAAAATGGGTGAAACCCAATAGGCGTCGCTAATGGACGACTGGGAAGGCTATAGCGCTGAATATTTTGGTTGCAGACCTGGGTAGAAGCCCAAAGGCTAGCCAGTCCTGGCATCAGCGCATACCGAATCTTTTCCAGACCTGGTAACACCATGACACACAACCAACCCTCTTGATTGCTTTTGCGCTCACTGTGCTTGCTTACACTCATTTTGGGGTAAACACACAACACCACTTTAAAAATCCACCATCAGCAACTCCATTATTATGTTTCTCTTTCATACGCCCAATGGTGGAGCCCACAAACGGTACATTTGAATCCAACCTGGCCCACTGTCAAATTGAGTTCAACACTCTTAACCTCAGGAATATGAAAGGATCTCTAGGGAGAAAGCTGTGCAGTATACATGCAGTCACCAGGTTGATAAGCAGGATGCTATTGATTGGCAACAGGAGGGTTATCCAGAAAAACAGCACAGAGGGGTGGCTATGACATGTCAACTGCAAGAGCCATGTACCCGGGGGATGGAAAACAGTGCTGGGAGCAAGGTAGCACAGGAGCTACATTTATATATGCCCGTAAGAGATATTGTGAAATTGTTAGATCCAAAGATTATTATTATTATTATTATTATTATTATTATTATTATTATTATTATTATTATTATTATTATATTTTTTGAGTGCAGACCTAGCTTCAAGGAGCAACTGAGTGTTTTACAGAGGTATGCAACAATACGGATACATAACAGAGTGCTTTTCAGAAGTAACAACAGAACAGATATACAGCAGGGGTAGCATACAGAGTGGCACAGAGAAGGGGTACAGCTGTAGCAGGTGGCGTGGAGGAGAGGGGCGGGCGGCATCTATCCAGTGAGGTGGCTTGAGGGGCGATGTGATGGCCTAGGTGTTGAGGAGGAGGGATTCCTTTAGTTAGAGGGTCTTGAGTTATTTTCTGAATTGTAGGAGCATGGGGTGTGGAGGGGCCCATCTGATTCTGACAGGGAGGGGGTTCCATAGTCTTGCGGTGTAGGCAGAGAAGGCTTGTTTTCTTGTCCTTTCCGTTCTGCAGCAGTGGATTTCAAGTCTGCAAGTGTCCTGGCTTCTGGCGGTGGGCTGTCCGCCAGAGATGCTGAGTTTCTCTGCAAGATAGCTAGGTGACTTGAGGGCGGAAGAACATTATGTATAGACCCAAAGATGTATAACAACTCTCATAGCATTACATGATGATTTCATTGCCATAGCGATCTCCTTGCATAGAACCACATATAATTTTGTTTATCAAAATATTTCTTTATTTTATATGATACATAAACATCTAATAAAAGGACAGTGTATAAAAATTGCTTACATTTATTTAAAAAGTGCATACATTATATATCTAATAACATTCAGATTCAATTGTATTCTTAACCAACAACAATCCATACTGTACCACATACAACCCATATCAGTCATTCACCTTCATAATACTCTCATACCTTGCAGATGCGCAAAGTAAACAAGTAAATAAAAAAAATGTTTATAAAAAAAACACAGGGTCTTATAACTTGACCCCTAAGTGCAAAGTACACCAATTTAATGCAATATGGACACATTTCAATAATGTAGTTTTGATATGAACATTGTACCTCACAGTCAAAATGACTGCCCCAACTTTAAGTAGTCCGAGTGGAACTTTAGACCAGAAGTGTCGACTCGAGTTCGGGCTTTAGTACCGTTCATGTGTATTGTACCAAAGCCATCTTCAGGACATACAATACCCCATGTGGGGTTGTATTGGTGTGTGTCGTCAATTGTCTATTTGGATGTCTTAGTATTAAACCTCGCCAGAGCAGTAGACAGGGGGTTGGCTGCTCCTCACCGGTCGTGACAGGAGCATGGGAGAGAGTCGTAATCTCACTATTCCATTTCTTCAGATTGGAGTGTCTAATGTGACTTGGGCAATTGTGCACTGCATATTCATGCACATAGATAGTATCCATTCCAAACCAATCATTGCTTCACTTCACATGCAGTTGTGTTAATCCAACCAAAGCCTTGGCCGTAACCATCTAGGCTCTTTTCCCAGTGCAGCCCGCGGCCCTCCGATGAAGGTCACTATTGCTGCGCAGGGGATGAAAATCATCTCCGCGTGGGCATGCCTCATCCTGAAATTATTGAGGGTGACTGAATTATAGATGATGCAGCAATACTTGAAGGTGATTTTGTTGCATACAGTGGGAGCCAGTGAAGGTCAATGAGGGGTGGCGTAATGTGGTCGTATCTGTGTAGACTATTGATGAAGTGTGCTGCCGCGTGTAGGGCAATTATAAGAGGTACAAAGGAGGACTACAGGAGCCCTTCAAGGAGTGCATTGCACCCATCCAGGTGGGATATGACCAATGCTTGAATGGTGGATTTAAAGCTGTCTGTAGGGAGGAAGGGCTTAACTTTATACAGGAGGGAGAGCTGATACCTAGCTGTCTGAGTTTTCTTAGCTATGCATGTCTTGAAGGAGAGGTATTGGTCGATGTGGAACCTGAGGGACTTTGCACAGCAGATGAGCTTGGGTGTGAAGCCCTCAGAGTCCTGGGAAAGGACGGGCACACAAGACTAGACTGGAACATTAAGCAGCAAACCAGATAATGGTGGTGAAGTTGTAGCATGGATGTGCCAACAGAGAGGTGAATGCTGACATAGTATAGCAGGGGAAAAGCATAGAGTGTTGGGTTGTAAAATAAGGAAGTGGAGTGAAGGAGCCAAAGAGCAAATAGTAAAATAGGTAAGAAACCTGGCAAAGAGTATGAGTTCCAAGTTATACAGAGAAACAATTCAGCACCTCCATAGCAGGGCGGACATTGGGTAGTGAGGTGAACGTCAGGGAATTGTGACTTTACAGTCATAGTAACATGGAAATGTGAATGCTATCCATTCACCAAAGCCAGCTAAAATAATGAAAGCTGTATCTCCAAGCCAAACTAATCAGACCATTTGGGAAAACAATATTTTAAAGCACCACCTTTCCCAGAATGCCCATGTTTCAGAAGGAACATTTGGATCAGATCTGAAATAGTGTACTGTATTTTTAGAGGAAGGATGAATGCAAGGAATCCTTAGTAAATCATTGAAGCCAGGAGAACTGGTGGAGAATACATTGGTGCATGGAACGGGCTAACCAACGTAGTAGCACTACCTCTTTTGCACTACCCTTCCCTCACAGAGTAAAATGAAAGGGATCCAAGAGACACAGCTTTTGATGCATGGGCAATAGGATTATGTAGAGGGTCTGAATAGGCCACTAAAAGTGATTTTCACACCCTAAAGAAGATATTTACAGCACAACTAAATACTCTCCCAGTTCAAATACATAGAGAACGTAAGTCGTGCAGCTCATCACAGTAGAGTGACCAGATACAGAAAAAGGACTCCACCATCTCCTCACAACAAAGGGAGACTTGACAAGAGGAAAACCACTGATTCCATCAAAGCTTCAATCACAATTGGAATAGAGACGCTAGCAACCCGCTCTCCCATTAAATCAATGGGAGAAACACCGATCTAATGCAGTTTGTAGGAAACAGCACTGACAAGAAAGAAAGGGGAAGAAAAGAAGGAGACCCTGATAAAGGAAAAACAGAAAGCACCCAAGACAGCTCCTAGAGATATCTGGGAATGTACGCTGACAATTTCCATTCCAACCAATTACCTTGTTCAGCTGTGATAGAAGCTTCCCTGAAAAGTTATTGAAACCAGGGAAAAAGGAGGAGCTAGCTCCAGAAGCATAAGAACTTCACACCCATGATGATTCTCTACCAGAAACTTCCTTTACAGAGGAAACGTAATTACTCACCATTTGAGCAGGAGACATCAAACTCACTTTATGCTCACCTCCAAATCTCCATAGCGACAAGAGTTTACTTTTGTGATTCTGTAGCAAAGCTGACTTCCTTGCAGGTAGGGAGATTTCAAGGATATAATTAGTGAGAAGACCTTTGAAGAAAAATAATTTGTTCTCCAGGACCTTGACAATTCTGGGAGTGTGGAGGAAGAATACACTGAACCAGGAAGTGGAAGTAATGTAGGAACCCCTACAGGTAGATCTCAAAAGGTGAGAAGGATCCACTAGGTTGATTGTAAAAGCACTGAAGAATACAGAGGATAATCCATCATTGTTCCTGACAAGAGAGAGAGACAAGGGGCAGCCACATAGAAATGGGAAGATATGTAATGAAGTGTGCCATGGTCTCCATTAAATGGACCTGATCATTATATCCTTAGTGCCTTCCTCAATGCCTGCTGCTATAATATTGGAAGCCATTTCCCTAGGTCAGACCCACCATAACATTAGAGAAAACACAATTTTCAAACACTACATCTCGCAGAATCGAAATCTCTAACAGATGGAAAAATCGGATTAGATCTGTGGAAGTCGACTGCAGGCTCAGAAGAAAGACGATTGGAGAGGAAGTGTAGTTATATCTACAAAGCCTGGAGGGATGCTCACAATTATGCCCTAATTAAAGGTGCCAAGGCCAAGTGTCAGGACCACTTCACTAAGCCTCACACTGTCCACTCTTTTGCCCCCATTCACCTTCCACAAAGAGGCATGCACCCCAAGCAACGTGGTATTTTAGGGCCAGCAGACTTGTTCAGGAGAGAATGGTGGTGGGGAGTCCATCTTTATAGGGAAAGGGTCACAGCCGCGGAATCCATGCTCTGCCAAGACAAGGCTATCCAAAATCCTGTATGAAGACAAACTCTTGCACGATTAGCAGTATACAATCAGGACCAGCCTATTTACAACCACCACCCCTATAAGCTGTGCCAATCGTTCATGGACGAGCTCCAGAACCTAGCTGTGAAGGCCACCTTAGAATGCCTTCTTCCATTTCGGTTTTAACACTGGCAACCTGCAAAGAAAGAATTGTGTTAGAACTTGAGGATGTAAACAATAGAATGTGTTGTTCATTGTTTTTCTGTCACACTTATATGATTACCTGAAGGTACTCCCATACAGTACTAGAGATTGGCGCGCTGTCAGTCATCTACATTCCCAGGTGAGGAGAAAGATTAGTGATGCCATTTTGGCTGAATGGGCACAACTGACTTTCATAGACACATGAGAACTGTTGGTGGGCACAAGGGAACTTTGCATTGACTGTGCAAACAGGCCTGGAAGAACTGAATAATTGATTCTGGAAGTGGAGTAATGTAACTGCCACTTTCCAGAGGAGTTCAGAGCAAGGCAGAACCTCTTTGATATGGGCCATAGTGCGTAAGTGGCTTGAGAACATTTGCTGCTGAATCACACACTTGATCAGGTATCATATTGTTCTTGGGAGGTATGAGCATTCAATAATTGACACTAATTCCCCTATCCCCATACAGGATCATCAAACAAAGCCCAGTCTCCCAGTACAGATATCCTCCTGTCCAGAAACCTTGTTACTTTGAAATGCCCCCTTCTATTTGGTGCTCCCTTTCTTTCCACCTGTTCCAGTTCGGTTGGTGGGGAGCAGTATTAAGGGGAAGGGACATGACAGCCAGACTCTGTGACATCACCGGGAGCCACAAGAACAGGTAGGTCATTACCCCAAGATGATAAGGCCAACATTGAAGGTCTAAATATGCCATAATCCCCCCTCTCGATGAGGTACACATCAAACCAATCCAGGAGCCACACATTTTGATTTAGGTCCCGGAAGACTATGGGCAGAGTTTGAACACATCAGAGAATGACTTTCAGCACTCCAAAGGGGATTCACAGAAAATCTACACTCCTCTGCTTTTAGCACCCATAAAAAGATGGATGAGAAGTGCACACATTTATAATGCAGCAAGCAAACACATAGAAAGACTCCTCACTCAAGAGGGACCTGAAGAGAGTCATGCTAATGTTTCCAAATTCCCCGCACCAATGAGGGTAGAGAGCCTGTGATGGATTGCTATCTGGGAAGGGCATAGGGCCCTGTTTATTATTTTGATTAAATGAATAACATTATATGGGTGATTCCATCTCAAGAAGAGGCATCTGCTAATCTGATTCCTCTTTTCATAAGATCCATGCCAAAAGACTACAGTGATAATCAAGTCTTTAAGATATGCACCTCTTTTCTAAAACCCCATAATTATGCACCTAGAGTCCTGATGGCACGGTAAACTTTAAATATAAACCATAACTGAGTTAGGGGAGAAGGTATTTCCCAAAAGTGTTGCAGCTACACCAAATTGGTATCAAACATGTGTCAGCCCTGTAAGCCCAGCTCACCCGTAGAAGGATTTTGTGTATTCCTGGTTTACTCTTCTGCCAAGCAGCAAAGGCCAGGCTGCCTTTGCTGCTCTGAGAAAGACTGTAGCTTTGGGGGTTGCCTCTCTTTTTCCCTTTGTGAGGGCATGCAAAACCCTCCCCAGAGAAACAGCCACTGCAGTTCTGGGAGCAGGATTCATGGGGCACATTCATTCTTTTTTTTGTTTTTGTTATAGCTGAAAAATATCAACTTTACAGCATTTAAAACGAGTCAAACACTTAAAAAGAAAAAAAAGGATCAACTAAAAAAGCACACCAAACAAACAAAGCACAGCATATAAGTGGCATACCTGTAAAAATACAAAATAATAATATACTAGTCACAAGCCTATTCTACGCGAAAGAAGATACATTAATCTTGCCCAGAACACACAATCTTTGTTGCCAAATTTACGACACATCGCCTAAGACCCCCATATTCTCTCATAACTTGAGCTCATGCAAAAGCGCTATGGCACATATTCTCACTTGACTGAATAACCACAATAGATCATCTTCCACAGAGTGGTGGAGGTTTTAACTTCACATTGATCAACAATTGCTTTGAAGTGATGTTGGCGCAGAGATAAAAGTGCTTTACACTCAGTCAATAAGTGCTGCAAAAGCGACAAAAGTTGGCAGCTTCATTAATGGCCTTCCTGCGCATCAATACCTGTCTAGTCGGCCATAGATTAAGGGGCCGATTCATGGAACAAACGTGCGCCGAAAATCTACGCGCAAGCAGGCGCAAGCAGGCGCAAGCGGAAAAAAAGAGGCGCACGCGCACAAGTGCGATTCATGGAAGTCCCTGCGCGTGTCTTCCTCGGGATGTGCGCCAAACCCGTGCATGGCACACACGTCACTGCAACATCCCGAAAGACGTGCGCGACGCGCACAGTGAAAGCGCACAACCTCTGCGCATACACTAGAAAGTGGGCGGAACACGGGGCGTAACGCGCAGAATGGGGAACAACTCGCGAAAACAAGGGTGTAACTGGGGATGTACTGCAGGGAAGCAGACGGAACGCCCACACGCACCCGAACCACACGTATTCATGGAATCGAATAGGGCAAAGCCACGCACAGCGAAAGACACGCACAAGCCCAAACACGTCCGCCACACGAAGGCAGGCGGTAGCGTCCCTGCGCATTACAAAAGTGGCAACATACAGCAATAGTGCCTGTGCGAGCAGGGTACGCGTATCTCAGAGGTGCGGGGGAAGTCACACACGCGATTGAGCAGGCTACGTGTATTTCAGGGGTTCGCGTGAAGTTGGGGTACCACTCACCGTCTGCCTTGCGTGTAGTAGAACGCGTAGCCAACACCCGCTGTGAAGTAATAGCGTGTGAACCCCAACGGATGGAAAACACACGCACCGCACGAAAAGCACGTACAGAACATAAAGGCACGCGGGATGTCCAAGCCCTGCCAGGGCAGCGCCCGTGCGCAAAATGTCACAGACGCGCTTACGCTGTAAGGGCCTTTGGTCCAATGAAATCGCGTACGCGTGCTGACGCGCTTACGCGCTAAGGGCCTTCCCTCGAATTACACGCTGACGTGCAGATTTTTCACGTGCCAAATCACTCTGTATCAAGCTGGCCACGCGAAAACACACGGAAGACCACGCTCCTGCCCAGAAGGCCGAATCACTGCCCCCCAGTGCCCCGAGCAGCCTCCCACGTGCCATCTGCTGCTGCCTGCCTGCCTGCCTGCCTGCTGCCACCATGCCCTGCCATTTGGTGCCTGCACATCAGCCATCTGCAGGGGTCCAGTTGCTGTGTCCACCCCTGCTGGCACAGAAGACTCCCGACTCGAATAACATCGCTCCACAGCCCAGCCCCAGGACCCAGTTGCCCACCCACTCCTGCCCCTGGGGTTGCCATGTCGGGCACATCCACATCTGACCCCAGTGGCAACCCCCGGCCAGAGGGGCAGAGGGGCACCAGCTTCACTGACACCGAAGTTGGTGTCCTGGTGGAGCAAGTCCTGGGGCAGTATGATGCCCTCTTCGGATCGTCCCGCGCCAACAGGGAAGGACGGGATAGGATCTGGGCCGACTGTGTGGTTGCCATCAACGCGGAGGGGGTGGCAACCCGCACCATCCAGAAGGTCAAGAAGCGCTGGGAGGACTTGAGGTCCAGGACCCTCATGAAGGCCCGGCGCCTCGTGGAGGGGGGCCGGGGCCGCACGAGTTCCATCCAGTTGAGGGTCCTGGAACGCGCACACCCAGCGCTCCACGCCCAGGTCCTTGAGAGGGAGACCCGTCTGGAGTTGAGCGGTAAGTGGCCAAGCATTGCTGTGTGAGACAGGGCATGTTGCAGAGTGCTGGTTGTCTGATACTTGCCTGCATGTGTGACATAGGCCATGTACGCATGTATGTGTGCAGGGACATCATGGGAATGCATGTGCGACCTGTAATGTGTGAACCGCACGGTTGTTGCATGTGTTTGAATGCGACATGGGGAGCCCTGTGCATATTGCACACATGACAGCATGGCAGTCTCTGTTCCTGGACATGGGTGGGGGCGAGGGATGGGTGCTGATGCCAGATACATATGTGGTATCCATGTCTGTGTGCCTGACCTACGTGTCTGTGACTTGTGAGTGCCATGGATGCATGACACCTGTCTGTGACAATGTACAGATTCACTGATGCAGCCTAGTCATCCTTGTATGCACTGTGATTGGGGTGTACGGGGCCAGATGGATGTGACTGAGGTGAACTGTGTGCATGTGATAGGCATGACCCATGATGCATGTGAGTCCCATTACATTGTATGATTCGAGAGTCCATTGGACATGCATTGAAATGTCCATGGCACGCACCATGACTTCCCAGGAGGAGCACGCACGTCATCACGAAGAGCACCGTGCCGACGTGGCCCAATTGGGATCGGCCATGTTCGGGGGTTTCCTGCATGTGTCGGCCAATCTGGCGGCCCTCTCCTCCTCTGTGGAGACTATACGCCAGTCGTTCTCCTTGCCGTCTTCCGGCCCAGATGCCACCAGGGCCCCCTGTGGACCTCCCCTGACCAATGCAGCCAGCTCGGTGGGGATCTCATCCCTGCCACAGTCGGGAGTCAGAGGTCCAGCAGGGGTGGACAACACAGCAACTGGACCCCAGCAGATGGAGGATGTGACGTCATCATCGGGCAGGGCACGTGCACGACGGCGTCGGTGGTTTCCATCATCCTGGATGCCGTCATGCTGGCAGAGGCAGTGGCGTCGGAGGCAGCAGCAGGCTCGACGTGGGAAGCATCATGGCTCGGGGCCATCAAGATCAGAGGGGCAGGCATCGGCCGGAGGGCAGGAGAACCCTGGGATGGTAGTGTCTTCCGTGTGGGAGCAGTTGGTCCAGCGGAGAGGTGCGGAGCGGCAGCGGGCGGAAGAGGAGCGGCTCACCATGGTCAGGGCGGAGTTCTCCATGCGTCGGGCGTTGAGGCGGGCTGAGTGCCTCGAGGAAGCTCGCAGGGAGTTTGAGGTGAACATGGGGTTATCCCTGCGAGACCTCGGGGCCAGGACAGAGTCCCGCCTCCAGGACATCGACATGGAGTTCGATGATGCCCTGGCCGGCAACATCACAGAGTGAGCCGCAGGACTTGCCCGCTGCCATTGTATATAGTTATATAGTTAGTGGTAGGTTTCCTTTAAATTATTATTTTTTTTATTTGGTTGCGATTGGACAATGCTCCACTTTTTTGTATATAGTTCAGTTTTTAGTTAGTTGACATAGTTAGGTTTCATTTGGTTGGGCTCATGGACCCGGGATTGTCTTGTATATAATTCTTCTATGGATTTTTTGATTTTTTGGATTTTTTTCATGGACATTCGTCTTCTTTTTGTTGTTTTGCTTTGTGGTTTTTCTAATTTCATTTCCATTCTAGTTGATTTTCAATACATTTTTATTTTCATCCTTCAATGTGTCGTATCATCTCATTACTTTCATGCATGTCATGTTGGGTGTTTTAACATTCACTTGCAGCCATTGTGTGTGACAGACATGTGTTCATTTGCATTATTTACATTGGGTGTGTAACATGTAATTGCCTTTGATATGTGGGTGGATGTGATAGTTGGTTGGGCCTTTTGGCAGGGGAGGATGGCCATTACGGACATGATTGGGGATTGTTGGGACCCAGGTGCAGGGGGGCATGGATGGGACATGGGCGAGGGCCTGGTGGAGGGTGCCCCGCAATGCTGGGGGGTGGGGGTGGTGGGGGACATGAATTGGACATGGGTGGGGGCCTGCTGGCAGGTGCCCCACAGTGCTGGGGGGTGGGGGTGGTGGGGGACATGAGTTGGACATGGGTGGGGGCCTGCTGGCAGGTGCCCCACAGTGCTGGGGGGTGGGGGTGGTGGGGGACATGAGTTGGACATGGGTGGGGGCCTGCTGGCAGGTGCCCCACAGTGCTGGGGGGTGGGGGTGGTGGGGGACATGAGTTGGACATGGGTGGGGGCCTGCTGGCAGGTGCCCCACAGTGCTGGGGGTTGGGGGTGGTGGGAGACATGAGTTGGACATGGGTGGGGGCCTGCTGGCAGGTGCCTCACAGTGCTGGGGGGTGGGGGTGGTGGGGGACATGAGTTGGACATGGGTGGGGGCCTGCTGGCAGGTGCCCCACAGTGCTGGGGGGTGGGGGTGGTGGGGGACATGAGTTGGACATGGGTGGGGGCCTGCTGGCAGGTGCCCCACAGTGCTGGGGGGTGGTGGGGGACATGAGTTGGTGTTCATTAGTTCAAGGAGACATGTGCCTTTGCTGGGGGCATGCCCATGTTGGGTGGGCTGCCTGCGGGACATGACCAGGGATGCAGGGTAGTCCCCTGTGGTGTGGGCTGCCTGCAGGGGCCGTGGAGGGTGTACAGGGAACACCTGGGAGGACCCACACTGTCAAATCACATGTAGGACTCCCCGGCACCCCTGAAATACACGTACCCTGCTGAAATCGCGTGTAAAACTTCCCGCGCACCCCTGAAATACACGCGCCCAGCTTCACGCGCCCAGGCTATTCGCGTGTGGAACTTCCCGCGCACCCCTGAAATACACGCGCCCAGGCTATACGCGTGTGGAACTTCCCGCGCACCCCTGAAATACACGCGCCCAGGCTATTCGCGTGTGGAACTTCCCGCGCACCCCTGGAATACACGCGCCCAGGCTATTCGCGTGTGGAACTTCCCGCGCACCCCTGAAATACACGCGCCCAGGCTATTCGCGTGTGGAACTTCCCGCGCACCCCTGGAATACACGCGCCCAGGCTATTCGCGTGTGGAACTTCCCGCGCACCCCTGAAATACACGCGCCCAGGCTATTCGCGTGTGGAACTTCCCGCGCACCCCTGAAATACACGCGCCCAGGCTATTCGCGTGTGGAACTTCCCGCGCACCCCTGGAATACACGCGCCCAGGCTATTCGCGTGTGGAACTTCCCGCGCACCCCTGAAATACACGCGCCCAGGCTATTTGCGTGTGGAACTTCCCGCGCACCCCTGGAATACACGCGCCCAGGCTATTCGCGTGTGGAACTTCCCGCGCACCCCTGAAATACACGCGCCCAGGCTATTCGCGTGTGGAACTTCCCGCGCACCCCGAAATACACGTACCGTGCTGGAATCGCGTGTGTAACTTCCCCTGCACCCTGAAATACACGTACCCTGCTGATATTGCGTGTGGAACTTCACACGCACCCCAAAATACACGTACCCTGATGGAATTGCGTGTGGAACTTCCCGCGCACCCCTGAAATACGCGTACCCTGCTCGCACGGGGCCAATCGCGTGAGGTACTTCCCACGCACCCCAGTGATACACGTAGCCCGCTTGCTGTGCTGGTACAGGGTTAGCGCAGCCCTTTGCGCTGGATTGGGTATGTTGATGGCTTTTCCCTGCGCGGGAGGCGTTCTTGGGGGCGTAACTGGCGCTGCTGCAGGGTCGCTGCGCCACTGTGCGCCACGGCTGGTTTTGGTGGCTGGAATCCATGAATACGCTGTGCGCGGAAATGGGTTTTGGCGCACGCGGCTGGCGCAGGGATTCGCACACGCACACTGTGCGCCAGCCGCGTGCGCCACTTGTGCGCTGAATTCTATGAATTACCCCCCAAGTCTTAGTCGCAGAAAGTCCTGTATATGAGCCGAAGACGGAGATTGAACTAAGTATACTTCAGGTATGCTGTGTTTTATTATGTTGATACGCATCTGGATTTCAGTCATAATATTTTGCGCTCATCTCACAATTGTTGACCCAGTCCATCGCAAATAATCTGGTTTTAACTTGTGTAGGGTTTTCAAGCAATGTGGCTAGAGATACGTCAATGTCAGCCATGGCCTGAACCACGTAAGCTCTCCATTTGCTTATAAACAAATCAGAAGATGTAAACACATAATCAGCTAAGATTCCCAAAACAGAATTGGTTTCAATGGCCATGATGCACTTTCTAAACAATGCAATTACATAACAAGTGTATCTGCTGGGCAAGGAGATTAAACCCAGTTTGTATCGTACTAAGGGGAGCGGTGTACAATTGGGCAAGTTAAGTACCCCTTGCCAATATTTACCTTCTAACAAGGACCAGAACTCCTTAGTCAGGGTGGGTTTAGCTTCAGCGGTGTATAACAATATAGGTGTAGCTTTCTGTTTATAATACGTCTGAGCCGACATAGCTGAGAACTTGCCATATCTTCTTAGAATGGTATTGGTTTGGTGCTTAGCTGTATTAACTTTATCATTCAGCAGCTGTTTAAAGATTTCAGTTGCCCCTTGGCAAGCTTGGCTAGCTCTTTGGACATCCAAATAAGTATAGAGGCAAACAACTTGCAAGCTTTGCTCTCTGATGGTCCACGTTTTACCCTTCGAGCTGTGCTTGCCAGGCACATTAAATATCATGATTTTAGATTTATCAAGATTAATGGATAGATGGTTGTCTTGAGTATATACAGTGAGAGCATCCAGTGCATTTTGTAGTCCACCTGGTGTTCTGGATATTATGAACAAGTCTTCCGCCTACATTAAGAACAGCATTTTTTTCTGAGTCGATAAGAATGGTTGAGAATGCCTTGGATAAAACGGAAATGAAAAAATTGAAAATAGCGGATGCAAGGGAACAGCCCTGCCTTACTCCACGATGGACGTTGATTGGAGCCGAGAGTTTCCCATCAGCAGACAATCTAACCTGCATCGTGTTGTTATAATGTAGATCTTTGATCAGGGAGATTATGTATTGTGGACACCCTTGTTGCATTATTTTATGTAAAAGCAGTTCTCTGGAAATTGAATCAAAAGCCGCTTTTAAATCTACAAAGGCCATATAGAGTGCTTGTTTTCTGATATGGTTACTGTGAATTATAGATGTCAAAGTTATAAGATTTACAGACATGCCCATCCCAGAAATTAAACCTGTTTGAAAGGGGTTCTAATACCCTCATTGTGGGTCCAGTTGTTAAAATCTCTTAGGATGCAAACAGTTTACCTGGCGCGTCTAGAAGAGAGATGGGCCTGTAGTTGTTAGCTACAGACCGGTCCCCTTTTTTAAAGATTGGCACGATTCTGGCAGAAAGCCAGGATGAAGGGAACTTGTTAACAGCCAGAATCTTATTGAAGATGTTTAGAATTTTTGCCCACAATTCATGATTTTGGTTAAAGATATAATGCTTAGCCCATCAGGGGTGCGTGAGTTATAGAGTTTTTAATCTCTATAAGAATGTCCTCTTCATTAATAATAAGTCTGTCATAGCTAGATATCTCTTCCAACCCTTTTCGGTTTTTGATAGAGGGTAGAAAAGTGTGCTATCCAATTGGACTCGCTAACGCCATTAATCTGCAATGAATTTTGTGTTAAGTTGTTCACTGCATTTATCATTGCCCAGGTTTTAGCAGAATTTCTGCCTATAACACTTCTCAGCATATTTTCACCATTACTTTGTAACAACTGTACTTGATGACTGTGAAACCCAATTTCGATGCTGACATTGTAGAGCGCGAAGCTGCTCGTGTTTATTTGCACAGTTGGAGGAGGCTACGAGCTTTTTGTTTTTTCATAGTAGCTCTTTCTTAAATTGCACTACAGGGTCAAATTTGTACTTGAAATTGCACTTGTGTGAGAGATATTGCCCTCTCGCTAAAGCAATGTAAGTGGGTGGTATAGTCAGTATAAGTCTCCAAGGTGACTTGATTACATTTATCCAGCTGGTTATGGAAAGCCGACAAAGATTGAGGGTTCCAACTTAGACGTGATCGAGCGTTGTTAACGATCATGGTCTGAGGAAAGCTAAATTTATCATTGTCAGTGGAGTCCCGATTAACTGACCACGCAAGTATTAGCATGTTGTGGTCTCTAAAAACTTGGGGGTACAACTCTAAAACTCGTAGCACCTCAAACGTATTAGTGTCAACAAAAGCATAGTCAAGAATCAAAGTGCATCCTCCTCTGTGCCATCTGGTTTGTGGGGTTGTGTCTCCAGGTAGTGCACCATTGCACATATGTAAACCTCTATTTCTTAACACCAGAAGCCATCTTAAGCAAACCAGATTAAATTTAGAATTATTTTCTGGGAGAATTTGCAAATTTAAATTGCCCATGACAATGATATTAGTAGTATCAGGGGATTTGTCGACTTCATTTAATAAGACTTCCAAATCACCAAAACAGTTGTTGTCCAATAATCCCAATGGATTGCGATAGATATTCAAGATTGCCACTATCCCACTCGGAATGGTGAGCTTAGTGAGTGGTAAGTAGGGATTTAGGGCAGCCCACCAGCCAAGTCACCAATTCCTATGATTGTTGATTGCTACTAACATGCCTGATGATGGGCGCCCCTGGGCCGAGGTTTTTGCGGGATGAACACAATTGAGTGATTATCCCAAACTGGTTTTTCCTTTAACCAAGTCTCCTGTTGTAACATATGTCATAATTGGCTAAAACGGCCGCACTTTCCCCAAAGAGATGGCCACATGTGTTCCAACTAATTGTTAGAATCTCATGTGTGTTTGCTACAAGTCTTGGTTATGATTTCCAATTATGATTTACCTTATCAGTAAGGGAGTACTGCAGTGTTTTTTCATTGTTTGGATGGCTCACTCTGGAGATGTTATTTTGGAATGTAAGTCTTTCAGAGCCCATGGCATGGTTTGGAAAGGTTAGTTCACCCTCAGTGTCCAATGTAAAGGTATCAATTGCTAGGACGAATCCCAGGGCAAAACTTTCCATCCTTGCCTGTCATAGGGCATTTCTTATGTAATTGGATTGCAACCATATGCTTGCAATCAAATTGTCGTTGCTCTGAACAAAATCAACTTGATCAATGTCTGCCGATGTTATGCCTTTCAGCAAACTGATCTCATCACAGATGGCTAAGATTCTCATTCTGTTCATTGTGTAGGCAGTGAAAGGTGCCGGACGGCACTTAAGAATTAAGCAATAAAAATTGGCATGTTTCTTGTTGGCAGTATTGATTTAACTTGTTTTGTGCTCGTTTTTTGTGTCTGCAAGATTCTTTGAGCAGAGCTGGCATTTTGGGGGGCAAAATCAGAGCTGAAGGTCATTTTGGGAAATTGTCTTTTTGACAATAAGGGGACCTGTGTGACAGGATTGATTCGAGGTAGATTGTGGTCAAAATAATCTTGGACCGCTTTGGCAATTGGATTGTCAATGTGGTGTCCCCCATGAAGCTGATTGTCGTGAACTGTAGATTTTGGAGCCCAATTTGCCTGCATAGAGGCAAGACTATGTAAACAGGGGGCTTCAAAGTTTTGGATATTCTCCCTTCTGCTTACTGTAGGCAAAGTTGCTTGACAGCGCTCAGCTTGTGACACGCGTGAATTGACCACAGATCTGTGTGCTTCTCTTACCACCTGTTTTTGGGACACTACATACATGGGAATTAAAGTGTTAACTTTCTGATTGTAGTGCACCGCAGAAGAGTGAGACACTTCCTTTGTGGTGACTGCAAGAGTAGAAGCATCTACAGAATCAACATGTGTTGTGGAATTACTTTTGGCCAGGGAGCATGAAGCCTGACTTGTCGCAGATATGAAGTTGGCTGGGTCATCTAAGGTTCCACCATTATTTGTTGGTTTAGTTTTAACCAATACATAGGGATCCTGACTTAACGTAGATGTGGAAGACTGTTTACTTTTCGTATTTAGAAGTGTGCGTTGAAAATCGATATATTTCTGGATTGAACATTTGATTTGTTGCCAAATATCTGTCAACACAAAGCTGTTACTATCTTCTTGACTTAGCAGGGCACACACTTATGGATTGAATTAGGTGCTGTGCTGCCGATTTGCAACCCTGAAATACCCACTTCCACAACCTTAGCCACTTCAACAGTGCTAACTAACGCAGAAGTCAGAGTCTCGACAGGGCTTATTTTAATGGTGTCTGGGGGCTCAACGGGGCTAGCTTTGGGGGTTACTGAATAGCCAGTGGCAGTGGGTTTGAGATCAGAAATTGACAGGATAAGTTCATTTAGTGGTTGATAATCCTCAATAGCCGCATCTTTTGCAACAGTCTGTGTTTTGTTAGCAGGCGAGCCGGGCACTTTGGGACAGGCATTTGTTTTTTGCTATCAGCCCAGTTTTCATTTGCGGTATTAAGCATTTCAACAATTGTTTAAGGTTAGCTCTTGACCGCGAAGGGGGAAGCATTTGGTTCTTGTTTTTTTTTTAGGCCTAAGTTCCCACTTCTGCTCATTGTACCTCTTTTGGTTTGGAAAAGCCTGTAAGGTAATGTTTTGCTATTATCTGTCTGCCCTTCTGTAACGACCTGTGGCTTCTGAGTTCGATGCATGAAAGAACCATCAAATTCGTGGCATATCACAGATTTATCAGCTGGCACAATTTGGGGACAAACACTAGTTTCAGGTTGCGTCACAGGTTTATGACAGATTTGTTTGCATTGACATTCATGACATCAACAGAAACAGCCATGTTGTTGTTACAGTTCGCATCTCTTGATTTAGCACAGTCCCTGGAGATGTCTATTTCATTACCAGACACAATTCCAATAGACATTTGTACAAGATCACAGTGAGCTTTTACATGACCCTTTCTACATATCATTGATATGTTTTTACTCAAATTGTTCACGTCTCGTACAACATTATCGTTCATCCAACTCACAATTAACTCAATTTGTTTTGCTTGGGCTGATATTGTATAGTCTAACATTTCAAACAGTGTCACCAAGGTGTTTATTGTCATGTTCAAGGCATGTATGTTGTTTCATACACATTTGAAGATTGAGGCCTGATAGAAAATCGACTCAGAGTGATTGGGTCGATTTGGCCCCTTGATATTTGGCCCGCCACATAAGGAGACACAAAGGGTAAATGGTCTGTTTTACTAGAGTTGTCGAATAAGCTTGGGGATTGATATAGGCTGTTGTCATGAGCACTTATGGAGGAAGAAGAGGCAATTATGGAAATATCGCCAATGCATACACTGCAGTGCTCAGGACATAGAACAGGAATAGCAGCAGGTATATTAGTTGAAACATGTACATCACAATTGAGCACTGGGTCTTCCGTGCCACACCAACATTGGGCACTGGAGTAGCGGTGGGGAAGCTATTGTCAGCTGCCTCGTTGCTGACACACAGTTGCTCTGAGGGCACCACTTCTAGGTGATTTTTTTGTCTTGGCAGTCCTGGCAATGCTTTGACTTCCAATAATTGTGTGTCAGTGACAGAGGTACTTTTAGACACTATTGCAGAGGAGCTGTCTGCTGATGATATGCACAACACGGCGGGAACTTTTGGATCAAACAAGGCAAGACACATAGGTTTACAAAAGTTTTGTATATCCCCAGCACAAGATTTGATTTTTTTTCTCCACTAATAGGCACAGAGTACACCATCTTTCGTTTCAAGGCACTTATCGATATACGACGTAGTGGTGTGGACTTTAGAGTGAGAGACGTGCTGAATGTTCTCAAAGTCAGGGGCATGTTTGTTTTTAGAGTATAGCTCTTAAATACCATTAATTCCTGCAATAACCCCTTGACAGAAAGAGCAAGTTGCGTTGAAATTTAGCCCAGATGGCAAGTTATTTGAACCAATTAATCAAATAAAGTTATAATCAACTGCCCAAAGGGTTTTTCCCCGCAGACACAGTCAGATGGAATATCAAAAGGTCAAACAGGACAACCACGATTGTTCTTCCACATGCGCAGTCGTTTGTTTTATCAGAGTGTGTGGATTTACCCGACTGCTCAAAGGGTCTTGCCCCGCAGTCACAGTCGGGCTGTTCTGTAAGTGATTCGACAGGAGTTTTACAATAGTTCCCACGCATGCACGGTCAGTTATATTACCGTGGTGGAAGGATTTGCTCGACTGCTCAAAGGGTCTTGCCCCGCAGTCACAGTCCAGCACCATTCAATGTTCGCAAGTTGAATAGATAACGTTTTCAGTTATTACTCCACAGTCACAAATAGAGTACTATGCAGAGCAGAAAACAACAAGCAGTAAGGGTGACTCGCAAATTGTGAAAGTTACTCTTAAAGGGGGAGGCAGCGCTCACCTTTATGGCTAGGTTCAGGGTGGGAAGCTCATTGAAAGAATAGAGCATGACCACCTCCACCGGAGCCAGGACACGCAATACTTTACGTTCCTCGCTCGATGTTGCAGGGAGGAGATCACAACCCTCCTGGGCACTCGGATGGTGCGCTGCTGTCTTCCTGTTGTATTTGGCTGCCAACGCCACCAGAGCCAAACAGCAGCCTAACAGCTTTTCACAACAAACACACCGCCCTTTACACCACAGCCGGGCTTCATGTCGTGAGCGCTGGGTGTGTTGTTTTTTACATCCTGATTTCTCTGGGGGGCGTGACTTCGCTCTCCGTCAGCCTTAAAGGAATAGGCGAATCGTGAATGCAAAGACGTGATTGAGTGAAATGACACTCCTATTTATAGTTCAAGTTCCACTTCACTGTTCGATGTTCCGGTCGCAGAATATACGGTGCAAGTATCTAAGTATCCAAACTTGCAATTACAATTGTGCTGAGAAAAGGCCAGAGCCACAGCAGCCTAACAGCTTTTCACCACAAACACACCACCCTTTACACCACAGCCGGGCTTCAGGGCACATTAATTCACAAAAGGAGTAGCCTCACAACAGGGTGCATCATACCAAAAGGTCCTTTGATACCATGGAGAAGGAAACGGGTGGGTTAGTTTAGACCGAGGGACCGCCTTGCAGCTAGAGGAAGGATCCACCATCTTGTTATTCTATGCATCTTTCTTTTGTTCCTGTTGCCTCCACTTCCTGCAACACAAGGCACTTTCAGTGTGATGTCCACTTATTCCAAAGACAGTGGTTGGATGCCAAAGCAGGCTTTATTTTCTCCAATCATCTGTAGGCTTTTGTTTTTGAATAGTTTCCCACTCCTTCTCAGATTCACTTTAGAACAAACACTAAGAAATAATTAACTGGATCTCTATTGGTGAAGCAGCCATTTCCAAAGCTCTCTGCTGGAGGTGAAGACTGAGTGTCCAAGGCAGTGATTAGAATAGTACCTTACAGTAGAGTAAGTGAGTTGTTATATCAGGAGCATTGTGGAGAACTGCAACAGATATAGAGAATGTATGTTCTGCTGTTTGCATAAGGACCAGTCTTGTGTCTGACAAAATCATAGCATAGAGCTAGGTTGTTTAACTAGAGTTCACAGCACTATGACGAGGAACACACAGTTAAGAGTGCATGGGTAGTAGGTGTAAAGATGACAATTTGTTTAAGTTAACCAGTCTTGAATGTCCAGTGCATACTTGAAGCTCAACTCCTCTAGGATCGAATTCCTACTCCTCACCAACAACACGGACCACCCAGACTTATAGACCTGGCTATAAACCATGAACCCTAAGGGCTTCATAGCCGAGCTCACCTCCTGCGCCAAGTCCCTTGGGTTCCACATCGAAAAATACCACTACTTTAAGACACACAGAGCTAAGCAAACTCAGAAAGCTTGGTATCAGCACTCCCTCCTGCAGAACGTCAAGCTCTTCCCCCACCAGAAATCTTTGGATCCACTGTTCAAGGACTGGTCATATCCCACCTGGATGGGGCAATGGCCTCCTCGAAGGCCTCCCATTGTCCTCTCTTGGGCCCGTGAGAAGTGTCCAAGACATGGCTGCATGCCTCATGAATGGTCTACACACAAACAACCACATCACCCCAGTCCTCATCGACTTTCACTGACTCCCACTGCATGCACAAATCACCTTCAAATCTTGCTTCATCATCTTTAAGGCAGTCACTCTTAAGTCAACCAGCTACCTCACAGAGAACCTCAGCATCTCCGGCAGGCAGCGCACCACCAGATGCCAAGACACAAGCAGACTTGAAATTCGCTGCTGCATAAGGAAAGGACCAGAAAACAAGCCTTCAGTCCTTACACCCCGAGACTAGGAAACTTCCTCCCTATCAGCATCAGAATCACCCCCACGCTCCCACAATTCAGAAAAGAACTGAAAAAACCACCTCTCCAATGAGCCTCTCCTGCTCAACAACCAGTCCATCACGTCTACCCCATGCTACCTCACTCACTAGACGCTGTCCGCCTCTCTCCTCCCCACCACCTTGAACAGCTGTACCTCTCCTCTGTGCCCCTCTTTATCCTACCCCATGTATATCTGTTCTGTTGTGACCTCTGAAAATCATTCTGTTATGCATCTGTACTGCTGTATATGTCTGTAAAGTGCTCTGTTGTGTAGCTGTATTGTTGTTTAATTTTGTAAAGTGCTGTGTTGCTTTTCAAAAGCTAGGTCTGTGCTCAATAAACTTCATAGTAATAATCTGTATATATAAAATGCTTAGGTATGTTTCCCTAATCAGATGATGCAATTCCTCAGTGTTAGGATCCCCTCTTCTGTCCAAATGGCAAAGTGCATCTCTCTGTGTCCTTCCACTGCAACAATACCTATAATTCTAACAAACAAAATTAGTATGGTTCTATGCGGTCACCTTCACCTTCCACTATCGCAAATATTCAGAGTAATTTCAAGTTACTTCTTTCCACACCGCACTTCTCTTCACACAATGCACCATGGTTCCAGTGTCAATGCACAGTTAACTGGTTCAATGTTGCAGTCTCTAAAGAGCGAAATGCTGTAGGATGAATGCCTCCTCACGAGCTAAAACAGAAAGTAGATGCTACAATGCTATCTTATGCCATCACGGAAACTCTGCAATGCAACAATGTAGACAATTATGCTTCTACAAAGACACATCATAGAGGCTCGTGTAATAAGTGGAACTTAGATACTGTTCTTATACTGCACAAACATCTCATTCCATCTGATACAGATATGACCTTCAAATTCAAAAGAAGACAGTTATCTATAGTTTATCCTTTTCAATGACCATTAATAAGTCACATGGAGCTAATCCACCTTTCTGGAAGCGATCAGTGTTAATTCCGATATTTAAGAAGGGGGACAGAAGTGACCATATGAATTACTGACTGATATTGACCTTTACGATCTGCTAGAAAAGCGTATATTACGCCAGGAACGGCTAGTAAAAATAAAAAGCACCTAGGATCGCCTTAACTGTGATGATGTCTTAACCAGAAAAGCATAAAAGAACTACTTAGCAATCCTCAGGAGTTTTAACAATCTTTTACATAGATGGAAACTCTGCCAAGAGGTAAGCACCAGTGGAGATAAGCAGGAGATAAGTTCTGGATGATAAATGAGTTAAGACACTTTGGGCCTCATCACGAGTTGGGCGGTACCACCAGGGATATTATTGTTCCCGCCAAACCGCCAGAATTATTAGCACCGGATCACAGGTTTGGCGGAACGGTATGTTCCCATTCCCCATTGGGCCCATTTGGGAATTCCCCATTCCCCATTGGGCCCAATGGGGAATTTTTGGTGCTACTACCACCAGCGGTATTAGTGCGTGGTATTAGCGCCATATATTGGAAAAATCACAGAGAATTTGCCCCCAGCTCAGAGCTGGGGGTAAATCCTGCCCAACCCGTGATTTGGCGGACCCTTAAATGCAGTGGCAATAGTGTTACTGCTGCATTTAAGGGGTACCGCCAAACTCGAGATAACACCTTAGTCTCATGAGGATAGCTCAGGGGCAAAATGCTCGCCTTGGAAGCAACACGACACGGAACACCATAGGCATGATTCCCGGGTTCACGCTTAGAAACCTCTGGGTATTAAACCCGCTATAAATAACCTATCATATCATATCATATCCAGCTGATGCATCTAAGTTAATCTTTGATATCCTGGGTAGTGGTCTTAGAAGTGCATGGTGGTGACAGTGTTATGGTCACTTAGCTTATCAAAACTAGTGTATTTCTGGGATTTTTTGGTTTTATTTGTAACCATGATGTCCCTTTACCAACGTGTTTTACACTGAATTTCATAGCTTTTTATTAGTGCAACTTAACCATAACATCCTTTTAACCAAGTTTTTTCACCGAATTTCATGGGTTTTCACCAGTGCATCCTAATTTGCTACAACTTCTTAACAGTGTACTTATCCCTAATATGGCAGCATTTTCGGCCGATCTGGAAGATTTTACCTTAAAACTGTGCCTTTACCCATCTTCTAGCAACATCTTTAATGCGTATGAACTTTCAGTAACTTTTTACACTGTTTTTGGTTCGCCCTCATTCCCGAATGTCTGAAGTCATCGCAGACATTCCAGACGGTGTCACTTGACCACGCGTGCACGGTGTGATGACGTATTTGCCAATGGGTCTGCGCTTCACAAACAAATCCATGCTTCGTGAACAGTTTGAAAACTACATGCTCAGTTTATTAGGATGTTCAAGCTGAAGATCTCCACGAGCACAAATCCTAGACCTATTCTTACTGATTTTATATCTGGAATCCAAGAGAGAATACATACTTGGAAGAATATTAGCACAACTTCTATTTAACTTCAAAAATGGCATCAGCCATGGCCATTCCTCCTCCCCAGGAGCCAAAACCACCAACACCACCACCACAACCACCCCACCACCACCAGCTGGAGGGCCTATACAACAGAAAAAGCGCAATGATGCAGAAAAGAATCAAGAGCACCAACAGGTGAGATAGAAGAAATGCCTAGCTCCAGCAGCCGAGAGAATCATGGGTGTGGCAGTACTTTACTACCATTGGGGTGTGCCAAAGGCTAAGGCTACCAAGGTCAAATGTACTAAGTGCAGCATTGTACTCAGTCACAAACAACCTGGGCAGTACACCACCTCCATGCGCCACCACACCAAATCCAACCACTGTGATGCTATGAGAAAAGCTGCTCTTTTCTCAGGAAGTAGTAGGCTGTCTTCATCTACCTCACCTTCCTCAACCAATACTGCCACCACACAAGCTACTCCTGTGGGGCATAAAATCACACTAGCTACCTAACAAGCCATACAAGAGGACGTTCATCCATATTTTTCCAAGACAACAGTACTCTGTATATACTGCAACACACCACTCTGCAGAGGGTAGCAGTTTCAAACGGCTTTTGAGGCTCTAAACAAGGAGCATAAGAGACACTGCCACCTACCTTAGATTTAACACACACGTAACATTTTCCCCTGTCCACCAGACCCTCCATATCTGTGGTTGATGCCCCTTCCCTCCTTCCCTCATTTCCCTGCCCATCTTACTTCCTGGCCTCTCCTGCAAAAAATAAAATACAAATACAAATAAAAAAATGCTTAAGAAAAAGGTTCCTTTAGGAACAACCTTTCACAGTTAAAAAATAGAAGTAATATAAATAAGTGTATAGACTCCATATACTTTAGTTTTCTGTAAAGTAGTTAGACTCAATAAGATTCTCCAACATTCCCAACATTTCTACTATGCTAAAGGAAATAATGGACAATGTTATACTACAGAAAACAAAAAGCACAGAAACAATTTTCTGTCCCAAATACTTTTCTCTAGCATACAATTAGGACCATAATCCATGGACCTGCATGACTATCCGAGGTCTCCCTCCACAGTCCCCTTTACAGGCCATGCATCATTAAAAAAACAACAGATTGCATGTGCACACCATCACACAAGACAACCGTTCTACCCTTTTTACTGTTATGTTTGTAATACTGCCTCATTACCTGCTTTTAAAAAGTCACACATCTATCCACCAAATATTTCAGAAAACTCTAAATATAACGCTATCGACACATTAATCCTCCACACACCAACTGCCACTTAAGAATGTTCCAGAAATCATTTACATCTGTATTTTTCTTGCTTATCCCAAAACATTTGACACACTGCTGCTATAAATACACATATGTATTGTGCAGTAAGAGAAGTGCATGAATGGAAAAGGGAGTAGGGATTGCCAAGTGCTGACAGGAGCTCAGAAGGAAAGTGCCAAAAGATGCCAAAGTGGGAGGTCACTGGCTAACTGCTGGGGCAGAGGAGTCCCAAGGACCACCAATCTCGGTGATAGTGGTATGAGTTGCCAGGGAAGTGATTAAGTAAAACAGGGAAAGGAAAGCATCGTTTTTTTTTAAGTTTTCAAAATATAAGGAAGTCCAGCTGAAATATAGGAGGAGCAGGAAGGCTAAGGAGAGACACATGTCTCCCGCTCTGTTTCAAGCAGCATTTGACAAGAAGAGCATGGGGACAAAAGAGCGGTGGGCTCTAGCATGCCAATATTTAGGGTGAGAAAGTTGAAGATATTGTAGTCCCTGGCCCCAGAAAGCCTTGTCAATGATACAGAAGATCTTGCATTTCATCCTCGCAACCACCCAGAGCCAATGTACACGTTTTAGGGTTTCAGCAATATGATCCCTGGGCTTCAGCCAAGTATATGTTTTAGAGCCATATTTTAAATTATTAGAAGGGGCGAAGACAACAAAGGTGGAGGTTAAGGACTAGACTTTGGCAGTAGTCCAGCCTACATAGGACCAGGGCCCTAGAGACATTGACCTTCTGGGGGGAGGTGAGGAATGGTAGAATGCCTATAAGGAGGTTAAGCTGAAAGTGGGCTTTCTTTACACACTCCAAAATGTAAGGACTACAGGAGAGAGAGAACGAAAAGATGACCTCATGACTTTTAGCCTCACAAGATGGTGAGAGAAGAGGGTGACCCGAGGGTGGGAAAAAAACAGGGCACAAGTGTCTCAATAAGAAATATTTCCCTCTTACTGGCATTTAGACAGAGATTTTGATCCGCACACAATGCCTTGATGACAGTCAAATATTAGGAGAAGAAATGAGTAGAGGGAAGTTTAAGGAACACTGTCTGTCATTAACATAACCCTGTAAATGAGAAAGGAAAAAGGACATCAGATGGGCCAGAGGGTCGAAATAGATATTGAAGAGCCACACAAATAGGATAGAACCATAGGGTACTCTGCAGGTAGACAGTGAGGTGATAGAGTACAAATGGCCCACTTGCAGCAGTGAAGGGAGGTTAAGGGGGAAAAGAGGTTAGTCATTCCAGTGCCCGGTACATGATGTTAAAGGTATCATGTAACCATTTAATGAGGATGCAATGAATGACCATGTGAAAGGCGGAGGAGACATCAATGAGCACTGTCTTCAATTGTACTACAATCATAAATACCATACACACTTCAATGATATAATTCCATCATATTACAAATACTGTATATTCCCCATACAGTACCTATAATTACTATGCACAAATAACTATAGCGTTTGTGCCAGTGGCTACAAGAATCTGGCCACTAGCCACAACCACCATACTATAATTAAACCATATCACAAGAACGTACAATACACCTTCAAATAACAAAACTCACCCTGTACCCCCTGCAATTGAAATGATGTCCGCGGACCCCAACATTGACTGTGAACTCGGCGGCACCTGCACACCCTTTCTTGACCTATAAAACAGCACAATATCATATTTATTTCACTCCCCATCCTTTCCAGGCCCTCTTCCAGCCATCAAATAACCCCAAATGTGTACTTCCAAATAAGTTTGTTCACTGCACTGTCCGGGGACAACCAAGAAGTTTATGGACTCTGTGGCACCTGCACCCCCTTTTTTTACCTATAGAAACAGCTCCACATCAACTATATTGCCCCCACCCTTTCATGCCCCACTTTTGACTACCAAATAACCCCAAATGTGTTTTCTAGACTTTTCCCCAATGCGCTATCCGTGGACACCAGCGGCTGTCAGCGGATTCCACATGGCAACCGTTTCAAATAATATGATGCACCTCACACTTTTGAGCATCCAAACAGTGGGTACGTATGATGTCAGGCAGTGAGTCTGCCGACCAGACCCAGATATCACTATTTTTTTTTACCAACTTTTTGGCCGTTTTAAAAAATAAACTGCTAGACAGATTTACACCAAATTTACAAAAGCACTCTTCCAGGACCAAGTCGCTGCTCCTTGCACAAATTTGGTGAAAAATTGTCTAGCAGTTTGGGCTGTAGTTGTGTTTCCATTGCGTCTATGAGGATTTCCACACAATTTGGGACCAGCCCTATAACGTTGACCCCCCCTGGATGAAACCTCACCAAACCACAAAGAATCATTCTGCAAAGTTTGATGAGGATTCGTCCAGGGGGCGGCAAGTTATTAACCGCCTTGAAACCCTTGGGTTTAGGCGCATTATAAATGCCATATCATGTCATATATATGTAGAAAATTTTAAACAGGTGACATTTGAGCTCCACACAGGATAAATGCTGTGCTTTTAGAGATGCAAAAACACAAACCCATGGGTATTAATTACGGCAAGTGCTTGGAAAGAATGATATTTGAAAAGAATGCAGAGCTATTAAAAATCTCAAATTTAAATATTCCTCTCCTGTCTGCTCATAATGACTTCTCCCTGTATCACATAAAGCCGGCAGATACCATAAGAAATTAGCTCTGCCCGCTCTTTATCCTAATGTGGTCTATCAATGCAGCCACCCTTATTTAAAGCAAAAATTACAAAAATTGATAGCATTCAATGTGTTTGTTTCAAGGGAACAGATCCCCATCTGATTAATATAGAAACAAGCATTGGCAATAGTTTTGCCATTTGTAGTTGTTCATTGAATTATACTTTTAGCATGAAGGGCGGAACCTCGGGATGTATATAACAATGAGTAACTAGGGGGTGTGATAGCCATCGGTTTTGCATTAGAACATACCTTTAGTAATGTATGTTGTGGTATTTTAATCAAGCTAGATCAAACTAGAGCAGTGTTCTGAAAACTCACCAGTAACCCAGCATGAGAGTAGTCTTCAACTGCTCACATGCAATCAAGTATAGAAACCAGTTTGGAATAAATCACAATCCTGTTCATGGTCTCATCGGTATCAAAGAAGGATACATTAATTTAATTACATGTTATGAAGTAAAATAAAATGATGTAAAGACAATTAAGGTGATACATGTCATTTTGACTGTACAAATAAGGGAAAGGGACAGTATGTAATACATAAGTACCCACATCAAAGCTGAACGTTGGTCTCAGACTTGTGTTTGTTTGTTTTGTTTGTTTATTTTATTTGTATAGCGCTCCAAGAATACGGTTACAGCGTTGAGAAGTATCTTTGTGTTGCATACTTCGTACATACTTATAATACATACATGTATATACAGTTATCAATATCCAATACACATATGATACATACAATATACAATTTACAGTATGAATACAGTCCATAATCCAGTTGCCGCACAGGGGGTGTAAGGTCTGGTGTTAGTGGGGCTACTCTTTGTTTAGGAGCCAGCTGATGACCTGCTTCCTGAAGATCTGGAAGGACTCGATAGTTTTGATGTTTAGAGGTAGGGTGTTCCAGAGTTGGGGGGCAAGTACTGAGAAGCTTGCCCCTCCAGCTCTTATTAGGTGGAATCTGGGCACTGCCGAGCATAGAGTGTTGGAGGATCTGGTGGATTTGATAGCAGGTTTCATGGTGAATTTGTTAGCTAGATATGGTGGTGCTAGATGATTGAGGGACTTGTACGTGAGGCAGATGGTTTTTAAGTCCATTTTTTGGCGTATGGATAGCCATTTGCAGGCTTTCCTAATAGCGGAGATATGCTCTTGTCTGGGAATATTGAGGGATGTGCGCAGAGCGTTATTTTGTATTACCTGCAGCTTGTTAAGTACGGATTGGTTAGCACCTAGGTACAGGCTGTTGCAGTAATCCAGTTTGGATTGTATGAGGGCTCTGGCAAGGGTGAGGCAGCTGTTAGGTGATAGGAATGGTCTGCTGGCCCTAATGAGCTTGCCGGTGTAGGCAGCGGCTGAGGTGGTCATATTGGTGTGTTTGGAGAGGTTGGTGTTGGCATCTAGATAGAAGCCAAGGGTTTTCACGCTTTTGGCAATGGGGATAGTGTGAACATCGATGGTGATGTTATTGTAACTAGGATTGAGTTTAGTTAGGGTGTTGGGGGAGCCGACGATGAGGAGCTCTGTCTTCTCATCATTCAGGCAGAGGCCATGCAAGGCCATCCATGCCTGAATGATGGAGAATATTTTGCTGATCTGGGCGACATCTGCTTGGTAATTGCCTGTGATGGTGAGGGGTATCTGGGTGTCATCTGTGTATTTTGTGTAGGTGACACCCAGACGGTCCAGTTTGTCAACTAGAGGCTTTGTAAATATATTGTACAAAGTGGGGGATACACAGGATCCTTGTGGGACCCCGCATGTGATGGGGATGGGGTCTGCTGCAGCTGTTGTTGAGAAAACCTGCATGGTTCTGTTTGCCAGGAAGGATTGTATCCATGTGATGGCAGAGGAGGAGAAGTGGGCTGCAGTGGCTAGGTGACTACAAAGGATTTCATGGCTGACCAGGTCAAAGGCCACTGAGAGGTCTAGTAGGGGTAGGATTGCGGCATTGCCTTTGTCTTTAATTTCATCAATCTGGCTTTCGAGATCAACAAGGGCGGTTTCTGTTCCGTGTTGAGGTCTGAAGCCAGATTGACGTATTCCTAGCAGTTGGTTGGATTCCAAGTATTCCTGAATTTGGATGTAGGCAACTCTGTCCAGGATTTTTAGTAGGAAGGGGACTGTGGTAATGGGCCTGTAGTTGGTGGGTATGGCTGGGACGAGGGATTGTTTTTTCAGGAGTGGGAGAACCCATGATTGTTTTAGGTTGCTAGGGGTTGAGTTATTGGTGAAGGATAGGTTGATAAGTTTGGTGATGAAGGGGGAGGGCTCTCTGGCTGCATCTTTTATGATCTGTGCAGGGCAGCTGTCTCCTTTGCAGTTTGAGGGTTTCAAGGAGGTGATGATTTTTTGAACTTCCGTGATGGTGACTTTCTTAAACGAGAAGCCTGAACTAGTATTGTTAGGTGTGGGTAGGCTAGGGTTGGTGGTCTTGTTATTGGAGAGTTGTTGGTGTTTGTCCTCAATTTTGGTTTGGAGTCCTGAAATGTTATAGTTGAGGCCGTTTTGGATGCTGGTGCACCAGGATTTGTCTTTCAGGCAGGTGTCTGGAGGTGAAATAGGGTTTTCTAGTTCCTTCTGAACAATCCTGATGTTGTATACATCTTTTTTGGTGCGAATTATCTTGCTTTTGTAAAGTGAGGATAAGTTTGTGAGGTTGGATTTGTTTTCCGCAGTGGGTTTGGTCTTCCAAGTGTGTTGTGCCTTGGCTTTCTCTTTTCTGAGTGATTTGAGCTCAAGGCTGTACCACGAGTTCAGGTGAGCTTTAGGTTTGTCTTTGCGTATTTTCAGGGGGGCAACGGTATCCACTGCCCTAGCCATGGAATCATTGAAGGTGTCGATCAGCAGGTTTAAGTCAGTGTTGGCTGGGAGAGCATTGAGGGCAGGTAGGACCAGTGGTAGTAGGGCTTCAGCAGTGATGTTGCGTTTATTCCTGGTGGGACAGGCTATTGCCAGAGGGTGTTTATTGGGCAGTACCTGGTTGGTGTTGACCTCAAGAGGGATCATGTGATGATCGGTCCATGCCAGAGGTTGGGGGTCTTTGCAAGTTGTATTACAATTGTAGGTTGTTACCCAATCAAGGGTTCTGCCTTTTTGGTGGGTGGGAGTACAATGGGTTGAGTGAAATCATGTTCAGTTAGGACATTGTCTAGGGATGCAGCAGGTGCATCGTTCGGGTCTTGGTAGCCGAGGTTGAAGTCCCCAAGGATCATGATTTGTGCTGATGGTTTGGAATATTCGGTGATGAGGGATGTGATGTCTTCTTCAAAGGCCCCAGTGGGGCCTGGGGGTCTATATATGAGGTGGAGGGTGATCGTGGTTGTGGGGGAGGTTTGCAGTTTGGCTGTTAGTATCTCGCAGGATGTGAGTGACATTGTGGTGGCTGATCTGAGGTTTAGGGAGGATTTGGAAATGATCTCTACCCCTCCACCTCTGGCGTTAGGTCTGTCAGCTCTGAGGATAGAGTATTTGTCTGGGATGGCTAGCGATAGATGTGGTCCAGACGCCTCATGAAGCCAGGTTTCTGTTAGGGCTAGGAAGTCGAGGTCATTGGTAAGGATGATGTCTGCAATTTCTGTGGGGTGGGCAGCCAGGGATCTGACATTGAGTAGGGCACCTTTTAGTGGGGGAGGCGTGGGCTTATTTGGCGCATTGTGTTTTGTGTTGGTTTTGGTGTTAGGTTTGGAGTTGGGCCTAGTAGTTGTGGTGGGCAACCTGGAGCCTAATCTGCCATTGTGGGATGCGAGGTTGGGAGTACGGGAGGGGGGGGGGGGGGTTAGGCCGGGAAGTTTGGAGTGGGCGGGAGGTTTGGTATTCGGTTTAGTTTGGTTGGACTTAGCGATAGGACTGGGGTTGCTGCGTGTAGTGTTGGTAGGGGGACCTGGGTTGACATGGGAGGTGTGAGGGTGGTGGTGGTGAGAGGGAGGGAATGGGGAGGCGGAGGGTAGGAACGGTGTGGGGCAGGGGATGGGTTGGTGTCTGGGGCACCCTAGTTTAGCCAGGCCGTCCTGGTGGGCTATGTAGCTGTTACTGCTACAGGGTACGTTGTCCAGAGTTATGTAGAAAGGGAACATGGTTAGGGCAAGCCAGAAGATCATGGTCTGGTGATAACTGTGCGTGATACTGGAGGCTAGTGGCACTGGTGGGGGAGCGGGCCAAGCTATGATGGTTAGTGGCTAGTTTGAGCTGGGTAGAGTTGGTCAAAGTACACCTTGGAGCGCTATGGTAACTAGGCTGAAAGCACATCTAGATTCGAAATTGCACATATGATGGCACAGGTAAGTAAGGGCTAGTTTAGTCAAATAGGCGAAGGTCATCGTCAAACTATGCTGAGGATATACTAACATCTAAGCGATGAATTAATGTAGATAGAGGGGAACTTCAGTGCTGTACCTAACAGATGCTGGTTATGGTTGGATCACATCTGGGCTAGTCAATGCAAAAACACACATAGGCTAAATGCAATTGTGGTGCAGGGCACTTTAGGCTAGTTAATGCAAAAACACACATAGGCTAAATGCAAACTGTGGCGCAGGGCACTTTAGGCTAGTTAATGCAAAAACACACATAGGCTAAATGCAATTGTGGTGCAGGGCACTTTAGGCTCGTTAATGCAAAAACACACATAGGCTAAATGCAAATTGTGGCGCAGGGCACTTTAGGCTAGTTAATGCAAAAACACACATAGGCTAAATGCAAGTTGTGGCGCAGGGCACTTTAGGCTAGTCAATGCAAAAACACACATAGGCTGAATGCACGTAATGCCTGGGGGGTGCTTGAAATTGGCAGTTACAATAGGCAGGCAATGGGCAGTGACAAATAGTCATGCAGTGGGCACCATATGTAAGGGTGATGATTTCAACATTAAATCAGGAGCACATGGTTGTGACGTGCAATATGGTCGGCATTGGGCAGGTTACACTGAGAGGATGCATGCCCTGAGTACATGATTGTAATTGACATGGACATTGATTGATATTGAATACGATAGTGATGTTCGTATACTGTGTCTTTCAGGGACAGTGTTGAAGTGCTCGCTTCTGTGAGGCGAGTAGGATCATTGGGCACAGGTTTTGAAGAGGCAGCGGAGTTCAGTAAGTGGTAGCTTAAATAGTAGTTTTGAGTGTGATGATCCAAGACAGATGCAGCATGTGCAGAGGGGAAGTGTTCAGGCTTCGGTTACGTTGCCTCAGTGATCCGGACGCATGGAGTTGTATGGAGTTTTAGGCAGGAGAGTTGGTACGCTATGCCGTGGGTTAATGCATTTGGGCGGGACAGCAACGGCAGTGTATTGGAGCAGTGCGAGCGCAATTTAATGGTATGGAAGGCAAGATGAGATGATGACGCTTACCAGTGTGGCACTGTGAGTCAAGTGCGGTATGCTAGTTCAGGGGCTGGTACACCCAGGATGCAGTACTGTGTCAGAGGTCGTAGGCAATTAAGTTCAACAAAGTGGCAATGAACGAACGTGTATACGGAGCTTACCAGCCGGTTATGCTCGAGGGGATGATGAAGTGCTCCGGTTGCCAAAGTTCTCGAACGGGCGGGGGTGCGATGGGTAGGGGCCTCGGCCTCAGTCCAATCTCAGGACAGGCTCTGGACAGGCAACTAGCCTTGCGTTCGTGGGCCTTGCAGGAGGGGGGCCGGCTCTCGCCTCCCGGCAGCGGATTGGTTCAGATGTAGACGGGGGCATCCAATCTGGTGCTGAAGGCGAAGAGGGTTGTTCTATTAGTAGGACGGTGTTGGGGCGGCCATTTTGGCCTAGTGTTGGCCTCGTGGTGAGCAATGGGTGCTATGAACACACGGGCCAACCCATATTCAGATGAACAAACGTTGCGCCAGTGCTGACAGCCAATTTAAAAGCTGTATCAGGCTGTATAAGATGCGGCGAAATTCACAGAGATGGCACTTCACAGCAGCTGATGGCCGCTGGAGAGAGGAGGAGCGGAGCCAGCTGGCTTACCTCGATACTGCTGCTTCCTTTATGGAGCAAGGTGGAAGGTCCTGCTCCTCCGGTGGGCTGATGGTTTCAAAGCAGGGCTCTGGACTGGACATCAGTTTTATGCATATAGACAGAAAGGCCATTACTTTGCAGTTGAAAGAACCATCCAATCAGTTAAAAAAACAACAAAAAAACAAAGAAGCAATTAGTCATAATCCAAGTGTTAAGGTACATAGGTAAAACTCAAAAGGTAAAGAGCAGTAATTATTCAAAAAGCAAATAAAGCAAGAGAGAAACAACAGACAAACAATGTAAACATTTGGTAGTGAACAAATCCCATCTGGTACTAATTCTAGATGGATGGATGTTCTAAGTGTGGACAATTATTCAGAGTCCAAAGAGACAATCAGCTGACTTGATGTTGTCTGGGATAGAGTACTTGTTATTATGCACGGAAAGGGGAGGGTACGGTTTCACATTAGTTCGGTAATGGCCAATCCTTGGTCTATGTCGGGAAATAGAACTTCCCAGGGTTTAGCTGACAGCAGGCTGATGGTCGGGCCTCCTAAAGGGAAGTTTCGGCGTACAGGTAGATTGCCTTCTTCTGGGCCGTTGATTGTGTCACCGTGCGCAATGTGAACATGAAAAGAGGACAAAATCTACTTAGTTGAAGTTTGTTCTGTGGGGTAGTGAAGCAATACAGGTTGGGTCAGGAGCATTAGATGCAAATAGACACAAATCAAACATGGTTTGTCTTAGAAAAAGTAGCTCCTCTAACCTTGTGTTTGTGTATCCGGGCTGTGAATAAAGAAAGAGGGGTGACGTGTATAAATTGCGTCTTTCAGGAACTCCGAAGGGGAGCATTTGGTGTACTTGTTGCACAGAGCTTGTGATGATCTGACAGAGGAGCCTTTCTGGGTGGGTGGTAAGCCTCAATTTGAGCTGGGGATAAGAGAAGAATAGCATTAACTGCTGCTGGCTGGGTAGATATTCAGAAGAAACTACTGAATGCTATATATCTTACCTCATCCGTGGTCCACGTGATCATTTGTGGAGTGAGGTGCTAAGCTGTCGAGAGGCTTAACAAGTAGGGGTCACTGTTGTGGCCGCTGGCGGATCTGTACATGTGATTACATCCCAGATTGGTGTGGAGCGCTCACAAAATGTGGCCCAGCGTTAGAGAAGGGTTGATCAGCTCGTGGGCGTTGAGGACTCACTAATAGTTGTAAATGCAGAGAGCCGGGGACCAGGGGGTTTGCAAAAGAAAGGTGCCGTGGATAGATTGTGCATGTCAGGGGTAGACAGAGTAAAACACAGTTAGTGTCCAGATGGATTTCTAATGGACACCTAATAAAATGACATTTAGAGGGCGTACCTGTAGCCACAAGAGCATTGATGTTCATGCGGGCCCGCTCGCAGTAGGGGGGCTCATTTGCAGCAGAGATTGGTCGGCGCACCGACACGGATTTGTGAGCAGAATTGAAATGCGCAAGCGTTGACGATCAGTGTCAGCAGGCTATGCTGGCAGAGGGCGTCCTACGCTATGAACTGCGCAAGTGTATAGCGCACCTCACGTACTGCGCATGTTCAGGGGAATAGTGCTGCACAGTGCCGTTGTTATGGCAACGTTTTGGCTTTTATTATACTGTTGCTGTGAGCCGTGGCTTACAAAGTAGTGGAGAACGGCACTTGGCAATTCATTGGAGATGTGGAGAGAACGTGGAGCTTCCAGCAGGCCCTGTGTGCTGTCACCCAAGGTGTATGCCAGGCGGTGCAGACACAGGGGCCAGGCTATTATTGCAGGCCAAACAGTATGAGACCAAGATCAGTTTATCAACATAAGCTCCCTACAGTCATTGGGTCCCGAGATGGATCACTGAACAAATGAGCATAGGAAGCCTCAGGTTGGAGATACGGTCATTACTGGAAAAACAATCAAGACAGTCCAGGGTGTAAAGAGCAGGTGGAATCTGTGCACCTATGACCTGCACCCCCACCCTGTTTGGGGTGGGAGTGCGGGGGCTGGCTGCGAGGATGTGCATATTCTGGAGGTGGTATCCAAGGGTTGATGGATATGCAGGGCTGTGTGTGGATGTAGTTCTGTGTGTCATGTAGACACGACAGCCAGCTGTCGGTTGGCCTTTTTGTGGACGTGAGAATGTGCCCTGTCTGGGAACTCACATTCCATTGGAAGTGTGAGGTTGTACACATATATATCTGTCTATACTGGCCCAACTGCAGAGAGTCAAGGCGTGTACTTGGCTAAAGGTGGAATAGTATCAAGTTTAATTCAATTATGGTTGTCATTTTCAGATCGGATTGCTTCATTCAGGCTGAATTCAATGCTGCGCAGCTTGAAGATCCACCATGCCTCTTTATAATTGAGAGCATTCTTAATGTTGGAAGTATTTTATATCTTTTCTAGGACCCACCATTTCATCTGGTCTTGTGTGTGTTGAAATTCCAGGTAACGTGCAACCATGGGAGCCATAGCAGAGCGGCATCTTATTCTTAAGTGATGTTCACCAATACGTTTATGCACAGGTCTGCTAGTCTGCCCTACATAGCGAAACCCACATGGGCATTCGATAGCGTAGGCCACATTCAGTGTTTTACAATTAGTAAATTGTCGAAGAATCCAATCTTTGCCTGCAATCTGGAACAATTTTGTTTTGCTTGTATATCTGCAGGCCATGCAATTGCCACATGGATGGTGGCCTGTCATTCCATAAGCCCTTTTCTGGTGGCTTTTTGGGGGAGATGGGCATGTGTAAGCCATTCACTGAGATTTTATGATCTTTTGAGTGCCATCCTAGGTATTGGCTCATCATGTAGATTTTGGTGTATCAGCGGCCAAAATTGTTTGATAATGCTCTTAATTTTGTTTGTGTTGGGCCCAAAAGTGGTTACACAGGTGATGCTTTCAATTGCAGTATCTCTCATCCTGGGCTGCATAATGTTTCTGTTGGTATACAAAGTACTATTTTCCTTGTGTTTTTTAGAACCTTTTTGGGATATCCACGGTCCATAAGTTTAGACTCCAGGTGTTCTGCATGGTGTCGATATTGCTGGGTTTCTGAGCAGTTTCTACAAACTCTCAAGAATTGGTCAAATGGCAGGTTGGACTTCAGACTTGGTGGGTGGCTATATTTGAAATGGAGTACTGTATTTATATCAGTTTCTTTCCCATATAGAGTGCAGAGGAGTTTCCCCTACTATGCAGTGATAGTTAAATCCAAGATGTTAATAGATGATTGGCTGCTTCACAGAGTGAATTGTATCTCTGTCGATTGTGTGTTGAGCCAGGTATGTAAGGTAGAGAGTTCAATTGGTGGACCTTTCTAGATGAACAGACTGTCATCTATGTACCTATACCATTGGCTTATTTGGGCTAGGAATGGGTTATGTGTGTTGAGTACAAATGAGGCTTCAAAGTCTGCCATATATATATGATGGCAAGGCTTGGGGCGAAGGCTGCTCCCATGGCGGTGCCACTTGTTTGGAGATAGAATGTCTCATAGAAGGTGAAAAAGTTCTTACAACACAAGGGAGAATCAGGAAGCAAAATGAGTGGGCACCACTGGAACATTAATCCACTTATTATTGATATACAAAGTCTCTAATAAATATCAGTCTTTTGAAAAGTAGTTTTTTGTGCAGGAGCAGGCTGTAAAAGGTTTGGAGAAACCCAAGCCCAAAATAACAACTAAAGCAAGAGACTAGGTGAAATACCCAGTCATACAGCCGCTCTCTGGAATCCCAATCTGGGTTATGAATAATTGCAATTTTTCTGAACACTCAGTATAGACCTTAGAGTTAATTTTCAAAAAGACTCAAAAATGCTGTTGCTTTCCAACAATGATTTTATCTGTCAAACCAAAGTTTTTCTGAAAAATAAAAGGTAGTCACTAATAGTGTTTTAGTGAGGAAGAGTTTGCCACAAATAACTCCATAGACAGACTAAATTGTGCCAATGCATTTCGAAATAGATATTCCTTCATCAGGGCAAGTCTGAACAACATAAACATAAACATAAACATAATATACATAATATGTACATTTAAATGTTAAAATAAACAGTGCAAAAATACATCCAAGATTGCACCACATATGCTACTTTGGATCACGACCCGACTCTTTCTATTAAACAAAACTTGGAGAGTCTTTTGGCTAAAGCACTCGAATTAGAATGGATCAATGAGCATACACAGAGATTCCTTTCCAAAAGCCACCCCAGGATCCCAAATTTCTATGCGTTGCCAAAGATCCATAAAGACAGTACTAAACTACCTGGCAGACCAATTGTCGCAGGAATGGAGAGCATCAATCAACCCCTGGGTATTTACATTGACTTCTTCCTGCAGCCTCTAATTCATAAAACTTCTACCTACACTCAAGATACCACCCATTTCCTTCAAAAACTTAACTCCCTGACACCGCTACAGGAGGATCTGATGTTTACTATTGATGTGAAAAGTTTGTACACCTCTATACCTCATGATTTGGGGATAGAAGCTGTAGAGTGGCTTTTGCTTGAAACATCTGAAATACGTGCCCAAAAGGAATTTATACTGGCTCTTTTACAATTCATTGCAGAAAACTCCAACTTTCAGTATGGCAACCAGTTTTATCTACAAACTTCAGGGACATCAATGAGGGCCATCATGGCACCCTCATACGCCAACAGTTTCATGCACAAATGTGAGACTGACCATATATTGAATAGACAAGAATGGAACAAGGATATCCGGCTGTGGACACAATGCATAGATGATATTTTTGGAGTTTGGAAGGGGACCAGAGAATCTTTTGAGACTTTTTTCGAATACCTTGATAGCATTGACCTAAGCATCCAGTTCACTAAAGAGATCTCGCATGACACCATAACTTTCCTAGATGCCCAAGTCAGAAAGCAAGCAACCTGCTATAGTACTTCACTGTTCCGGAAGGTGACTGATCGCAATAATCTCTTGCATCGCCTCAGCTTTCACCAGCCAAGTCTGCTCAGAAACCTGCCATACAGTCAGTTACTAAGGGTTAAAAAGATAGTGAGTGACCCTGAGGACTGTAAAATGCAACAGATGGAGATGAAAGAGAAATTTCTGGCCCGTGGCTATATACAAAATGAACTTGAGATAGTGTCTGACAAAGTCAATGCCCTGTCACGAGAGACTCTATTATCAACACAGAACTCCAAAAATAAAAGATAATTGAAATCACCTGTATACATATCTAAGTTTTCCATTCAAAGCAACAAAATCAAGAAAACCATCATGAAACACTGGGAGATCTTTAAAAATGACAGTAGGGTACAGAATTTGTTTAGTGAAAGACCAGTTTTTGCGTATCAACACAGTAGGAACTTGAGAGACGAACTGGTGCAAACCAAACCAACAGCGAAGGGACCCACAACTCAACGCACTGGAACATTCCCTTGCCTCCATTGTGTTAACTGTAACTTTGTTATTAAAGGCAACACCATTAATCATCCAAGAACAGGGAAAAAGATTTTGCTTAAGACTTTTGGCACTTGTGACAGCAGCAACATCATTTATGGCATTAAATGCCCATGTGGTAAATTCTATGTCGGAGAGTCGACAAGAACAGCAAAATTAAGGTGGGGTGAACATCAGTCCTGTATCGGAAATGCGAACATCAATTCAGCCGTTGCACGACATTGGGTGGCCAATGGATATAATGTGACACAGATAAGATTTGTGATTCTGGAGGTACTAACCAAAAACAGTCCTCATGAAGATTTATGCCAATGCCTGAATCGCAGAGAGACCTTCTGGATAGACAAACTTGGTAGTTTAGTACCTAATGGACTAAACGAGGAGATTAATTATCACTGTTTTCTCTAATTGTATGTTACTTCCTCTGTTCGAACGAATCTGTTTGAATTTACATTCAGGTATAAGTGGAACCATGGCTTACATAACATGATTGTGGATGTTAACTTGAAACTGTTTTGGTATCCTTTAATGTTACATGTGCATGTGGCTATGCAACACACATTGTATCTCTGACCCGAATGCTGCATTTCCTGGACCTCTGTCCAGGACCCAAGGTGCCGTCCTATCTGACGACACCATTGGCAGCATTAACGTATACCTATAATTGATATAAATTGTTAGAAATTGTTATGTGTTCAACTACGCATCTGAGTTGCAGTATGCTTTCAATTTTATCCTTTTTGTTTTTTACCCCACTTGTGTTTACCCTACTTGTTTTATCCCATTTCATTTCAATTGTAATGTTTTAGCAATTTATTTGATCCCACGTTACTGCAGTTTTTTGTTTTTTTGTTTCAAGTATTTTCTTCCCTTTTCATGATTTTTCGTTTTGTAAATTTCAATTTTTCAAATGTCTAGTTTTCCAATTATAAGTCTGGGAGGTCCTATAAATATTTATATCAACCTAATTCAAGCCTACTGGCTTGATTGCAGCCTCGACACGTAGCGCGCGCCCTTCTAGAGGAGCCGCGATCACGTGTCATATATAACATCGTTGCTTAGCAACGCTCCGATGCGGCGTTAATAACACTTGTTTTTACCCTATTTGTTTTATCCCATTTCATTTAATTTGTAATGTTTTAGCAATTATTTGATCCCTATGCCCACGTTACTGCAGTTTTTCGTTTCGAGTATTTCTTCCTTTTCCATGATTTTCCGTTTTGTAAATTTCTATTTTTCAAATGACTAGTTTTCCATTTATAAACCTGGGAGGTCCTATAAATAATTATTTCAACCTAATTCAAGCCTACTGGCTTTATTGCAGCCTCGACACGTAGCGCGCCCTTCTAGAGGAGCCGCGATCACGTGTCGTATGTAACATCGTTGCTTAGCAACGTTCAGATGCGGCGAGGTCAGTCTGCTATCGGCAGACCCAGCGAGAACTGCTCCGCTCCATTCCCCGTGACGGTAAGCTTGATATCTACGCTCTGCAAGGAATTATGCGTTTAGCAACGCTTGTAACCATGAACGCTCTTAGATAGACTTTAACACGTCTTCCTGCTTACAGATACCGATCTTCAGTGATACGTACTTCGCTGATTTCGGTGGGGCAGTTCGTTGTTGACTTTTACAGCTTGAATTGAGTTTGCTACGTTTCACTTACCTATTTCAGGTAATTGACTATTTCCCTTACATATAGCTAAACTAAACCAGCACTTACCACACCACTGATTGGTTTTCTTTTTGTTTTCTTTGATTCGGTCTACCTTCTGCTTCTGCAAACACTACTTCTTGGTAGGTGCTTTGTTTCATACGTTTATTTCACATGATGCTTTTTCTATATTTGGATGTATTTTTGCACTGTTTATATTAACATTTAAATGTACATATTATGTTTATGTTGTCCAGACTTGCCCTGATGAAGGAATATCTATTCCGAAATGCATTGGCACAATTTAGTCTGTTTATGGAGTTATTTGTGGCAAACTCTTCCTCACTAAAACACTATTAGTGACTACCTTTTATTTTTCAGAAAAACTTTGGTTTGACAGATAAAATCATTGTTGGAAAACAACAGCATTTTTGAGTCTTTTTGCAAATTACCTCTAAGGTCTATACTGAGTGTTCAGAAAAATTGCAATTAATCATAACCCAGATTGGGATTCCAGAGAGCAGCTGTATGACTGGGTATTTCACCTAGTCTCTTGCTTTAGTTAACACAAGGGAGAATAACATCCAATCAATGTAAACTTTTACCAGCAACAGTACACAGGAACATTGTAAAACATTTGAAGGAAGGAAGGAGCGGCAGTGCAAAAAGGGGGGGGGGCGGCAGAGTGACAGCACAAATGGGGGAAAGAGTAACAGGTTAAAGGGCAACAGAGCAACTGCACAAGGGGGAAGGAGCACCAAACGAAGGTGGAAAGGAGCAGCAGAGCAAGGGAGAAGGGAGTGACACAGCAAGAGGGAAGGAGCGATAGCATAAGAGGGAAGGAGTGACAGAGCAAGGGAAGAAGGAGCGACAAAGCAAGGGGGAGGAGAGCAACAGAGCAAGTGTGGGAGGGAGCGAGAGAGCAAGGGGGAAGGAGCTACAGCGGAAGGGGAAGGGAGTGACAGTGCAAGTGGGAGGTATGACAGTGTAAGCAGGAAGGAGCAACATCTCAAGGGTGAAAGGAGTGACAGCACAATTGTGGGAAGGATGGGCAGCACACAGAGGGAAGGAGCAACAGAACTGTGGGTGGGAGGAATGCAAAATAATTGGCAATATGAGGGAGAATAAAATCATCCAATCAATGTACGCTAGCTCAGCAACACTACACAGGAGCACTGTACAACAATTCAAGGAAGGAGTGACAGTGCAAATGGGGGAAAGAGTGACAGTGCAGGGGGTGAAGGAGCAGAAGCACATAGAGAAGGAGCGACAGTGCAAGGGAGAGAGGTTCTACAGAGCAAGGGGGAAGGAGCCACAGTGCAAGGGGGAAGAGCAACAGCACAAGGGGTGGGAGCAACAGAGCAAGGGGAGGGAGCGACAGAGCAAGAAGAAGGAGCAACATCACAAGAGGGAAGGAGCAACACCACAAGAGTAAGAAGCAACAGTACAAAGGGGAAGGAGTGACAGAGCAATGGTGGGAAGTAGTGACATCAGAAGCGGGAATGAGCGATAGAACAGGGGAGGAAGAAGCGACAGGGAAGGGGTAAGGAGCAACAGAGCACAGCAGAGGGAGTGACAGAGCAAGTGAGAAGGAGCAACAGTGCAAGCGGGAAGGAGCAGCAGCACATGGGGAGGAGTGACAGAGCAATGGGAAGGAGTGACAGCACAAGCGGGAAGTAGCGATTGTGCAAGCGGGAGGTGCGACAGCACAAGGGTGACAGAGTGGCAAGGCAAGGAAGGAATGAGCGACAGAACAAGTGCAGAGTACATCTGTTGGTTGTGTGTATAGTTGCAGCCTTTGCTCGTAGTTTCCCTATATTGTAGCGTATGGCGCATTGGGCTATTATGACAGAGCATTTCAGGTGTCATGCCATCCACAAAGTAATCTTTCTGGCACTGCTTTCTTCCTTTTAGGAAAGGTGTTGGCAATATGTGTGTGGCTCTGCCACCAAAATGTGACAAAAAGAGAAACTTGCACCCAAAAAGTAAGAGAGGGGCACTTTGTGACGACTATTCATGTTCTACAGAACCCAGTATTTGTACAACTATGAAATATCAAGAACAAAGTTACAAAATAAAGGAACATATCCAAAAATAATCCCAACTCCATTCAAAGCACAATAGACCAACAGGGACCAACAAGTGGTGGTTGTATCGCCTATTATTTCTAATGTAATGTCTGTAAATGGCAGCCTTTTTAAGACTAAAGATGATCAATATGCAAACCACTGCAGTTAACGTAACAGAAAATCAATGTCCAAAAGAAGAAGGACAGATAGCAGCAACAAGCTATACTCTAAAATAATTGTGAATGTTAGCATGTCCACACTTAGACAGAATTGTGAATGTTAGCATGTCCACACTTAGACAGAATTGTGAAAGTTGGCATGTCCACTCTTAGATGGAGTTCTGAATGTTAGCATGTCCACATTTGGATAGAATTGTGAATGTTAGCATGTCCACACTTGGATAGAATTGTAAATGTTAGCATGTCCACACTTGGATAGAATTGTGAATGTTAGCATATCCACACTTAGATGGAATTGTGAATATCGGCCTGCGTCGCATCTAGATGGAATTGTAAATGTTAACATGTGAAAGATGCATTAAGAAAGCGTGCCCTATAGCCTCTCCATGAATTTAGAATGTGCCCAATAGCCTGTCTGGTAAACTGAATTTAGAAGTGTACCCAAGATCCTGATTCCCACTCCCCTCCCGCCTCCCAACCCGCCCATCCCCGCTCTGATTGGGCCGTGAGCCCTTCATCACTTGTCCTCCCAGGGCAGCCCTCTGCCCGACAGCCCCAGCGGGGCCGCCTGGGTCTAGCGACCCGTTCAGTGCACCCACTCCTCTTTCACTTCTGAGAAGCAGGTGAGTGTTCCCCCCCATGAGCGACCCCATTTGAGTGATTTTGGGGTTGATTTGCTCCCCCGGGCCCCGCGTTGCCCCGTGCTTTCCCGGCCTCGCCTTCCTGGTTTCTCCCTCGCTCGCCCCACGCCCATCAAGGTCCCGCTCCCGCCTCCCGACCCGCCCATCCCCTACCTTCATCACTGGTCCTCCCAGGGCAACCCTCTGCCCGGCAGCCCCAGCGGCTAAGGGCCCCGAGGCCAAGGGCGGCTCCAACAGAGGCGGCTCCAGAAAGTGTCTGCAGGTGTCCGCAGGGGACGCCAAGGAAGCCAGCAACCAACAGACACCAACAAAAACCGTGAGTGTGGCATGGGTGGGGAGTAGAGCAATCACTCTACTCCAGAAAGTTCCTGCCACTCTAACTTACCTATCAATGGCCTAGACCGCTACAGACCCGCACCATGCATTATTAGAAAGATGTGACCACCAGCCCAAAGCTATTAATGGCGGGACATCAAACACTGCCTGCAGTATAATGCTAACCATACCACAAGTGAACCACAAAGACTAGCCTGCGCCAAATCTAGACAGAAATATGATTGTTAGCATGGATTCTCAAGTTTTATGAATCCTAGCATGTCCACATTTGGATAGAATTGTGATTGTTAGCATGCCCACTCTCAGATGGAATTGTGAATACTGGCATGTCCACACCTAGATAGAATTGTGAATGTTAGCATGTCCACATTGGGATAGAATTGTGAATGTTAGCATGTCCAGACTTGGATAGAATTGTGAATATTAGAATGTCGACACTTAGACAGAATTGTGAATGTTGGCATGTCCACTCTTGGATGGAGTTGTGAATGTTAGCATCTCCACATTTGGATAGAATTGTGAAAGTTAGCATGTCCACACTTGGATAGAATTGTGAATGTTAGCATGTCCACACTTAGACAGAATTGTGAATGTTAGCATGTCCACACTTAGACAGAATTGTGAATGTTGGCATGCCCACTCTTAGATGGAGTTGTGAATGTTAGCATGTCCACATTTGGATAGAATTGTGAATGTTAGCATGTCCACACATGGATAGAATTATGAATGTTAGCATGTCCACACTTAGACAGAATTGTGAATGTTGGCATGTCCACTCTTGGATGGAGTTGTGAATGCTAGCATCTCCACATTTGGATAGAATTGTGAAAGTTAGTATGTCCACACTTGGATAGAATTGTGAAAGTTAGCATGTCCACACTTGGATAGAATTGTGAATGTTAGCATGTCCACACTTAGACAGAATTGTGAATGTTGGCATGCCCACTCTTAGATGGAGTTGTGAATGTTAGCATGTCCACATTTGGATAGAATTGTGAATGTTAGCATGTCCACACATGGATAGAATTGTGAATGTTAGCATGTCCACACTTAGACAGAATTGTGAATGTTGGCATGCCCACTCTTAGATGGAGTTGTGAATGTTAGCATGTCCACATTTGGATAGAATTGTGAATGTTAGCATGTCCACACTTGGATAGAATTGTGAATGTCAGCATGTCCACACTTGGATAGAATTGTGAATGTTAGCATGTCCACACTTGGATAGAATTGTGAATGTTAGCATGTCCACACTTGGATAGAATTGTGAATGTTAGCATGTCCACACTTGGATAGAATTGTGAATGTTAGCATGTCCACACTTAGACAGAATTGTGAATGTTAGCATGTCCACACTTAGACAGAATTGTGAAAGTTGGCATGTCCACTCTTAGATGGAGTTCTGAATGTTAGCATGTCCACATTTGGATAGAATTGTGAATGTTAGCATGTCCACACTTGGATAGAATTGTGAATGTTAGCATGTCCACACTTGGATAGAATTGTGAATGTTAGCATATCCACACTTAGATGGAATTGTGAATATCGGCCTGCGTCGCATCTAGATGGAATTGTAAATGTTAACATGTGAAAGATGCATTAAGAAAGCGTGCCCTATAGCCTCTCCATGAATTTAGAATGTGCCCAATAGCCTGTCTGGTAAACTGAATTTAGAAGTGTACCCAAGATCCTCTGTGACAGTTGCATTTAGAAGTGTGCCCAATAGACACTCTGGAAAGTTGCATCTAGAAGTGTGCCCAATAACCTTGCTGTGAATTTAGTAGGGTTCCCAATAGACACTCTATGAAAGTTGCATTTAGAAGTATGTCCATTATCCCCTCAGTGAAATTTAGAAGGGTACCCATAGCCTCCCTGAGAGTTGCCTTTAGCAGTGTGCCCAATAGTCTCTCTAGTAAATTGAATTTAGAAGTGTGCCCAACACCCTCTCTGGAAAAGCCTCTCTGAAAAATTTACTTAATAGTGCGCCCAGTAGCCTCTCCGTAGAAAATGGAATTTAGAAATGCGCCCAATAGCATCGCTGTGAAGGTTGCATTTTAGAAGTGTAACCAATACCCTCTGTGAAAGTTGATTATAGAAGCGTATCCAATAGACGCTCTGTAAAGTTGAATTTAGAAGTGTTCCCAATTGCATCTGTGAAAGTTGACTATAGAAATGTATCCTATAGACACTCTGGAAAGTTGCATTTAGAAGTGTGCCCAATAGTCTCTCTAGTAAATTGAATTTAGAAGTGTTCCCAACACCCTCTCTGGAAAAGCCTCTCTGAAAATTGACTTAATAGTGCGCCCAGAATCCACTACGTAGAAAATGGAATTTAGAATTGCGCCCAATAGCATCGCTGTGAAGGTTGCATTTAGAAGTGTAACCAATACCCTCTGTGAAAGTTGATTATAGAAGTGTATCCAATAGAAGCTCTGTAAAGTTGAATTTAGAAGTGTTCCCAATAGTCGCTCTGTGAAGTTGAATTTAGAAGTGTTCCCAATAGTCGCTCTGTGAAGTTGAATTTAGAAGTGCTCCCAATAGTCGCTCTGTGAAGTTGAATTTAGAAGTGTTCCCAATAGCATCTGTGAAAGTTGACTATAGAATTGTATCCTATAGACACTCTGGAAAGTTTCATTTATAAGTGTGCCCAATAGCCTCTAGTAAACTGAATCTAGAAGTGTGCCCAATAGCCTCTCTGTGGAAAACTGTATTTAGAAGTGCGCCCAGTACCCTCTCTGGGAAAGTTGCAATTAGAAGTGTGCTCAGTGAAAGAGCATATAACCGATCATACCACACCACCATGCTTACTCTCTCCTTACATCACCACTCAACTAGAACACAGAGATACTATGACACCATTCGGTATAACTGTTCTCATACCAACATTCCGCCGCTTACTCCACATCATTCTATGTAATCACTGCTGGTTCCACACCCCCAGCCAGGCGTTTTCCTCAGGCCTAACGCAGCCACATCCGTTCCGGATAAATCCTGCCAGAACGAACACATTCTCCTGATCTCTCAACCACCACACCTACCGCTAAGAAGCAGCTATTACACGAGTACCGCACGAGCTGCACACATACCCGGTGCTCACACGCACCTTTTGACTCTCCCTACTCTCTACTGATCTGAACTTCAGTTCCCAAGGGCGTTCAACCTACAAGCGCCTTCAGACCATACCAATGGTATATAAGGCGCTATATAAGTGCAAAATAACATAACATAACATAACATATGCAAGGGGAATGCCCTCTGGGCCATGGGGGCAGATGGATTGTGGGGGAGGTACATGCATATGCAAGGGGAATGCCCTCTGGGCCATGGGGGGAGATGGATTGGGGGGGAGGTACATGCATATGCAAGGGGAATGCCCTCTGGGCCATGGGGGCAGATGGATTGGGGGGGGTACATGCATATGCAAGGGGAATGCCCTCTGGGCCATGGGGGCAGATGGATTGGGGGGAATGGACGTTTCTTAAGTCATCCGCCGACACACAAGCCTCACATTTGCATGCAAAATGCCCCTAGCCAAGACATACATTGGGTGGCCTGGTGGTTTAAAATCCTAGGACCCTAGGTCGTGTATGTCACACAAGGCTCCCTCTATGGATTGGCATGCACTGTACAGGGCTGATAGTCATGTGGATGTGGCTGCCAATGACGAGATAGTGCATATGAACTTGAATGATGTACAGGCTGAGCGCACCTGCCAACTGAGCCTAGGTCAACTAACCTAACCAGTCTATCTGTTCATTTAGATCCCACAATATGAATCCAACCTGTGGATTCATTGTTGTTTCTTGCATTTGAGAATCACAACACTGGAGGTGTGTAATGGTACTGGTCTTTCCAAAGCAAACGCCTTGCAATGTAGCCCTAATCCAGATAATGCTAATCCCATGGTTATTTTCCCTTGACATTTAATCTCTGAGAGGTGTATAGAAATGTGTACATTGACTGCCAGCATTGTTCTGCCAACAAAGCACTGTCCACAAGAACATGCAATACAGTGGACAGCATGTTTAATCTTGCAGCTGTTAACATGCTTAATTCGTTATTCACTGCTATTGATTTCAAACAAATTCATTTTACGTGTCTTTTTACACCACCTGCAATTATCACACAATGCCCTATTACCCTGTGAAGTCCCTATAATGCCCTCCAACCATCTTCCTTCCCTACCAAATACCTAGAATGGACCGTTTTACATTTAAGGTTTATTTTCCTTTAAGGGCCATAGTGAATATTTGAATGCCAGGTAAACAAACCTGAGTAAGTGGACAGTCGGCCTCATCACAAGGTTGGCGCTCCGGTAAGAACGGCACCGGTAAGGCAATACCGGCATCCATTACCAGGCCGGTATATCATGACCGTAAATGCCGGTGCTACCAGCATCATCAAGGACCCGCTGTGGCCGTGCACCACCGTACCGGCATGCAGGCACACGCGCAGATGGGGAGGCTTTAATACCGGCATGCCGTAAAGAAGGGGACACCACGAGTCACACGTACAAGTACATACCGGCATCGAGATGCCGGTAAGAAGGGCCACCATGATGCAGGCAATACCGGCATTGCGGACCACCCGTAAACAGCAAACTGCTGTGTAACCAAGTGCCACAGGTGCACACAATAAGCACAGGTGTAGGCAATGGAGTCAGGGTCAGCACAAAATGAGCACACCCACACACCACACCCCCTTCCAAGGCAAAATGCTACCACTTGTACTTGCCATACTGGGCCTAGAGGACATGCCTGCACTGCTACTCCTTGAGCAGGCAGTACAACAGGAAACACAGAGGAGACGCAGGAGGATAAGAAGGGTGAGACATGCCCAGCTAATCCCACCAGTGCAGGCAGTCGCTCCCCGCAGACAGCCAACAATCCCACGTATAAGGGCCAATCCATTTGACTTAACTCCAGCAAAGACCCACACCCTGTACCGCCTGGACAGAGACACCATCACCAACATAGTGGAATTAATACAGGATGACTTGGTCAGCCTGATCAACATCCGCACAGCCATCCTCCCTTTGCTGAAGGTGGCATCTGTGCTCCACTTCCTGGCCACGGGCACTTACCAACACACAATGGGCCAAATGCATGGCATGTCCCAATCATGCTTCTCTGTTATGTTAAACCAAGTGCTGGATGCACTACTGAAGCACGCAAGTGCCTACATATCCTTACCAAAGACACCACAGGAGGCAAATGCCACCAAAATAGCATTCCATGCTCTGGCAGGCATGCCTAATGTAATTGGTGCCCTCCACTGTACCCATGTAGAGTTGGTAGTCCCACATGCCGTGAAGGCGGTGTACCGCAATCGCAAGCTATACCATTCCATCAATGTGCAGATGGTGTGTGATGCCAGCCAGATAATAACACATTGCTGTGCCAGATACTCAGGATCCACGCATGATGCCATGGTTCTGCGTAACTCCTCACTACCCCGCTACATGGAAGGAGACATTGTATGAAGTGGCTGGCTGTTAGTTGAGTCTGCCCTTTGTGCCATGGGGGCAGATGGATTGGGGGGGAGGTACATGCATATGCAAGGGGAATGCCCTCTGGGCCATGGGGGCAGATGGATTGGGGGGTACATGCATATGCAAGGGGAATGCCCTCTGGGCCATGGGGGCAGATGGATTGTGGGGGAGGTACATGCATATGCAAGGGGAATGCCCTCTGGGCCATGGGGGGAGATGGATTGGGGGGAGGTACATGCATATGCAAGGGGAATGCCCTCTGGGCCATGGGGGCAGATGGATTGGGGGGGGTACATGCATATGCAAGGGGAATGCCCTCTGGGCCATGGGGCAGATGGATTGGGGGGAATGGAAGTTTCTTAAGTCATCCGCCGACACACAAGCCTCACATTTGCATGCAAAATGCCCCTAGCCAAGACATACATTGGATGGCCTGGTGGTTTAAAATCCTAGGACCCTAGGTCGTGTATGTCACACAAGGCTCCCTCTATGGATTGGCATGCACTGTACAGGGCTGATAGTCATGTGGATGTGGCTGCCAATGCATATGAACTTGAATGATGTACAGGCTGAGCGCACCTGTCAACTGAGCCTCATCCTCACACATACCTCCTTCTGCTCCCATGTAGGTGATGCTGTATATCCTCTGAAGCCGTGGCTACTCACCCCTGTCAGGAACCCGCAGAACAGGCACAGAACAGGCACAAGGAGGACTTCAATCGTGCACATACACGTACACGTGTGGTCATTGAGCAGACGTTTGGCCTTTTGAAGGCACGGTTTCGCTGCATCAGAAGGTCGGGAGGGGCACTCGTATACGGGCCTGAGAAGGTGGGCAAGATCATCACGGCATGTGCAATGCTACATAACATGTGCATCCTGACGTGGAGCTGCCACCACCTGGCGAAGTAGAAGGAGAGGAAGGAGTAGAAGTAGGACATAGGCCAGGACGCGAAACCCATAGACCAATCATTCTGATGTACTTTGATGCAGAGGGAGCCATGTGTTGTGAACTGTGGGCTCTGGTTGTGTGGGCACATGTGCACGAATCACCATGAAGCAATAATTGACATACAAAAAATCAGCAATGTCCACTCATGTGATGTTTGTTGCACAACTGGTGTATTCGTGAGAAATTAAGTACAACATGATTCAACAATCCACGCCCCCACCACCCCTCCACCTCCCCAACCCTACTCCCATGCCCCCAAACACCACAGTACTACACACTACACCCACCACCCCTCCACCTCCCCCACCCTACTCCCATGTCCCCGAACACCCCAATACTAGACACTACACCCACCACCACCCTCCACCCACCCCTAACACCCAAAGTCAACTATGGCACGACATGTGTCTGGATGTATGCCCAAAGGGATTATGCAGGGTGGCCCTGCTACTGTTGAGCCCCCTTCGGAGGTGGGGGTTGGATCTCTGAGAGGCGCGAACTCCGCAGGGACATGCGCACTGGGCTGGTCTGCCTCGAGCTCGCTGGCGTGGATGATGCGGATGACCCAGATGGTTGTGATCCAAGGGGCAGGGGTTGCCATTGGTCCATGCGGTCAGCAATCCTGGTGAGGATCTGACCCAAGGCATTGAAGCCATCACGCACTTGCTGTGCACTTGAGTTAATTGCCTGGATAACGGCCGCAGTGCTGTCCTGGATAATACGGTGTGTTGTCTCCCCTTCAGCAAGATACTGCTGCACATAGCCTTGCATCACCTCCTGCCGGGCCTCCATCCTGGAGAGACGTCCCTCAATGTCCCGTATGGCAGTGTGGGTTGTGGTCGGTGGGTGATGTGGAGGCACAGCATGGATCATGGGGCTGTGCATGGCCGGAGACCACTGTCCATGGCTGTCCTGGTCAGATGAGTCCCGCTGAGGTGTGTCCTGTGGGGTGGCCTGCGTGCTTGGTGTGTGCTCTACAGGCTCTGAGTGGACAAGTCCTGCATCGCCCTGATTGTCCGGCTCAGCTACCTCATCAACACTATGATCTGCCGATGCAGCCATCTCCCCAATTGTACAGGCAGCAGCAGAATGTGTGCCATCCTCCATGCCTGCTGTGTCCTCAGCCAGTGTGGATGGTGTGACCACGGATGTAGGTGCAGGTGTCAGCTCGTCCTGTGTGCTTGTCTGTGGTGCTGTTTTTGCACCGGTTCTTGGCCCGCTTCCCGCATGGCCCATCCTTGGTCCACTTGAGGTTGATGGACCTGTGCCATCAGATTGCCTCCTAGGCCTTTTGGCTGGTGTTGTGCATTGTGCACTCCCTTGTGCTTCGTCACTGTCAGCATCCGTACCTGTGGGGGACAGAGAGTGGCAGGACATCAGTGATTGTTCCGCTTGCATTGTGCATGCATTAGTCATTGGACATGAGGCGCCATATGATCAGTTGCATTCGTGGCTTTGTAGGGGACTGTCTACATGCAATGTTGAAGAGTGGATTTTGATAGCGTAGTCGTGTCCACATGTACGCATTGTTGGGTGCAGTTGGACATTGATGTGTTTTGGGAGGGTCATCCTGGGTGGCACATGCCCATGAAATGTGTCTTGTGGGTGTATTCGTGCATGAGCGCAACTTGCATTGGGATGGGATGGTGGTAGACCCAGAATGTGTACATGGATATGTGTAGGTGTGCATGATGGCCCATTTGTTGGCTGGTGTAGCAGACACATTTGGGGGAGGATGATTATGATTATTTTTACTGTTTCAGTAGGGACACTCACCTTCATCTGCTGATGTTGGCATGCCAAACTCTGCTTCACCGACTCCTTCGATGGACTCCACGTCTATGATGGAGCTGCAGGTCTCCTCCCATCTGGCCAATTTCAGTGGGGAGTGTGCCCTCCTCCTGTTGCCAGCCCCTGGCTCCGATTACTTCCGGGATCCGGTATTAACGCACCCGTTATTTGCACTATGTTAATAACAGTAACAGTATTTAGGGGTTGCCGAGTGCGGAGCCGTTCTGTGCGTATTGGTCGATGCCGCTGTCTGGGGGTTTGGGGGTCATTACCGGCATGCCAGTACGGCCGTTATCGTCATGCAGGGATGCGCGCGCCTGCGCACTCGTGATCGTCTGCTATTTGCGGGTTGGTGCCAAGCCGGATATGTTATTACCGACATGCCGGTACGGCCAGATTTTTAGCGCCAACCTTGTGATGAGGGCCAGTGCGTTTTTATTACTCTGTTAATGCCCTGCATATTCGGCCTCAAGGTAGACAGTCATTCGATATTCCCACTTATCGTCTGCCTTCTCTTGAAGAAGAGTCTCTCATGACGTATACTAGGCCCACCTATGCTAGCTACAGATATTCTTCTTTGGATAACCTCTGTCATTAAGTCGGGTGTAAAAATAGCCAGCTTGTTGCTCAAACTCCATCATTGAACTGCAGTTCCTCCTGATGTGTCAGTATTGTGCATAGGGTCAGTGAACCCTGAGGTTCTGAGGATAGGCGCAGCCATATTTTAAGATTGCATTCTGATCAGTTTATTTTCAGTAGATGGGCCGTCATAGTTTACCCTCCATTAAATTGATAGGAAGTTTCAAGAAGATAATCTGCTCCTTACTGGCAATTTTAATAAACTGTATGCATACTGTTCATCAATGGAGACATCATAAGAGGGCTCTGATGAAGACACATCACTGTGTTTCACACGTATGATATTGTCGATATTTGACTTCAAAGTTGTAATCTGATTGACAAAGTGGTTAATTTCTCTAAACGTTTTCATATACTCCACCACATGAAGTATTATCAAACTAAGGACAAACACTTCCCCACTTCCATCCCTCTTATCTGTTCGTAAAATATATATATATATATTTGAATTTAAAACAGATTTTTTAAACAGCGAAAAACTCAAGATGTTAATATGAAATGAATGAGAGATTGCAATCCCCAGACCAACAGACAATATAGGGAACAGCAGAGCCAGAAGGCACTCCTGTGGACTACACACCTGGGTCTGTGGCTTGCAGGACCAATGCATCCACTACAAAGGCCTGTGTTTGGCCTCATCGTCACAGGTCGATTGCTCCTCATCCTTCTGAGGTTGATAAAATGAGTACCATTCTGTTGGGTAACAATAAACAACTGTGGTGTGCAGCGCCAAGAGGTCCCTCCAGCAGTGGACGTGTGCTCTACAAATGCCTCTGCTAGGTTAGGGACGAACCCTGGAAGACAATTTGAGCCAATACGGACTGTTGTACTGAGATGTCTGACCTGACATATACCATTAACTTTGCATGTCCTTATTTGGTCACTTGTGTGGACTTGTGATAGCATGTACATGTAAAGAAATTCGATGCATTAAAACACACATAAATGGTGACTGCCGATGTTAGCAAAAGAGAACCATGCTGCTGCAGACAGGCTCCACATGTCTGATTCCTTGTGACTCAGTCCACCTAAACGTTATTAAGATATAGACTCCACTCAGATGACCTGTTTTATCTATTCAGTTGGGAGAGATGGAGTGGGAAAGCTCACATACATCTTGTTTTGCACTGCACATAGAATGGACCGACCTGCGATTTTAATTACAATCTGCATGCCTTATCGGGGGCAACAGTACGATTATTTGCTTCTAAAACCAAAGCTGACTGCCTCCCTACATTCCGTTCTTGCAGACAATTCCGCACCATTGCCGATCTTTTCGGCAGCATGATGAAATGCTGCCATTACATTCAGCTGTGCTTACCGTTACCACTGTCACGACTGCGGGATGAAGCACTGTAAATACCAATGCGTTTTTCACAGTGCAGATCACACGTGCCAGCGGGGGGCAGCACGCGCGAGCCCGGTACGACAGCTGACCTTTTCCTTCCTCTCTTGTTGCCTAAACGGGACATTAATAATAATAGCACCGTCAGCGGCACTTACCGCTGATATCACGGCGTCCTAAGGAGGCAAAAGAATAGATTCTGCAATGCGTTTGATTTCCCACTGTTTCCTTTTATGAAGTGGTGTGAGTTATATTGCTTTCAGGGCATCGTTCCGAACCGCATCCACGTCTTCAAGTGCATCAGAATCCACAGTTCACATTCTCTCCACATCAATGACTATTCATCAGCAAATAATAAGCAACATATTAAGGGGGGGACACCGAATCAGCACAGAGCCGTTGTGTGAACATATGTCGAACCACATAATTCACCTCATAGAATTGTGTAAAAATTTAGAATGTTATTTTAGTTAGGGGTGCACCGAAGGTAGAAGTGTCTGCCCCCTCGACTGTGGTAGCACTGCAGATCCCAACTTATTATTCCGAGCTCCGTATTCTCATATGAAGCATGATTCCATTTGCAACTTGCAGATGGAATCATGCTTAATCCATTAACTGTTAGCTGCACAGGTACCTTGCGCCTCACTTTTGAACTGAAAGGGTTTGTTATGGTAGAATATGCGACACCACCCCGGGCCGAGAGATGAGCTGCGAATAATTAGTCAGAAGACAGGCAGGTAAGGAGAACAACAGGGGGGAGGAGGGCGTGCTGAACAAGGTGTGAAGTGGCTAAAAGGCATTTTCCTCTTCATGTGTTAGGGGTAAGAGGGAGCAGTCATCCCCACCTCGAGGGATATGTGTTGCCATCACTATGGTTGCACTAATACAAACATCAATGTCATTTGTGATGTCATCTTTTATGTCCTGGGTGTTAATCTTAGAAGTGTAAGGTAGTGACGCGAGTTATGCTTGCTTAGCTTACCATAACTAGCGAATTTCTGGGGTTTTTCAGTTTTACTTGGAACCATAACCTCCCTTTAACAAAGTTTTTAATTGAATTTCGTAGGTTTACCAATGCCCGCTAATTTCCTACAACTTACTAATATCATATGTAACCCAATATAGCACCATTTTTGTCCAGATTGTAAAGGTTCACCTTAAAACTCTGCCATTCCCCACGTTCTAGCATAATTTGTAACACTTCTATACACTTTTTGCAACTTTTTCCATTGTTTTTGTGTCCCTCGACATCCGCGAACGTCTGACTTCATCGCAGACTTTCCGGACAGTGTCCCATGACCACACGTGCGCAGCATGATGACGTGTTCGCAAACGCGTCCGCACTTCGCAAACGGGTCTGTGCCTTGCAAACCGTTCGGAACTTCATTTTCAGCTCATCTAGGAATGTTGAAGCTCAAAATGTACCTTTCCACAGCTCCTAGACCTATTCCTACTCCTTATCCAGTAACAATCTAGCACACACCGCATAGTTGGAAAAACATTAGCTAAACTGCTATTTATCTTTAAAAGGGCATCAGCTATTGCCATCCCTCCTCGCCAAGAGCCACCACCACCACCAGCTGGAGGACCTACACAACAAAAGTAGTGCAGTACTTCAAAAAACAATGAAGAGGACCAAAAAGATGAAGTAGTGGAAGTGCCTACCTCTAGCACCTAGCGAGAATCATGGGTTTGACAGTTCTTTACCACTGTTGGGAATGTATCAAAGGCTAAAGCTACCAAAGTGAAATTCTCAGTTGGAGACTACCTGGACAGAAATCATACGGGACCACCACCATGCGCCGCCACACCAAATGCAACCACTGCAATGCTCTCAGAAAAGTTCCTTTCTTAGGAAGTAGTAGGCTGTCTTCCTCCACTTCAGCTTCCTCCACCAATACTGTAACCACACAGCCTACTTCTGTGGGACACAAAATCCCACAAGCTACCTTGCAAGCTATAAAAGAGGCTGTTGATCCACATCTTTACAAGACAACAGTAATTTGTCTATACTGCAACACACCACTCTGCAGGAGGGAATCATTTTGAAGTGCATTTGAAGCTGTAATGAAGGAGCATGGGAAACACTGTCCCCTACCTTAGATGTAACACACATGCAACATCTTCCCCTGTTCACCCGCCCCCCCCATATTTGTGATTGGTGCCACTTCCCTCATTTCTCTCCCACCTCACTTTCTGACCTCTCCAGCAAAAAATAAAAATTAAATTAAAAATAGAAAACACCAAAAAAAGGTTTCTTTAGGAACCACCTTTCCCAGTTTAAAAATATGAGAAAACGTGTGGGGTTTTTTTGGTAACCAACCCACTTTCCACCATGCACCTGGTTTATGCTAGGATTCATGCAAGTGTCGCAAATGTGTGTAGCAAAAAGAGGCAAAATGGAACCCCGAACTCTTAGTACAAGCAAGGCAAAAAATGGCCACACACAATAAAGACTGCGCCACACTTAATTCTTATGTTTGTTTGGTTTTAGTTATTTGTAAGTTGTGACATAACATAATCCAAACAAAAAGTGCCCATTTGATAACACGTGTTTCAACCAAAAAGTGCCTTTTTCAAATCTGGGCGAATAAGGTCTGTGCATAAACAATAAACATTGAGTCAACATATTGAATAAAATGTTAAACAAAAAAAGAATAAGTATTGTTGAAATTAGATTAAAGTCCCAAAAACACATATTGACCATAGTTAAATTACAGTTTTACAGTTTGAAAACAGTTTAAAACACAGACATTGAGGAGGGGTGAAGGGGATGGGTGGTTTCGGGGTATAATGAAACTGTTTTGCATACTTACATTTTCACACTTTCAAAAAAATTCAATACAGGACATATTTGCTAAACTATGCTTTGAAGTTCTTGCTGACCCTCTTTGTGCAGAATGTTTTTTATGTGCCCGCAGGGACCCACATGGCCTAAAAATGGGAGTTATGAGATGGCGCGTATAGATTATTTGGAATCAGTATTAATGCGCAAGAAAGCACGCCCTGGGACATTTGACGTCATTAGAGACTGGAGGAAGGAAGATATGCTCCGTTTGAGGGGCCACACCTACTTTAACCCCATTTCTAGTCTCTCGTGGTAACGGGAAGTAACCAGATTATCTGGGTCATGACACCACGTCAGACAATCTGGCCACTGCGCATGGCCACAGGCATTACCTCAGTCATCAAAGGCATGTCACTTTTTTTGTACCTACATTATGACACTTTTCAAAAAATAAAACACAGACACATTTTCAAAAGCATGGTTTCAGGTCCTTCCCAGTGCTCCTTGCACGAGTTTGCTGCAAATCCGCCCATGTTTTATTTTTTGAAAAGTGTCAAAATGTACGTACACAAAATAGTCATATAACTTAGCCCCCACTTAACAAGATCCATTCAGACTTTGACAAAACATTCACGGTTGGATCTATAATCTTTCTGAAAAATGTTCTCCACATTCATCAAATGGCAAAAAAGTTTTAAGCCTGCTAATTATGCCTCCTCTAGACAAAATCCCACCAAAATGTGCAAAAACATTGCTATCTAGTTCTAAAATCATTTTGCAAACATAAATCCTGATTTGTGAAATTGCACCCCATTTATTAGCCTTTCAAATATTTTGGGACCCCCATCTACTTTTGTTCCCTCTTCACAAACCACACTTTGGAAAATCATACAGAGACAGGTCTTAGAATGACATGTCACAATCTCATGCAGTTTCATTAGAGGGATGGCAATGTTATAAACCAAAAACAGTTTTCACCAACCCTGTAGTGCAGAAATAGGCATAGATGCTCCCGAACATCCCAGGTGTTCGCGAACAACACATGAGTGCCCCCGACAGCCCAGACTGTTCGCGGACGTCAGTGTTAAAAAACACATGTTTTTTTGGGCGTTTTAAGGACATATCCCATCCTCATCAACCCTCACCTCCCCAGAGATTGTTTCATTAGTTTGACAAGTGCAATGTTGTGTATTTTAATATGTTTTTACTGTGATGTTCGCGGACATCGGCTGCTGTCCGCAAATACAACATGGCAGGCATTTTCAAAAATGTTACGTACCTCACGTTTTTTATTGACCAATCATCGGGCACGTCCGATGTCCATGGACATCACGCCACCTTCTGGACAAATCTGAAGCCCTTCCACCGAGCGAACAGGTAAGTGAGTGCACGGACTGAACCCAGATATCACTAATTCGTATTGACCTACTTTCTGGCCTTTTTAAAAAAGGCTACTGGACAGATTTACGCCAAATATACAAAAGCATGCTTTCGGGAAGAGGCCACCACTACTGCAATGAATTTTCTGAAAATCCATCCATCGTTTTGGGCTTTAGGAGTGAGCAACTTTTTTTTTCCATTGCATCAATGGTAAAAACCACACATTTTTGGATCTCCCATAACTTTTCCCCCTGCACAAAAACTCACCAAACTTCACAGAATCAATCCGACGTGGCCATATACTTATTTTGCAACATTACATGAGGATTCATTCAGGGGGAACAAAGTTATAAGCCACCCAAAAAAGTGCTCTTCCTATCGGTTGAGCAATTTAACTGTAACTAACAGCAGCTACCACAGGGACGTTAAGGTGAGAACTTAATGCAACAAAAGACCTGAAATTCAGCCAAAGCCACCTTAACTTCGCACCACCTGTTGCGCACTCTCTGACCACCATAATGACATCACAGATCCCATCTTGATGACATCAATAATGACATTGCAACAGTACCCGGCATTAAGGATAGCCTTCAGCCATGGTCAGTGTGCATGGCCAAATACATTTTAATAATGGGTATTAATCATGGCCTTCAGTCATGGACACTAGCCACAGTCTTCACCCATGTGCACTGTATATTTTAAAACACTAACAGGCCACCAACCATAGGCTTTTGCTATCATCAGTAGTTACAGCCTTCAGTTGTGTCCACTGTATATTATATACACGAATGAGTCACTAGCCATAGGCTTTACAACAATACTGGCCAGTGGCCACAATCTTCTGCTATCCCCACTATATATTTTAATATATAAATGGGCCTCACCAGCCATGGCCTTTTACCATGAGAAGTTTGTACATCTGTATATTTTAAAATACTAAAATGCCATAAGCGATGGACTTCGGATGTGCCACTGTATTATATACACTAACATGCCACTAGCCATGCTCTTCAACACAATACTAGTCAGTGGCTACTGCCTTTGGCCGTGCCAACTGTATATTCTAACATATTAATGGACACTAGCTATGGTCTTTAGCTATGGCCCTTAGCTATGGCCCCTGACTACAGCTTTCAACGTTGCACACTGTATATTTCAAAACAGCGACTGGCCATTAGGCATGGCTTTTAACCATGCACATTAGTATTTTTCAACATTAACTGACCACATGCTATGGTGTTTGGTGATGGCCCGTGACCACAGCCTTCGTCATGGCCAAGTCCATGGCCTATATTATTATTAAGAAAATCAAAGTTTTCATGAGCTAACTTATAAATGTTGTTATGTCTAATTCTATTATTGATGTAATTAATTATATACAATATAATTAGGGGCCTCAGGGATGTGATTTGTAATGTCATCAGTGTTCTAGAGATTTCATCAGTGATGTGATCTGTGATGTCATCATTGTGGTCATAGGCTGCGCAACAGGAGTCACAAAGTTAAAGTGGCTTTACTCGAACTTCAGGGGGTTTTCTGTGTTAAGTTATCATCTTAACGCCCCTGCAATGTTTTTCCTTGAATTTCAAAGACCTTGTTACAATGTATTGCTATTCTTAACGTCCCTGCAACTAAAAATGTTTCCATGAATTTCAAAGATTTTATTATTACATTGATTCTTTCCGCCTACCTCCGTGGCCACTGCATATTTTAGAACACTACCAGACCACTAACCATGTCCTTCAGCCGTCTCTAGTGGGCACGCCCCTGTCCATTTTTGAACTCTAACAGAACACTAGCCATGGCATTCATCCATGTCCAGTGGGCATAGCCACTCAATATTTGAAAACACTTGCAACCCATCACTCAAAGATGTTCATCAATTACAAACTCATTTTGACCTGTTTTAACAGAGGCATTGTTATGTTTAAAATGTTGCAGACTTTGAATACTCATAATGTTTTAGGCAATGCGCAGTGAGATTAAGGGGCCAATTCATGGAACAAACGTGCGCTGAATATCTTGGCGCAAGCAGGCGCAAGCATGAAAAAACAGGCGCACGCGCACGCATGCTATTAATGGAAGTCCCTGCACGTGTTTTCCTTGGGATGTGCGCCAAACCCTCGCGTGATGCACACGGGCGCACACGTCATTGCAACAGCTCAAACGCTGTGCGTGACGCACACAGGGAAAGCACACAACGTCCGCGCACACACCAAAAAGGGGGCGGGACAGGGGGCGTAACACGCGGAGTGGGGAACAACGTGTGAAAAAGAAGCCGTAACTGGGGAAGTACTGCTGGGTAGTACACGGAACGCCCACACGCACGCGAACCACATGTATTCATGGAATCCAATAGGGCAAACCTGCGCACAGGCAAAGATACGCACAGGCCTAAACATGTCCACCACACGAAGGCAGGTGGTAGCGTCCCTGCGCATTACAAAAGTGGGCGCAAATAAAAAGCATGTATATACAGCTATGATGAGTGTCCCATACTGTGGCCCCCTAGGATAAATGACGTGCACGCAACACACAGGCACCCCATAAAAAGAAGAAAAAGAGACAAGTTCCCCCCAGTAGCTCACGTGCATTCAAAAATGACACACGTAGTACGGTGTGGCAGCCAGGAGCCCAAAAAAAAACGTACGCGATCAACAGGCAGGCCAGTATGGCCGTAAAAAAAAGGGGTACGCGACAAACATGACACCCGCTATGTGAAAAATAGCGTGTGTGTGTATTTCGGGGGTGCACAGGAAGTTTCACACGCGAAAGGGCCCTGTGCGAGTGGGGTACGTGTATTCCTGGGGTTCGCGGGAAGTTTAACACGCGATTGGCCCTGTGCGAGTGGGGTACATGTATTCTTGGGGTTCGCAGGAAGTTTCACATGAGATTGGCCCTGTGCGAGTGGGGTACGTGTATTACTGCGGTTCGCGGGAAGTTATACATGCGAAAGGGCCCTGTGCGAGTGGGGTACGTGTGTTCCTGGGGTTCGCGGGAAGTTTCACACGCGATTGGCCCTGTGCGAGTGGGGTATGTGTATTCCTGGGGTTTGCGGGAAGTTTTACACGCGATTGGCCCTGTGCAAGTGAGGTACGTGTATTACTGGGGTTCCTGGGTAATTTCACACCCGATTGGCCCTGGTCGAGCGGGATACCACTCACCTTCTGCCTTGTGTGTAGAAGAACGCGTAGTCAACACCCACCCGCTGTGAAGTAATAGCGTGTGAACCCCAACGGCTGGAAAACACACATCCGCACCCCACGAAAAGCACGTACAGAGCAATGGAAAGCCACGTGGGATCTTCAACCCGTGCCAGTGCAACGCCCGCGCGCGATACGTCACAGACGCGCTTACGCGCTAAGGGCCTTTGGTCCAATGAAATCGCGTACGTGTGCTGACGCGCTTACGCGCTAAGGGCCTTTCCTCGGATTTCACACTGACATGCACTTTTTTCACGTGCCAATTCACTCTGTATCAAGCTGGCCACACGTACGCACACGGAAGACCATGCTCCTGCCCTGAAGGCCATTTTCCTGCCCCCCAGAGCCCCGAGCACGCTCCCACCTGCCATCTGCTGCTGCCTGACTGCATGCTGCCCACGTGCCCTGCTATTTGGTGCCTGCATGTCAGCCAGGGTTCCAGTTGCTGTGTCCACCCCTGCTGGAACAGAAGACTCCCGAATGGGATACCATCGCACCACAGCCCAGCCCCAGGACCCAGCTGCCCACCCACGCCTGCCTCGGGGGTCGCCATGTCGGGGTAAACACCATCTGAGACCACTGGCGACCCCCAGCCAGAGAGGCAGAGGGCCACCAGCTTCAGTGTGAAGGAAGTTGGTGCCCTGGTGGAGCATGTCCTGGGGCATTATGATGCCCTCTTCGGAACATCACGTGCCAACAAGGAAGGACGGGAGAGGATCTGGGACGACGTAGTGGTTGCCGTCAACACGGAGGGGGTGGCAACCCGCGACATCAAGCACGTCAAGAAGCGCTGGGAGGACTTCATGTCCAGGACCCTCCACAAGGCCTGGCGCCCCACGGAGGGGGGCCGGGTCAGCATGAGTGACATCCAGATGAGGGTCCTGGAACACGTATGCCCAGTGGCCAAGCATTGGTGTGCGAGACAGGGCATGTTGCAGTGTGCTGGTAGTCTGATACTTGCCTGAATGTGTGACATGGGCCATGTATGGATGTGTGTGTGCCGTGACATCATGGTCATGCATGTAAGACCAGTGATGTGTGAACCACATGGTTGGTGCATGAGTTCCAATGCTACATGGGGAGCTGTATGGTAAATGCACACATGGAAGCATGCCAGTGTCTGTTCTTGCACATGGTGGGGGTGTGAGGGATGGGTGCTGCTGTCATGTACATGTATGGTGCACATGTGTGTGTGTCTGAGAAGTGTGTCTGTGACTTTGATACGCCATGGATTCATGACACATGTCCGTGATGATGTGTAGATTCACTCATGCAGTGCGGTCACCGTTGTATGCACTGTGTCTATCCACTGTGTCTGTGGTGTAGGAGGCATGATGCATGACCCTCCGGTGATGTGTGTGCATGGGATCAGTGTGAGCCAGGATGCATGTGAGTTTGAAGGCAACATTTTGATTAATAGAGGCCCCTGTACATGGATGCTGATGTTGATTGCAGGCTCCATGCCTGTTTATGCATGTGTGTTGGGTGCATTCACCCATGTGTTGTGGAGGGACAGGATGGAAGTGACGTTAGACACTGCCGCTCATGTGTTATTGCTTCCTGTCTAGGGGAATATTGTACTTTACCCTGATGCTTGTGTTCTATGTCTCCCTCTACGCAGCATCAAGTGAATAAGAGGGAGTAGACGGCGTTGTGGTAGCCAAGTTGCGGCGATGCTTCCACTGGGCGGCGATGCAAGGCCCAGCCACCCTCCAAGGACTTGCCATCATCCGGGAGCGAGGGGGCTGGTGCCGAGTCTGCCACTATGGCTGTGGCGGAAGGGCCGGGTAAGCCCCCACAGGGGCTTGCAATGGCGGAAGACGGTACGGAGACATCCAGGTTGGTGGTCTCCACAGAGGAGGAGGAGCCCGCTACTGAGCCGCACATGGGGCCTGGTAGGGGTAGTACCACTGGTGCAAGTGGTGCAGTCCAGGGCCATGGTCAGGAGGCAGCACAGGTCACCGCGTAGGGGTCTGTGCATGTCCCTGTCCTTGACCCTGTGACTGCACCACCATGCACCAGTAGGGAGGCCCCGTCCCAGGCCCGTCCGCAGGTAGGGGACAGTGCCATGTCATCTGCCTCTCCACTACCTGTTGACGAGGGGTCCCATGAACGTATGGGCTCCATCCTGATTGGTGTCGCGTTGCGCATGTGTCACATTCGTGATGACGTGAGTTCTTCCTGGGCAGAGAACGCACGCCATCACGAAGAGCAGCGTCGTGACGTGGCACTGTTGGGAGGGGCCCTGGTTGGTGGGTTCCTACATGTGACGCGCACTCTGGTGGACATCTCCTCCTCTGTGGCGACTATGCGGCAGTCGTTCTACCTGCCGTCTTCCAGCCCAGATTCCACCAGGGCCCCCTGTGGACCTGGCCTGACCAATACAGCCAACTTGGTGGAGATCCCATCGCTGCCACAGTCGGGAGTCGGCGGTCCAGCAGGGGTGGACACCACAACTGGAGACCAGCTGATGGAGTATGTGCAGGCATCATCGGACAGGGCACATGGACAGCAGCAGCAGGAGCATGCTCTAGGTGGGAGCAATGAGGGCTCGGGGCCATCGACATCAGGGGGGCAGGCATCGGCCAGAGGGCAGGAGGACCCTGGAATGGATGTGTCTTCCATGTAGCTGCGGTTGGGCCAGCGCATAGATGCGGAGCGGCAGCTGGCGGAAGAGGCGCAGCTCACCATGGTCAGGGCGGAGTTCTCCATGCGTCGGGTGTTGAGGCGGGCAGAGTGCCTCGAGGCAACTCGCAGGGAGTTGGAACAGGCCATGAGTGCCTCCCTGTGAGACCTCGGGGGCAGAGGCCCGCCTCCGGGACATCGAAATGGAGTTCGATGATGCCCTGGTCCGGGACACCACAGAGTGAGCCGCAGTACTTGCCCGCCACCATTGTATATAGTTAGATAGTGTTAGGTTTCCTTTCCTTTTCTTTTTTGTTTTGGTTGCGCTTGGACAATGCACCACGTTTTTGTATATCGTTTTTTATTAGGTAGTATTTTTGGTAGGTTTCATTTCATCAGTTGGGCTCATAGACCCTGGATTGTTCATTTGTACATAGTTCACCATTGGATTATTCTCATTTTTTTTTTATTTTCACCATGGAGCAATGGATTTCACTTTCTTTTTTCCCTTGGGTTTGCTTTGTTGGACTGTGACTTGGGACACCATTTCTTTTGGATTTCTTTGGATTATGATTTCTTGTTTTTTATTCTTTTACGGACATGCAGCATTTCTTTAATTATTCCCATTGTTGTGTGTTTTCTTTTAATTACATTCATGTTGTGTTTAATACATGTTTTTCTTCATACTTCGATGTGTGGTATTATCTCATTGGTTTCATGCATGTCATGATATGGGTTTTCACATTCACTTGCACCCATTGTGTGTGTGTGACGGACATGTGTTCATTTACATACTTGCCTTTGGGGTTGTATCATGTAATTGCCTTTTCTATGTGGGTGGATGCAATACTTGGTTGGGTCTTTGGGCTGGGGAGGCTGGCCATAAGGGCCATGATTGAGGATCGTCATGATGTGGGGGCAGGGGGACAAGAGTGGGACATGAGTGGGGGCCTGCTGGTTGGTGCCCCACACTGCTGGGGGGTGGGGGTTCAGGGGGACATGAGTGGGGGCCTGCTGGCCAGTGCCCTGCACTGCTGGGGGGTGGGGGTGCAGGGGGACATGAGTGGGGGCCTGCTGGCAGGTGCCCCGCACTGCTGGGGGTGGGGGTACAGGGGGACATGAGTGGGACAGAGTAGGGGCCTGCTGGCAGGTGCCCCACACTCCTGAGGGGTATGGGTGCAGGGGGACATGAGTGGGACATGAGCGGGGGCCTGCTGGCAGGTGCCCTGCACTACTGGGGGTGGGGGTGCAGGGGGACATGTGTGGGACATGAGTGGGGGCCTGCTGGCAGGTGCCCCGCACTGCTGGGGGGTGGGGGTGCAGGGGGACATGAGTGGGACATGAGTGGGGGCCTGCTGGCAGGTGCCCTGCACTGCTGGGGGGTGAGGATGCAGGGCGACATGAGTGGGACATGAGTGGGGGCCGGCTGGCAGGTGCCCTGCACTTCTGGGGGGTGGGGGTGCAGGGGGACATGAGTGGGGGCCTGCTGGCAGGTGCCCTGCACTGCTGGGGGGTGGGTGGTGCAGAGGGACATGAGTGGTCCATGAGTGGGGGCCTGCTGGCAGGTGCCCCGCAGTGCTGGGGGTGGGGGTGCAGGGGGACATGAGTGGGACATGAGTGGGGGCCTGCTGGCAGGTGCCCTGCACTGCTGGGGGGGTGCGGGTGCAGGGGGACATGAGTGAGGGCCTGCTGGCAGGTGCCCCGCACTGCTGGGGTGTGGGGGTGCAGGGGGATATGAGTGGGACATGAGTGGGGGCCTGCTGGCAGGTGCCCCGCACTGCTAGGTGGTAGGGGTGCAGGGGGACATGAGTGGGACATGAGTGGGGGCCTCCTGGCAGGTGCCCTGTACTGCTGGGGGGTGGGGGTGCAGGGGGACATGAGTGAGATATGAGTGGGGGCCTGCTGGCAGGTGCCCCGCACTGCTGGGGGTGTGGGGGTGCAGGGGGACATGTGTGGGGGCCTGCTGGCATGTGCCCCGCACTGCTGGGGGGTGGGGGTGCAGCGGGACATGAGTGAGATGTGAGTGGGGGCCTGCTGGCAGGTGCCCCGCACTGCTGGGGGGTGGGGGTGCAGGGGGACATGAGTGGGGGCCTGCTGGCAGGTGCCCCGCACTACTGAGGGGTGGGGTGCAGGGGGACATGAGTGGGACATGAGTGGGGGCCTGCTGGCAGGTGCCCCGCACAGCTGGCGGGTGCAGGGGGACATGAGTGGGGGCCTGCTGGCAGGTGCCCTGCACTACTGGGGGGTTGGGGTGCAGGGGGACATGAGTGGGACATGAGTGGGGGCCTGCTGGCAGGTGCCCCGCACTGCTGGGGAGGGTGCTGGGGGACATGTGTTGGTGATCAGTAGTGCAAGCTGACATGTGGCTTGGCTGGAGGGCATGCCCATGATGGATGGGCTGCCTGCGGGACATGACCAGGGGTGCAGAGTAGTCCCCTGTGGTGTGGGCTGCCTGCAGGGGGCTTGGAGGGTGTAGAGGGAACACCTGGGAGGACCCACACTGCCAATTCACATGTAGGACTCCCTGCGCACCCCCGAAATGCACGTACCCTGCTCAAATCGTGTGTGAGACTTCACGTGAACCCCAGTTATACAGGTACCTCGCTCGCACAGGGCCAATCGTGTGTGAAACTTCCCGCACACCCCGAAATACACATACCCAGATCCAACCGCATGTGAGACTTCACGCGAACCCCAGATATACACGTACCCCACTTGCACTGGGCCAATCACGTGTGAAACTTCCCGCGCTCCCCCGAAATACACGTACCCGGATCCAATCGCGTGTGAGACTTCATGCGAACCCCAGTTATACACGTACCCCGCTCACACAGGGCCAATCGCATGTGAAACTTCCCGCACACCCCCGAAATACACATACCATGCTCAAATCACGTGTGAGACTTCCCGCGAACCCCAGTAATACACGTACCCCACTCGCACAGGCCCTTTCATGTGTGAAACTTCCCACGAACCCCAGTAATACACGTACCCCACTCACACAGGCTCTTTCGTGTGTGAAACTTCCCGTGAACCCCAGTAATACAAGTACCACTCGCACAGGGCCAATCGCGCTGAAACTTCCCGCGAACCCCAGTAATACACGTACCCCACTCGCACAGGCCCTTTCGCGTGTGAAACTTTCAGCAAACTCAGGTAATACACATACCCCACTCGCACAGGACCAATAGCGTGTGAAACTTCCCGCGAACCCCAGTAATACACGTACCCCACTTGCACAGGCCCTTTCGCGTGCAAAACTTCCTGCGAACCCCAGTAATATACGTACCCCACTCGCACAGGCCCAATTGCGTGTGAAACTTCCCGCGTACCCAGTAATACACGTACCCCACTCGCACAGGGCCAATCGCGTGTGAAACTTCCCGCGAACCCCAGTAATACACGTACCCCACTCACACAGGCCAATCGCGTGTGAAACTTCCCATGAACCCCAGTAATACTCGTCCCCCACTCGCACAGAGCCGATCGCGTGTGAGACTTCCCCCGAACCCCAGTAATACACGTTCCCCGCGTGCCGTTCTGGTACAGGGTTAGCGCAGCCCTTTGCGCTGGATTGGAGATTTTGATGGCTTTTCCCTCAGCGAGGGGCATTCTTGGGGGCGTAACCAGCGCTGCTGCAGGGTCGCTGCGCCACTGTGCGCCATGGCTGGTTTTGGTAGCTAAAATCCATGAATACGCTGTGCGTGGAAATGGATTTTAGTGCACGCGGCTGGCGCAGTGATTCGCATGCGCACACTGTGCGCCAGCCGTGTGCGCCACTTTTGCGCTAAATTCTATGAATTTTCCCCTAAATTATTTCCTGAGGAACTCCCACTTTGGTTAAACATCATGCTACAAGCCCCTTGTGTTATGGCTGTTTCTTAGTGACTGTTGTGCTACACTGTTCAACCCCAACTTATCACATTTAAGCAGCACTTAAAGGGTAGAAAATGACCAACTGCAAGAAAACATATGCTCAGTTACTTTTCCCCCATAGTGAAAATCAAAAGCTGGCACCCATAAATATATGCACAGATAAGGAACAAAGATGTAGGAACTGGGAAGGGAAAAATACTAGAATTCATATATTTAACAAAAGGTTAAAACAAAGAAATGTGTTTGTATTTTTGTCTAAAGAATGGGGTAAACAAATATACACTTAAATATATTCGTGGCCACAGCAATTGGCTGTATCTTCTGAAAGAGTCTTGCCCAAAGTGTCTAGGGTGCGACCTCCCACCTCGATCAAGCTGTGTCAGGTTTTGAACATTATCATGAAGTTTGAAAGATCGGGTGCAGGCAGGATGGACTGAGGTTGGATGTTAGTTGTTGGAAAATACCTAGTAATCATATTGGAACTCTATGGCACAGATGATAAAAACTGCTGTGCTGATCTTGCTCTGTGCGCTTTCACATTATGGTTTCACATGAGCCTTCCTATACGATTCATCCACTTCATCCCAATGTATGCAGACAAGATCTTGAATGAACGTTAAGGTTCCCAAACTTTGCGATGGCTTGTTTGAAGGTCCCCTCTGAAAAACGTTACCACAGAAGCTGCACATGACCTCCTCCTGTCTTAAATGTCGGCCATCGAAAGAGTGAACAGACTTCATATCCCATTCTATGGCGGACATCTTATTCAGTTGCAAAATGCTGGTGTGTCTTGCAACCAAATAAAGACACTATCATGGTCCCCGGTCCTAATAGCAATAATCCCAGAGCCAGGGAGCATTACTCCATCAGGTAAGTTGCCTGGGGCCCTCGCTTCAGTTGTGCCTGTAACTATAGGGCCAATGGCATTACCTGACATAGTAATGCCCCACGGCTCAGTGATTGTTGTTAAATAATAATTTTCTGCAACACAGATGTGCAATATATTCCACATTTAGACTAAGAAGACACTAATTCCCCAAACCCATGTTTAAATTGATGTCTTTACATGTTCTTCTTTTTATTGAAAAGTAATATGAATAGAAAAAAGAAAGAGTTAAAACGATAGATCATCTTGAATCTGCAAATAGAAATCTGTAAGAGGGTGAACAATAGTTTGTCATAGAGCAAGCTCTAAATAACACCACAAATGCACTCTCAGATGCAAATAAAGTTGTAAATATTTACTGACACTTACTAGCTGTTTATCCAAAAGATTCACAGATGTTTACATCAGCAACAGAGTCAGCATGTGCACAGTGTGACCTCTGCAATCATAGCCTAAATTGTTATTAAGAAATTCAGTTTTTGTAAGCTATCTTATATATAATATCTAATGCCATAAGTGTTGCAGCTGCATAAACATCATCTTTTTGTTTTTCTAAAGAAAGTGCGCAACAATTGCCACTTAAAAAAAATTAATAAGGATGACAATTCATCTGGTAATCAGCTATTAACTTGTCCCAAACTTTAGTTGTGGCACCTCCCACAGCTACCCATTGGCGGCATAGATCACACACGAATCTCATAACTTAGACATTGAGAGCCAGTAAAATGGGAACATGTGGAGTTGACACTGCTGCTGAAGTCAAGGGTTCATTCAGTGTTGGTGGTGTCGCATTGGTGGAATCAGGAGCTGCACATCATGCCAATTTACATGCACATAATGCATGACGCTATGTCTTTTTTTATTGCGGTTTTTGTACAATTTACAATATGTGTCGTCTACATCATACCAATACACTCTGATCAGAGGATTGATCCTCACAGAATTCCAAGGCTTTGCAATGGCACATTTGATGGTCAATGTCTTACAGTCTTCATGCAAAATGTGCACTGAACATCCTCTGCCTCCTTTTAGAACAGTGTTCTTTGACGGTTACCAGACATTTGGTCAAAATAAATTGGTCGACCAGACAAATGGTCGAACCAATTTGGTCGAAAACCAAATGGTCGAATTTTTTTATTTTTTATTTTCACCTTTTTTTTTTTTTTTTTTGGGGGGGTCCCCCCCCAACCCACTTTTTTTTCTAAAAACCCATTTTTGTAAAAAATGAAAAATAAATGTATAATTAAAAAAAAAAATTCGACCATTTGGTTTTCGACCAAATTGCATCGACCAAATGTCATTCGACCAGTTTTAGGTCGACCAAATGTCTGGACACCTTCTTTGACTTTGAAATATCTCCCACAGTCTACTTGGGTTTTAGTTCCTGTGGCTTTCTCCCTGGAAGCTGATGGATTGGGGACCCAGATGACATCATCATTACTGTTTCTGCTGTCCTCAATGTTTAGACATGTTGAAATGTCCAACTGGTGAGTAAAATGTAAAATAACAAAAATGACAACACTTAAAAGACAATGCCACAAACAATGAAGCCTCGTCTCTGAACCTCTCTAGCCTTTATAATGACCCTTCGAATGGAGTGCCCCATTGCAACAGGTGTTTCAAGACGCTGGATGTTGCTGGCAGCACCTTTAATGAGTGGAAGTTGATTCTGCACAACCACCGCTCACAGCTACAGTGAACAGGTAAGACCACATGTAAGCCAATAAAGGCTTCAGCCCGGTATGGGGCAGACCATGGCGAAGATGTTGGATGCTAGTTTGAGATATAGTTCACAGGATCTACCACCCATGCAGAATTGGTTAAAGGTCTCCCAAGGCATGGACAAGAGCAGAAGTACAGGCGACATGAGGGAAGAGAGAAAGCCCAGAGGGCACATGATGGCCTCACATCTCCAAGTATACCACAGAAGGAGAAGAATGGACCCTACGTTTCTGACAGAATGGGCCCCAAAAACCATATCCCTACTGCATAATACCAACAGTACAATCACAACGGAAAGGAAAAGGGTCAACATAGTATACATTGATCCTATTTTGTGTGAGCTTGCACATCGAAGGCAGAAGCAGCCGAGGGCAAATTATTTGGCAAATCATTCATCAAAGAATACCCTGACAAAGATTTTGTATTAATTCCATCAGACTTCGTCCGTGCCCAATTTAAAAAAAACACCAGTTTGGTGAAAAATATACATTTGTTACTTCTTCTGTTTTGTTTGATTTTCATATACATCACTAGCTTAAAAATCTTCGACTACATATCCTGCTGACATATTTCAACATAAGAATAAAATAAACACTGGGATATGTCTAAGTTGCATTGGACATTGTCACATTCTTGGGAAATGTGCAAATCACTCGCCAAAACCTTACAGGAAATCTGCTTAGCACAGAGAGAAACAAACAATGAACGAAAGTATGCTATAGCTCAGTGGCAACGCCCTTGTCTTGGAAGCAAGACAATGCAGAGCAACACAGGTTTAAATCCCAGGTCTGCATTTAAGAAACTTTTACGGTAGTAAGCGCATATGAAAAAAAGAATTCTAATAACATGATAATATACAATAATAAGCTTAATATTTGCCTTAACTCCATGGAAGAATAAGTGTGCCTAGAAAACTGTCACTGACAGCTGGCATTATTTCTGTGTCAAGTAGCATTGGCGTTAGAAGGACATTAATAAAGTTCAATGTGTTTCCTATTGTAAGTGATTGCAGATGGAAGCTTCCAATAAACCATCCCAAACTTTTTCAGCCTTTATATTGATTAAGCATGTCATCCAGTTCATTACGACAATATAGAGGAACCCTATACAAAGGCTAATTTACATAAAAATGTAAAAACCAATGACCTACAATCTGTGCACAGGTATCTGCTGTAGAAAAGCATGTCTGTTTGACTCTCTTCCATCCTACCTATACCCAATATGCAAGGCTGCAAAGTAATGTGTTTGAAATATGACAACTGCATCATGGTGTGAAAACGCACCATCCATAGTTACAGAAGACCTGTTTTAGAACACCAATGCTATTGCTGCCCCTACAAATATATATAAAACATGTTTTTATCCCATTATTTTACAAAAATATAACCAGAAAAAAACAAATGAAAAGAGTAGGCGAGGCAAACCCATACTTCAAATATTATTTGTGGACTGAAATTTCATTGCTGAAGCCCATCGTGCACCTGTATTTATTGGGGCAATTTGCACTGGAAAAAACCTTCTATATCTTTTTTACATAATATGAATTTGCACAACTAATACAATTTCTATATTCTTTATGAGTGTATATTTTAAAATAAAACCTATCAAACATATTTTTCATGAAATTAAACATTAGGTTTCACAAAACAACAAATGAAGACAATGGCCCTCATTACAAGGTTTCCGGTTGTTTCCAGACCGGCAAACTACCAGTCTGCTGGCGGGTACCATTCCGCCCACCAGGTCTGACCCTTGCAGGTAGAACAGCACCTGCCAGCAGACTTTCATGGAAGCATCAGCACCGTTATTAATAGCACCTGTGCTTCCGTGGTCCCCATTCCCGTGGAGTAACAGAATTGCTGATGCTGGATTCACCAGCCCACCGGGGGTGTAATGCCCCGGTTAGTCTGGAAAATCGTGTGCCGGTAAATCACTATGCTTTCCGGTGGCAGCCTGACAGTTTTACTGGCACGGTTACCGCTGTGTATTATCTCTTAAAGATAGCCACACAGTAACACACTCCAGCAAAACAAATCTTTTTAAAGCAGACGCATTTTCCGATCACCCCAAAAAGCAATTTAATAAACATCAGTAAGATACAAAAACAAACAAACAAACAAAAACAAAAAGCACTTTAATAAACACCATACGTGATCATAAAAAAATGGTAAATCAAATTTCATTTCTACTGCTCTGTGATCATTCTTGTATTTTGAGGGCAGGAAATATCATATCATATCATATCATATCATATCATATCATATCATATCATATCATATACAGCAGGACCACTTCACTGGTAACAAACACAGTAAGATACAAAAACAAACAAACAAACAAAAACAAAAAGCACTTTAATAAACACCATACGTGATCATAAAAAAATGGTAAATCAAATTTCATTTCTACTGCTCTGTGATCATTCTTGTATTTTGAGGGCAGGAAATATACTTAGTGATTCTATATAATGCCCCTCAGTGAAATACATTTTCTTTCCTAATAAACAACTTCCAACAATTGTTCTCACACATTTTCTACATATACTTGTGTATAGGCTTGTTATAAATGCCATATATCATATCATCTCATATCATATCATATTATATCATACATATACAGCAGGACCACTTCACTGTTAACAAATACAGTAAGATACAAAAACAAAAACAAATCACAAAGCCCTAATATCATAGTATCAAATAAAACCTTCAACAAAACAGTGAATAAAAACTGATAAATCCCATTCATATTTTTTCAAAGGTAACATCAACTGCACCATGAACACAGCGTGAGTACTGCAATCAATATTAGAAAACTAGACAAAATGGTGGGTGTTTTTCTTTCCAAAATCAAAAGCAGAAAACAAGCACTATATTGTAAGAAAATTAATGCAAGTCACTGCAACCTATCAAAAAGAAGTACACATTTACAACATCAACCCCAACCAATTAGAAAAACCAAAACACATACAAAACCCTGCCCAGCATCTCGAGTAGCCGCAGCTATTCAACACAGCTACAAATCTTACTTGTAGCCGGGGCTACACGTACATTTTCTACAAACTGAAAACCAAACTAAGCCAAACTTCAAAACTTCAAGTAAGACAAGGGAACACCTAAGTACACAAAATAACACACATAGATCAAATTCTGACCTGTATCATCCACATTAAAATATGATTATTGCACAGAAAGTATATGATTGAATAGACGCCGCAATAACAGTAGCTGTGTTTATCAGAACAACCAACGAAAAGGCAAACAAGTTTTGACGCACCATTCACGTGCTTGTTATAGCCACGGTTATATAGATGCCTCACCGGTTCAGCTGTTATATAGCCGCGGCTGCACAGAGAACCACTTTTAATCATGGGTAGCAACACTGCGCAATGGTTGGGTGCTGTGTAGCCGCAGTTATTACATTTAAAAAAAATATATATATATGTATATATATATATATATATATATATATATATATATATATATATATATATATATATATCTGAGTATGGAATATGAATGACGAAAATAGACAGTAGTGATATAATGAAAGTTAAAAGGAAATATGTGAGGTACATGATAATCAAGAGAGCACATCAAATTTGCTAAAATACTACCCTCAGTGTACTCCAAAACATTCCTTTTAAAGACTACTTAGCACATATAAATATACAGATACAAAGAAATAACATCCATCACATATAAATATACAAATACAATGAAATGATATCCCAAATACATTTCTAATATGACTCATCACTCATAGCCATGGCTAGAGTTCATTGATTTTTTTTGTCACCACAGTTACTATATGAAACTTTGGAGCGGTAGGTCACATATATTTTCATACATATATACATAATAGATAATGACCCTTCCCTGTCATTGCTGAGGCTATCCGCACCACAGAAATTCAAAACCCCATTGGGCGATACCGTAGCCGCAGTTATTCATCTATGTTTAAAAAATAATAATAACCTTCTACCTGTAAAAAAAGAAAACATAATTAGTTGAAAAAACACATACACTTTAAGAAACACAATTTAATACACAGGTTTTTATGACCCTCAAATCTTGTATGCAGTGCATCACATGCACTATATAAAATACAACATTTGTGCGTACAACACTGTTGTTCTCTTTGCACATACTAATCATTGGGCCATTATAAAACGGACACCCAAAAATACAAACAAGTACAATAACTTCCACTACAATAAACAAAAACAGATATAGAAACTGGGTGAGAATAAACAACGAATGTTATACTGGGTGGTTGCAGGACAAAGGATGGGGAAGGTTAAGTAAACTTGGAGAACAAGAGAGAATAGGGTGGGAAAAGTAAACTTGGAGAACAAGGGATAGAAAACAGTCATACAGGTAGAAACACTAATACTGTTTTGACGTCTTTTTCACCCCACAAAAAAACAACCTCCAAGAAGACCACTAAAGACAGAGAGAAATATTTAAAGAAAGAAATACCCTGTTTGAAAAACAGGGGAAAAATCTTATGCACCTTTTGCAAAAAGACACCAAGACATCCAGTTTCATTAGAACACCACAAATAGTGGATGAATCCATTAACTTCTGCAACATTGTCAATTCCACGTTTTCCAATTTTACTGTTCCCAATATTTCAGTTATGAGAGTAATGTGTTTTGCGGATGCCACAATCGGCTTCTGCTGGGAGATGCCACACTATCCCATTGAGTAATCACTCTCTCCAAACATAATGTACTTTGCCATGACTAATTCGCTAACACAATAGAGGTACAATAAAAGTATAAAAACAATGAACATACATATACAAACTGGGTGAGCACAAACAAGGGACATTATGCTAAGGAATTACAATTGAGCGAAAGGGGTGCATTAAGTAAGTGTGGAAAACAAGAGAGAATGGGGGGTACGTTAAGTAAAGAAGCAGAACAAGAAAGGATGGAGTCCTTTAAGTAAACATGGAAAACATGGGAAACACTTTGAATATAGGTTGACTTTTCACTGAAGTTAACTGAACAACATCTTCAATAGTTAGAGCACCTCAAGTGCTTGAATCCTATCAGCACCTGCCCACCATAAGAACAACAAAGACTCAAACAGAACATGAATGCAAATAATCCAACTTTGTTTCAACAGATACTAAAATAAGCATCCCCAAGAAAATACAAAAATGACTAAAATGAACTTACAAAACACTGTCAATTGTACTAACTCACAGAAAAGTCAAAACAACTGAGTACTGCATAGCTGAAACTGCATTAACATTACAACGAATGTAATTAAATAAACACTCAACCACATTAACATGAATACAAAAACAAAATGCCTGCATATAAATGCCATTCATTGACAAATCTAATTTTCTAGCTCCATGTTAGTGAAAGTTACAAAAACATTAAAAAAATACTTGCCACATAATCAGAGAAGATGAGAACAATTATTATGAAAACCATCTGTTAGCAGTGGTTTATATAACTAGTACACACAACAATGTACATAAACTTTCAAATATGTAAATATTTATGAACACTTACTTTCACATCAGCCACACTCTTGCCATGTGCACACTAATAATTCGAGAATCAAAAGGATAAAATTGTAGAAGATGGTGGCTTTTATATTTTCAAAAATGAATACCACCAAAAGAGGACTATATACCAAAAAAATAGTAAAATGAATGACAGATTTTCACCACAACCTATCAAAGACAGCTACACAAATAACAGCAAATAATCACAAACAATAAAACTCACTGAAATCCTTTATCATCCCTGGGCAGCATCTCTTGTAGCCGTTGCTACCACACGTCCACAAACACACAATGTGCCATTTGCCAGAATATAGCCTCAGCTGCACAGGGTGACATTTTTATCTGCAGGTAGCAATGCACCACACAAGGTGCGTGCTAAATTGCCACGGGTATACACCCCAGTCATTTCTGCTGCTAGGTGTGATCCTCAATACACCAATCGCTACTCTTTTTTGTATAGCCGCGGCTATAATATATATATATATATGTATGTGAAATAAATGCTTTTCAAAGGAAAGGCAGCGAGTGAAATGCACTCCAGAGAGCAGCTACAACAGGAGAACAATGTCCTTGCAGCAAATAAGTGGAAAAACTCCTCAGCATTCCTGGCAGCACGTTTTCTTTATTAGTATAAGTGCATCAGGAAAGGGAAACAAGAAAAAAACGACGCGTTTCGCGGTGCACAGACCACTTGATCACGTAGGTTTACAAACAACACAGATGATGGACTGCAATTTATCCCCAAACAACTCTCTGATTACACATAGAGAGTGTCTACCTGCTAAAAGCCACTCATTCAATGTGTTTTACAAGGCAGCCATATTGGAAAGATTCGATGGTATATTATTACTCATAAGAGAATACAGACCTCTTCCTCTAACATTTGCGACATGGATTACATTCATAATTTGCAGATACATGTCGAAAGGGCAAAAACAATATATGATGCCACTTAGAATACATCAATTACACAAAGCAACCATGTGTTTTTAAAGTTCAACAGTATACCATGATTTAAAACGTTCCTTTGTGTGTCCATAATACGTTGATATTGCATAAAAGGAGGAAGTAGTCAAATATAGCTCCTGGCTGCCTAATAATAAAGTGGCAATGGTAGCCTTTATAGAGTGCATGTGATGTACAGCAGGCTCGAATGATACTCGGACGAGATGCATGTAGGCAATTTATAGTATTATTATATTTGTTTTTAAAAAAGGTCTAAGTATCGAATAGGAATGACGAAAGAGACATTAGTAATACAATGGAAGTTAAAAGATCAATCCAATAAAAGACTACTCACGTAGTTATAAAAGGTTGATGAAGATAAATAAAGCAGAGTATACATTACTGTAAACTAAGTGGAGATACATTTCATGGATACACTAGCACAAGATATAATGGCATGGGTGAGAATACACACATTAAAACACAGTTGATGAGCATCTAAAACTATAATAGGGTGGCTCAGTTTTATATTGATTTTTTAAAACATTGTTCTTCTTTTATTCTCCAGTCTCACATTGAAGAAAGTCTGAAAACACACAGCCAAAATAAATAAGACTCCCTAACATCTACCAGGTCACTGACCATGGCCATTGTTTCACCCCTGATGTCAATATACCCATAAAAATATATTTGAAAAAGAAATAAAACACAGACCACCCCAAAATGTACAGCCGCCGACAAAGAACAACTCTTACTCACAGCTATCTGTAGTCCAGTGTAGACACGAATATTGGCCACAAACATGTATTCTTGCCCCCCAAGCCCTCACCGGGTCCCTACCTCATCTGTTCCAGCTCCCTCCACTCCACAGATGGCCCCTCCCTTTTCCCCCACAACACACGTTGTTTCTGTGATGCAGTTTGGTTTGAGATGCAACTATACCCAGCTATAGCCAAAGGTACAGAAAGGTTTGTGTTGCAAAATCAAACCCTAGATCTACTACAACTCCCAAATTTCAATTGGCGCCATCTCACCAACCCCTCCACCTCAGGTCTGATAGCATTTACATGTTTTTGATTGGAAATACATCTTTTTCCGGTGGTTCATTTTCCCATATCCTCGGCTATAACCACGGTTATCTCTTGCATCGAGAGAAAAACAAGATGGCGGCTGTTTCATTTCTGAAAACCATGATCCTGCAATGCAACATGGGAAATATAACAAACCATTTTTGAGAAGAAGTCACCCCCGTCATTGTCAAATATTTAACTAACTGCTGCATGGAATAACTCCAAACCATGCATGGATCGTGAGTCAATGCTTTGTGCTCAAGTTGCTTTGGACCTGGTCCTAATTTGTCGTTTGGGCTGTGCGCTTTGGCAAAAATTGACCTTGTTTCTCAATGGGAAAATGAATAGGAAGTAGGCTTCACTTTTGGGAAAAACATTCTTTAACATATCTTTACAAAACTTTGCGGTCTGGGGAGGTCTCTAAGTACTGAATAACTTTCAAAATTTTGGTCAAATCTATTATATATATACATATATATATTACAGGGCCTGCGGTAGCGGCCTTGTAGTTATGGTTAAGTTCCTCAACCCATAGGCATGGACGAATCCTCATGATACTTTGCACAAAAACGTATGTGTCCCCGTCAGATTGATCCTGCGAAGTTTGGTGAGGTTTCGTTAAGGGAGGGGCAAAGCTATAGGAGGGGTCCCAAAATATGTGATTTTTCCCATAAAGGAAATGGAAAAATAAATTTGCTCACATCTACAGGGAGATTTTGTAAATTTGATGTAACTCCATCCAGTATTTATTTTTAAATCAAACAAAAAGTAGGTACAACAATATTTGCGATATCTGGGTCCAGTCAGTGGACTTATTTCCTGGCCACGGATGGGCCTGTTTGGTCCGGGGACTGACGTCAGGTCCGCGGACATCAGACGTGCCCACTGATTAGATTCTGAAGAGCTGGAGGTGCATCATATTTTTTTAAACGCCTGCAATGTTGGATCAGCGGACAGGCGCGGCTGACCGCGGACAGCGTAGTGAGGGGAAAGCACATTTTGGGTTATTTGGTGGTGGAAAGGGGGGCTGTATAGGGTGGGGGAGTGGAAAAAACATGATATGGGGCTATTTTGTAAGTTGAGAAAGGTCGGGCAGGTAGCTGTGAGAAACCGGAGGGTATTCTCCCAAGTAGACCTTGGGAATCCCTTATTCAGGTGGCCAGGGAAGGGCTGGTGCTCTCAGATCTGAGGGAGGGGACAAGCGAGGGAGGATCACCTGGGTAGGGTAACCCAGGATTAGGCTTGGGGGAGCCACAGGAGGGACGCAATATTATACCGGGAAAGAAGGCAAGGAGGACAAAGTCCCTGAGGCTTTTATAGGCTGCTCTACATTTACGCCCCTTCCCCCCTTCCACCCAATGAATATCCCTTACCAGAATCCAACAACCCCTCCACATCTCATGAACCTATTAAGAACTCAAACCCTATTACAGTAAGAACCAACATCTCCCAGAATATGTTTTCCTTTTGCCTACCCGAGTACTCCCAGTCATTCTTCTCCACGTCCCTCTGATTATCATTTCCTGAATCCCCAGTCTGCTTTAACAAAACGCTACCTTTCCCATAATCCCCCGGTTCATTTCATGACAATAATCACAGTCATTTCTGTTTGTTTCACAAACCCAACAATCTCACCATTGTGAGTTTACCAAACCCAATAGTACGAGGGCTATAAATCCATAAAACACCTTTTCTAACACAATCACTTTCTTACAATGTGACAAAGAATGGACTAACACCAGAGCCATTTACCTGAAATGTCCCAACACAAGTGTCAGGCAAAGTCGGGCAATTGATGATAATTACACACACCGGACGGCCCTTTCTGTTCCCGATAGGGATAAAGGCAGAGCACAAGAGCACATGACAAGCAAGGCCGAATGCATGAGGAAGCAGCTATTCTGGACTGGCAGTTCAAATGGAGGAGAAAGATGGCAAGACCTGAAAGGGCGAAAAAGGGGGAATTGCCTATGCTCTTGTCAACTCCGAGCCATGAAGCCTCTGAAAGGGGAATCATAAGACCGAGAAGTCCAGCTGGCGTGTGGTGTGACAGTGTCAACAGTACACAGGGCCCACCTGCACTGATAGCCAAGGCAGGGAGAAGCAATTGCCACTGTGGTGCCATCCGGGACTCTCAAGACATGAAACGCCAACAGTTTGGCACAGCTGGTGAGTTGGAGAAAACTAATAGTAAACCAAACTGTGCTGGCCCGATGGTTGCAGACGGCAACGTTGTTTGAACAAAGAACTTGTGTGTTTGAACTTTAAAGAAATCTCAGTAAAGGTCCAAATGCAGGGTGGTCTGGCGCTGTGTGGGCCTCATTCTATGGTCTCTGACTGGAGCCTTTTTGTTTGTTTAAACTACGAAAACCAAGATGCCTTAGGGGAGGCCAACATGAAATGTCAAGGTGGTCATGCAGGGGTTAAGCAAAATCCCTCGTACCGTTGAAAGTGTTTGACACGTTGAGGAAACAAATTGAACTGTGTTACTGGGGCACATGTGAGTCTGACTGAGGGACACCTACAAAACCGGAAAACCAGTAACACACCCGAGAACATTGTATTAATTGAACAGTGTGAAGGCTGGCTGGGGGCTTTAAGGAAAGCCTGATTGGGGGCTGAAAAGCAGACTTAGGTAACGGGAAGAACCTTAGGGGCCTAAAAGGACTGTATTGTGATCTGTGGCAAGTGTGAACCTGACAGAGGGATGCCCAGAGAAAGCTAGGGTAAGGGAACCCCGCATTCTAATGAATTGTGAAATGGCAAACAAAGGCACGTGTGAACCCAATGGAGGGTTTCTGAAAGAAAGCAAGGGGAAGACAACCCCGCTTTCTGATGAGATGAGCAAATAATGAACTGTGTTAGAATGGCTATGTGAGCCCGAAGGATGGATGCCAAAGTCTAAGAGAAGCAAATCCCATATTGTGATAAAGCAAAGTGAAATGTGATATTGGAAAAAGTGAACTATTATGTTGGCAAAGTGAACCCGGTTGAGGGATGCCTATGAATTAGGGTGAACTATGATACACCCATGAGCATTGTGATGACAAGCGTGTACCTGACTGAGGGATCTCCACAGTGAGTAATTATTATAAAAAGACATTGAGACTCTTAAATGATATGTTTGAATGAAAGGCTGTAGTGATCTCGACTGAGGGAGCCCAATGTTACAAGAAGGATCGGAGCCTGATTGAGGGGGTCTGAGAGTGAAGAGAAATCACCCGACGTGAAGATTACTGAAAGGAACTTTTGTTTTTGTTTTATATGACACATATGGTCCTCTGAAGCAAGAGACATTGTGTGAAAGATACTTGGCCACAGAAGGCCCTGATATTTTGCAAACAAACTGTAAGCTTGTGCTGGAGGAGCCCAGGAGTGTGCTGTGCTCAAGTGTCCTGCCTTGTCCCGTCCTAAAGAAGTGGAGAAGGAAGACTCCAGCTATACCATCCTGATTTATCATTTTGAGAACACTTCTTTCTTTTCTTGTGAACATTATCCCACACTCTTTTGTAACATAGTGGTAAGGATTGGCAATAGTTTATTTGGTACAGGCCCTGTTTATTTGACTAAGATACCAATGACTGTATTATTATCTTTTGATGGTCGTAGCTTGCTCCCATCATAGATTTAGTTTTAGATTAGGCGTTTATCTCATCCATTGTTTTTTTTTTTAAAACTTTGTTTTATTGGCATTTTCATAATATAACAGAAAGGCGCAAGACATGTTCACGAATTGTGCAAGTAACTGGCCCAAAGACCCCCCCCCCCTCACTCTCCCCAAACGCACCCACCCCCCCAAAAAAACATAGTCCCCATAGAAACATTTTGCTGGGGAGCCACTATGAAAGCTCTGAAGGTCTGGAGCTCAAGAAAGAGTGAGAGCGTTGACCACATGAATGGCTGATTAACTACCATCGTCCCCTGGGCCGTGGGCCCTGTCCACTCCTTGTTCCCCCCCTGAGGATCAATGCACATCCCAACCCCATGTCTGCTGTACCCCGTACCAGTTTGCTTGGAGAGAGCCCAAGTCATTGTTCATCATTGCCGTCAATTTATCCATCAGGAACATGTTTTTTACTTTTTTTAACCAGTCCTCCTTCGAAGGGGTCTCCGGGCTCTTCCATTTCTGGGCCAGTGCAACCCTTCCCGCCCTCAACATTGTTTCCCACATTCTAGGGTATCAGGGTATGTCCGTGTCCTCCGGAGGGAGGCCCAGCAGCATTGTCAGGGGGTTCTGGGGGAGAAGCTCTTCAGAAACTTCGGCGATCCAGCCCCTTACCTTCTCCCAGTATGCCTGAGCTTTCGGGCAGTGCCACCACATGTGCCCTCTCGTACCGACCTGGTCACATCCCCTTGGGCATGCGGGGGACACTCCCGTGTACATTTTAGCCAACTTCACAGGGTCTCTATGCCACCCCTGTAGGATCTTGAAGTTGTGTTCCATGTCTGCCGTGAATAAATTCCCATGGAAGGCTATTTTAAATATCCTCGACCAGGCGTCCTCCGAGATCTCATCCCCCGCTAAGTCATTCCAGAAAGTGCGGAACCCCCTTCTCTCCCCCAAGTTAACCATGTTCAGTAGCTTATACATCCCTGATACCGCACCCTTCCTGGAGGTTGCCGAGTCCAGGAGTTTCTCGAAGGGGGTCAGCTGTCTTTTCAGGTTCTGGCCCCAGGCCTGGTCACATAGGATTCCCTTCAGGTGGATGTATTCAAATATGGAGAGGGACCCCTGACCGAGGGCGTCTCTCAGTTCCTCATATGGTCGGAATTCCCCCTCCCTAAACATTTGCCCCGCCCACTGCATTCCCAAGTCAGACCACGACTGGGCGTTGCGGAACCCCCTCCTTCCCAGTTTGAGGGGGTGACCCCAGAGCGATGACATCGGTGACGGCCACGATGTTAGGTGTGCCGTCTGGGGGCTTTCCCTCCAGATTGTCCAGAGGACTCCCAAGGTTGGGTGAGATTTGAGTCTGTTCGGGATGAACTTGCTAGGGGCCCACAGGAGGTCTCGAATCTTTAGTGGGTGAGCGTCCATATCCTCCAGATATGACCAGTAAGTGCCCATCCCCTCTTTCATGTGTTCTAGGAGGACGCGCAGCTGGGCGGCCGGAAATAAAGTTGAAAGTCTGCCAACCCGAACCCTCCCTCCTCCCTCGGTCAGGTCAAGAACCTATTTGCGGTCCTCGGGGTCTTGGCCTACCATATGAACTCCTGCACCGCATTCTGGAGGACCCTGAAGGTCCGGTCGGGGACTACAGTTGGGAGGGCGGTGAAAAGATATAATAGTCGCGGGAGAATGTTCATCTTCACAGCCGTCATGCGGCCGTACCAGGACAGGATCATTGACCTCCACCTCCTTAAAATCTGCAGTAACTTCTGACACAACGGGGTCGTAGTTGGCAGGGGCAAGATTGGATAAGTCCCGGGTGAGGAGGACTCCCAGGTATCGAATGGAGGCCTTCCCCACTGTTATTCCTTCCAGGCTGGCAAGAGGGTCCAAGCCCGGGTCCCGGGTTCTCATGGGGAGCAGGACTGATTTGGACGCATTGATCTTGAGACCAGAGAAGCGCCCAAAGGCAGTCATCAGGGAGAGGAGCGGGGGGAGCGAGGATCTCGGGTCTACCAAATAAGCCAGGATATCATCTGCAAACAGGGAGAGCTTAAATTCCACCTCCCCCCTCTTAATCCCCTTAATCTCTGAGTGAGCTCTGACTGCTATGGCCAGGGGTTCCATGGAGAGGACATAGATTAAAGGGGAGAGTGGGCATCCCTGCCTTGTCCCCCGCGAAAGGGGGAAGGGCTCCGACAACCCGCCATTCACTTGGACTCTGGCCTTAGGGGCCCTGTATAAAGCCGCCACCCAATCCCTGATGTGTGGTCCAAAGCCCATTTTCTGGAGGGTAATTTCCATGAATCTCCACTCCACCCTGTCGAACGCCTTTTCCGAATCTAGGGACAGGACGCTCGCGTCCAAATCCGACCCCTGGGCATAGTGCAACAGATCTATAGTTTTACGGATGTTGTCTGAGCCCTGTCTCCCCCTAATGAACCCCACCTGGTCGCCGTGGACCAGCTTCGGCAAGACCCCCTCCAACCACCCCCCAAGCACCTTGGCCAGAATCTTTACATCGACATTCAATAGGGAGATGGGTTGGTAGGAGGAGCATTCCCTGGGGTCCCTGCCGTCCTTGGGGAGAACCACAATAATTGCCTTCATCATGGAGTCCTGGAGGGACTCCCCTCCAGCACCGCGTTGAACACTTTTAACAGGTGGGGGGAAAGGGTCGAGCAAAACCTTTTGTAGAAGTAAACCGAGTAACCGTCCTCGCCCGGGGAAGTGCCCGCCTTCATCCCTCTAATTGCGCGCTCCACCTCGTCCTCGGTCACAGGGCCCTCCAACCCCTCCGCCATCTCCCTGGTCAGGGCCGGGATCTGGATTGAATTCAGGAACCCCTCCATCTCCGCCTCCTCCCCATTATATTCAGACGTATATAGTTTCTCATAATATCGGCGGAAGGCCTCGCCAATGTGGGGTGTGTCATAGCCTTCCTTTCCCGCCTCGTTCTTTACCGCTTTTACTAATCGGCTTCTCTGCACCTCCCTCAGTTTCCAAGACAGAATCCTATCTGCCCTGTCCCCTTTTTCGTAGTACTTCTGTTTGACCAGTTGAAGACTCCTCTCTGTCTTGTGGAGGAGGAGATCCTTCAATTGGAGTCTATAGTCGTCCAGTGGGGTCACCTGATCGCGGTCTAGGGGAACCGTGAGAAGACCCCCAGGTTGGAGTGGGGCGATTTTCTCCCTGATATACCTTTCCTGGGCCTCCCTTTCCCCTTTTTTCTGGGCTCCCATTTTGATCAAGATTCCCCGTAAGGTCGCCTTAAAGGCATCCCAGAGGGTATGTAAACCCACCTCCCCGTTGTCATTGAGTTCAAAGAATTCTGTGATGGCCTCGAGGACCTCCTGGGCTAGGGCGTCGTCCTTTAACAGGGAGTCGTTGCACTTCCATCTCCCTCTGCGTTCGCATAGACCTCCCCTTGCTATAGTGACTCGGACCAAATCGTGGTCAGACCAGGGGACGGGGTCGACCCTGTGGCCTGAGGTAAATGGGTGTAGGGTCTAATCCACCAGGATGTAGTATATCCTGGAGAACGACATGTGGATGGCTGAGTAATATGTAAAAGAGGGGGAGTCTGTTCTGGGGACGGGGATCGTGTCCAGCAGACCCAGTTCTAGGTTGACTTTTTGGAAAGTGCGCGCCATGATCTCATCTGCTGCCCTAGAGGACTGCGGACCTGCACGTCTCCTGTCCAGGGCGGGGTCCAGAACCATGTTGAAGTCCCCCCACAACCACCGTGCCATGGATGAAGTACTTAAGTTTGTCCCCACCTCCTCCCAGAATTGGGCTTGGCCTTCGTTTGGGCCATAAATGGCGGCTAGGGTCAGTCGGGCCCCCTGCAGGGACCCCCACACCAGCAGGTAGCAGCCCCCTGGGTCTTTCAGCGTGGCTTCATTCTCGAAGCCCACATGCTTCGCTACTAGGATGGCAACCCCTCTCTTTTTGCACATGTGGGATGCACTATAAACCTCGCCAATTCCCCCTCCCCGCAGTTTGGGCTCCTTCCCCCGTGGCCAGTGAGTCTCTTGCACGAAGAGAAAGTCCAGGTGTGCCCTTCTAAATTCCCTACAGACCAGGGACCTCTTAGTGGGGGTATTAAAGCCATGTACATTAAGTGAGCCCACACCCAGGGCGGGCAGCCTGTCAGCCATGGTCTCTATGTTCCTCTCTCTCGGTCAACGTCTTCCCAGGGCTCTTCCCCGCATGCTCCGTTATTTCAGCTCTGTGTTCCCCTTCTCCCCCCGCTCCCTCCCCCTGGGTGGGCCTAAAACAAAACCCCAACTGCCCCCCCTCCCCGAACCGTAACTGAACTTCCCCAAATCCCATGTTCACCCCCACCCCCCGCCCCGGCGTCCAGCCAAGTAGTTCTGCCATTGCTGGCTTTTGGCCGAACCACCAGCCTGCCCACCTCGGCCAGGCAATCTGCATAAGAAGCTCATCTCCTTAAGCCCCCTAAGATCCCCCGCGGCTGTGACCCCTCTGCGGACCCCACCTACTTGCAGGTCGTAGGGACGTTAATAGTAGTGAATCCTCTGAGTCTGCATCCCTCCGACCAGGGCACACCAGGGTGCCCCGTGCTCAGTCCTCGGAGTCGTTACGTTCTCCATCCTTGGGGGAGAGGGTGTTCATTTTCCTGAATTTCCTCGCGCCGGTGCGCTTTCTCCTCTCGCCGGACAGTCCAGGGCCACTGGGTCTCCCATGCTCCGGCCCCGATGGGCCCCTCCGGGGGTTCGTGTCCACTGTATACTCTTGTATGGCTCCCCTTATGTCCTCTTCCGTGATCAGGGTCGATCTTTGGCCCATGTATTCAAAGGTCAGGGAGAAAGGGTAGCCCCATCTGTAGCGCACTCCCTTTTCCTTAAGCACCTGTGTAAGAGGGCGGCACATCCTACGCCTAGCCAGCGTGTAGGCAGAGAGGTCTTGGTATATGGAGACCTGGGCGTTGTTATAGGTGATTTCCCTAGCCTTTCTGGCCTCCTCCAACACCTTCGTCTTCTCCGAGTAATAGTGGAACCGGACCAGAATCGACCGGGGGACCCCGGCCCTGCCCCCCGCCCTGTGCACCCTGTCGAATGTTAGCTCAGTTGTCATTTCCTCCGCGAACAAGAGGGTGATGATGTCTCGTACTGCTCGGGTGACTTCCCTCTCCGTTTCCCCTTCCATTTCGGGCACCCCAAAGATTCTGAGGTTGTTCCTCCTCTCCCTGTTTTCGAAATCATCCATCTGCCGGGCCCTTTCCTCGTCCCTCTTCTCCAGGGCCTCCAACCTTATGCTATATTGTACGTCTTGGACTGCTGTAGAGGATTGGTTGGATTCGACCTGTATCAGTCTGTCCTCGATCTTATCCACCCTTTGGTCCATTTTCTCAAATTTCTGGGCAATGTCGGAGCGCATGTCCCTGATTTCCTGTAGGATCGAGGCAAAGCCCCTTTCCATTGCTGCCGAGGAGGGGGTAGCATCCCCGGATTGGGCCATGGCCCCTTTGAGGTTTAAGCCTTTGTCACTTCTTACAACCTCCTGGAAGCGGTATCTCTGTAAGGCTTCCCTCCAGCTCATGTGGTTCTTTCCTGTGACCTGTCGTCCGGATCCCCGCGGCCCCGGCGGGGGGTCCCCTGCTGGCCAGTCCTTCCTTGCTTGGGTTGTACACTCCTCAGATGTCCTGAATGGGGTGTCACAGTCCGGGGGGGCGGGCACACGCCCCACCTGTTCCCAGGCGGGGGCCTCTCACCCTTTTCAAGCGCCCCGTGGCAATCTGGGGCCTCCTCTTGTCTCCTTGAGGAGGGAAGGTGGTGATTCAAGGGGGCCCGACCTTCCAGGCCAAAGGGGCCCTTCCCGCACAGCCTGGGGGGGAAGGGGCGCCGTGGCTCACACCGCAGGTCTTGGGGGGGCACCTCTGGGCAGGCACACGCCCCCAGCGGCTGGCGGGGGGCCTCGCACCCGGGTCACCCCTGCTTCAGGCCGTGCTGTCTCTGTGTCCCAAAAAAGGGGGGGTCCGGAGCCCCCGGCCCGTAGTCCACACTATTGGCCCTCTTGTTCCTGGGGCTCCTCCCCGCCCGAGCTGCTCACCCGTGTGGGGGCGAGTCCCAGGCCCTCCGGGGCTCCGCCAACTCTGCTGCACTGGGCACCTGCGGGCCGCGAACGCCAGGGATGATGTCTCCCGGGGGGGACCGCCCCGCTCCTTCCTCTCACTCCCGGGGGGAGGACGCCGAGTCCCCGGGGGCGCCGATCCAGGCCCCCGCATGCCGCCTCCTAGCCGTGCGGGTGATCCTGGCGCGGTATGCTCTGGTTCGGGCTGCGGGGGGAGGGGCGGAGGGAGCCGTCCCACGCCCCGCGGCCGCGTCCCTGAAGTCCCGGGGGCCCGGACCCCGACCGGGTCGCTCCCCGCACTCCGAGAGGGGGGGCAGTCGTAGGGGGAGTGAGGGCTAGTCGGGCGGGGATGCCGTGTGCGCCCGGGGAGGGACCGCCTCACTCGCGGCACCGAGGCCGTTCTGGTCCTGCTGCGTCACCCGCCCAGGCGCCGCAGGTTACAAACTCCGGCTCCCCGGGGAGCTCGAGCTCTGCTCTTTCGCTCGTTGGGGGCCCGGGGGGGCGCCGAGTCGATCTCTTGGGTTGAACTTGCAGGAGGGTCTCGGGGGGGGCTCAATCCCCTCGGATTCCCGGGCTTCGGCGGGAGCTGTGCACTCAGGCAGCCATTGCCTGTGCGCCCCCTGGTGGCCTCATCTCATCCATTGTTAAATGTCTGTCTTGCTATTGCCACCATGAGTTCCATAGCTGTAAGCAGACACTGCAGCAGTTCTTGGACAGTGCCATGAATGGACATCTTAGAAAATACATTTGGGGTTACTTGATGGCTGGAAGAGGGAGTAGGAATGGTAGGGATGCAGAATGAAGGTAACGTGGAGCTGTTAATATTGGTGAAAAATAGGTTGGCAATGCAGACAGGCCCACTGTCAATTTCATTGTGTCCATTCAAATCATTTCGAATGCAGGGTGTCAGGGTAGGTTTTATTAATTGACAGTGTATGGCACATACTTGTCATACAGTTAATTGTATTGTGGTGGTTGAGGGCAGTGGCCAAATTCTGGGACATGGCCCCAGGTCATGGCACAAAGAATATGTGCACTGGGCACAACCACCACAGTAGTAATATGTGTATAGTAATTAGAGTTAATGGAGTAGGAGTATGGCCAGAATCGCCATAGTATTAATATGTGTATAGTAATTATAAGTAATGTAGTGGGAGTACAAAGTGTTTGTAACATGGAAGAATGATGTAATAGAACTGTATATGGTACTTATGATTGTAATACGATTTAGGATAGTACTCATAGATTATATATTTGATTATAATTGCTGTGGTTACTTTGTTTTATAGCATTATGAAGCTGAAATCTCTGGTTCATTTTCTGTGGAAAAAAAACAGTACAATGTGTTAAGCAGAATAGTTTAAAATCATTAGTTGTATACAATTTTACATATACAATTTTGTAGACCGTCTTAAACAGCACATTTTAAGTACTATGTTTAGTACAACATTAGTGTATGATACACTGCTGTTGTTTTGACATTACATAATAATTGGGTTATTGGAGGAAAAAAAATGTGTACTGGACAAAAAAAACCTGATTACAGTTTCGTGAGTCTAAGGGTGATAGTATGTTTGTTTGAAGTATGTTGTGATTAAGGGAATGCTTGAAGTAGTTAGATACCTGTTGACAAACTACATTAGAAGTTAGAAGATGTTCTGTTCTATAAGAATTGAGATGGCATATTTGAAGTGTTTTGGAATAAACGGTGTTGTTCAAGTAGTTAGATACCTGTTGGCGTATTCTAACTAGATAGGCTTTTAAAGGTACTATTGCAGGATTATGGCTGTAGTTAGATACCTGCTGGAATATTGTAACTGTTAAATGTACTATAGTTTAGTGCCTACATTTGAGTTGAAGAAATATTAAGAAGCCATCTGTTACATTTGCAGGTAACATATGTTTTGGAGTAACAGAGGTATCTTTACACTCAAACCAACCACTTCTTTTTTGGACATATGCATGTGCCCTGAAGTGGTTGCGGCATCAGTCTGGTACATTATACCTACTTTTGTGAAAGTGTTCATTCCAAGAGATACTTGGCCGTGTGTGAAGCCTGTAAGTTTGCACTTATTTTAGATACCCTCTGCATTGTACCTTTGAAGCTTTAGTATGACATATTGGCTATGTGTGTTTATTTGTATGATGGAACGGTTGTCTGAATTGCAAAAAGGGCTTGATACCCCATGATTTGCATTCTGCAGTAGCTGGTGAAATGGAATGGATTGAAAATCTGGTATGGATACATATACAAATTGTTCATTAGGGATGTGATCTTGTGAAACATGGTTGCAGAGAGTGCATATGTGTTTCCACGTTTTAGAAGATTTCGTTTATAGGGATGTTTTTGGTTCCCAGAACTTGTAGTATGTACATTAGGAATTATTGTGGATCTTCCTGTGTGTTTATGGTAAATGTTGCCATTCCTGCACAGTAATCAAATTCTTGCCTTATACCTGAAACACTGCAAGTGTTGTCTGGATTATTTATATGGTCATCATTTCACCAAAAAGCCAGGGGTAGCTGAAGTAAAATCACATGACCATTGACGTCTGATGACATCACAGTAAGTGATGTAATTTGACCTGACCCTGAAGTGACATCACGGGAAGTGATGGAACACAACCTGCTACCCCTTGACAAAACAGGAAGTTGCATCACATGGCATTGTTCCTAAGTACACTATGGAAAATATGGTTACAATATCACTGTAGCGTTATAAATATTCATACATTCATACAAGAATGGATCACCATATGTATCGGCCAAAAAAAAAACATGCTATAACTGCAACTTGCGAAAAGAAAAATACATACTCCGAATTTGATGCTTTTTCTACTTCAGAGTATTTTGTCTGCATTGTGAATTTGAGGTGTTTAAGAACAGACTAAATCAGTGACTCACCCCCTGAAGTGTACCTGAAATAAACCTTTAACAAGTCTAGAAATTATTGTATAGAATTACAGAAAGATACATTATTTGTTATTCATATTCTTTCTTATCTGTGGTCACTGCTCTAAGTGTTACACTTATGGAACACCATGTTTTTTAAAGAAGTCTGAACAAGAATACCAGCCACTCCAGAAAGAAAGAGCCACATGGCATTGCACAGCCCATGAGCCTCAATTGTTTTTTAGATTTTCTTTTTAGGGGTAGCAAGGGAGACCACAGGGACAGGAAGGAAGACCTCAGGGGTCACAAATGTGACCCCTGGCGACCCCTAAATGATGTCCCTGATTATTTGTGGCATTTCTATGAAGGACGAGCAATTGCAAACACAACTGGTCCCAGCCATTTCAGTAAATGTTGTGCACAATTGGTGGCAATTGAAAGATAAGATTGTCACATTAGCATAACAATTTACTCCAGTTGTGTTGCTGAATTTAAATGGACCAGACAGAGCGTATTGGTTTGTGGATTGTTTGATGGGCCTGTAGATCTTTCTGGAGAAGAGCCATACGTGTCTTTCTTTTCTGATGGATGTGCAGTTGCCTTTGTACTGGACAGTTTTGTGGTTGTATTATTTGAAGGAATTGCTCGTTTTTTGTGGTATTGTCTGAGGATCTTCTATAGCTTCTGTTTCTAATACTTGTCTTTAAAAATGTTTCTTTCTTTGAGGTACAGGGTACATATCTCTATGAAGATGTTTAGTGTCCATAGCCTGTTGTATTCCAGGATGCAAGGACTGACAGCGTAAACTTTGTTTGCATCACAATTAACATTGAGTGTAAGCAGGTGTGAAAGTGCTACGCAACTCATACCTTCTTTAAAGGCTGTGCTGGCAATGTCAATCAATGCTTGATCTAGGATTAGACCTTGTGATTTGTGAATAATGACAGCATATGCAAGAGATAGAGAAAATTGTTCTCTGTGTACGAACATGTCTTTAAGCAGAAGGAAACGTGCTTTTGTCCGGACAATATTTTTAAATGTCTGCAAGTTTGTCAAAGTGGATGTTGACAAAATGAATGTTGTTGTCATGTGGATATGGTATGTTTCCACATGTATGAAATCTGGAAGATTTCATTTATAGGTATGTTTTTGTTTTTGAGTACTTGTAATAAGTACATTAGAAACTCTTGTGGATCTTCTTGTGAGTTTATCGTGAATCTCACCATTCCAGCACAGTAGTCCAATTATTGTCTTATTCCGTGAACACTATACGTGTTGTCAGGATTGTTTGTTGCGTTTCTATGAAGGACTAGCATTTGCAAACACAATTGGTCTGTACTGTGTAAGTAAATGTTATTAACAAATGGTGGCAATTGAAATAGAATATTCATTGCTACATTTGCGTAGCAACTTACACCAGTTTCATTTGAAAATTTGAATGGTCCAGATAGTTCTCTGTCCGAGTGATTTTTTCGGAGTTTCTGTTCCTTCTTTGAAAAAGTACCTGATTTACTTTCCCTAATAGGTTCTTCTTTGCCTGTGGTAATTGATGAAGTAGTATCTTCTTTTGTTTTCTTTGAATGATTTACAGTCAGATTCTGTTCCATTTCTGTTTGAATTAGTTTTCTTTTACAACGTTTTACTCTTTCTGGAACAGGATATGATTTCAGATGGGGGTGTACAGTGATCACAATCTATTGTATTCTAAAATGCAAGGAATATCAGCGTTCACTTTACTTGCATCAAAGTTGATTAGAAATAGACGGTCAAGTGTACGTAAGCGTGATAGTGCTACGTAGCTCATGCCTTCTTTAAAGACTGTGTTCCTTATATCTATCAATGCTTTGTCTAGGGTAAGACCTTGGGATTTATGAATGGTGACTGCATATGCAAGATTTAGAGAAAATTGTTCTCTACGTACATACATGTCTTTGAAGAGAAGGAATCGAGCTGTTGAGTGTCCTATCCTTTTTACTTCTGAAAGTTTGTCAAAGCGAATATTGACAAACTGAATGTTGTTGTCACGTGGGTATGTTTGAAAGCCAACAACTGTACCCAGTGCCCCACTAACTAGCCCTTGCTGGACATCAAGGTTATGTTTAAGCATTACTCTACAATTTAAGGATAATTCTGATATTTTTTCCAACCCAGCTGTGTTGGGGATTGAATTTTCTAAGGTATTTAGTCTTGTTTTGGTTAGTTGACACCTGGGTAGTGTCATACAATGTACGTCCAGTTTGTCTGTGGAGCAAATTTAAATTATTGGTTGCATTTCTTTTCTTAACATTGTTTCATTGAATTTAAAACAGCTTGCAAGAGTGGCATTAAGGCCATACAATTGACATTTTTGTGCACTAACTGTTCCATAACATCAGTAGCACATGCGTTATCGCCATAAAGTGCATGAATGTGCCGGTTCTTCAATATTGCTTATGCTTCTTGAGATAGTACACCAATTCTAATACTTTTTAAAATGTTGGTGTAAGTGAGGTCTGCAGATTGACGCATGCTTTCTGTTAATTTGCTGTATGGGAAATGTTGCCAAAAGTTGACATTTCCTATGATGCTAATAGTTTTACGGCAGAGTTTGCGTCCTAAGGTTTTAAAAATAGGTTCACCTTTCACTGTTGTCAATTGTAGAAGATCTCCGAAAATGATAATGTGTTTCCTTGCAAAGAGTTCTTCGTAGTTTGTTTTAAGTACTTCTTGCAATCTGAGGTGAATCAAAGCCAACATTAGGTTGGAGACCATGCTCACTTCATCTATTAGTAGCATTTTCATTTGTTTTAATACTCTGCGTAGTTCCATTGCAGCTTCGGCAGAAAGTTTGTAATAGTCTAATTTGTTTTGGTGTTCTACTGGAAGGAGTAGTAATCGGTGTAAAGTGACACCACCTATGTTGTAGGCAGCTAAACCTGTGGGGGCAGTTACAACAGCTGACAGTTTGTTGTTTGTCAATTGTTGAAGGAACTCACTGATGATTTTGGTTAAGAGTGTTTTTCCTGAACCAGCTTCACCACTGACGTACAGCGGTATAGGTTTGTAATTTTGGCAGGTTCATTCTTTATTTTCGTGTTGTACATCATGTGCAATTTCTTTTGTTACTTCTTCAAAAATGGTGTGATGATCTTTGTTAAGTTTTGATTGTACTACAGTTAAGTCTTCTATATCTTCTTCACAGTGAAACATGGTGTTTTCCACTTCTGTCATAGCTAATTCTGCTTCATTTGCTATTAGTGGCTGTCCTAGTGGTTCTTGACTTCCTGTTGCAGAAGGTTGACTACTGTCGGAAGTGTCCTTGCCTAGTTGGGCCTGGAGTTCTTCTTTGTGTTGCTGTTCATTGTGCAACATTGTTATGTACTGCGTAAAGTTCACAGAGGTGATAGCGCTTTCATTTGCTTTGAAAGTGTCTTCATAGCAGTCATAGTTATCTAGTATCTCTTCCTCTTTTCTCCATGGTTTAAAAAGTTGTAGCAGGGACATGTAATATAGTTCTTTCTGTTGGGGTTTTTTAATGACAATTTCACATGATTAATTAAGCTTTGTTTGGTAATTTTCACTAAGTTGCCTTCACAATCTGTCACTCTACGTCTACCTTTGCTTTCATCGGGTTTTATATTATTTTTGTATGCAAAGTTTTGGTCTATGTGGTATAGACACATGGTTTCCAAAGTGGTACTCCTGTTTGGGTAGCATGTGTCCAGTAAATTGTTTTTTAAAATGTCTTGGCTGTTGGGATCATTTTTTGCAATTGTTTCTATGTCCTCATATGATTTGAGAACTCTTTTTCTAGATTTAGCAGGACCAAGACTTAGCCATACTATATTGTCAGATTTTCCATACAAAGCAGTACCAGTTAAATGATCTGCAGCTTCATAGGCGCCACATTCTTTATGGGAGAGCATTTTTATGCCTAGGCTGTACAATTTTTGAGATAGTGTTTTGTCTGATGATAGGTCATTCCAGAGGTCTTGAAGCTCTGTTTTTTCTGCTTTTGTTAAGTAGGCTGTATCATATTGTGCAACTGCAGTGGAATTGTCTGCAATGTACTGCACATCTATGTTTGCATTCCATAAGAGTGCAATGATTGCATTGTAATCATTGATATATTATGATTCTTCTGTTCTTTTTATGTAATACGTGTTCTTAGGTGATTTATCTTTAGCACTATGTCGAACTGAAGACATGAAGTTGTTCACTTCACCAGTTGCTGTAACTGGTCTAGGGAAAACAAAGCGGCATTTGGTGTAGTGTTTACCTTTGCTTTTGTATTTGCGACGACAATGTTTGCCTCATTTGTGTCTTTGAAATTGTACAATATGTCCATGAAGGTCACTATGTGTCCTTTGTGAAGGGATTTCACAAGTGACATATTTTCGGATGAACTGCAAAACAGTGGCATCACTGTCCTCACCAAATTTAGGTGCACCTTTGATCCACAAAAGCATGTGGATATGTGGTGCTCCTCTGGCTTGGTATTCCTTTCTCCTAGAGTGTGCACATTTTCTGTCAGATCTAATGGCAAATACACTACTTTGCCACAAATGACTTTCACCAATTCAGAGGGAGGTAATTTTGCTGTTTTTGGTTGAAGGGATATTATTGTTTGAATTATGATGCTCTCTTACAAATTGAGTTGTTGCAGGGGTTTTGGTAGTGGGAATAATTCCAAATTATTTGTGATAGCACGTGAAGGAGTTTGGTTGTTGTCCAGTTTTGTAGTGCAGTAACTGCAACATATTAGGGGTTCACTTATTTGGTATTTGTTTTCTGCTAAAAGGTAGAGAGCTCATTCAAACCATTTGGAATCTTCTTTGTCTTCTATTTTGTATGTTACATCTATAGTTTTGTGTTCCTTTTGTAAAACGTTCTGCGGCAACACAAACACATGAATTGGTACTTCAGCTGATGTGCTTTCAAATTTTAGTATTTCTTTTTTGTATGTGTGTAATAGAAGGTTGCTATGTGCAGAATTGTTGCTAGTCTGTTCTAAAACTATTGCATTTTGTAAGTGGCTTTCGCTTCCAACATATTTTCTCTGGATACAGTCGATTTCTTCTTGTAGGTATTTGGGTGTACCATGCAGAAGAGTGTTATTTAAATTGGCTAATTCTAAAGCTGGACTTTTAGCATAGTACAGTTTATACACTAGATTTATTACATTTGAATAATGTGTTGATATCCTTTTGATATCATGGAAGGTGCTTTGCAAATAGGTCCTGAAATGCAGGCTAATGAATGTCCTTGTAGTCCTGTGTATTTGCGCACTGGACAGGTATCCATATTTTGCGGCACTTTCATTTTGATTGTGTCTTTACCTTTCACATACTGATTGAGGAAATGACATAAAGATTTGAACGATTTGTTAGGAATGTTACACATTGACGTGCACGGCCATTTGTATACTGGGCGGTGTGGTTCAGTCAAATGGAGAGGTAATTCTGAATTTTCAGGGGATACTTTTATAAGCAGTGTTTCTTGTTTCATGATTTTATTATTGATTTTTTCATACCCTCGTCCACTGCTATGGATGGCAATTGTGTCTGTTTGATTTTGTTTGTATGCTTCTTCATTAAAATATGGTTCTGTGGTCGTTGTGTGACTCCATTCACCTCCACAAATATTTAAGAAGGTATTTTTGTTGACATTCCGTTTATTGCGAACTTTCTTTTGTAGTTTAGTACTTAATTTTGTTAGTGATTTCATCCTATTTAATACTAAACTAAATAACTTCATTTTGAGAAGGATTGCACTGTCTACGAGAGCTTGTAGGATACATTTTCTACGGTAGGTTTTAAGGGTTGAGGATGATTTTGCTCCTCTTCTTATTAGATTCTGAAGGACTCTGTGGCGGAACATTTTTGCTAAAATACTTTTTTTACTATGGATTCTTGCTAGTATATCAGGATTTATAGAAGCATTGTTAGCAGTACTGGTAGCCGAATTCTTGTAAAGCATTTTCTGTTTCATGCCACATTTTGATAGAGAAGCCAAGGTTTCTGTAGTTGAAGCTTCCTTTGTTTCCCTAAATGATTGTATTAGCTGTTTTGTTTCAACGTTCTGTGCAAACTCTGCTAGAGATAGATGCTTACTTTGGACACTTTTATTTTCATTTGCTCTATTTCTGCGTTCCTTTCTACGGACTTGGTTTTTGGTAGGCATTCTTTGGGGTCAGTTGAAAAAGAAGAAGGCATGGTTTGGTCTGTTTTACTATGTATGTGTGCTGTGTGCATGATGCGTGTATGAGTTTGATGGGAAAGCTGTTTGTGGTGGTGTCTGAATGTGCATTGGGAAGTCACAATGAGTTGGGAAGGCTATTTTTCTGTTTGTATATTAGTACACTGTGCTTCAGATGAGAGTAGAAAGTGAGCTACTGGTGAGGAGAAACATTAATAGTAAACGTAATGGTATAAAATAAAGACAGCTATTTGTTTTGTAGTACTAACATTCTAATGCTTCTGAATGTTAATTGTGTTCCAAAAACACAGGGATTTGTGTGCCATTCTGCCTGTTATTCTTTGCTTAATAAATGGGGATTTGTGGGCAGAATGTGGTTCAGAAATCAATGTTTTTTTTGGTGTGCAAATTACATAAATAACGCACACAGTCTCTTTGAGGAACAGTAAGAATATAAAGGTAGTACAGTACTTACTTTTTTTTGTAGAATGACCAGGTTTCTTCGGATATGTTGTTTGCAGTGTAGATGCTGTTGATTATCAGGAGAGTAGTCTTCACTGCAATTGTAAAAGGAAGAAGTTAGTAACTTTGTGTGTTTAAAGCAGTGATGTTAAAGTACACGTTCATTTTGCATCTTTCATCAGAGTATTCTCGTTTGATATCTCAACACACTGTATGTGTGCATTTCATTTCACTCTGTGCAGCATTTATATGTTATTTGCAGTATGTTAGTTGAACCTGCTTCATAAATGAGTACAATTTTCAGTTCATGAAATTCCCAATTTTTTTAAGCTGTGTTGTCCATAGCAGAGAGGTTTGGAAGTGATATGTCATTATAGTAGATGGGAAACATGTGAATACTTTCATATTATAAGTAGGAATGTGACAAATCGGGAGCACCTCAGAGGGAGATGTCACCACAGCAATCGGGAACGTTTATTTTTCTCATACAATCACATTGGAGGTAGCATTAATTTAGGCAGAAGACAGTAAAAAAATGTGACATTTTCTAATGGAAAATCGAATTTCGTGCTTAAATCGGGAGGGTTGGTACATATGTATAGGTTATGCGGGAGACAGTAAGAAGTAGTGCGATTTATCAATGAAAAATCTGAAGTCTTGCACTTAAAGCGGGAGCGTTGGTATTTATTGGCTATGCAGATTTAGTGGAATTAATTTGTTTAAATGGAATCATAACAGTTGTACATGTTCTCTGAATAAAATATGCATACCTGTACTTTTTACTCATGCATGTGCGTATGCATGGAGCTGTAAGTAGAAATCCGCGACACTTGCACAGTAGTTTTTGAAGTAGATGCTTTGCTATGATATGCGACTTGTATTCAGAGTGATCAATAGTACATTGCAAGTGCAGAACTCTGATGACGGAGTTTGATGTAGAGGTCTTGGATGTGATTGGTGGATGGTTGTGTGACTGCTTAGCTGTGTCCAATGAGGGAATGGATTTGCGAGAGATGTGGAAAGGGTAGAAGGACTGGCTAAGAGTTACGTGCTGCATGGACACCGCGCTTGACCGCGGGTATGGCGTGTCACATACGGGGTTCTACAGCAAATCTAGCATGGAAAGGGGGCTGTAGGCATCAGCCAATCAGATGATGACATTGTTGATATGTGTCAAAAGAGAATGTGTGTAGTGAAGATGGCAGAGGTGGAGACAGTCAGAGTGTTGGTGCTCGGAGATATTTTTGTCCATGGTTTACAGCACTATTCCGAAAGTAGGCATGTGTCAAACAATTTCGATTTCAGAGGGGTGGAGGTGGTGTGGAGCGCTGCGACTGATTGCAATGTAGCGGCAATTCTCCAAGTTTGCAAAGATATGCGTAGAATGACCAGTCCCCATGTGGTAGTTTTGCACTATGGTGCTTGCCATTTGGGCTACGTGACTTCACTTAATTTGTTGGAAGATTTGGAACAGTTGGTGCAAGCAGTCATTAACATCTTTCCAACTGCGAAAGTAATTTTTTCTGGCTTACTCGCTATAGCAAAATGGGACAACAGTTCTGTTTTTTTGTCCTGATCAAAGTATTGGGAGGTGTACCATCAATCGCGGCATGTGTGATTTCTTGTTGCGAGCTGGTATTTTTTTCTGCAGCCACGAGAACATTGTTTCCAGTATTGCGGCTTATTTTGAAGCAGATGGTGTTTCTTTATCTTTTTTGGGAAATGCCATGTTCTTTTGGAATGTAAGGCTTGCTTTGGAGAAGGTTCTGAGAAGATTGTAGGAGTAAAGTAATAAGAAAAAAATCAAAAAAATACAAAATAACAGGCGTCTAACAGGCATCTGCAAAAAAACCAAAAAAAACGGCTCTTTTCAGAGCCCACCTTAATGGGTAAAAGGGGAATACTATTTAAATGTACAGTCGTCACGCTCAGATCCTCTATGTGTCCACAGACATGGCGGTAGTCTGCAGGCAGCGTGTATTACCAACGGGGATTCTGGGGTGGAGATGCATGCAAATGAGAATGAGCGAAGGTAGGGATTGGTCAGTAAAGTTCAGTGGGTGTGTTCTGAACTGAGAGATTTAGTGAGATCGTCTTTTTCCTGAGAGGAAACCAGAGTGCTATGGATCTGTGTGCTCGAAAACTGATTATCTGGATTTTGGGAGAAACATGGATACATTGGTTGAAGGTGCATGCAGAACGTTGCGGTATATCTGCAGACCTTGGATTTTCTTATGTGGAGGTGCACTGGCATGCAGTGCGTGGAATGAAGTGGATGTACTTGGTACCTCTCTATGCTACTTTACAGACAGAGCATCATCCTGATTTAATTATCATTCATTGTGGAGGAAACAGTTTAGGGCATGTCTCTGGAATTTCTTTGCAATTTGCAATGAAGGAAGGACTTGCGAAGGTCATGGACATTTTTCCAAATTGCCAAGTAATTTTTTCCCGTATTTCACAAAGACAAATGTGGTTGTGTTCTTCTGCATTTGGTCCACAAATGGAGAAAGCGAGGCACAATTTCAATAAGGCTGTTTGTGCCTTTCTAAGAGATGTTAGCATGTCCTCTTTCCACAATGAAAACATTTTGTTTCGCAGCACATTCATTTTTTGCAGAGATGGAGTCCATCTCACATATGTTGACAATCAGATTTTTCTTCGAAATGTTCAAAATGCATTGCAACCTTTTTTGGATTCATAGTCACCTATTTTGCATTACATCTTTTCAAATCCACAGTTTTTCAAACACACACAACAACACCAAAAGGCTCTTTTCAGAGCCACCACTTACTCCCAGCGAAAAGTGCATTGGTTTTGCTACGCTTGCACCCTCCATTTTTGAGCGTCCAACGACTGTCCGCAGACCTTTTGAAAAATGCGCGGGGCCCTACACCAGTCACTTGATAGTTCCATTGTTAAACTGAGAAAGGCAGCTCTGAAAAGAGCCTTTTTGAATTTTTTTAAATATTTTTTTGATTTTTTTACACACAACACCCTAGGAGAGGAGGGTAAAGGAGCGTAAGGAAGGGACACCAACGACGGGCATAAGAAAGGGCAGGTGGAGAGAGAAGGATGTAGGGTGGGCCTTACTTAGGTAGGTAGCAGTCCTTCTGGTGCACCGTGACCGTAGTCTAAAAAACACTTCGAAGACTCTCCCCCCGAAGAGTACTGCATCGTAGTACATACACAGTATTGTGACCCTCGAAAGGTAAGGGTCAACAGCATCCCAAATGGCCTGTGAGGCAGCTGGAGGGATGCACTCTCGCACAGGAGTGTCTCTTGTGGTGAGAGGATCAGAAACGGAGGATGCTGCGGAGGAACTCAACCTGCTACGTTCATCACATGGTACCACCTTGCGAATGTCCGCACTGTGGAACGAAGTTAGGTGTCGCTTCATGGTTGTCGTACCAAAGCTGTACGCACCAGGTCTCCATCGACTCAGCACCAATTTGCACTGGTTACACATGACCTGGTTGTGACATGCTTTTGGTACGTTTCCAAAAATGGTAAACAACCGCCGCACCCACTACTCCCGGCGAGTGCTGGTAGTACAGAGTTCCTCCACCTCATTCTCTTCATCCTCTTCTTCCTCGCTCTCTACATCCTCATGCGTATTTCCCTCTGCAGGCCCTTGGGGAGGTGGTGACGGTGGAGGGTTTGGGGGTGGTCCTGAGGCTGATGAAGCAACAGCTGCCATGGATGCCATTAGGGTTGGTCAGATAATCTTCACTACAGTAGTAAAGGCAGCAAAACTCAAACTGCTATAGCCAGAAGTACAATGAAGATGAGGTTGGGGGTGTTGCCTTTTATAGGGGTGGAGGCGTTTGTCTTGTGATCATATCGATCACTCAAAAGCGTTGAAAAAGTTCTAAACAATGTGTAGAAAGCTAGGGCCATTTTATCTGACATGTGAAATGGTGATTTTGTATTATTAAATAATTTTTAATGTCTACATAAGATCTTTTGAAAAGTTGTAGAAGCGGACAAAGTGTGCAACTTAGGATACACGCTCAGCGTGGGTGCAGTCACATGATGACATCATGAACACATCCGCAAAGGAAATGAGTGTCCGCAGGACACCAAATGCAGAGTAACGGTCATGCACATGTGCGCGGGTGTTCTACGGACAGTGTTTGGGTCCTGAAACTAATGAAAAGTGCGACACAAATGAGACGGACAGTTGCGGACAGGTGCGCTGTTCGCAAGACTTATGGGTATGGTGCGCATGTGCGTAGATGTTCTGTTGACTGTACAGCCAGGTACAGCGTCCTTAGGTCACCTCCATTTTGTTTGACTACGGACATGCCGGCCACCGCGCCTGTTCTACGGACAGTTGCATCTTGGCTGCAGACGGTACGGACAGGTATAGTGTCCTGAGGACACTCCCCATTTGTTCATTGTTACATCCTGGACACCTGGTGTGTTCTAAGAACAGTTTCATATTGGTTGTGAACAGTACGGAAAGGTATAATGTCCTTAGGACGCCCCCATACTTTGGATTTACAGACATCTTGGACAGCTGGTGTGTTCCAACAACAGTTCCATCTTGGTTGCGAATTGTACGGTAGGTGTATTGTCCTTAGAATATCCATATTTAATTGATTATGGACAGGCAGAACAGGCGAGCTGTCCGTGGACATTTACATTTTTTTTTTAAAAAAAAATTAGATCCAAACCACTCCACTAAATGTAACGTAACAAAATCAAGAGACAGAGAGGGGGAAGCAGACACTGAAACAAATATAGGGGATTTAGGGTTTTGCACAGGCTGCTTGTGAGGGGATGAAAGGATGGAAGTTTCATTAAAACGTTTATGTTGTTCTTGAGGGTTTGGGTATAGTTCACTAGGAAATGAAGAAGGGGACAGGTACAGGTGGGACAGTGATAGCTGATTTTTCCTTTAAAATTAACCATAACTACATGACTGCTACCACAGGCCATGTGATATATATATATATGTTACATGGCCTGCGGTAGCAGCCATGTAGTTATGGTTAATTTGCTCATCTCATAGGAAGAACACTTTTTGGGTTTCTTATAACTTCGCTCCCCCTGGACGAATCCACACCAAACTTTTTGTCAAGAGGGATCAAAATCAGAGGGGGTCCCAAAATATTGTAAAGGCTTATAAATGTGGTGCCATTTGACACCTCTACACAAATATTTTAAAAAATATTATAGATCTAGATATAGATGTTTTCATAAAGTCTGAATGGATTTGTCAAGTGGAGGCTAGATTATATGACGATTGTATGTGCATGCATTTGACACTTTTGAAAAAATAAAACATGGGTGGATTTCCAGCAAACGTGCGTAAACAGCATTGGCAAGGACCTACAAGCATGGTTTTGCAAATGTGCCAGTGTTTTATTAGTTCACAAGTGTCATAATGTAGCTACAAAAAATAGTGGTATACCTTTAGTGACTGAGGGGTAGCCTGTGACCATGGGCAGTGGGCAGATTGTCCGGGTCATGGATTAAGGTCATGATCCGGACTACTGGCCATGACCATAAGGGGCAAAACATAGGATGAAAGTGGCCATGTCCACCTGGGACTGGCTTTGTGATAAAGTTATTTGAAATGAGGATAGATCTGAAAAGAAAGAAAAAATGTGCTTGTGGTAATATGGTCAAAGGGTTCTCTTTTTGCCTTCTGCAGGCTGCAATGGAAAGCAAATAGAGGCCCTGTATGGAACCCTCGCCTTCCCTTTCCATGGTGGCCATCTTGGAAAAGGATTTTCCTTCGTATAGGAAGAAAGATCCTCTTTTTAGCACCCCAGGTTCCCGCTTTGTGAACCTAGGGTGCTAATGGCCTTCATCCCCCATTTCAGGGGCTGGAATCGGGGGATAATGGTCCAGAGACCTCATTATCCACCTTCGCTTCACTTGGGCTGATAACTTGGGCTGCTGGGCCGGTATCCACTGTTCCAGTTCCTGGAATGGAGGATGAACGCCACAATATTCCCATTAACATAACACAAAATGCTAATGGATATGTTGGAAAATCTTATTGAGTCTGTGTACTTTACTGAGAAATATAAAGTAGATGGAGTCCATACATTTTTTTTGTTCTATTTTTTAACTGTGAAAGGTGGTTCCTAAAGTTGGGCGTAAGGGATACCGGGCACCGGTAAGGAGACCAGTGCCAGTAATCCCTTACCGCCCAATTCCGAGGTCCCTTAGCAGGAACCGCAAGGGAGGTGTGGTCGGACCACACGTCTTGTGGGATGTTTTTATCCATGCATCCAAGCCCTACCTCAAAACTGTGCAGTACTGACATGGAAAATATCATGATGGCCAGAGCTTCCCAGAAAATGCACAGGGAAATGCATGAAGAATAGGCTGCCACTCATTTTTGCCGATGTTATGGGCATAGAAGGGCACTGCCTAAAACCACCATTGGACTACCCACACAGTAGTCTGAAACCATTGGGAATGGCAATGCTGATTGCCAAAAGCAACCTAGAATTGTGGGGAATTCATTTTCTTAAATCCCAAAAAGGGGTGCAGTACCAGTACTCACCACTATCAGAAAGCCGGCGTTTTAAAACCACCAGATTTTGTTTAAAACTGAATAAATGAACCCAAGGCAAGCCAAAGAAAGACTTACTGAGAGGTGGATACAATCTAAAGTTATATTCTGAAGTGACTTGAAGGTTTATAACAAGAATGGCTGAGCTGTGGATTTCAGCAGTTTAAGTAAATTAGGACTGAAAGACACTAAAAACCTAAATGTTTAAAAGAAATGAGTGACCTACTTTTGAGTGTCACATAGGTTGCAATTGTTTAAATGTCATAGTTTTAAACTTAGAATCAGCATCCTAGCTGCATATGTAAAAAATTGTCTTGACTTAAACTGGGGAACAAAAGTGACATTAGCTGGGGCCTGGCTTAAGGAACTGAATTCTGCCCACCAGCTACCCCCGACAGGAGTTGAGACTTGCACAACAGCTGTGTTCCCAGGCCTATCTGCCTTTTGCTGCTCCCACCAAAAGGGATATGACACTTCCCTGATTGAATTACCTAGGCTCTGCAGGAAATTGAACAAAGCCCTGTCCTGACTCAGGCAAATGTTTTATTATGGGGGCCGTAAAAAGTGGCTTCCTCCTGGAAGTAAAGGGGAGGAGCACTGCCTATGAGAGCAAGCTGGCTTGGCAGAAACTGGGAGGGGGAGAAACTGGAGACAGAGGCTGAGCTTGAAGAAAGTGGAAAAACTGGTTTCTGTACCATGTGACCTGAAAAGACACACCCCTGTAGCCAGAATATGGTTTTAGAAAAAGATGAATAACTCATAGTACGGACTTGTCATAATTATTTAAATGATATCATAATTCTTGTGATTTTTCTGCCCACATTTTAAGAGGTGTTTAGAACCGGTGGCATGATCTGGGGGCAAGCTAGCAGTTAAGAGGGTATTACTTAAAATGTATGCATGTTAAAAATCTGACACTTCATCAATTAATGTCCATACTCCTTGTGCACATCTGTGTAAATTTGGGGTAATGTCTGATATTGCGAAACCAGTTAAAAAGTGCAAATGTCGCCATTTCTGAATGCAAGCTCCCAGGAAGAGCAGATTTGGACAGGGTATACCTCCTGTGATATGTGATGGGTGCATGCAATTTTAAACAAATGTGTACCTGTGCAAATATGTCTTTTGGGTCAAAATATAGATTGTGTGTAATTTGACAGGGGTGGGTTCTCTGTACCATAAACAGACCTCATCATGATGACATTTCATTTCATTCCCCCAATCAAGGGGAAGAGGATGAAGTGGCCAATGACAAGTGGAGAGGGGTAGAGCTTAGTGATGCTGCACACACACCCACTTTCAAAACACATAAAAGCAGACAGTCAGGACAGATAGGGACATTCAATTCCATTTGCTGCAACGCGCTCTGCCGGACCATACCACATCCAGAGATCCAGACTTCAAATCCATCAATCTCCAAAATCCAGAGATGCTAGAGAGAGAGCAGAGCTGACCCAGACCACTGTTAGCAGAACCAGAGAGCTGACCCAGATCACTGTGAAGTGCAGAGACCAGACCAGAGTCCAGTCTAAAACCTGACCAGATCCGTGGCGAGGCCCTTTCTAATTCAAGAATATAGTGTGAGTACCTAGCAGAACTGTGCAGAACCAATCTCTTAGTTAAAATAATATAATTCAATCTATTTAATCTAAGTAGAACTGCCTCCTAACTGTCACCTGTCATTTGTAAAGCTGTCACCTGTCATTTTCTAGTTGCAAGCTGCACTTGTCACTTTGAATTTTAACATTCCAAATCCGAAAAACTACCTTTATTTAATCGCTCATATCTCCGTAACCGTTTGTGCTAGGAACTTGGTTTAACTTTCCTCTGAAAGCTTAGAATCTTAGCTTTCCTACGAACCTATAACCGCATTCCTACCCCCGAAACACGCACTCACGAATTTGCCGCGATTTGCAAATTTATCAACGCGTGAAAACAGCAGTTTTCTTGCTTTCAGTTGCCAAAAATTCGTTTAACCTGCTAGTTACTCCTAGATCCTTGCTAAAGTGAGCCTGGACTAATATTAACTTGATACCACTCACCCTGAACCTCTAGAGGGAATTAAAAGCATTTTAGCATATTTTTCACTTCATTGCCAGCACATATAAAAGCATTTTGGGCCTGTGTTTCCAACTTCTGTAGTCTAAGCTTGCTGGGGTGAACTGAATTACAGTTGATTGCATTTCTGAGAACTGTGTGCTTTCCTTCCATTTCCTTGCATTGCATAAAGGGGGGAGGGGATTGCCAGAGAAAAGTGATTACATTGTTTTGTTGAACGCATATTGAGTATTTTCTGTACTGCATTTTCATTCCACCTTGCATCCATTTGAAACCATAAAGTATTGTTGCTATCTTATCCATCCTATAACCACTCATCATTGATTATAAAGAAGTGTGCTAGTGCCAGACTATCCATTATTGATTACTGCTCAGATTCAGTGTGATATTCAATTATTAAATTATTATAAAGTGTGATATATATATCTATTGTTTAAATTATCAAATAAACCTTTTAACTTGCAAAACAGAACTACTTCTTGGCTCAGTAGGGTCTGGGGGATTCAAAGAGAGGGGTGTTATATAGGGGTAGTCATCCAGAACGCATGAACTGGACATAAAGATATATCAATAAGGGTTTCCATTCAGAATCCCAGACTAGGCATTGACTTAGCTGTAGTGTTGAATTGAATCCTCTTACAGTCCTTTATGGGTCCCGTTAGGGGACCAGGGTGCTAATTACGGGTCTGCTATCAGCAGGCCCGTAATTAGCACCTTCCCCATTCCCATTGAGCCCTATCGGGGCTGAAATAGGAATGGGGAATGCTTGGATCAATGGGGACTTACCGGTGCCACCAGGGTCGGAATGCACCGGTAAGTTCCCATTGAACCAGATTGGTGCCGGATCCGGTATTGGAGGCAGTGATGGCGCAAATAGCGCCATGGCTCCCTCTAAGCTTGGAATGAGGCCCTATGTCTTTTGTTGTTTTTGGATGTATTTTCTTTGGCAGGAGAGCTAAGAACAAAAGGTGAGGAGGGAAATGAGGGAAGAGGAACCAACCACTAATATGGAGGGGTAAATGGACAAGGGAAAATGTTTCACGTTTGTTATTTCTAAGGTAGGTAGGCAGTGTTGCCCATGCTCCTTGATTACAGCAGTGGTGGTGGCATTTGGGGAGGAGGGGTGGCATTAGCTGATTCCCTTTTAACATAAATAGCAGTTTTTATAAAAGTATGTACTGTGAACTATAGTGTTAATGGATAATGAGTAGGAATAGGTGTTGGAGCTGTGCAAGCGGAATTTTGAAGTTGAAAGTTCCTATATCAGTAGAAAATGCAGTTCTGAACTGTCCTCGAAGCAGACATCATATTGTGAAGTGCGGACGGTTTCTCGGACACGTCATCATGCCGCACGCGAGCATATGGTCATGTGGCACTGTACGGAAGGTCCGCTATGAAGTCAGATGTTCGTAGACAACTACGGATGCAAAACTAGTTGGATTAGTTGCAAAAAGTGTATAGAAGTGTTAAAAATTATTCCAGAAGGTGGAAAATGGCAGAGTTTTAAGGGGACACTTTGTAAATGGGACACAAATATTGCTATATTGGGTAAGTATGATATTAGTAAGTTTTAGGAAAATAGCATGCACTGGTAAAAACCCATGTAATTCACTGAACAAACTTTGTTAAAGGGGCATTATGGTTAAGTTTCACTAATAAAAACCTATGAAATTCAATGAAAAAACTTTCTTAAGGGGATGTCATTGTTAAGTTGCACTAATAAAACCATAAAATTCAATGACAAAAACTTTGTTAAAGGGACATTATGGTTTCAAGTAAAACCGAAAAACCCCAGAAATTTCCCAGCAGAGATCTTATTGTGAAGTGCAGGCGGGTTCTCGGACACGTCATCATGCCGCTAGCCAGCGTATGGTCATGTGGCACTGTCGGAAGGTCTGCTATGAAGTCAGATGTTCATAGACATCTACGGATGCAAAACTAGTTGAAATAGTTTCGACAAGTGTATAGAAGTGTTAAAAATGATTCCAGAAGGTGGGTAATGGCAGAGTTTTAAGGTGACACTTTGTAAATTGGACACAAACATTGCTATACTGGGTAAGTATAATATTAGTTAGTTGTAGGAAAATAGCATGCACTGGTAAAAACCCATGAAATTCACTGAAAAAACTTGGTTAAAGGGGTGTTATGGTTAAGTTGGACTAATAAAAACCTATGAAATTCAATGAAAAAACTTTGTAATGGGGATGTTATGGTTAAGTCGCACTAATAAAAACCTTTGACATTCACTGAAAAAACATTGTTAAAGGGACGTTATGGTTTGAAGTAAAATAAAAAAAAAGAAATTTGCCAGTTATGGTAAGCTAAACAACAATAACTCGCACCACCACCGTGCACTGCTAAGACTAACACCTAGGACATCCAATATGACATCACAAATGCCATTGATGACATCACTGATGACATCACATGTGCATTTACCTTTCATGAAAAGGGAGGGAAGGGAAGGAAGAGGCACCAACCATAGGTACAAAGGGCAGATGGAGAGAGGAAGTTGTTGGAAGGGCCTTAATCAGATATGTGGCAGTGTTTCGCATGCTCCCTGACCTCAGTCTCAAAAGCACTCTGAAACTGCTCCCCCCTACAGATCGGTGCTTCATAGTACATACATAGTACTGCGACCCTTGAAAAGTAAGGGTCAACAGTGTTCTGTATGGCCTGTGAAGCTGCTGCTGGAATCATCTGCCCCAAAGGAGTATCCTTTGTGGCAACAGGAGCAGATGAAGATGATGGGGTGGAGGAAATCAACCTACCTGTACCTGAGAAAGGTATTACCTTTCTCAGAGCAGTCGGGTGGGTCAATTTGGTGTGGTGCCTCATGGAAGTAGTTCTGCAGAAATACAAGACATGTTTCCCATGACTAAGTACAACTTTGCACTCAGTCCATTGAACCTTACTTGCAGGGTTGTGAAAAATTGCAACACCCAATACTCACTCCAAGCACTGGTGACAGGGATTTCCTCCACCTCATCCTCTTCTTCCTCTTGATCCTCCTCTTGTATAACTGCACCGGTCCCCCTCTGCAGGCCCTCCAGATGATGATGTTGGTGGTGGTGGGGAAGGCTGGGAAGAGGCGATGGCCATAACAGATTCCATGGTCTCCAACAACTTCTGCAAAACAAATCTGCACAGCAGTAAAGCAGGTGCTCGCTCCAAGATAGCCAGATTGAGAATAAGGAAAAGTAATGGGTGGGTACCTTTAGACGAACCGTCCACGGATTGTCGTACTGTTCCTAGACTACTGAGTTGAAAATAGGCCTTGAAAAGTTATAAAATGTTGCCAGATCAACCAAGAATTGTGGTTGTGGAAAGTAAAAGTTTCTGCTTGAAACACCCTAGATTGGCTGGAAAAGCACTATAGACTGTCTGTGGCCACGGACACCGCTCATGGACACTCCAGTCACACTGCATTGGCGCGGTCACATGATGATATCCACGGCTGCCTGCGTCCATGACGGCCATCCGCGGACACCCTTTGGGCAGGAAACGTAGAGTGCATGCTCTGGAAATCCGTAGAACAGGTGCAGTGTCAGCGGACTAATTAAAAGTGCATCATGCAAAGCCAGACATGCCCGGACATCACCTGTATGGTTGCACCTCCATTTTGAGTGCGGACACAGCAGACAGTTGCGGGGTGTTCATGGACTCATAATGGGAGTTTACAAAAAAAGAAATATTACATAACAATATACAAAACATTTATAGTATAACATTTATATTTCTTCAAGACAGCGATGGGGTATCGGAATGGGAAACCTAAATGGGAGAATTAGGAATTTGTATACAATAATCATGTATTGTATACCATTCTGGATGTTATCGTCGATCATTTCTTCTTTTGGGAAGCCCTCCATCTGTAATGAGGAAAACATGATGGAAACAGTGAAACATGATGACTGAATGTAGTGAGATTGGCCATTTCTATATGTTCGCTAGTCATGTGCATAGATATGATGTCATAAAAGAGACACCATTCTGGGTCTATTGTTTTAATACTGAAAATAAATCACTGCACATTGCACTGCATAGGGTTGGCAGAGAGTAGAGAGGATTTTAAATGAAAATAACAGATGATTATATTGAGAAATTGTTTATTTTTTGTACAACAAACCAATTTTAATCAAAAGATATCCAGGAAGACTGAATGATATTTATATTTACTGATTTAAATATTTTAGATATGAAATGTTTTAATTTGGAAATGTCATGAACTATATATACATGAGATATGGGATATGTGCATTGAGTTCTAGTAATGTTATGTTTTATGATAATATGCATGAATTGTAATGTGTTTTGTCTTTGTATGTCCTATTCATTTGTAAAGTTTTTCATTGTATAAACTGAAAAACATTAAATTAGTAAAGATATTAAAAACTATTGGATCAATGTATCCCCAAGCTGGTTAAGGACATTAAGGGCCTCATTACACGGAAGGCGGTGATCCAGGGTGCTATTAGCACCCTGGACCATGCCGGTAAATTACCGGCACCGCCTTGGCGGAAAGGGGATTTACTGCCCCATTCCAAGGTTGGTGGGGCGGTAAATCCCCCTTCCGCCATTGCCCTTCCCCATTCCCATTTCTGCCCCATAGGGCTCTATGGGAATGGGGAAGGCGCTAATTACGGCACCGCAATTTTGTGGTGCCGTAATTAGCTCCGAGGTCCCTTAGCGTGTTGGTTTTTAACGCCTGCAAAAGGCAGGCGTTAAAGCACCAACCCGCTAAGGGACCTCGTAGTAAGGCGGTAATGGTTAACGGTCACCGTTACCATTAACGGTGGCCGTTAACCATTACCGCCTTCCGTGTAATGAGGCCCTAAGACTTTGTTTTGTGCACAAATTGTTTATTATTTGGTCCGAATCTGCAAAGCAGTTTTCATGCTACAGCTGTTCAAAAACTGTACTTTTTCTCTATGGAAAAATGAATGTGAGTAGTTATGTAATTTTATGTTATGATACTTTATTTGTATCGCGCCAAAGCCCATAGTCATCCAGGTGCTGAGAGATGGGAGTATGAGGCTCAAACTACAAATAATGAGTCATGTTGATTGAAGAGTACTGTTTTGAACTGCTTCCGAAATTCAAGAAGATTTTCAGTTTTTCTTACACATGGTGGTAGAGCATTCCAGGCTTTTGCCCCCTGAACGTGGAAGGCCCGCCCCAACCCCCTGGCACATTTCCTCTGGTGCGGTTTCAGGAAGAAATTCTCAGCAGATCTCGAATTTGTTTGAGGGTGATCTGTACTTACTCGATTTTTAAGGTACGCCGAAGCGTTCTGAAAGATACATTTGTGACAGATTGTTAGTAGCTTAAATTGAACACGAGCTGCCACAGGTAGCCAATGGAGTCTTTTCCTAGCTGTAGTAGTTAGTTCAGACCGTTTCATCTGAAAAATTATACGTGTGGCGGAGTTCAGAATTTTTTGCAGCTCTTGGATATCTGACCTGTTAGCACCTCCCAGTAAGGCATTGCAATAGTCCACACACGAGAGAATCACAGCCCTCACCAGTTTGGTTCGGTTTTCTATCGGAATCAGGGGTGCAATCTGTCAAAGCACCTTGAGGTGATGGCAGTGACATGGGCATTACAGTCTAGACTTTCCTCCATGTAAGTGCCTAGAGTCTTAAATTTAGGTACCACCTTTATTTGACTGCCATCAATAACAAAGTTGGAGTACTTCTAACTAAGGCTGATTCTACAGAGTCTTGGGCCAAACAGCATGAGCCCAGTCTTGTCCGCATTCAGACACAGCCAATTTGCTGACATCCATCTTTTTATGAACAAATAAATAGTGTCCAACAACAGCTGATCTTTTTCGTAGTCCCCAGTAATATTCAGAACCAGTTGGAAATCGTCTGCATAATTGCAGAAAAAGATATCCATAGATTTCAGGTCATCACATAATCGTAGGATGTAAATGTTGAATAACAGAGCAGAGAGGCAAGCCCCCTACGGTACTCCACTTCCGATAATTTCAACCTTGGAGGCACTGTCACCCCAGTAAACTCACGAGAGGCGACCCTCCAAAAAGGATTTAAGCCATGTAATTGCCTCTATCGAGAGTCCTCCCACTGTGGCCATGCGTTGGAGCAGGATTTCATGGTCTGGCAAGTCAAAGGCTGCTGAAAGATCTAATAACATCAGCAGCCCCAACTTGCTATGTTCCAGTTTTGAAAGCATTTGTGTCTGAAGATCAAGGTGGGCACTCTCTGTGACATGGAAGCTCCTAAACCCAGACTGTTTTTCATGTAGGATATTCACAGTATAAACATGGGATTGGAGCTGCACCGTGGCCATCTTATCAATGAGTTTAAGAAAAAATAGGGTGTTCGTAATATGTCTAAGGTTAGCGGCGTCTGAGGAATCAAATCCTGCTTTTTTACCAGTGGTGTCACTGCTATACTCTTAATAGATTGAGAGATAAGACCTTTTCGGAAGGAGGGATTAAAATGCCTACACAGGAAAGGAAATAATAATTCTCTATGTTTCTGTATGATTTTAGATGGAGTCTTGGGTGCATGGCTGAACAGCCATAGACCTTCGGCCATACACCCATGACTCTAGGCCCTGGCCAAAACCACTGCAGCATAACACACCCATGTTACCAAAGATTTTGACTGTGGTATGTGGTCTGCTTAGGGGATATGTTTTAAAAAATGTGTGTACTGATTGGTAGTAGTGTAATAGTGTTTATAGGATAGTGAGATGCTGTGTGTTTGTTTTTTTGTTGAATTGTGTTCAGAATGTTGGTATTGAAGACTCTAGGCATTTTAGGTTGCATTTATTGGTGAGGTGTTTGTTTGCATGGCTGTGTTATGTTGTGGTGTTTGTGAGTTTAATTATTATATACTTACTGTTTCTTTTGTTGAGGCTGTATGAAGAGTTTTGGCCCGGCCATGCAGTCAAGATTGTTGTGTTTGGCAACAAGCACTGCAGCATAAGATACCCATGGAATCAAACATTTTGGATTGTGGTTTATGGTCAGGTGTTTGCTTGAATGGGTCTGTTATGCTGTGGTGTTTGTGAGTCCAATCATTATTTACTAACGTTTTGACTTTGTGTGACTGTATGCAGTTTTTTCATGACGTGGGTAGTTGGAGTAGAATTTTTTTGTAATCACTGTGATAAAAAAAAATCACATGTTCTGTATTTTGTCGACCCTCATAGTTACTACTTTAGAAGTACTATAGTTCAAAACCAGTATACTGTGCAATTTGCTCAGTTCATGTGTTAGTTGATTAAATCATTGGGTCTGTGAAAAAAAAAATCTATGCTGGATTAAAAAAAAAACTTTCTACATTGTGGTACAATATATTTCTTTCATTGTGTTCAGTAGGAGTTCAAGTTCAAGTTTTGTTTATGTTCATGCATAGATTAGTTATTAAATTTTGGTTTGAACAATATGTGTTTTGCTGGTAATATCTGTTTTAGAGTGATGTTAGTATCATTACATTTCAACAATCCACAATTCTTTTTTATATATGCGGTGTAGTGACCTGCATTGATTGTGGCTCCTGCTTGGGAGATTATACCTATTGATGTGAAGGTTTTCTTAACAATTGATATTTCACCATGTGTGAATCCAGTTAGCTTGCATTTATTTTTGGTACCATCTGCAGTATAACGTAAAAGCATTACTATTACGTATTTACTATGTGTCTGTATATGTAAGGGGGAACGATTATCGGAATTGCAGGTAGTACATACTCTGCCATGGTTTGTATTTTATACTAGTTGCTGAAATGGAATGAATTCACAGTTAGTTAAGGCTACATACACAAAACGTTGATTAGGAACTTCTTCTTGTACTATATGCCTGCAAAGAGTGCATGTGTGTTTCCACATGTATGAAATCTGGAAGATTTAATTTATAGGTATGATTTTGTTTTCTACTACTTGTAATAAGTGCATTGGAAATCCTTGTGGATCTTCTTGTGAGTTTATAGTGAATTTGACCATTCCAGCAGAGTAGTCCAATTCCTGCCTTATTCTAGAAACACTGTAAGTGTTGTCAGGAGTGCTGGTTGCATTTCTATTTCAGGACTAACATTTGCAAACACAATTGGTCTGTACCGTGTAAGTAAATGTTGTCAATAATTGGTGGCAATTGGAATAGAATATTTCTTGCTACATTTGCGTAGCAATTTACACCAGTTGTATTTTAAAATTTGAATGGACCTGACAATTCTGTGTCCAAGTCATTTGTTCGGATTGTGTGTTGCTTCTTTGAAGAGGTAGTTGAATTACTTTGAGTAGTAGAATCTTCTTTGGTTGTGGTACATGATGAAGTATTAGCTTCTTTTATTTTATTTGGAGGAATTGCTGTGAGATCTTGCACAGTCACTCACCGCCGCTTGGACCAGTTTACTTACCTTTGAAACCAGGCGTTCTCCTGCATACTCACCTCCAGGAAACTGGTGCTTCATCGCTTTATCTGAAGACTCATCTCCTGACATCTAATGATCTTGATCCCGACCCCGCAGCACCACTCTCCGCATACATGAACTCAGACCTTGTGGAGAAGAAGAAAGATCAGTTTAGAACATCCATCCTAGGGCTGCACCGCATTTGAACCCTGCGCACCCCCTAGTTAACAATTTACCAGCTATTGTACCGCTGTAGCTTCATTCCTCATTCCCTCCGGCTGCCGCCTCGAGCTCGCAGCTTCTGCCGGGCCGGCAATATCACCTGCAAGTGAAGAAAGCAAAAGAGCAAACATCAGATGTGTAACGGACAGCAATACAAGACACCAAACTTTACAATACAACAAAAACAGATGAGGAAAGACAAAGGCAAACAGGAACACTTACCTGAAGTATAGTGGCTTAGTCGGAGCAGGATTGGACTACCACGTGCAAGGGACCAGTGAAGGAACTCAGTCCAGATCATACAAGCGCCCCTATCAAAGCAACAGGATGGAGTGCTCACCAAAACTAATCAACAGGTGAGCTTTCCAAGGAAAGCGCATCCCATGAGTACCACGGTTTGGGAGAAGGGGTCTGGAAGCAGATCAGGCGCACAAGATGGTATACGCATGCCCCCTATTCTCCACACAGGAGCAGTCCTGGGCAGCATCATCTATTTCCGACAGTCACCACATAAGCGCAGCAGTGGGCGAAGTCAGACCCAAGCGACTTCACCCCGGGAGGGCTGCAACAGTGCCCCAACACCTCCGTAGAGACCTGGTGAGCATAATAGTCTGTGGAGCAAATTTGAACAATTGGTTGCATTTCTTTTTTTAACATTGTTTCATTAAATTTTGAAGAGCTTGCAAGAGTTGCCATCAAGGACATACAATTGACATTTCTGTGTGCTAATTGCTCCTTGACATCAGTAGCGCATGAGTTATGGCCATAGGGTGCATGGATGTGCCTGTTTTTTTAATATAGATTGTGTTTCTTGAGATAGTGCACCAACTCTAATACTTTTAAAATGTTCGGTTATGTGAGGTCTGCAGACTGACGCATATTTTCAGTTAATTCTCTGTATTGGAAATGTTGCAAAAGATTGATATTTCCTATGCTGCCAAGAGTTTTATGGCACAGCTTGTGCCCTAAGGTTTTAAAAATAGGTTCACCTTTCACTGGTGTTAATTGAAGAAGATATCAGAAAACAATAATGTGTGTGAGGTGAATCAAAGCCAACATTAGGTTGGAGACCATGCTCACCTCATCTCTTTGCAGCATTTTCATTTGTTTGAAAACTCTGCGTATTTCCATTGCAGCTTCTGTAGAAAGTTTGTAATAGTCTCATTTGTTTTGATTTTCTAATGGAAGGAGTAGTAATGGGTGTAAAGTGACACTGCCTACGTTGTAGGCAGCAAAACAAGTGGGGTCAGTTGTAACAGCTGACAGTTTGTTGTCTGTCAATTGTTGGAGGAACTTGCAGATGATTTTGATTAAGAATGTTTGCCTGAACCAGCTTGACCACTCATGTATAGCAGCATAGGTTTGTTGTCTTGGCAGGTACAGTTTTTATTTTCATGCTGCTCACCATGTTCCATTTGTTTTGTTACTTCTTGGAAAATGCTACGCTGCTCATTGTTTAGTTATGATTTCAGTACAACAAAGTCTTCGGTAGATTGCTCATACTGACACATGGTTTTTCCTACTTCTGTCATGGCTAATTCTGCCTCATTTGCTATTAGTGGCAAGGGATTGGTCATTAGGGTTTACTGGGCGTGATGTGTGAGCAGAGACTTTGTCAGAAAGTCGTTTTCGTGAGAGGAGAGCAGATAGCTATGGCTGTGTGTTTCAGAAAGCAGATTGTCTGGATTTTGGGAGATTTGTGGATAAATTGGTTGGAGGTGCATACAGATCGCTGTGAAGTGGCCGTACATCTTGGATTCCCTCTTGTGGAAGTGCTTATGATGGTGCTTATGCACAAACTTCGAGCAACAGTTTGCCCTCGCACTCCAAGTAACGAGTAAGTGTACTCTAGTTGTGATGTCACTTAGACCACTACCATTTCATGGTTGACTCCTATATTGTCGTAACTTTGATCTATCAGTGTCAAAAAAATGTAGTCTTGCAATTCTATACATCACTCGCAATTTTGGGAAATCATAGTGGTCTCCTTATGTTTATTTCATGTACAGCCATGAAGCAATTTTTCTTTGCCTCCCAAATGTAATGGAATGCATAGTCGTTCAATATTGTACAGTGTGTAAGTAACATGTGTACTGGCAACAATGCCATTGGATACTAGATTTGTCATTGTCAACTAAGGTTTAATACATTCATCGTGTTCATTTAAAAACGGTTTGTATCTTTCTCTTTCACAGGTGGTACAGGCTGGTGGCCTATGGTTCGTTTACATGGTGGCTTTAAGGAAGGGTTGGACACTGCGTTCGACGAGTAATACATGCCTGTGTCGTTGGTGCCATTAGAGAAGCTTTCCCCAGTGACAGCGGTCAGCACAGGGGATCCTCCCTCAATGTGCTGCAACCAGAACTTTATAATGTGTAGTACATCAAAATCATCAACAAAATAAAGCACAACGGAAGTTTCATCAATGGTTGTTTAAATTTTTCAGTGAATCAAGTGTGTCTCCATTCAGCAGTGTACCGGCCCTTGCCGCATTCTGTGATTGTGTCTCTGGCTCAGTCATTTTGTCAATCTGTCAAACTAAGAATGTATTAATTTAAATGTTCCTCTGAGAGCACTGTCCTGTGTGTGTCAGGGCAACACCATGGCTTTTAGTTGTTCATCCATCTGAACAAATGTTCCCCGCTGCTGGAAAATTACTGCTTGCTCAACCTTGTGTCCCTCCAAAGCTATTCTTTTCATGTACCAAAAGTGTGACCCTTCCTTGCTGACTACCCCAGAGTTCCTCCCAATAATAAACGACCCCAGTCACAGTATATTCTATTCTAAACTAACATGTTTCACTCCACCCCTTTCTAGCTCTGATGTGCCAGTTCTGTCAGCTATCAATTCCGACCCCCGCCGATTGTCTCAGGGGCAATACCCCCACACCCTTCACCTCGCTAGTGACCCAAAAAAATGTGTGCAATTTATAGGCCTCTTATATATAACTGCAGTTATGGGTTCAGGGGGCCACAACCTGGCCGGAGGGGGTTGCAGCAGGGCTTGCTAGGACATTCTCATACGAGCACATTTTGTCAGGACTCGAGACTTGGTTCTTGCAAAAAATGTTTATGTGATTTGCCGTGTGAACAGGAGATGGGGTGGGGTGAGCTGACAGGTGGTGTGGGCTGGTTGTGGAAGTCACTGGGAGAGTATGAATTTCTCCAGAGGAACAAAGTAATCACTAGAAATTTCACACACAATTGGTGGATCGTAGCAAACAATTCATATGTTTTTCACAAATATTTCTAATGCCACTATGGTCCGAAGAGCTATTGGCTCCCATTCTGAGTGAAGGTCAGTGGCTTTGAATTTTTGGTTGCGAGCTGAGCAAACTCACGCATCGTACACAGTTGTTTTTCGACCTTGAAAGGAAGGGAGGATTCCGAAAGGAATGAATGAAGGGAGGGGTGTTAAACCGTCAAATATGATAAGGTTCATCATTCTAAAACTGAACAAAGGAACATGCGTTACACCAAGAGAATGGAAATTGTGAATATTATGTATGTTTTACTTTCGATGATTTTATAGACCAACGAGTCAACTTATCATTTGCCGACCGTTATTGCTGGCTTACATTGTACTCAGCTGCTCTTTGTGGCATATTGCAACGACACACAAATACAACCTGCATATGGACAAGTAAAGGATGTATGTTTCCACTATGCATTATAGCAATGCTGGACATTAGCAAGAAGGCCTCATTTCAGTGTGTCGCAGTTAAAAAAGCAAATTGAATTACAAAGTAAATC